>NC_088795.1:60364543-60984293 GCF_011386835.1 Chrysemys picta bellii
GACTTATGCAGCATGACAAAGTAAATGTCACAATGTTATATTAACACTGGATTATGATAAATGATCTATTCATCTTTGAAGTGCAGCCATGTCTCAAGTGGAATGTGGCTCCTGTTTTACTCTAGCATTCCTATTCAGTGTCTTTAGGAGGGGAAGTTAAGAAAACTATAATCATCAGCAAGTACAAGAATTTTAAGTATGCAGAATTTAATCTCCCAAATTGGAATTTTGCCAGGCTGCTTGGATAACACCCCTGCTTTTTTAAAAAAATACCCTGTAGAATATTTAATGGGGTCAAATGGTGAAGACCATAGTTTTGCGTCTCATTTGTTACAATAACTCAAGCAACCTCGTGCCTCCTAACATTTTGGTGTGGCATTTTGGTTGTCCTGACTCTGAAGGAAGTGTGTCACCTACTGAAACGTCATTGGCCTTTCCTATATCTCTAGGTTTTCCTTGGAAGTTTTCCATTCACTTTCAGCACTGATTCTGCTTAAGAGACCTAATGAAATAGTCACCCAGAGTGGTATGGCTGTATTGGCTATAATTTCAATGTGAAAGTAGCTTCCCAGTGATAAGATTTAGACCAAAGATTAATTTACGTACCATTCTACTGTGTCCTGTATTTTATGTTGTCATTCACTCTCAGTGTATGTTGTATGTCCACGTACTGTGGGGATAAATATATTGGGCCACAGCTTCCTCTCCTGACACATGTAGTCCCATTGACATCAAGGAACAACATATGTGAATAAAGTGAGCGTGATTTGGCCTATTATTCTGTTTTATTTCATCTTAGCACATATCAAACATTGTGCTTGTGAGCCAAACGGATCTGAGTTAATATTTGGATTAATGCTTTAACCGTGCTTTGAAAAAGTAAAATATTAAGTATTGTTAATATCACCTTGACTCCAATGGAGGATAATCAGTTGTTAAACAATAGAAATAATAAAAAGAAAAGAATGGATTGTGAATAAAAACCCAGTTACAAAAATATAATTTATAATAACCTTTCAGCTTCCATTTTTGCATAGATGGTAGATAACAAATTGCAGAAGAACATTATCTCTTTTCATAGCTACTGCATAGTGCAGTGTGTGTACATACATTTAATTCATTTTAAATAAAAGAGGCAGCTTGAAAAATGGCTGACCCAATATTGCAGTCACACACAGTATGGACAGCTGCAGTATCATGCTCCCATCCATAGCCCAACATTTGCCTTACCAGGAGATGCTAATGTAAATGTCTTTACATTTTTTGTTTGCTTAGCTATAAAATGATTTGGATAATGGATTCTTCATTGCACTGTGCCTTGTGGCTGCGCAGCTGATTTAATCTGGTAGACTTTTGTCTGGTAGGTAAGCAGATTGTACAGTGTAGAAAGCTATAATTTAATAATATTATTCAGACCTTGAAATGTTCCTCCCAGGGATTTCCCACCCAGTTTAAACATTTGCATGGTTTTGCATTAAGCATTGACAGACAGATGAAACTTCCCATCCAATCAATCAGAGGAGGAAAAAGAACACAAAATATGTGAAGTATAGGTTTAGTCAGTTTTTTAAAGAAGCACACAAATACGCATGCTTCCATTTCCCCCAAATTCAGGGGAAATCAGTCACCACACGTTTCTTGGCTGGTTCACTTGCCGTGAAAGTGTCCATGCAGAACAGACTGTAAAGTCAAGGAAATGTTAGCAATAAGCATCCCAAAATGTGCTGTACTGTTGCACTCTGGCAAGTACTTAACAATTCAAGATAAGCTTCAAATTGTGAAATTAATACTTTCTTGCTTCTGTTGGTGCTAAAGTGCTGTGAATGAGTTGCAGTTCCTCTGTGTATCTGTTTTACAGAAAGAAATCTGGCATATATAATAGAACATTTTGTCTTGATCATAGATAGGGCCCTACCAAATTCAGGGTTCACTTTGGTCAATTTCACGGCCACAGGGTCTTAAAATTGGTCAATTTCATGATTTCAGATGTTTACATTTGAAATTTCACAGTGTTGTAACCGTGGGGGTTCTGATCTAAAAGGGGATGGGGGGGGGGTCGTGGTGGTCCCAAAGCTGTTGTAGGGGGGTTGCAGGATTGCCATACTCATCTCTGTGCTGCTTTCAGAGCCCAGTTCTGAAAGCAGCAGCTGTGGAGATTCTTGCAGCTGGAGGAGGCTACCAGAGGTGGAGGTAGGTCCAATCTTCCCCTGTGCTCCTGGGAGCGCACCAGCTGGGGGCTCCTAGCTGCTAGTCAGGGCCAGTGGTGGATGGGCCTATGGGGCCCGTGCCTAGGGGCCCCAGACAATTTGAAAAATGGGTGCCCCAGCCCTGGCATGAGCCACAGGGTGGAAGCCCCGAGCCCCAGCAGGTGCTGTGGGGGATGAAGCCCCCCTAGCAGGCTGCCTCAGAGTTGGAGCAGACAGGATCCCCCCTGGCTCCCAGAGCTCTCAAGCATCCTGACTACCTATCTGGTGGGTGTTGGGGCTTTGGGCAGCTTGGGAGCCACAGAAACATTTCAGAAATGTTGAAATGAAAAGGTATTTTAACTGAAAGTGAAATTCTGAGATTCCCATTCTGTGGGAAATTCTGAAATCGCTTTTTTCATTCTGTTTAGGAATGGAAATTGTACAGACATTTCAGGATTTCCCATGGAACAGAGTTCCAATTTCCAGTCAGTTCTACTCCTTAGCAGGCCTGTCCAAATAACTGAATATTTGGTTAGGGTCCAGCCCCCCCCCGCAAATGTTCAGGTTGACCTGAAACAAAAATGTTTTACGTTTTCCAGAAAAACAAAATGTTGAAACAAATTTTGTTTTGAGGTTTTAAAAATGTTTTTAAATAGCTGTTTAAATAAAGTCAAGGGAAATTCGGAAACAAAATGTGTTTCTGAAATGAAAAATCAAAATGTTTCATTTCAGAAATGCAAAAATGAACAGTTTTGACATTTCCGAATGTTTTCCCTTTTCCCTGACTGAAACAATTGCTGAAATTGACCTGAATTTGCAGATTGTTTTGGATGATCTGAATGTATGTTTCTGGCCAAAAAAAAAAAAGTTTCACACACAAAATTTCTTCCATCTCTATTCCTAAGTCACTTAGATGCTTTTGAAAGTCCGACACTGTGTGGCTGTTTTATCGCACACCCTGAGACAATTGCAAGCACAGAGCCATGTTGCTAACTTAGCTAGTGCAAAAAGATAACAAACCAAAAACAACTTAGTGGCAGTGAGTGAAATGTGAATGTTTCATTTTAATCTTTGTGGTTTTTATTATTGCCTGGTTTACGAGAATAATTCTCAGACTTTGGCCCACAGTTGCAGCAATTCTGGCCCATCTGTTACAGAAGCACAAAGTAATCATGCAGAAAAATATCTTCCAATACAAACCATATTAAACAATCCATACTTATTACTCCATAATGCTAAATACACCGCTCTTCAGTAGTTTTTCAATTTAATAAAATGTGCTTTTGCTGGAAAGTCTTCCATATGTATTTATCTCAAAGTACTTCATTGCTGGTTTTAATTTATATGTGCAGGTTACACAGGGAGCACTTTTAGATGTGGTATAGTGACTGTGAAGGAAACTAGAGGCTCAGAGAAACAAGAATAATTATTTTATTAGAAGGTGAGTTGTTATAAGCCAGGGAGAAAAGAGAAGGATCTTGACAAAGGACATGAAACTTAGGAATCAGTTAGATGCAGATAAGCTGTTCCTGGTAGTGGTGCAAAGCAGAAGTATGTACGACATGCTGTGAAGAAACCAGAAGCTAAATCTTTGGTCCTGCAACAGAGCTGCAGAGGGCCTTAAGTGGCTAATTTGACTATGTGATGATTTATCTAGTGTAGCAGGGGCCCCAGGCATGGGGATTTGGCCAGCTATTCTTAGCTGCTGAAATAACTGTTCCAAGTTTCTTTTGGGACCAAACTGACCCAGGATGAGGGTGCCACAAAGGTAGCATAAAATACCACCTGCCTACTCCAGTCCTGCACCAAGTGTAGTTGTGTCAGACCAGAGGGTCAGAAAGAAGTATAATATTTATGGAATATAATGACGGATGTAGGAGGAAGGACATGGAGCATCTCAAAGGGTATGGAGGAGTTTTATTTCCTGCATGATTCTGAAGTTCATAGGAAGCTAATGAAGATGTCGTAGAATGGGAATAATAGGCTTGTGTGTCTAGGTACAGGCAAGGAGGCCAAGTACTTCTTTCCTAAAAAATAGATTTATTTGGGACTTACGGTGATAATGAACAAGGGAATTACAGTACGCAGGACACAAGGAGGTAAAAACGTGGATGTGGATTTGGGAGTAAGGGGTCTGGAAGCTGGAGTTTTGGAAGTGATGATAGATTTACAGACCTGGAAAACATGGTACTCTATGCAAAATGAGAGTTTGGGGTCAAACTGAACAGTCCCTGGCCTGAGGATCTCATCTTCTAAGAACCAGACAAAAATTAAATATAACACAATAGGGAAATGGTGGTGATTGGTGTGGAGTTTTATACTGAGAGAGTGAAGGCACTGTACTGAGAGGACAATTGTGTTACATGAAGATGTGTTAGTATTTGTAGACCTTCTAGGAGAAGTGGGCTTTCAGGAGCTTTCTGAATGTTGAGAGGAAGACATCCTTGGCTGGCACTTCAGGGCGGGAGATTATTACAGGCCTAGTGCAGGAGATGGCACGGAAAAAGGGCACAAACACAAACACAGAGTGAGAAAAGGAAATGCAGTGAGTTGTGGACTTGCATCACGGGCAAATCAGAGAGGACAACTGTGAATGTAATAAGAAACGAGCAGGATATTAGGTGCGGGCAGTGTTACATAGAGACTTGTAAGATGGTAATCTATTAAATTTAATGTGGGGAAGCCAAATGAAAAACTCAAAGGACTTATCTACACTAGAAAATTGTAGGAAAAAATTCCTGTGGTGGAAGTCATAATGTAGACAAGGCTCTGGTGTCTTGACATTTTTACCACATCACATAAATTTGATCCATAATAGGCTGAACTAATATAGGAGTAAAAATTCCAGAAACTGCCAGAGCCCTGTCTATAATAGGGCTTCCACCTGTTCAGTTGAACTGCTGGTAGCATTGGTAGAACTTTAAACACAGCCAGAGAGTGGAGTGATGTGGCCTGAGCAGCAGGCAAATAAGATAACATTAGTTGCTGTTTGCAGGATGGACCAGTGGGGCGAAAGGTAGACATGTTTCTTGTCCTGTAGTGCCAATTTAGTAAACATGCTACTTGAAGTTGAGTAATGTGCTCAACTTTTATACCTGTGATGTCAATGGACTTTGAGTTATGCACCATAAGGATATAGGGACAGTTTCCCCTCTCCTGCCCTTGCCTCACCGCCAGCGAGGAGGAAGACTGGGGGCATTGGCATTTCCTTCTGGGCCTGCATGACCCAAAGGGACAATGCCCAATCCTCTGGTACCTGTGGAATCCCTGGGCATTTCCCCAACCATTGCAGAGGCATTGGCCACAGTCTCCCGCCCACCCCCTGACTCGGAGCAGAGTCAGAGAAAGCTCCCCAGGGACAGCCAGCTACAACAGAGGCTCCCCTGGCAGAGGCAATGGAGTTACCAGGCCCACCTATACCTGCCTCATCATCATCTTTGCCTGACAACATGATAGTGGGATGATGCAAGGACCCACCAGGAGCTTTTGAAGAGAGTGGCAGCGAACCTTGGGGTGGAAGCCAAGGAGCTGGTGGGGCCCTCAGAATCCCTGTTGGATGTGCTGAGTGCAGCAGCTCCCTCGAAGGTGGCATTACCAGTACATGAGGGAGTTGTAAAACTGATCAAAGCCCTTTGGCAAACCCCCTCCTCCCTGTCACCCATCTCTAAATGGGCGGAGCGGAAATACTATGTCCCCGCTAAGGGATTTGAATACCTGTACACACACCCCGCCCCAAGCTCACTGGTGGTGTCAGCAGCCAATGAGTGCGATAGACGGGCCAACTGAGATCGACCCCTAAGAATAAGGAGGCGAAGAGGCTCGATCTTTTTGATAGAAAGATTTATTCTACGGCCAGCCTCCAGCTAAGAGTGGCCAACCATCAGGCCCTACTTGGCCACTATGATTTTAACATCTGGCAGGCCATGGCCAAGTCTGCAGAGTCATTGCCTGAGGAGCCCAGGAAGGAATTGGCTTTGGCCATTTCAATGAGGTGGGCATCCTGGTTGCAGCTGTCGGGCTTATCAGCAGAGGTTCAGCAATCCATCAAGGACCTCCCCTTCGATGGTTTGGCACTGTTCACAGAACAGGCAGACAGCAAGTTTCATTGCCTAAAAGACTCTAGGGCCACCTTGTGCTCGGTGGGCCTGTACACCCCGGCACCCGCAAAGAAGCGATTCAAGCCGCAACAATCCCACAGGTTCGGGGGTCCTTCCCTTTCAGAGCCCTTCCGTAACAAGATCAGGGGCTACAAGTGCTGGCAAGGCCATCAGCCAGCCTCCTCAACTCACTCGAGTTCTACCTGCACCCAACCGGGTAATAAGCAGGCGTTTTGAGGGTGCGCTCGAGGGCGACCTTCCAGCCTGTTTCCTGGATCCAGCATCCTTGTTCTTCTCCCTTCCTCCCTGCCTGGGCCTCTATAACATCTGACTGGTGGGTCCTCAGCACAGTAGCAGGGAGGTATATCCTCCAGTTTATTTCTATCCACTCTTCCCCACTCCCTCCCCATTCCTCTTCAGGGACCCTTCTCACAAGCATCTACTCGCTCAGGAGGTGCAGGGCCTTCTGCAGGTGGGAGCGGTAGAGGAAGTTCCTCTTCATTTAAGGGGGAAAGGGTTTTACTCCCAATATTTTTTTATACCAAAAGGGGGTCTACGCCCCATCCTCGATGTGAGGGGCCTCAACAAGTATCTCAAAAAGTTGAAGTTTTGCATGGTTTCCCTGGCCTCCATCATTCCTTCCCTGGATCCGGGAGACCCGAAGGATGCCTATTTTCACATATCGATATTTCAGGGACCTATATCGTTCCTACGTTTTGTAGTAGTCACTGCTCACTACCAATTTGCGGTGCTCCCCTTTGGGCTAACAACGGCAGCAAGGGTATTCACGAAGTGCATGTTGGTGGTAGTGGCCTACCTCAGATATCAAGGTATCCAGATCTACCTGTACCTCGACGACTGGCTTATTGAGTGCCGCTCCAGGTCCCAGGTCCAGCGCAGTGTCGAGAAGTTGCCAAGTTTTAGGCCTGTTGATAAACTAACAAAAATCAACATTAATCGCAGTTCAAAGGATAGAATTTGTTGGGGTGGTACTCAACTTTATCCAAGTCATAGCATTCCTGACGGAGACCAGGTTCAGGGCAATGGCAGACCTGATGGCCAGCATCATGACCCATCCGCTCACCACCGCCCGGGACTGCCTCAGACTATTGGGGCACATGGCAGCTTGTTCATACATTGTCCGTCATGCAAGACTCAGGCTGTGTCCCCTCCAGATGTGGCTGGCGTCAGTCTACTCCCCAGCCGGACATCACCTGGACAAGATTGTCATGGTCCCAACACGGGTACATACCTTCCTGCAGTGGTGGTCCGATCCAACTCTGGTAATGGAAGGTGTGCCATCTGTGAGCCCTTGACTAACGGTCTCCCTGATTTTAGATGCGTCCAACCTTGGTTGGGGAGCGCATCTTGTCACACTGCGGACTCAGGGATTATGGTCTCGGGAGGAGCTTGCGTTACATATAAATGTCAGAGAACTCCGAGCCATCCGCCTGGCTTGCGGAGTCTTCCTTCCCCAGCTGATGGTCGGGTGGTGCAGATGTTGAAGGATAACACAGCTTCCATGTTCTGTGTCAACAGGCAGGGGGAGCTTGTTCGTCGGCTCTGTGTCAAGAAACCCTCCATCTATGGGACTTCTTCATTCAGCATGCAATCCACCTGGAAGCCTTGCACCTCCCTGGCATCTGGAACATGCTGGCAGGTTGCCTCAGCAGGTTCTCCTTCTCTCACCACAAGTGATCCCTGAACTGAGAGCTTCTCCTGAGCTATGCTGGCCCAGGCATCATTCTTCTACCAGTGCTTCCAGGTTTCCACTAAGGGCCTGTCCACTGATGCTGACATCAGTTCAGCTGCACCAGTGCCAGCCCTAGTGTAGACAAGGCTCTGGCGTCTGCCAGAGGTTTTACCATGATGCCAGTTGAACCCTATGATTTCTGTCCAGCCCTACTGATAAAAGGTTTAATAACAGTTTGAATTGCATTATTGACAAAATAGCTCCTACATTTGTAAGTTACATGCTACAATGCATTTGGGCAGAATCCTATTTCTTTGATGTTTGTTAATCTGTACACTTTGCCCAGAATGCTACTTTTGTGATGTATGGAATATCAGGCTCCCAGGATACTGTGTCAGAAGAAGCATTATCTATAACTTGTGCTGAGGTTGAATTTTCAGTACCATAAGCAGTGCCTGTCTCCAAGTCTGTTTTGTTAAAGAATGGTGATACAGGATCATCTTCTGCAAAGGATGCTTGTATTAGCAATTTGGTTTCTGTGCATTAAAAAATAGTTTATTTACTGGCAGAATAGCCCATTTTTTTAAATTGGTCTTCACTGAAAGATAAAATGGAGGGAAACCCAACAGGAAAATTAAATCTTTAATGTACTCTACACTTTTAGCTTTTACTTCATTTGATTGTAAATTATTTGCAGTAAAATTGAGAATTAGCAGCTTGGATAAAGCTCTGTAAATTCCTTTAGTATCAGATTTGAATGCTAAGGAGGAATCTGGTCTTTAACCTTAGTGCAATGTAACCATAACTGGATGGGCTCCTATAGACTAATTATCCTTTCCTCCATATCACTTGCTTGAACTCTCAGTTGCTCACTGTTTAGTGCACATCAGATGCTAAAATATCCAAGGGCCTGTGAGATTGAGTACTTAGGCAGACAAATGCTCTTACTACTAAACACTAATCTCAAAAGCCACTCTACATTCTATAACAAACTTCTAAAGTGGAGTGGCTCTTAGAAATACGTGAATCACTTTAAAAGAGTGACTATACACTTTCCGTAAAATTAAAAGCCATGTTCTGGCAAGAGACCTGGGCTGTGCTAAAAGTATAGATTTTTTTTCATTTGGTAAGAAAAACAAGCTACAAACTGTCATTTTCACTAGTCACAAAAACCTTAAAGTTCATAGCTGGTCATTTCTATACCTCCATTCCCAATCTCTGGGAACCCCAAAATGTATATGCCAAGATGAACTTCATCTTCTAGAGTGAGGAATCATTCCTTGAAACTGCATTACGTTTGATTACCTAGATTATTTCTTCACACTGGTCATAAAACTAAAGGTTTGGTGGAGGGGTGGGAGAATAGGTGATAGTCCCACTATCCTGTATATAGTATTGTCTCTTGGCAGAATCAATGCATATATTCTATGCATTGCTACAATAGTATATGGTATCTTGAGGTTAAGGTAGCCTATATAGAATTTAATTTTACAGATCGTTTTCTTCTGACTAGAGAACAATTAGGGGGAGACAAGCTTTTATGGTAGGTCTGTTAAGTAGGTGATGTTTCTTTCTCTCTGATCCAGAACTGTGGAGTTTAGTAAAAAGGGATTTGTGGCATTTCTGCCAGTACTAGTCACAGCCAAACATACTAATTTTTTTTTCTTCGTGATGAAGAAAATGTAAGCTGAGTTACTGTACATAAAGGGGTTCAGGTATTTAATTAAAGAAGATAACTTGTTTGGAGAGTTAAAGATTAAAGAAACTCCTCTCTCCCCATATGGTGGCATCCATTAGCCAGACTTAAATACCCATTGTCCTGTCAGTGGGGAAAGATTCTACACCTCAGGCATTAAAGATACAAACAACCAGTAATGCTAGTCATGTCATGCTGCTTGGACTTTGAATCTCCATTTGATTTAATTCTAATTTTTCACTTTTCACAATGTAATGATTCTTCAGCTTAGCAAGGTTAAGCAGCAACACTGATTTGTTGTCTTTCTGTCAAGGCGCGGGGAGGTAAAAGAGCTTTTGCAGTCCCACTGTTGTAAACCTTCACATGCACACAAGCACAGTTAGCCATTGCAGAAGCAACAACAAGAACAAATGTTAAGCAAATTCTTTTCATTTTTCTTGCTGTATAAATATATACACATACTACATGTGTACAGCATAAATCAAGTTAGTACTGGACACACATGCATACATCTATGGAAAACAGGTTTAATCATAATCATCGAGGCCAACTATAATTAAAATACCATGAAGATAGAATTAGGAATGTGATGAACAAGAAACATGAGTGCTAAAGTGCATGGTTTGTATTTTCACTGTTTTTATCTTGCTGGGACTAGTGTGTCAGATCTAATTCACAATTTTGTTGCTTTTGTCAGTTTGTGTCATTCAATCTTAATTTGTCATTTTGAATTCAGTTACGTTATTTTAATAGTATTACAAGAAAAATTTCATAGTTGTGCTTGCTGTTCCAAAGCTCTTTGGATTGCATATACAGTGTCAACAGAGCAGTTAAAATATATCTGGCTGAAGGGTAATATGCTTAATATGCATTCACAGCATACATTAGCTCTGGAGCTGTTACTACATGTGCTGTCACTCCATATTAAGAATTAGTAAGAAATGTCTACTAGATTGTTTTAGATATGTTTTATATGTTATTCCTAATACACACTGACAAGTCACAGTGTCCCAGCTGCACTGCATATTAGCAATACTGGGAGCAGTATTGACTACTATTGTTAAGTCTGAAGTGTAAGTTACATCATAACCTCTCTTTCTTACTTGCACATACTGCCTCAAACTAATTTCTATTGGGATAAAATTTTCTAACGTGGCCTCAGCCCAGAGGTGAATCAATTTGGAAACTTTGAACAAAATTCATTTTTGAGTTCTGCATAGGTACAAAACGTGTGACCTCACCTGTATTGCAGTCAAGAAATTTTGTGCATGCATAACTCAGACTTGACTAACTTTATACAGTAAATCTTCCCAAGATCTAAGGAGCAAAGCAGTTTGGAAGAAACTGATTCACTAATATGGCAGTCATAAAATGTAGAGCTGGAGGGATTTCAAGAGGTCATGTAGTACATGCCCTTATGCTGAGACAGGGTTAAGTTTACTGAGATCATCTCTGACTGGTGTTTGTCTAACCTTGTTCTTAAAAACCTCCAAGGTCCAGGAATCTACAGCCTCCCTAGATAACCTGTTCCAGTGCTTAACTATCCTTATAGTTCGGTGTTCTTAATAGCTAAACTTAATCTCACTTGCTGCAAACTGAACCCATGACATCTTGTCCTTGGACATGGATAACAATTAACCACTTGTCCTTATAACCTTTTATATATTTGAAGACAGTCCCTCCCACCTCCCGAATTTTCCTTTGTAAACTAAACATGGCCACTTCTTTCTACCTCCTTTCTCATAGGTCAGGTTCTAATCAAACCTCTTATTTCTCCATGGACTCTGCAATTTATTAATTTCTTAAAGTGTGGTGCCCAAAACGGGACACACTACTCCAGCTGAGGCCTCACCAGTGCCAAATAGAGCATAACAATTACCTCCCATGTTTTACATACAAAACTCCTATTAATACACCCCAGAATTACATTTGTCTTTTTTGCAACAGCATCACACTGTTGATTCATAATTTCCAGTCCTTTCCCTCTGTACTGCTACCTAGCCAGCTATTCCCCGTTTTGTCTTTGTGCATTTAATTTTTCCTTCCTCGGTAATTCATGATCATTACAAGATTTTTCACCCATACATCAGAGGATTTTGTTAGGTTTCTTTCCTAAGGCTACAGCTATTTTGAACATTGCAGGCTTTTTCAGATTGCAAGGACCTTTCAGGAAGTTCAGAATAATGTAGTGGATGGGATAGCTGTGCCAGTCAGAGATGCTAGATTGGGGTGGGCAAACTTTTTGGCCCGAGGACCTCATCTGGGTGGGGAAATTGTATGCGGAGCCATGAATGTAGGGCTGGGGCAGAGGGTTGGGGTGTGGGAGGGGGCTCAGGGAAGGGGTTTGGGGTGTGGGCTCTGGCCTGGTGCCACTTACCTTGAGCGGCTCTGGGGTGGCAGCGGTGCGCAGCGAGGCTAAGGCAGGCTCCCCGCCTGCCCTGGCCCCGTGCCACTCCCAGAAGCGGCTGGCACCACATTCCCGTGGCAGTGGGGGCAGATGGCTCCGCGCACTGCCCTTGGCTGTGGGTACCTCCCCCGAAGCTCCCATTGGCCGCGGTTCCCCATTTCTGGCCAATGGGAGCTGTAGGGGGCGGTGCCTGCAGGCGAGGGCAGGATCTGGGCCATAGTTTGCCTACTCCTTTGCTAGATGGTTAAGAGGAATGAAAACAGGATTGAATTCTATTGCTCTTTCTGCCTCCATTTGGCATTAGTACTTTTCATTTATATAGCACTTTGTAAACTTTTCCGTAGGCCTCCCAGCAGCCCTCTGATTTAGGTAAACATCAGTATCTCTGTTTTGCAGGACAGGAAACAGAGGTTCAGAGAGACCACATGGCATGTCAGTGTTTATGATTAGAACCCATTTTCTTTGACTGTTATATCGAGGTGCCTTCCAGGTGACTCACTTTACCTGTATTTCTTATCTGTAAGTGGGGAATAATAATACATACTTAAACTCTCACTAGCATACCTGCCTTCTGGCCTCCTAGTTTAATGCAGAGCTGGCACTTGATTCACTGATACTCATTTATTGACTTGAGGAGGAGGATGGATGATACAACTCACTTCACAATAGACGTGTGGCCTAGCTGTTAGATCATAGATTTGAGAGAGAGAGAGAGAGAGAGTGGCCACTAGGTCAGCTTTGGGGAGGAAACTTGGACAGGGAGAAAAGGCAGGTTACTTCCGCAACAACATCCAGCAGGGTGCCTCCCTACATATGTAGTTTACAAAAGTGACAATGGATGTCATCTTGGAAAAAGCTGTGATAAAGGAGTGACTGACCAACTCCTCTCTCTGTCCTGGGTTCTTGGCCTCAGACAGAAGGAGCCAAAATGGAGAGTGCAGCATAAGAAAATCGACTGAGAGGTTAGATTACTTGCTTGGGACATTGTAATTGACTAGGTTAAGTCTGCATTGTTATCCCAGTGCTGCTGCTGACTTGCTGTGTGGCCTTGGATAAGGTACTTCATCTCTCTGTTAAAATGTTGATAATTGCATTCATTTACCTTCCTCACAGGGAAGCTGTGGAGATTCATTTGTTTTGTTTTGGAGCTTTGAAAATATAAGGCACTGTAATTATTATTAGTCGTCTCCTGAATCTTGGAGAAGCACAGGTCAACATTACAGAGGGAGAGCAATTATCCCTTTGTGTTCCCTACTGCCTTGTACAGAGCCTGGGAGAAAGGGAAGCTTTGGTGAGAAGGGATATATGGGGAGAAGCATTTTCTGAAAAGAAAAGCAAAGTTAAAAAGAATGTGAGATGGAAGGGGGACACAGCAGTAAGGGAACTTTGGGCTCTGTTAGAGTAGGGACTCACGTAGTAGTTTTAAATACAGGTTAGAAATTAGTCTCCCTGGAACCCCAAGTTCAACTGCAGGTAGCACTTTCATCCTTCAGAAAAAAGCATCTTCTATGCAGTTGTGGATTTTCAAGAACAAGCTGCGTCTGCTCTGTGTGGACATTAGAACCTCTGATCATTTTTCTAATAGCATAACAGTATTTTCTCTCATTCCACTATTTTGTTGCATCCTGTGCCAGATGGCTGCAGCTCTCCATCCTAGAGGCTGCTGCAGCAGTTCAAGTGGGCTGCATTTATATAAACTGAAAATTGCTTTGGGACAAAAAATGGAGTCTGAATGTAAAATATCACTGTCTTGTAATAGGGACATGCTGAATTAGAATAGACAATTTGTTTGGACTGATCTCCTTAATTTTCTAATACTCTGTGCCAGATTGGAGAGGGGTCAGAAACTCAAGCACCAGTGATGGAGAATGAAGGCTTGAAACAAAAAAATTCTCCAAGTATATGCTGAGGCTGTATACAGGCCAACAGAAGCTTCCTATGAGCTTCAATTGAAGCTGCCAAATCCAATCAGAAGGACATATCCAGGATGGCAAACTACTTCATCAACCCTGAGTGCCTACATTGGAATAGAGTACCAACAAAGAACTATCATCCTACTTCACTCAAAAGATCACAAACATGTTGGAAGGCTTATTAAACAGCATGGATCCATTTCCCATACACCAGTCAACCAATAGCACACCTGTATTCACTCATTGGGAAGTTCTGGACAACCTAAAGGACTCCAACCCAACCCTTACTCGCTGATGAATGAGAGTTATGAGCAACTGGTTCCAGTCACTACTGACATAGACAACAAATTTGCCCTTCCTCTTTCAAACATGATGTAGTCCAACCAGCACTAGAGAAACTCACCCTCGATATGTGAGTTCTAGCCAACTACCTCCCAGGGTCAACCTCCCATTCCTGTTGGCCAACTATAAGCTCATTTAATTGAAGCTAATATCCCAGTCTAGATCCAGGCCAGGACATGAGACAACCCTTACTAATACTAATGGATGGTCTCTTACTGGACCTCTCTGCAGCATTTGACATTCTTGATCAAAAGATATTGCTGTGTCCCCTGAAAGAAGTAGCAGGGGTCCAGTGGAATGCACTAAAATTGTTTGTTCTTCTTGGAGGGATGCAGCCAGTGAGTAGTGATGGGTAAGGCTACGTTTAGCCACGGGTATTTTTAGTAAAACATCATGGACAGGTCAGGGACAGTAAACAAAAATTCACTGCTTGTGACCTGTCCATGACTTGTACTATATACCCCTGACTAAATCTTAGGTACTCAGGAGTGGGGTGTTCTGGAGCAGGGGGCAGTCCTGGACAGCAGCTGGTGCTGTAGGGGGAGGGTGGCATGCCGCCTAGGACCATCACTGGTGCTCGGGGGGATGGGGGAGAGAGGGGTGGCGGCAGCGCACAGCCCGGGACCACTGCTGGTGCTCGGGAGGTGGGATGGGACAGTGGCCCACGACTGCCCCAGTAGCGATGCGTGGCCCAGGGACTGCCCTCACAGGGGTCAGTCATACCGGCTGCTGAAGAAGTCACGTGGTCTTGGAAAGTCACGGAATCTGTGACAAAGTCACAGCCTTTAGTGATGGGAAACTGCCTTTCCACCACTTGAACTGTTCACTTGAGGAGTCCCACAAGGATCAGTTCTCCCTTTGGTCCTATTCCACATTTACATGTAGCCACTTAGTGAAGTGATGAGATGACATGGACTCAAGTGCCAGCAATATGCAGATGAGAGACGGTTCTACCTAGCCTTCGTTACACATAACAATACCAGCACCACCAAGATAGCCTGGTGCTTGGTTGAGATCAGTTCATGGATGAAGAGCAGTTGCCTGGAGCTGAACGAGACAAAGATAATGATGGTGGGGAGAGGGAGAGGAAAGCACTTTGAGGAGTTTGCAGACATGGGGCTGTCTCCTTCCAGTCCGTAGTTTGAGTGTTCAGAGAATCATAGAAATGTAAGACTGGAAAGAACCTCAAGAAGTCATCTAGTACACCTCCTAGCACTGAGGCAGGATTAAGTGTATGTGCTACTGGATTTCTTGCTAATGCTAAACACTTCCTTAGCAGCATCCACAAGTAACACTTTCTACCATCTCTGGTTGGCTAGGAGGCTCCGGCCCATCCTGTCAATGATTACCTGATCTCAGTTATTCATGCTATGTCAGCTCCTGTCTGGACTACAGCAATACGATATTCCTCGGCATGATTTCAACACTTATGAAACATTGTACAGAACATTGCAGCATTTTGCCTCAGCAATATATTGTACTGTGAGGACATCACGTCTATCCTTTCTCTACACTGGCTACCCCAGAGAATTCTGAATAAGGTTGAAGGTCTCAGTTCTTATTCTCAGGATGCACAATGGCCTCGGTCCAGCACAAAGACCATGATTAACAGCTCTTCCTCAGGCCCAATGGAACGCTCTACAGTAAGGGTAAAACTTGTCGGTGCAGGAGACAGAGATTTCTTGGGGACCAGTCAGAAAACATGGAACAAACTCACCTAGGAACTAAGGACAATCACAAATCTCACACTCTTCTACTCCAAGGGCAACACACACATTTTCAACCCCGCCTTCTCTTAGGTAAAGGCATAGCAGAGTGTGTGTTTAAAAAACAAAAACAAAACACTATACGTACTGCACACACACACACGTCTCCTCTGGAGAGGATGAGTGAGAGAGTGAACCAAATATGACAGATGTTGATCACATGGCTTAATGCCTTATTGGAAGGCACTGAGATACTACAGTGATGAGGGTTGTATAAGAACCTATATAGAAGTGTACTGAGCAGTTTCTCTGATGTGGGCATTTCAGGTCATTTATGTCTGGAATTACAACATCCTTGTCTTTGAAGAATTGCTGTTTAACAGACTGAGCAGGAAGTGAGATCCCAGAGTGAAATGCTGAATTGTTAATGGCCTTAGTTTGTCATAATAAATAGATGGGGATCTTGGAAAACCATCTGTGCCAGAACATTTGTTGTATTCATTAGCTGGAATCAATGACCAAGGGCATGCAATCTTAAAATGTTTGACAAATTGGGTGTGTCCAAATTCTGATCTGAAATGGCAGTCTCCTGTAGATCTCTGAAGGGTCATAAAGCATATACCCCTAAAACCTCTCAGCTCTGGGCACCAGGACCTATTGAAAATGTTAAGTACAGTATGTAGGTGAGGGAAGAATACTTTTCTCCTCTTGGGAGTTTACTGGTGGATGAAAGGACAATATCGTTGAACTGATAAGTTGCTCATCTAGTGACCTTGAGTAAATATTGGCAGCAGGCATTTATCTGGTCCCTTGTCTCTTTGATTGGCAGGACTCTTTCTCCTACCAGTCAAAAACAATCCCTAGAACCACTACTCTGAGAAAAAAGGAAGGTAGGCTGTAAGGGGGAAGCTACTTTTGCTTGGTTGGGCAAAAGCCAGTCTTGTTTACCAGGGCCTGGGTTTCATGACTGAGAGGGCACTATTTACGGAAATAAGCAATTGAGTATGGTGGGGGGAGGGGCGTTTGGTGGATGAGAAACAGCTACTCAGACCCAGAGGAAATCTGTCTCGTTCCTTCAGCAGCAACACCACTCATGTAAATGGGCATTTGAGAACCTGGTCTGGTCAAGACCCTGGGCGTGAGTGGCAAGGCTGATACAAAATTGCTCACTGTTGGCTAAAATGGTGGAATGCAGAAACCACTTTCATCCTTTTTAAAAAATGGGCTTATCAGCTTTAAATACAAGATAAAAGAGATATAGAAAGGGGGAAAGAATATCATAGCAACAGGAAAGGACTCCAGGAATAGTGCCAGAAATCTCCTGTAGGTTCATTGCTACTCTCTGTCAATGTGGGAAGAATAAATACCCATTTGATCCAAACTGCATGTGCAGGATGGAAGTTTAAAACAGTTCTATTGTGTTTACACCAGTCAAGCATCAACATTTTCATCAAAATGAAAACAAATCCCATCACAAGTATCCAAGAAATGACATTTGCTAAATATTCCAGATATAAACTTCCAGGTAGAATGCACCTGATCTGCAAATGCATTTTGACAGAATATAGGCTGCAGCACACCAGGAGCAGAGGGACGAGAGTTGTGAAAGGGTTAAGGACCTCACAGTGCTCCAAGACAAGCAGACTGTAAACAAAAGCTGTTATGGCCAAATATATCACTGTAAAAAAAAAAAAAGTAATTAAGAGAAAATATTTATTACTATGGTGGCATTGGTATAGAAGAAATGTAGCTGAAATGTTGAACTTGTGCTCAGTTCTACATAAATTACATGCATATGAAGGCCCAGATCCTCAAAGGTATTTGGATGCCTAAATACCTTTGAGGAGCTTGGCCTTAGTACTCAGTTTTAAATTTTAGTAGTTTAGCCAAATTCAGAACGTAGGTACCCAGTTCAGACACCTATGAGCTGATTTAAACTCCTCTGCGTTCACAAAAAAGAATGAGAAAAATAAAATCCAGTTATAGAATAATTAAAATGGGGAAAAAAAATTACTATTTTTTCTCCAGGCTGACATATGCTGGTTTTCTCATTCCCTCTACACAAATACACATTATTGACCTTCTTCCTAACTTTGTAACTAACCAAACTTTATCCTAAACCGGGCTACAAACAGAGTTTACTGAATGGTTTCAAACTACTTTAAGCTAACTAACTCGGTTAGAATATAATTTAGGATTTAGGGAACTTGGCTAGAACACTTTCTAAACTCTATCTCAGGGGTGGCCAACCTGAGCCTGAGAAGGAGCCAGAATTTACCAATGTACATTGCCAAAGAGCCACAGTAATACGTCATCAGCCCCACTCCATCCCGCCCGATCAGCTGTTTTGTGGTGTGCAGGAGGCTGGGGGGTGGAGGAGAGAGAGCGAGGGCACAGCAGGCTGAGGGGGCAGGGTCTGAGCAGTGAGTACTCCCTGGCACATTGAAAAGTTGGCACCTGTAGCTCCAGCCCTGGAGTTGGTGCCTATACAAGGAGCCACAGGTTGACCATCTCTGCTCTATCGGAACAGAGTTTAGCCCTATTCATATTGGTGGCTCAACATGTTTCAAATGAGCTAGCTTGAACAATTTCAAACCTGCCTTTCCTATCACTTCCTTCTCTTGACTCCTTTTGTCCTATTCTGCCTCTTTTTTGTATTCTTGTGCCTCAGGACTAGTGTAATCTTGCCTCATTTCCTTTAAAATCTGGTAACTACACTACCCTTTTATAATTACCAAATTAGCTCATTGAAAATTTTAGTAGTTGCAGGCTTTACAAATGGTTATATGACTGCAAAGCTTTTGCTTATTTACACAGGTGATTACTAGGCCTGGTTTTCCACAGCATCAGTTGTTGTATACTTCACTCCCCACCCCTCTTTTTTTTTTCAACCTTCCTTGGACTTTTGCATCCAATATCAGTACCAAAGAGTTCCTTTTGATCTTAAAAGGAATCTGTTTTGTGGCCTTAAACTCAACTGAAGAAAGTTCTGCTCTAGTGACGACTTAGTTGATCTAACCAGTCAGGATTACAAGGGCAAACTGCTGAAAGGTCACCGTCCTTATAGATTTCTTGGCTCTTTCACAAAAGTCACTTATGGGCAAAGCAGTACAGGTCACTCTTTTCAACACTCCCTGGACTGTTTTTGCTTATACCAGTTGCTTTTTTTTTTTTAAATTTATAGTTTGCCTCCGTTTGTAAACAAATAGCTTGCCTCACTGCAGTCAATATTGAATAAGGCTCATTTGAGATCTGTTTATCATCTTAACTTTCAGAATGGGGTGGATCAGAACTAAACTTAGATGATATATATTAATATATTTTCTGTTTTTGTCTTGAAACCGATCCTATATGCATTTTCTGGTCCTTTTATAACTAGTAGTTTCTATATAACTAATATTTTAAAAAGATAAACTGTTGACCAGCTAAACTGATAGTAAAAAGTCTACAAAGACGTGTACCATGTCTCTCTCTACCACTCAGTCTTACTTGAAAAAAATTCAGTGTTAGTTTTGTACACGTAGTTTTAGAAGAATATATAACATTTGATAGGCTTCCAATGCAACTGATATTTTGATTAGCTCACCTGTGTTGACTTTTCTGTTTGAGTAAGTTGATGGAACTGCTTTGGACCATGCAGATTGTATAGGACTGTCTTTCAATATTATTTTGGACAGTTCACTTTAAAGCTATGTTACTGACGTTGAGTGGTTTTAAATTCTGATACGGATTTTACTGCTTCTTGCTTTTCATTTGATACTGTATATTCTTTTCTGTAGAATTTCAATCAATAAATAAAAAACATTAGATTTCGTTCCTATTAGACTTATTCAATTTCAGATGCAATTAACAAAATGGTCTGAGAAGAAACTATAATAGCCACAAAAAGCTTAATCATGTAATTTTCCTCTTGATTTACTTTGTGGCAAGCTCCTGCCAGTGTCAAATCTTAACCTAGTAGTATATTCTTAGTGATAGGAAGCTACCTCCCATGTTTGTTGAAGCCCCAGTGACAAATTCAATACAGTGACTTATGCACAGAGATGCTGACTCGGTGTTCTTGCATGTTCTTGCGGGGGGGAGTAAGTTTCTTTGTAGAACTTTGTTACATAAGAAGCCCTTGAAGACATTTTGGTTTCTGTACATTCCTCTCTTTTCAGTAAACTGATAAACTTGACTTGACCTATCTCAGACTATGAAATGTGTAACATCAAGATTTTGCCCATATACTGGACTCAATGTTGCATATTAGTACAGTAGCAAACCATTGGAAGAAAAAGACATGCTAACATGAAAAACACATTTTATTGCACTTAAGTTATAAGAAAATAAAATTTCTAAGTGAATCAAACCATAGACACAATCCCTTTAAAGGTTGTTTTCCTCCATCATGTCAGGTTGTTACATAACTAAAATTAACCAACTGGAATCTGATTGTTTTCAATCAGACTATAAATAAAACAAAACAAAAAAGGGAGGAAAAACAAGATCGCCTAGGATACAGTGTTAAACCACTTTCACAGTTCAGCTTGAGTTGTGGCTCTTGGAGAATGAGGCAAACCATTTGACTTTTTCTTTTTTGTTTGCATGTACATCTTTATTACAAAAACGTAATAGTTTTTGCACTGTGTCAGTTCCTTGCAGCAATAACTGTAACAGTTGTTTTTCTCAATACTGTAAAACACTAAGACTGACCAGCAATTTTATTTTTGTATTTATATTTTTAAAATTTGTCAGTTTTATTATGCATGTTCATTCCATTCACCACAGCCCTCACAAAGAAAAAAGTTTCCCCACAGAACAGGCTGCAATAGCTTTGTTCTAAGGAATGTGTTTTAATTTTTGCCCAGAAAAAAGAAAATAAGCTTTGCACACACACTCAATTCTTTACTTGCAGGCAAACTTCACTCTTAATTGTCTGAAACTTTTTAACTCTCAGCCTCTTAGAGGCACAGTTGGCTCAAGTTTCAGTGGCAAAAAGTCTTTTTCTGTAACCAAACTAGAGCAAATTTGGAATTCAGTCTGGGACTAAAACGTCACAGCAGAAAAAAAATTAAAAAACAAGAAATAATTTGCTTTACTTTCTTTCATTTAGCAGCATAAATAAGTTTGGCCACTGGGAATACAGTACAGGGGTGGGACAACAATCCCATACTTGAAGACCTACTTCTAGCACCAGCATTGAGAGTTAAATCCATTCAAGAACTCTCAGAACCCAGGACAACTTGCCACCTCAGAGCAACATATGCATTGTAGAGTGTAGATGAAAGCAACAGTAAATAGAGTAACAGAGGCTAATACTGTGATTGACATTGGCAATGGCTGGCAAAAAAAAAAAAAAAAAAGCTCTGATAAAACTGTACAAAAACAATTCACAGTAAGATTTTAGCTTTTCCACACCAGGATTTGACTTTGTCGTTGCCACGGATGCTCGCAACTTTGAAAGTCATCCAGTAACGGATGTTATGCAGCAACTTTCTAGATCTCTGTGGTAAAATAACAGGTTAGCAAGAATTGTAACAACTTTTTAACCTCCACTCTGCTCAATGAGCACTTAGAGGAAAATAAAGAAATAATTGCACCTGGTTTGATTTAGAAAGTCTTATATTTGCAAAGCTGCCCCAGTCAAAAGTGAAGCTTTTTATGTGATGAGACAGCAAATGCCTCTCTTGTCAGTTACAGTTTGTCATCTTGCAGTCTCCTCCTTCATAGTCTGTAGGTCTTTAGGATCTGTTGCCCCAAGCCAACATCCTGCACCACCAAGGACAAGGGATGATTTTTTTTTTTTTTTTTTTTTTTTTGCAGGGGGAGGGAAGGGAAACATCGTCTACACATTTGGACAAATTCATTTTTTTGCCCTTCACTTCATATCCACATCAAAGTCCAACACCAGCAGCTTTGTTTCCTCAGTTCCATTTCGGCTTCCAACTGCACACACTAGCTTTGTGTTGGAGGCTCTGATCCGCCATACAACGCCTCCACTTCCCCCACTCTCCAATGTGACTAGATTTCGGATAAATTCACCCGTTTTCAAGTCCCAAAGTTTTACAGTCCCATCATCTGAGCTGGTAATTACAAAGTTCTTGTTGAACTGTAAACAGGTCACAGCGCTCTGATGCTTGTTAGGACCTACAATAGTAAAACCAAAAGAATTTTGCTTGTGGTTAGAAAGGAGTGTAAGGGGTTACCATGTTTAGATATATTTGTATGCAAGGTAAATCAAATATTTAACATACACAAAAGCCTCATTCTGTGTTTTCAAAGGACTAGTACAGATATTGAAAAATCCCCATCCTCACAGTTGTCTGTTATTACTGTAACAAACACTGGGGCAAGTGTGTAGTCTCATCTGATTCATCAAAATGAACTTACCTAGTAGAAGGAAGTGATCACAGAATAAGTAATTATTACTCCCACCCCTTTGGGAAGAAAGGGTGGTCTGGTTCCTAGGTCATTGCTAAACCTTGATTGCACGAAATGGTGCTGTTGCTCAAGCGTTGATCTAATTTAAAATCCCTTCTGGTGGAATGTTACAGAACCCCCACAGACAAAACTCCAGTTGAAGTCAGAGTTAAATATTAACTCAAATAACAAAACTCTTTTTCTTTACATGTCTTTTTTCCCTTAAGCCATCCCATAGTAATTGTCCTTTAAAAGGTCAGAGCTTGTTTTGTCCAATAATTAAGCAGTGCAGGATGTTTTTTAGTGAAGTGGGTTTTCTCCCAGAACCAGGGCTGGCAGGCAAAAGCCAGGGAAAGATATTACAAAAGACTTGCTTAGGAAAATAAGTGAATGTGTGTACATGTGCACAGCGACAGTCAAAATGAAAACTAAAATCTGTCTCTTTCCTGTTTTTAAATGGAGGATATGTTTTCCATTCATTTTTCTTGATTTATTGTAACAGACAGTGTTCACTGCCTTCCAACCCAATTAGTCTGGAGGCTTTGGAATGTCCAAGTGACCTAAATAACTAAGTTGACTGGCTGATTTGAGATGCCATTTCCTACATATTTTTGTGGTTTATTAGTCTAACATACAGATAGCAAATTTCTATCAGAACAGCTGTCTTTCCATAATAGGCAAATGATTTTAGATTTAATTATATAAAAAGGTTTATTCACAGAAAGATAATTTCACAAATACAAAAAATAGTACAGCTGTCGCCATGGCCAACTTTTGAGCATTAAATGATCAGCAGTTGTTTTCCTTGCATATAGGTTATTTTTTATTTTTAAATGCTGGTTGGAATCTTTTCCCTTTCCAGAATGGTGCATTAAACAACACTGTACATTTAAAACACAGCTTGACTTGACCTAAAATTGAAACAATCTCCCCAAAGCTAATTTTGTCCTCTAGCAATATATGGGAAGTAGAAATGCTCAGATTTAACAGATATGAACAAGTACTTTGATATTAAGTTTACTATTTCAACAACACTCAGCACTGAAGCAATTGGTAAATTGAGGACTGACCTACACTAATTTTGCACCAGCCTTTTAGTATTTTGAATGAATGTGTTTATATTTGGATAGTATAAGCTCACCTTGCAATGTCTGTAAACACTGTCCTGTTTTGATATCCCAGATTTTGACTGTTGAATCTGCATTCCCAGACACAAGAATATTGTCTTTCAGTTCCATTCCACTTGTTAATGACTGGTGGCCCGTTAATGTGTGAATGCAGTTTCCCGTCTCCACATCCCAAACTCGGATTGAAGTGTCGAGAGATCCACTCACTACATGGATGCCATCAAACTAAAAAAAAAGGTAAACATTACAAGCAATTGTATTAAGCTCTTATCATTCACACTGTGAAAAAAACATTAAGCGTGCTACTTGCATTTAATTCAGAGTTTCACAAAATAAGACAGTATACAGTATGACCTTGCACTATCCCCTACAACACGTTAACTAACAATGTTAAATACAACTTAGAACTCAGTGCAAAGCCTTATCATTAGCCCTATCATTAACCACGCGCACCTGATGCTATCAGGATAATTTCCTAGTGTAGACAAGGCCTATGGAGTTCTGCATTCAACACCTACAGATCTTAATCTTGACTAAGGAGAAAAGTACATACTGATAGACACTTTACTTTGACCCTCTCTTTGAATAGTACTATACATAGCTAAAAATTCAAGCAAACAGAACAGAAAATATTTGAGTGGTTTCTGATATTTCAAGCAACTGCGAAGAGTTTTAAAGGATCTTCTGCCTTCCGTGTCAACCTCCCTATCCAAAAAACATTTGTGGAATTATTTCATTTGATCAAATCAACAACTTCACTCTATGTAACATCTATCCACAGTATCAGAGCAAAAAGTTAATACAAGCACTTTGTCAGCTAAAACCAAGAGCCAGTGGTGGTGATCAGATAGTGAATACTGCACCTAAATCATCAATTAAGAAAGAATATGAATTTAAACCTTTTTGAAAAAAATTTAATGCGTTATACATCAGTGGTTCTGAGGACTCTTTCTGTAAGGACTAGCATTTTACATATGCTGTCCAGTCCACTATCATCTATGGGCTAGGTTCACAAAGGTGACATAGACTCAGCATTGCAATGCTAACTATACTAGGTGCTCTGATGTCTACTGGAATCTACAGCTGTGACATAGGTACCCAGGCTTCTAATACCGTGCACAGGAAAAGTTAGGTACCTAAGAATGGGATCAACAAAAGCCAGCAAGAAGCCCCCAGGGAGAGGGGTGTGGCTTAAGTCTAGGTTGGAGGGAGACATCTATCACCGCTTGGAATTCTCAGCCATGAACTCTTTCTCATAAACATCATAAAACCACACACCACAACCAGGAGGTGATAGTGCTGCCCTCTTACAACCTGTAGCCCACTGGTTACAGCGCTCAGCCAAGATGTGGTAGATCCCTCCCTCTGCCTGATTTGGAGCAGAGATTTGAGTCCATGTCTCAACTCTTAGGAGAGTGTCCTAACCACTGGGCTTTGGGATAGTTTGAGATGGGGTTCTCAAACAGTTCTACTTTGTACAAATAGTCATTAGAACAGGGATCTCCCACATTTACAGGTGAATGCTCTAACCTCTGTAGAGTCACTCTCTCTTTCTGGCCCCATGTTAAGTTAAGGAACAGAATGTGTTTATTAGAAAACAAGTATATTCAAAATTACTTATGAAATCCTTCAGTCTCTCAGTTACTGAGCCACACTTCCTGTGCCACAGACCAGCCTAGCAGACATGCGATTTCTTGTTTTTAATTATATTTACCAATTAAAAAAAAAAAGTTTGAGCAAGTATTAGCCTCAGGCCTTTGTAACAGTAGAGGGTTAGGCACAGTACCAACCCCCCAGTTCGCCAGCCAGAATGCCATTCCCAGTTCTCCATCTGCTGTCCTGTATGACTGTGGTGCCAGCAAGCCCTAGCAAAAAATAAATCCCTAAATGCCTTCTCAGATTCTGGAAGTTGTTTCAGCTCTGCAGAGACTTGTTCAGGGTAGGTGAAAAGGTAGAGGAGGATCCACAACAGGTCTTCAACTACAAACTTTTACTGCATCGCTATGTTGGTGAGGGGTGTGATGAGATGTGATTTGTGACCAACATAGCTGTGCTGGCAAAAGCCCCTAGTGCAGAGTCAGTTATTATGGCAAAACAGCACTTCTGCTGGAGTGGGGGTGGAGGTGTGACTGGAATAAACTATGCCGGCAAAAGTATCCACACTTGGAATGCTTTGCTGATACACTTTACTGGGCTGGTACAGCTACACCAGCAAAACCTTCCAAATGTAGACGTGGCCTCTAGCATAGGTAAGCAGGGAGCTGATCAGAACCCTTCACTAACAGCCATTAAAATCCTAAGTCCACACACAAATATAAAGCACTGTTTTTGTTTTTATAACAATTCGTGAAGTGTTGCTAGTCAGGAACCCAACAGTTGTATACTGAAAGGGATAACATGCAAACTAACCCCTTATGTTTCAATAAATGCAATTTCTAGAGGACACACAAAATCTCCTTTCAAACATCAGAGTAAGAAAAAATTCAATCATACAAAGCTGCCAAAAGTTACTTGTTTTTTTGTAAATATCAGAAGCAGCTTCCTCTCTCCTTTTTGTGGCTATATGTCTTTTCAGCATTTATTTACTAAGTAAGTTCTTCTTTAGTTTGGAGTAAGAGAGACAAGCTCTGGTTTAATTTTAAAGATGAACACTACAGTTTTTTGGAAGTAATTTTTTCATGGCTGTAAAATATTCCACATGAAGAAGCACATGAATGTTCCAGCTACTGCAGCACAGATTGAACTAGTCTAGTGCTACCCTATATACCTTAGCACTATGTTCCTTCTCGAAGATTAAAATTCTAGACTACTATATACATGAACTTTCAGATTATCAAAGGGACATTACTTTTGGTTAACTTAGTATGGACTTAGCGCCTCAGTTGCTGATAAGCTATGAAAAACAGGGACACTGAAAACAAGAATATTCACAGCAAAAGAAAAAATAATGTACAATAAACAACGGTGATTTAAAAAAAAATCTTATTAATTCATACAGTGGTAGCTCTCAGAGACCCAAACTAGGATTTGGCTCCCATTCTAAATTAAGACAAGATATGTAGCAAGAGGAGGGAGGGAGGGAGGATGAGGGTAACCTGAATCTCTCTGTATTTTCTGGGACTGCATCTGCAGATTAGTAAGTATCCACAATTTTAGTAGTTTAACAATAAAGGTGGTGTATCCAAGGGAATCTAGAGCACTAGATGCAAATTGCTTACCTGTAATGAATAGACTCTATTAGTATGCCCTTGCAGTGTGTGTAGACAGGTTTCAGTCTCTGGATCCCATACTTTGACCATAAAATCATATGCTCCACTAACAACCCTCCTGCCATCATACTGAACACACCGGACTGCAGCTACATGTCCCATCAGAACATGTAAACATTGGCCTGTCTCTATGTCCCAAACTCTCAGCGTGGCATCTCGAGACCCACTGACAACTCTGGTGAAACACAAACAAAAACTACACTTAGCATATAAACTTCCATGTTATTTGTATCATGTATGCTAAAGCAGGAAGACGGATATATCAACCTTTTGTGCATAAAGCAGTTAAACTGAACTTATTTCTCTGGAAGGCGAGGTGGCCTGAGTACTAGTCCGCCTGCTTCCGAAGAGCTGGCTTGGCTTCACATTTTATTCAGGTTGAAAGTTAAAGCATGTTAGGTTTCCCCACCCTGTTCATCATCACAACACCAAACTATTTGGTGTGATTGGCAGTCAGTATTTAAGAGGAGAGATGCAGACTTGAATAACAAGATATTGCAGGTCAAGACTGAGGTGGGTTGGGAGAGCTGTATGTGACAGATTACATACCACCTACTTTTACATATGGTTAGCTCAAGCCAGTAATATAGTCTTGCTTTAATGAGCACTACACTTACCCAGTATTTGTTATTTATTTTTAAAACCCTCTTTGAAGGTTTTTCTTCATTATGCAACATTTATGTCACTTGATTTGTATAGTACATATCAATTTTTAAAATGTTTTGAACCTACTGAAACTGGAACCATAAATAGTAATGAAGATTACTGTAATTCCATTAACTATCTGGGCAGAAAAACCTTAGTTTTCTTAGAAGGAAAAGAAGGGATAAATAGCCAAGACAACATTCTAGACACAATGCAAAGCTTTAAAACAAATTACAACATCTCAGCCAAAGTCTCTTGAATTGATATACTATTGTTGAAATGAAATGACAGTGTAAAAGAAATTTAAATAAAATATATTCATGTCCAAAGACATTTTAAAAAAGGTAATTTTAAAATAGGTAAAGGTTTACAACAAAATGGACAAAAATAAGTTAAAAACAAGGACAGTTTGTTATGTAGCACAGCAGAATGGATCACATCAATAACTGAAACAACTTTGAAAGAAAGTTATAGGTAACTATTTGACTGTATATGGAGAGGTTTATGTCGTTTGTACTTTGGTTAATTCTCTCACACCTTTTCTTCGTGCAGTCAGCTGCTCTTTTCACTTCATGCTGAGTGTATAAATTTTAGTAATATTTTTACTGAATAGTATAGCTTTTGTATTGCACAGACCTTTACTGTTTTAGGACTACTTAATGAAATTTTAGGTACATTTTCCTTTAAAAAAAACAACAACACACAAAATAAGAAGCAAAAAAGATATCCAATTTTAAGTAAACATTTACCTTTTTTCATGGAGATGCATACAACGCACAGTAGAAGTGTGTCCATATAAAGTATGAATACATTCTCCAGTCTCCGCGTTCCATACTTTAAGTGTTCGGTCTGTAGATCCACTAATAATGATATTGTCCCTCATTTGTGATGACCAGACTCCACCTGTGTGTCCAACTAGTGTTCTTAAACACTGAAAAATATTTTGTATAGTTAGTAAGGTGAAAGAAATTTAATCAGTTCATATGAGGCCAGAACACTGTGATCATATAGTCTGACCTCTTGTATAATACAGGCCATAGGATGTCTCTGAATTTAATTGCTATTTGAACTCGAGCATCAATTTTGCAAAAACATCCAATATTGATCTAAAACTTTCCAGTGATGGAGGATGCACCACAACACTTGGTAAGTTTTTTCTAATGGTTAATTACCCTCAATGGGGCAGGGACAATTTTTAAATACTGGCACAACATTAGCTTTTTCCCCAGTGTTCCAAGGCTTACTGAAAATCAGCATTAATAATCCAGAGAGCGCCTCAACCAAATATTTTAAAACTCTTGGATGCAAATTTCTGGACCTGCTGATTAAAAGATGTCTAACTTTATTACATCCTCCTGAGTAATTGCTGGAATGGAAAGTATTTCATCATTAGACTTTATAAATCCATCATCTGGTTCCCCCAAATACAGAACAGATATTTATTGAACATTTAGGCTTTTCAGTATTATTGACTGTTCTATCATTTCCATCTAATAATGGACCAATAACATTGTTAGGATTCCTTTTCTTCCTAATGTACTTAAACAGCTCCTTAACTCTGCTCGCCACAGACTTCTTGTGTCCTTCTACCTCCCTTATCAATTTTTTACAATTCCTAGCTTCAATTTATATTCATTGATATCAACTTCCCCTTTTCCATTCATATATATTTTTATTTTAATAGCTGCTTTCATTTCCCCTCTAAGCCAGTTTGTTTCTTAATCAGTGTTGTTTCCTTTCTTGATTGTGGCTTTTTGGGCACCAAGTAAAATGTTGTTGAACAGTTCCCAATTATTCACGTTTTTCTGTTTAAATTCTTTCCCATGTGTTTTGGCTCAGAATTGTTTTCAGCTTTGTGAAATTGGCTTTTTCAAAGCAGTAAGAATATATTTTACTGGTTTGGACTTTATTCTGTTTGTACATAACAAATACAATCAAGTCATGGTCACTTGCATATAAGCGACCACTAAATTTTTCATTCTGTGAGCAATTTCTCTTTTTCAGTCAGAATGAGGTCAAATACAGAATTCTTCCATACTGGATGCAACACTTTCTGAATATTCTGTAAGGTTTGGTGTAAACATCTCTCATATAAAGATGTTTTAATTATTAGATAAGATGTTCCTGAGAACTTAAAACTGCTGAGAAGTCTTCCTGTCATGTTTAATTTCATATATTCAGTGGCACATTATATTTTTGAGGAGGAAGAATGTACAAAACACATGTTTTTCATTAAAGAATAACTCCATCCTGTCCTTTTTGATGAAAGAATGTTAAAATTGCACGGTGGTTTCTTTCATGAACTAGGCTTAGTGAAGGGAAGCCAGCTGAATTGGGTGTGGCTGCCTGCATACCACATTTTATTTTGTTCTTCCCTTAGTAGTTACAATCCAGTCAAGGCTCTTTGAGGCATGCAAAGACAGAAACTAAAACCTTTAAATACATCTAAGACTAATATTACAATGTGGATATCTTTTATATCTTAAGCTTGCCACTATCAATATTTGGGCTGTTGAAATTAGAAGATACTCTGTTGCTAGAATAAAGAGAAATAAATAGTCTAAGGCTATTTATAGCCAATAAAAAAAAACATTTGAAAAACTTAAAAACCATATAAATAAATGTGGAAGCCACAAGCATTAGCCAGAAACAAGATCCATGTGAATAAAGTCAGGATGAATTAACCTATAGGGAAGATAACGTAGTATGTGTCTAAATTTTCTGTAATCAATGTCAAAAATGACTCCACAAGAATAGAGCAGCAGCCAAGAGAACAAGGATATATGCCAATGGTAACATGAACAGCATTATAATTTCACATCAAGGTGACTTTCATAAAATAGACATATTTCGGAGTAGAGAAAGATTGCCCAAATATTTTTTAATATTCTATCTTTGTTTTGCATCAGACAGCAATAAAGGCAAAGATATAAGATGTTCTGGGAAACAGGATAAATTAGTTACACACTTTTAAGCTTGCTACTACTATGCCAATGGTCCATTTCATGGGATCTTAACAGCAATTACCAACTTACCTTGCCTGTAACTGCTGACCAAACTTTCAATGTGTTGTCATCAGAACCACTGACTATTCGGTTACCACAGAATTGTAGACATGTGATTACATGATCATCATGTCCTTTGAGCACCTGACAATAAAGAATGTGTGTTGCAATGTAAGCCAAAAGAGTAGAAGAAAATCAGAATCAGAATGGTGTACATCAGCAAGAAGCGTGTATAAATTACTGCAACTAGATTAAAAATTGAATCATCATCAGTCCTTATGGTTCAGATCTATTTTATTACTAGCTGGAGTCAGGAAGACATTTCCTTGATATAAAATGTCATCCATGATATAGCATTGCATAGCTGACCAGGTGCATTAACACTATTTTTACCCTTCTTCTAAAATAATTGAGATAGATCATTGCTAAAACTAGGATAACACGTTGGATAGACCACTGTATTCTAAAAAATAATTTTAAAAACATCAAATAAAATCTTTAAAAGCATGAGAATAATTTCATGGAAAATATTTTAGCTATGAACAAAAAATTTGCTTCTGTTATCCAATGCATTTTTTTTATTTTTATGAACTAGTCTTAATGTGTACTTATATTCTTAACCACCCCACTCCTCCTGATCTACTGGGTACCAGATACTATCCAAAATAAGAACTATAGAAACCTTTACGTTATGAAGAAACAAAAGTTAGTTTGGCTGAATGAGAAGAAAATATGTATTTCCATGTTTGTGGATTTGAATGTCATTTTTCAAAAATGGCATTTTCAGTGCTTGATTATGGAAAACTGCAACAGATTATTTTTACTACAGTACAGTAAAGATCAATTACATCAGAACATGCAAATTAAACAAGGAATTTACTATTTAAAAATATCTGAATACTTTTCAAAATGTCAATTGATATGAAATGGGAAGCTGGGTAATGTCTGGGGCTACCATTTTAATAATTACAGCATAGCATGATATGACAAAAAATGCAGAACTGTTGCCAGAAACACACAGAAAGTTGCAGTCAGATATTCATATAGTAGGAGATTTTCTCAGCTTTTTAGGTAACTCCTGTATTGTTGTGTTTGTTTAGTTTTCTGGTCTACTATACAAAAATTAAGAGAAGTCACAGAATTTCTCTAAAAAGACTGGAGTAAGTCTCTGGCTGTTCTTTATGTATAAAGGGCAGCCAGAGACACAATCAGACTTGATGATATGACTGCTACATTATTGCATAAATAAAGCACATTATGATACTATAATCTAGTATCAATATCATTAAAATGTGGGCATACCCTGCTAATGTTATCAGGCTGAAATGAAACAATTTTCATCTATATTATAGTACTTCATTTTTATTTTCAAAGGCAATGAAATCTTAAAAAGGTATGGTACTTTACTTTTAAAAAGTTATAAAAATGTATGTAAAAATAAGACACAAAATGAAAACAAATATCTGAATTTATGTAATAGTTTCATATCACAATCTAAAAATACCTTAAACACACGATTAACTTCATGCATAAGTATTCCTATTGAAGTGAATGGGAGTACTTTCATGTGTAAAGTTAAGTATCAGTATAAACGTTCCCAGGATTGGGGCCTCAGTGAAAATGTTGTTGCATGGTGCCACTAGTAGGATTTAACTCTACAAGCAGCAACTATATTTTGATTTTCTGATATGGTGCTGGAGTAAGGTATACAAACCCTACAAAGGAGAGGAAGAGGTTAAGGAGTTGATCTGGTCTCAGATGGCCTTGCCCCACCATATATATAAAGCCTGCACAGACTGGATGCACTTAAAAAGGGAAGCAGAGTATCTTTGTACCAGGCAGACAGTGGAGGTAAGTTGACCTGAGCTCTTGGGAAAGAATTTATAGGAGCTCTTGCTGCCTGAGGCCTGTCTACTGTGGCCTGACCAAGCCTGCAAAGGGACTGGTGATGCTTCGAAGATTAGAAATTTTATCTTACATTCAATATTTTGCTTTATCCTGTGGAAAGAGAGGGGACTTAGTAGGAAGTGATCCCACAAGGAAGCTGCATAATGCACCAGGATGCAGGATTTAGCTGCCTACCACTGGGGCCCTGGATTGGAGCCCACTGGAGTGGGTGGGCCCAGGCTCTCCTACAAACCCTTAGAAGGACAACTACAGATGTTCCCCTTTACAGATGCTCAGACGTTTTCATTTGGCTTAAAACAGGATAGGTAGAAACATACATAAATTTCTGCACTTTCTTCTTCTGGTTTAATTATTTTTAAGATAAAAATTGGCACAAAGGGGTTTAACACCCTCTTTTCAAGTTATTTTAGATGTCAAAAATGATTTAGTTTAGTCCAAAACAAAACTAACAGCTGACAGGCTGATCCTACTTAATTCTTGACATGTACATAGTTCAGAAATGGTTACCTTAGGAGATTTAAGTTCTCCTCGCCGCCAGTTAGTATCAATTCTGTGCTGTCTGATATAAGCACTTTTCCATGGGCTATGTATGAAGCCTGGTTTTATTACTTTCCTTCTCTTGATATGCAATGGTTCGTCAATCCCTAAAATTAATTTAAAAGTAAATAAAAAGAATAAAATCTTGTCAATTCCACCAAACATCAACCTCTCTTCACCCCCAAACTTAATATATTATGGTGACATAATCACCTTCTCACCAAATACTGTTCCAACTTCATTTGTTGTCCTGTGCTTCAGGGATGTCATCCTGCCCTCCTCCCTATACTAGATCTTTTTCCTTTTCTTTAGAACTACCACTATTGTATAATTGGTCCTTTTTCATATTTTTGCTGAAGGCTTTTCAGCTTTGGTTCATCCTTTCTACCAATGAATACCTTATGTTTCTGTCTGTAGCCCACTTGCCTTCTCTATACATCTTTTCCCGCTGGTTCTTCTAATTATTAGCTTCAATCTTGGTCGTTGCCAGTACATGGATAATTCCCACTTCTCCATCCTTCTCAAATCATTCTCTGGTACCTATATTTGCCAGTCTTGACTAAATTGTACTTTCAAATTACTGAGGGCTTCAAAGTCTGAAATAAATTTTCTGTGAAAAGAGTTCCCTCTCCTGTGTCATCCCTTCTGACATTTTTAATTACACATACTTGGTTTCCAAGCCTAAGAAGTTACAGAATCATTCTTGAACCCCCACTCTTTCATCTTTCTTTTTCTCAATACTGTCATAAGAACAAGACAAGAATAGATCTTTATTTTGGCTCTGTCTTCAGTGAAACCTTTAAAGACAGGGATTGTCAAAGGAGGTTAACGGGATAAGAGAACTCCCACTCCAATAGGATTTGGCACCTCGCTACCTTAGGCGCCTTTAAAAATTACAGATTGATTCATATGTTAGTCTGTTTAGTGCCCTTTTATTGATTTCTCCTAAAGCCCTACTCTCTAAAATTCAGGGAAGGCTGGTTGTCTGTGTATGTCTCTCCAAGGTCCAGGGCCAGAGCACTGTAGTTATGTCACTTCGACATGCTAGGAAGAAAGAATGGTTACTTACTTTGTACACAGTTAGTGGAGTTCTTTGAGACATGTGGTCCCTAGCTGTATTCCACTCTAGGTTTGCATGTGCTCCATGTGCCTGACACCAAAAGAATTTACTAGCAGTGTCTGTTGGTCCATCCCTTGCCTCATTGTGCTCTGAACTGAGGGCATAGGCGATACCAGTCAGCTTTGTGTACTTGGGGAACCAGGGCACAGTATCCAGCCTGTCTGACTCATGAAGGACACTCCCCCACCCCCCAGCCTCTGCTTGAACCAAAATAGATCAGAGAAAAAGACTTGCAGAGAGCAGTGAAGGGTCGTGGGAGACATACCTAGACCCCTCCTGACAAGGGTGATAGGATTAAGGCAACTCCTCTAGCCTCATCTGCATCAAAGATGGGACAGGGATGCATCTCTGTTAGCATACAGAATCAAGAAGAGATTACAAGGCAAGAACCGCACTGAACTCTGGGACCAGAAAAGCAAGGAAGCACTGGATCCTGGGGGATCTCTGCTCCAGATGTTAATGAACCTATGCCTGCACACACCCAGCTCAGCAGTTATCAGTCTAATTTTAGTAATGAATCCTTGATTGATATCCAAAATACCGAAGCTGCCTAACTGCATTGTGAGCTCCCTGGAAGGAACACCACCCATAGCCAAGAGTGATCAGCTCCTATTGTCTAGCCTTAAAAAAACCCTTGAGTCATCAGTTTTCCCATAAACAAATCTAGTGTTCTCCCTTGAACCATTGTTGTTTCCCTACAAAAAACCCTACCCACACTCCAGTAAGTGTTCTGATTCATGGATCCAAACGCTGCATCAGTTCCACTGGGACTCCATCTTCTCCTAACTGATCGTGCTGGAGGCTCTGCCTGTCTCCAGCACTCAGGACCCTGAGCTACCACCATCACCTGGGAACCAGTTCAAGCTTCCTGGAGTGGTGAGATCCCTCTCTGTCTGTTTTCTTTTCTACCTCAGGCATAACTTTCTAACCCTGACTTGTTTTATCAGGTATGGGTTTCTATATATGACTTTTGTAACCTTTAATAATGTAACTTATGTTGGTTTAGGCTCTTCTTGTGTAGTTATCATGGTTATTCGATAAATAACTTTTATGGTTAAGCTGGTTGCTTCCCTTTCTCTCTCACTGAACTTTACTCTTTTGTGTTTTTGGCTTCCCCCATTTACTCTGCAGCAACGCTTCTCTTACCTAAGCTAAAGATCCCTGTAGCGCCCAAAAATACTATGGGGTTTGCTCATCAAGTGGGTTATTACCAGTACAATTGTAATATGAAAGTGGGGATAGGGACGTGCTGAACCTGTGACATACCAGGACGGCAGCTTGAAAGTGCTGCTTGACCCAGACTGCTCGGGCTTACTCTATTCCGGTGAGGTACCTGTGGTATATAAGGGTGGCAGCTTGAAAGTGCTGCTTGATCCAGCCCACTGAGTCCAGGGACATATAAGGGGTCAGCTTGAAAGTGCTGATTGACCTGGTCCACTCAGACTTGCTCTGTTAATGTGTGTGTTCATCCATTTCCGGGCTGGAGGAACCTAGCCCTGGGGAACATATGTCCTGCAAGATAGCTCCATTGGGAGGGGACTTGCAGAAGGGAGAAGTAGAACTCCATATGAAAACACAAGTGACAGAAGCAGTACATTGATAGAATTACAGAACACTCCCCCTCTCCCGCAGAAGAGTAACCCTAATAAATGAGCATACCCCAAAGTAACGGGCAAATCTGGTATCATAAGTGATGACCATGGATTGACCGCCTCACCAGTTCTTTCTCTACTGCAAATAACCATAGGTTAAGGCTCACAATAGAAGGAAGGATGTCAGGTAGTGGAACACAGATAGGGACTACTCATCTCTAAGAACTCCAGTTACTGTACAAGGTATGTAACTTTTCTTTCTTCTTTGAATTAGGGTCCCTATACGTATTCTACTCTAGATGACTCACATGCTGTATTAACTCAGGAGAAGGGTCCAAAAAAACCCTTTCTGTACTACAGATTGAAGGACTGTTCTGCCAAAAGATGTGGCTGCTGTAGAGAGTTGCAATGTACTGTTTTGTGGAGGCTGAACAGGGATATCTCAAAGTGAAGCTTCTGATGAAGTGGGCCCTCACTCCTTGAGGGAGAGAGGTGGCTATTAACTCATAACACAGCAGGATGCAGCCTCAAATCCATTTTGAGCCCCTCTGTGAAGATACGGCTTCCCCCTCATCTGTTCACAAAGATGACAAACATTTTAAGAGATTTCTAAGAAGGTTTTGTCCTTTGTAAGTAGAATGCCAATGCGCTATGGACACCCAGAGTGCAGTGTCATGTTCTTTCTAGTGGCATGTGGCTTCAGGCAGAAAACAGGCAAGTATATGACCTGGTGAGAGTTAGGTGAAATTTCAAGATTACTGTGGGGATGAATTTGGGGTGTAATCTTAAGGAAACTGTACCAATGGAAGACTGTAAAGATAAGTCTGCCACGAGGGCCTCCAGTTCACCTATTCTCCTGGCTGAGGTGAGTGCAACCAGGAAGGCATTCTTCATAGATAGGATAAAAGATGATGGGGTTCAAACAGAGCCTTTGTCCATATCAAAGGGATTAGGTTGAGGTCCCACATCAGCGTCGATTTTGGTATTGTCCTAGGATGGGTGAAGATCAAACACTTGTCACCAGGGGATGAAAGGTGCTAATAGCTTCCAAGTGCACCCAAAGAAGGCTGAGAAAGAGACTTGAATTTTTTTAATGAGAGGAGGTAATCCAAAAGAGTAGGGATTTCAGCATCTTCTAGGAGTATCAGACGATGCTGTAGAAAATGTCTTCCATTTTGCTGTATAGCATCTCCTTGTGGAATCTTTCATACTGTTGCTAAAGATGGATTGTACAGCTTTGAACACAACTCTTCTCTTAATTTTATAACATTTTAATTTTTTTTAATCAAAATGTCATATTATACCAAGTCAACCGCCTTACAGAATCTAAGCATGTTACATCAACATATGGCTATTAGCCAGGATGGGCAGGGATGGTATCCATAGCCTCTGTTTGCTAGAAGCTGGGAATGTTCTTATGTTCTAACACTGTTACTTTTGTGTACCAAACTTGTAACCTCATTAAAAAAAAATCAGCATAGTTCGACAAGATCTATTTTCCATAAATTCACATTGATTGGCATTAATTATATTACCCTCCTTTAATTCTTGATGAATTAACTCCTATATTAGCTGCTCCACTATCTTACCCAGGAGAGAGATCAGACTGACAGGCCCAAATTTTACCTGGCTCATCCTGTTTACCTTTTTAAAATATCGGTACAACATTAGCTTTCTTCCAGTGTTCCAAGACTTACTGAGAATCAACATTAATGGTCTAGAAAACTCCTCAGAGGAGCGCTTTTAAAACTCTTTGAGGCATGTTAGCTGGAGCTGCTGATTTAAAAATGTCTATCTTTAGTAGCTGCTGTTTAACATCCTCCTGAGATACTAGCGAAAGGGAAAATATGTCGTCATATGCTATGACTGGGTTATCTGTGTTTTTCCCAAATAAGGAACAAATATTTATTTAACACTTCTGCCTTTTCTGCATTATTATTGAGCTTACGAGGGACTCAAACAGGTAATGCCATTTTTGATAGAGTGCCACTCCCGTTTCTTAAATGGATTATGACCATTGATTTTAGCATTGTAATCACACGAATCATCCCACCAGGTTTCATTAACGCCAGCTAAATTGAATTCATGCTCATAAATGAGCAGTTCTAATTCCTTTTGTTACCCAGGCTTCCTGCACTGGTGTATAGGCAATTAAAGAATTTCTTCTCTTCATGTCCTTTGGTTCCCTGGATTGATTTTGTTCTCAACATCTCAATTTTGTGCTAAACAAGTACTCATATTTCCTCTTTTTACCGTTCTCTTTTGTTATTAGTTTAATGCCCTCCTAATTTCTCTAGCCATTCTGTCCCTGAGGAGGCTGGTTTCCCTTCTATTGAGGTGGAGGACATCTGAACTATACAAGTCCTCTCTCCCCACAGAAGGTGGACCAAATGTTCTACAAAATTAAACCCATTCATCCTATATCACGTCACTTCCAGAATCTTCTACCTTCTGTCTTCCTTCAGTCCTGGGACAGAAAGGATCTCAGGGAAAATCACTTGGACGTTCTTTTCCTGAAGTCAGTTATCATCTGCCGTGATATCACGCAACAGTGTCATTATTGCCAGTTTGAACCATCCATCATCCATGGATCCTTGCCCATTGACTTCAAAAGCCTATGCAGTCTTAGAATTACATTTCATGTCTTGGCTCCAGGAAGAAAACACACCATTCTGTTGTCTGTCCATCTGTCCTTTGCAGAATGTTCTTTGAATTCTTCTGGGTATTGAATCCTCAACAAGAATGGTCTGTCTCTCTTAGATAGCTGGAGATGTTTGTGGGCAAGCTTGGTTTCTTACGGGTTGAGCCAAGCTGCCATCCATAGGTATGTTCCATACATCCCTCCATTCCCTTGGATCAGCTGGATCTTCAGAGATATCTTCCACAGTTCCTTGTCAAGAACTTGGTATTGATTGGAAACTTCTAGCTGTGTGGAATTCCTCCTGGTCCTCTTCTCTCTGGTGGCCATCGCTTACCCATCATTGTCTGTGTAGAATGTTGCCATGACTTCTTGCCCCTTATGAACTGCTAGGCCTCCTCTCTGACTTCTCCCTCTGACTCCTTGCTGGCCAGCTTCTTTCTTCTTTGAACCTGGCATGCTGATGTTTCCTGAATGTGGCTGTCTAGAAACTTCTCAGCTTCTCTGATTTTCAATAATGTCTCTACTTGCGCTCCATTCCAAGGCTCTTCTCCTCCAGCACAGCCACCAACTTGCACTTAATGCACAGGAAGTCCCTTCTGGCTTCAGGAAGAAAAGAAAACATGGCACATCCACTGTAGGTCATCTCCATTGCTGGCCATCTTGAAATCACATGTAGTAGCAAACCTGCAAGGAAAGCCTCTCACACTCTCTCTAAACTCCCTCGTTAGCTTCTTCTGTTCATACCTTTTGAGTTTGCCTAGCAAGTTTCCCTGATTATATCAGCTCTGCCCCACACCATCAGAGAGCAAGGCACCAACAAACAGACCTGTGTCAACTGCCTACACAGGGGCCCATGGTCCAGCCTCCATAATCTATACCCAGAGGACAAAAAGTCAAACCACCTCACATATGAACATATAAGGTCCAAATAAATGGGGGCAGCCAACTAAATTAGTTTGCGAGAGAGCTGGACAGATTTATGAGTGTGTTTATATGACAGGGTTGCCTGTGATGGTGAGAGGCAGAGCTCAGCAAACTTGGTGTCCACTTCTGGTTTAGGTCTTATGCTCCTAAAAGCTCATGTTTCAGGGTTTCAGCTGTCCACATTCAGGGGTCAGAAAGGTATTCCATCTCACTCCCCTCCCTATGTATTTTTTTTAAATCTCCTTCCTCAAGGATTGGCATGGCTGGAGGTGGGATGTTGGACAGTGAGGGATAGGGCTCTGAGATAGCACCAAGCGTTCTCTCTCAGGTTGTTGGCTGGCTGGTTCTTGCTCATGTGCTCAGGTCTAACTGGTTGCCATATGTGGAGTTGGGAAGGAATTTTCCCTAGGTCAGATTGGCAGTGACCTTGGGGTTTTGGGGTTGTTGTGGGGTTTTTTTTTTTTGGCCACCTTCTGCAATGTGTTAGTGATCACTTGCCAAGATCATCATTAAACATTTCCCTTCTATTGCGGGGGACTTGGGCACTGGTGCACCTCTATCCCTTCTATTCTCTAGGTACGTGTCACAGGCAGTCTCCTGTGATCTGCAATACTTTGGTCTAAGTTTGGTTGCTGGACTCAGTGTGCTGATGCAGAGTGATGTTGGCGGCCTGTAAGATACAGGAAGTCACATTAGATGATCTGGTGGTCCCTTCTGGCCTTAAGCTCTATGACTCTATAATGGCAGGAACTGTTTACAGGTTTTGTGCATTGTACACAGCTCCAGAAGGTTTATGTGAAGGTGGGATTCTTGGTGGGTCCAGATACTTTGTGCCACATGCTCGTCCAGCTAAGCTCTCCATTCTGGTAGGATCAGTCTTTTTATGGTTGGGAGAGGGACAAAGAGAAATGCTACACAGCCTGTTTCTCACTTCTCAGGAGAGAGAAGCCTGAGTTTTGTGGGGAGGAGAGGCCAGTTTGTCAGACTGTGCTTTTTTGGCCTATAAGCATCAAAGGTGAAGCTCTGCAAAGGTGTCATGTAGGCATACGAGGCCATGTGACCTAAGAGGATTAGACAACTTTGAACTGTCATCTGGTGGCTCCACTGATGCTGCATGATGAGATCCTGTGTGAGAATCTGTCCTGAGGTAGGGATGTCTTGGCACTGTTTGAATCTAAGGTTGCCCCAATAAGGTCTGTAGTCAGTGTGGGAACTAAAATTTACTTTTCTACCTTTATTTGGAGACTGAGTAGGGACTGTCTGGTTTCCCGTACTTCATGTAGAGATCTCCCATGAGTAACAAGTCCTTAAGGTAGGGGAACACTGAAGAACCCTTACAGTGGAGATGGGCTGTCACTAGCAATAGCACTTTAGTGAATACATTCAGTGCTGGTGAGAGGCTGAAGGGGAGCATTCTGCATTGGTAGTGGTCCAGGTCCTTGGTGAATCTCGGGAATCTCCCGCGTACATGATAAATGTCTATGTGGAAATGACTGTCCTTTAAATCAAGAGCTGAGTCCAGGGTGATCATTCTGAATCTCAGAATGCAGATAAAAACATTTAATTGTCTGACAGTTAGTATCAACCTCTTTTCTTCTTGGAGATGAGGAAATATCTTGAGTAAAACCCTTTTCTCCTATGCTGAAGAGGTACCAGTTCTGTGGCTCCCAGATGGAGTAGGTGGTCTACTTCTTGTCGGAGAATCCTCTTGTGGGACGGGGGTGGTCCGTGGAGAGGGACAGGGGGAGGGAAAGGAACTCAACTATGTATCCATTGGTGTTAATCTCCAGAACACAGATGTCAGATGTTATCAGATGCCAAGCCTGGAGGAAAAAAAAAAGGCAGGCAGCCACCAAATGGGGCACAGGAAGGATCGTAGTGGGGCCTCATCATTGCAGGCCATTAGGAATCTTCAGAGCCTGTACTCACAGACTTGACAGGTTCAGCTTGGGAAGAACCAGCAGATGCTGCACTTGGGAGGGGACATAAAGCTTCCCTGAAGCAGGAGAGGTGTTTGTTGTCGTTGTCACTGACTGAAAAGTCCAGGTGCAGGACACACAATTCTTGAAACCTGGATCCTGGACATAATAACTAGGCACCCCCTACGGAGAAGAGCTTTGTGGAGTGGGGGAACCCCTAACCCTAAACTACTAAAAACTACACTTAAAAACTATTTACACATAAGAACAAGCTTGAAGAAGAAAAATGCTAGCTAATACCGTGGACACAGAGGGGTTCTGTCTTAGACCATGGGTGGTAAAAAAAAAAAGGAAAGGCAGTTGGTCCAAGTCAAACCTTCATGCCTTTGTTTTAAAGCATGAGGAAATGAGTGGTGCAGGCACGGACCAATGGACACTGCTAGCAGAAAGCTTCCAGTCTCAGGTGCATGGATCATACGGACACTTAGAGTGGAATATGCACAAGGACCACGACTCAAAGGAGGACTGCATCCATGTGCTCCATCCCTACACTGGCTTCCTATTCATACAAGTAAAAATAGATCTACATGTTTTTCAAACTCTCCAAGGTCTTGCTGTTTTCTCTCCGACCCTATACAAATCTATTATCTTGCCTATTTCACGGTGCTCTTCTTTGACTCTTCACAGGGATTCTGCCACACCACTGTAGGCTGCACCCTCTTTTGTTTATGGAAACTCTGCCTCTACCTGAGCCATTAAATTACCACTTTTCTTCAAGTCTGACTTTGAAACCTCCCTGTTCACTGAGCCTACAATTGGCACTAGACCACACTGATCTCACTTTTTTTCCTACTTACTACATCATTCTATTCTCCCCTTGTTACTGCAAGAATACTCACGTGTACCTTTATCAATTTCACAATTCAGTGCCTTTTGCTCTCACTGTACATCACTTTCCCTTTGTTTGTATGAGTCACTGTACCCAAACTGTTTAAAGCATTCTTTCTATTCTCCTGGTAACTGTAAAGTATTCTGTGGTAGTTTGTATGAAAATGAACTCTAAATTGCAAAAATAATTTAATGGTATATATACAAATGGATACAGCATATATAGGTCTTTATACTACATATAAACTTTTTATAGATATAATGTTAACATTTAACTGTAGTTTATTTTAAAATATTACATTAAATATTTTCTACCTCTGCTTCAAAGATACTTATTACAGAGGTCAAGCAATAGTAACAAATTCACACTCAACTGAATTCCTTTCTAAAAATTTTAAGCTTCTTACATAAATGAAGATGAACACCCATAGCTGCTTCTACCACTATGTTAGCATTTTTCCTGAGCCTTACCCTCCTCCTTGCATTTCTCTCTCCACAAAAGGTTATCCTCAGCCAGAATTCTCCAATAACGGCATGTCTGTGCTGCCTGCAGAAGGTCCTTGGGTTCCAGGAATGAAAGCACATATAGTGCCAACTGTAAAGAGGTAGGAGATTAATGTCTGTCATTCACAGAATACAGAGATTGAGATGCAGACAGTCAAAATAGATGTATTAAAACAATAAATTGAAATATCAAACAGGTCCAGAAGTATTAGAAAGCTACAGTACATTCCTATAGGAGCAAAGTACTGCTAGACAAAATAGTTTTAATAATACCTTGAGATCCATGAAAAAATGTCACCTGGGAAATACTTTCTTTAAAAGAAACGAGGTGCCAAGTGGGACCATTGACTATTGAGTGTAAGACCTATATAATAAAACTAAGTTATGCAAATTATAAGTTATCAGAAACTAGAGATGATTAGTTTGTGGTATATTATAATATTTGATCATTTAATTAATATTCAGCCCAAAGCAAGGTTATTGTGAGAAATGGATTTGACAGTGCAAAGAACAGTGGATATTTGCGGGACCAGTGAAAAAAATATGCTTCCTAAATAAAAGTTAGCAAGCAGTAAAAACTGAAGTCTAATTAAAAATGCACAATAAAACATTCACACAGAACACCAAGCTAAACAAATGACAAAGACACAGTTTTGTGATTCCTTAGTAAATTTACAAAGTAAGTTTCTGTAGTAGAAACAGTTTGTGCCAATAGAAACAAATGAACAAACAATGAATTTCAAAACAGATACTGGGTTGAGTGCAATGTTATCACAGCAAACACAAAAATATAGTGATTGTCCCAACTGTAAAATTGAAAACTGAGCTTGTTTCATATAGTAAGCATAAGATGACCCCATGGAATAAATTATCTTGCCATGCTTATATGCCATTCTGCAGAGCTTAAATAGTGGAACAGTTCCATGTGTGCTTGAGTTGAAAAACAGTGTGCAAATGCAGTTGATCAAACAGGTATATAACCTATTTACTGAACAGAATGCAAAAATATTCTTTAATTTTACAAGATGTTTTATGGACTTCTAGGGTGCATAAGGGATATAATACATCATATTAATGTAGATTGTAGATTTCAGTATGTTTATGTGCTACATTTTAAAATTCCTATTAAGTACTAAGAAATAAAGTAGAATTTGAACTTAGCTAGATGGTAACATTAGAGGTTATTGAGTTAATTTAGTCACCAGCTGGCTGGATTAAACCAAATGGTGACCAAAATAAAACTAGACAGCTACATACAACCTGCTCTACTGTCATATATTATACAAACTCCTGAACATCAGTCCTGGACGAGCAACAGAAGACATCTAAAACAAAATCAAGGACATCAGTCCTCAGTTTCTGGAGCTATCCAGGATGCTACTGACACTGCTCTTCTGCTGACAGAAGTAACACACATCCATCCAATCACTGAAAATGAAAAACAGAGCGATAAACACAGGGTCCAAGCAGCAAATCCACATCAGTAGCTAATACATCACTGCAGAAAAAAGTTTTGAGAAAAAATTGGATAGGAGTGGCTAACAGAAAAACTATTTGTGATCAGAAAGAGTAGCTATTGACAAATGAGGCAGAATAATCTTCTCATTTATCATGGAGGTCAGGTTATCTACTCTGACCTCTAGTATGTGTCTTTGTGTTTTGTTTTTTTGTTGGCATTATTTTATTTACATTTAATAAAAAACAAAAAACGAAGTTGACCCACCCACAACCTACCTTCCAAACAAAACAAAAACACCCAAAAAGGAAGAAATAACAGTAGTTACTGAAGTCTGGAAATGTTGATTTTATGTGAATTACAGCAGACAGTTTGCATGTCAGTAAGACAGAGGCACATGAAATATATTCCATTTTTGTCTCTGGGTGTTTCTGATCAGATATTTTTAAACACAACTTACCCTACTTACATTAGGTGTAAAGATTTTGTTTAGAATCAATACTTCATTAAAGTATGTTAACTAACATGTTTTAAAATGCAACCTGTTTTAATCTAGATGTGGCCTAAATTGTATCAAAGGTCAGACCAGCTCACTGCTGGCGCTAGGATTGTGGGTGCATAAAGGTGGCCTAACATTTGTCCCAAACCCTTGGAGCTAGTCCCAAATGCAACTCAGACAGAGCCAAAGATTGGGCCCCTGCTGCCTAAGTGTTGTATTTAGGGCTATCATCCTTTAAAGGATTAGTGATATCCAGTAATGATGCATCATAAATATACATGTTTGAATTATTTATTGGGCATAGCTGAAGGGTAAAATCCTCTAAATTATTGGCAGTGTCTCTCTAAGTCACACTTCTTGCATTTTATTTCCTGGAGTGGAAGAAACTATGGAATTTTTTAGACTTGGTCCAAACAGTTCAATACCAATGATTCTTTCTAATATTTTAATGAGAAAAGCAAGATACAGTATCCCTTGCGTGCCAGTTTCTTTTAGAAGGACTTTCACACTAAAGAAAACTTGGGGAGGGAAGGCATATATTTGGCTTTTCCTCTACTGTATTCCCTTGCCATTGCTGAAGACATCTTTGAATAAGATCCCTCTTATACAAATCATTTTCATCTTCTGGTCACACCAGGCATACATTCATTCAATCACAACATTGTGTATGACCTCATAGGAGGTCATTATAGGTACTGATGAGTTTCTTTTGTTGCATTAATGTAAGCAAGAAAGATATCTAGAAACTCCTAAACTAAACACAAGTAATTTCAATATTTAGCATTGGTATCAGGAAAAATAAATGAAAGGTAAATAGATTTGTGGTTAAGTATGACACTTTAATACTGGGAGGGAATTATTTTCTATACAAAAAGTTATTTTGGGGCATGACTACACAGCAGTTAAACACCTGTGACCAGCCCATGACTCAGGCTCATGGAACAGACTGTGGGGGCTGTAAAATTGTGGTGTAGATGTTTGGGCTTGTGCTAGAGCCGGGCCTCTGGATCCTCCCAGCCCCACAGCCCAAGCCTGGTGAGCCTGTCAGCTGCCATAGGCCAGCTGAGGGTGTTTAATTGCAGTGTAGACATAGTCTTTAAGACTAAGAGCAAGAACAGCACAAATGATACACAACATAAGAAGAGGATTATTTGTAGTTGGACTAGTTTTGGTGCTAAATCATGTGAGGGCAACTGAGATTTAAGCATTGGTGATATTCATTACATGTATCCAGTTTTCCAAACTGTAGGCGTGAAAGCATCTTCCCTCCTTTCAAAATGTAAGATTCCTACACCTCCCCCCGCCCCCCCCCTTCTTGTGCTTCTGAATTATAGAAGGCTTTGGGCAGCTTCTCTAGGAATAACATAACATGGTATGTTTCTTTCCCCATAGTATTCCTCTCAAACAAGCGAAGGACTCCAAAGAAACTGGGTGCAGAAAACACGTATGTCAATATTAGTTACATGAATTGTGCATATTTAATATTCATAGTATATATTACTTCCATCCCCTAACAAAAGTGATCCAATTAACCCCAAAGGATGGCTATGACACTTTCCACAGTTATGAAGGTACTACACTAGCACATGAAAGGAAAAGAGGGGCCATGACCTATCTAAGTATTAAAAATATATAGCTTACGCTGAAAGGAATGCCAGAGAATGGAACATAAGAACAGTCTTAATACACATGAAGAACATACGGAACATATTCTAACACCAGCATAAGATTACTAAGAATGCTTTAAAAGGTGTAAGAAAAGAAAAATCTACATTTCTACCAAGAAAATCTCTTCGCTAATAAAGTAATTAAAACCAGAAACAAAATTTTTAATAGGGAACAAACTAGTAGGTACTGGGTAGTTGAACACCCACGTGAAAAAGCCAGGTATACCATAAAAACCAGTCAGCAGTAAAGCCACTAATTTTTACTAACCCTCTAATAACTAAGAAATTTGTTTTAGGGCTTGGATATCTAAGGCTTGTTCAACATAGCTATGTCGGCCAGGAGTGTGAAAAAGACAAAAAACCTCCATTGCAGATTCAGCTATGTCAGTGGAAGAATGCTTCTGTCAACGTAGCTAATGACATTCAGGAAGGTGGTGTTCATAAACCAACAGAAAAACTCCTTGGTCAGTGTACACTCGGCCTGTGCTAGGGGGCTATGCTCCCATAGCCTCCATAGCATAGACATAGCCTAATGGACCACCTCTCTCCTACTACTCTATACCAACTGTGGACTACTTCAGAAGTACTCTCACCAACATTCCTTAGGCTGTATGTTCTCAATGGAGGATCCTTGAATCTAGTACTTGCTTCCCTATTGACCTGACAGAGTCTGAGTTGTTGACCTGCAGGGTATATTGAAAGATATTTGTTTACCCATGGGATCGACTAGGGGTTAGAATAAGGGGATTGGAGTTTTCGGGTCCTTGTTGCTGGGGAATTTGTCAAGTTCTCTTTTAATTATATAAGTAACATTAATAGACTTAATGCAGATTTAATAATGCATACACTTGGAGAATGATAGGTGCATGTTACAAATCAAGAATAAATTTGTATATGTTGAGTATTTTGTTGTCTCTTCAAAGTGTGGAGGGGATGATGATCAAAACGTACACGCTGATGATACAGAATGTATGCAAGACTAAATCTGGCAAATCAGTCAGAGACAAGACACTAAATAACCGGAAGGAAAACGTGGTTAAAGAAAACCTATCTAAGCTGAAAGAACTCAAATGACTTATAGTACAACATGGAACTTACCTCAGTAGTTGAAAGAAAGTCACTTGGACAGATTTTTTAAAGTTTTTAAGGTGCCTAAAGATGGAAATAGGAACTTCTGAAAATCCCAAACGGTGCCTAAATATCTTCAAAAATCTGGCCTTTATCTCAAAATCATACATTAATCTGAGAATTACATTAAGACATGGCAGTTTGTCAACTTGTAGTCCTCTTAACACCAATTAACAGTGTTAAATTGACAATACTGAATACCATAATTAGTATGGAAATGTTTAAAGGTGATAGATGATGCGTTACATAGTCAAACAGCAACCATAGCCCAGCATTAACTGATAATCCTCACCTCTTTTGGGAGCAAGGAAATAAAATCTCGTTGAAACTGGGGCTCTATCACTTGCATCATATGTTTCACTTGTGTTGGTTCACAACTATCAATGAGTTCATCTAAAGCAAGTAACTTCTCTGGTCCACTCCAGCTCTATAAGAGAGAAAGATATGTTCAGTGTTTGTACTATTTTAGTATACACTACTTACAAGCTACCTTGAAAAAAAGTGAATATGCAGGATACCCAACGACAGTGTGTTTAAGGCTTCCTATGGGTAAATACCTTACCCACACAAAATAATTTGTGAGATTTTTTGTGATAATCATTTGAAATTAAGCAAAATAAAATTGATGGAAAATGTTTAGAACCCAAACTCAAGTGCCAATAGAGAACTGTATCTATTGTGTTGATGAGTGTGATCTATGACATTAAAATACAACATGAATAGCTAAAAAATTGTACATCGTTTTAAAACCAATTTAGAATGTGTTGAGAGTGAAGTGATTAATGCAAGAGTACTCACTCCAATGGGTATTCAAATGAAATGTCCAATTTCAGCCATCAAAATTCCACTGTTTCATTAGAAACTTTAAATAGGGTGTGGGAAGAGAACCAAACCAAAAAGCACCAAGTGGCAACTTTCTCTAAAATACATCACTTTGCTTATTGCCCAAAGGTTATTACTACTATATGTTCATCTGCCACAATGTTATATTTCAGAATTCTGGCTGTAAACCAATATTTGATTTTGTAAACACCAATTTACTAAGTAAACAGGGAATTCTGACTAGTAATTTTCTTACTTCACATTCTTACTAATGGGCAGCATAAAATTTGATGATTTTAAATAGGCACTCATCTGAGAGTACAGCAGATTAGCAGCATCATTTGCAGAAAAATTAATAACTGAAAATATGGCATATCTGACAAGCATGTCTTTCTCAAACTCATCTGTGCTCAACAGATTTTGATTTGTTATGCAAAAACAATTTCAAGAGAAAAAACAATAGAAAACTGATTTAGCAATCAAATTAGAGCATGAAGAGGACAGAAAATGAAACAGCAACAGTGTTTTCTAAGTAGATTTATATTCATATTTTTGAACATATGGGTTCTAGAATGGCATATGCAAGTAAATTAACACATTACATTACAGTTGAAAGGGCTGACTGAAATATGAGAAAGCAAGATAGCTTAGAATTAAGATTCATATACCACCTTAACCTGTGCCTCAAGACATAGATTTGCCATATTGTGCATTATCATTCTTTGGATTTGAAATTAGGGTATATTATTACTGACCATGTACTGCAATGCCTAGACGTAGTGAGGCAAGTTAAGGATAGAGTAGAAGTCAGAAAGATGAACTGTGAGTAGAACAGTAATTTACTCTTCTTTATGATGTAAAAAGTTATCTTTGTAGTTTTAAGAATTTTTTTTAATTAACTCATTAGTAATATTAGGAAAATTAGCTCCTGACTTAACACTTTTTGTTGGAAGACATTGGCAAGGTTTGAGGACTGAGATGCGATGTTAGAGGAGACTGAAACCTGAACCATAGCATTCCCTGCTGACAACTGACGAGATGATGTAGACTGGCAGAAGTATGTCTGGGATTTAAAAATTTAAAAATATATATTTTTTGAAAAACATGATCTCAGTGGAGGTTTCAAAGATGCTCCTATCAACAGCTTTTAGAGCTTTACAATAGGACAATAAACCATAGATATCAAAACTATCAGACAAACAATAAACCATACTTCTGAAAATCCTTTTAAGTAAAGTAGTTAGTGTACATATACAGCAGCTGCTTATCTCATCATCTGTTTTAAAACTGTTCTGTTTTTTATTCCAAGACACTAGTTGACACTATCTAGAAATGTTTGCAACATTTAATCTGATCAAACTACTTTTGAATTATAGGAAAACAAAAGAGAAAATACACTGAAGCCACGGTATCTGTATTAGTCTCTCATAACTTTCAAAATCATTCTAATCCAATTCTGTTAGTAATTAATATAGTAAAAATAATTCAAAGAACTTGAATATCAACATTTTGTGCTGTGGCAGATGTTTGCTGTAGTCGTAAATCGATAAAAATTGTTAATGCCCCCTAAATTCTGACGACAATATTGCACATCAGTTTAAGTATTCCTTACTCTTATCTTTACTGATAAAATACCATGTAGAACTAAACTGAGAGGCACACACTGTCTCCCTCCTCCTCCCCCTCCACAGGGGAAAACAAACTTTAAGACAGTGAAATCTATTCCTTCAGCTTTATAGGTTGGCTAGAGGCAACAACCTTAAGACCCTTCCAAGCAATCAACTGCTAAAAGATGTTTACTCTAGGGAGCTCTCCCGATTGGTCTTCCAAGTTTTTAAAAATAAACTGGTAATAGTCAGTAAGAGATCTCTGAGGAAAAATATTTGGTGTGGAAAATTTTGTTGCGTGAGTAGTCTTGCCAGATAAATACAACTATATATATTAATGGGGGAATGACATAATTATCTTCATTAGATTAGCATCTCTGTGATCTATAGATTGACCTGTTAGCAAAAAATGGCACACAGCACATTCAGCAGAGACAGAGGGGAAGGAGTAAGTGTGCATTTTGTATAAACAATAACAGTGAACATGTTTGTAAACTAAAAAGTAAAGTAAATAGGTGCCAAGCAATGATGCAAAATTTCAAACATTTTTGTTACTGAGCAACTCAAACATTTTAGATTCCTAAAAATGTTCCAGGCAAAAAAGCTCCATTAACCTTCCTCCACATTCATGGGAATGTTGTACCCTGTGAGCATATATGTTGTGATAATTCATGAACCAGTGGCCCTCCAATTATGCAGTTTTAGGACACAGTTACCTAGGCACATGAACACAATTCAGCTAAATTAAAAAAAATGTAATTTAGCATGAAAAATATTTTTTCTGTATTAAAACAGTATGTGGGGCACAAATGTAGCCCAAACATATTGCACTATCCTCTGTTTTTAGTAGCTCTGTGTACACATTTGTTCTAGTGCGAGTATCTTGTACTGTAATAGTTAGCAGTTGCTAACTGGATAATGGATTGCAGTGACAGCGGTTGCTGCATACAGTTACCCTACGGTAGAAGGTACTCCAGGGAGGTTGGTCCCTTCAAATCCGGGCTTGTTAGGTATCCTCAACACAGTGGACTAATAGTGGCTCTCTGCCTACCACTCTTGAGGGGATTGTCTGTCTAGGTATTGTGCTCCAAACACTGCAGACTAACAAGACTCTTGAGGGCATTTTCTGTGCTGCGCAATTCAAGAAGGTGAACAAACGGGCATGATATTCTGCTTCTGATCTTAGAAAAATTATTTGCAACTCTGACAGTAAGTTGTTTTGTGATGACAGCTTATTAGATGACAGTGAAGTTGTGCCAGATCATGTCAAGAGTAGCTCTAAAAAGGAAGACTACATTTCCATTGACTGTTCATCAGGTTCATTTTCAGATGATGAGGAGCTTATGTTCAGCCCTGGTATAAGACTGGAAGAAACATAGTTGGGGATAACTTCACCAGTATTAAGCTTACTGAAGATCTACTTAATGAAAATTTGGCCTATGTTGGAACAATCCAATGAAACAAGCCAGATGTACCAAGTGAGATGCATCCACATTGGAGCAGAGAAAAACTGCCATCAGTGTTCAGGTTTGCTGGGCCACTTACCCTGGCTTCCTATGTTCCAAAGAAGGGCAAGTTGGTAATACTACTATCGACGATGCATCATGACAAGGTTCTAGGAGGAGACAAAAAGAAACCCCACATAATTCTCCATTATGACACTAAAAGTGCTGTCAACAACATGGACCATCTTGCAAGAATGTACTCCTGTGGGTGCAAGATAAAAAGGTGGCCAATGTTTCTTTTCTTCAACATGCGTGATGTTGCTGGAATCCCGGGTTCCTTATTTGAGTCAGCAGTGATCCTGCTTGGCACCACACTCAACGAAAACAAGGCACTTATTCCTTGTCAATCTAGGAGAATGACTCGAAGATGCACATATAAAGAGAAGAATCCTTGATATCCATCATCTCACCATGCCCATCAAAGCAGCACTCTAATCCCTTAACTACTATCAAAAACCAGATACCATGGGATCACCACCCTGCAGACTTGGCAGTGGATGCTGCCACATTTGCTTATGATCATTTGACCACAAGAGCTGCAAGCAATGTGGAGAATGCAGTGCATTTGTATGTGCTGACCATGCCACATCAATGCAGGTGTGTGAAAACTGCATGTAGGCTCACACTGAATGAAACTCCAGCTAGTTCTTTTACTTTGCTAGTTAAATAAAGGTTTTTCTCCCTAAAGTATTAAAAAGTTGTTCTTGATTTCTGAACCCATTTGGGCTATAAAGATGTCAGCCTCACTCCCTCCTTTTTTTCCTCCCACTCCTGTTTTTGTGCCTTACTATCAAGAAGCATTTATATAATATTTAACACTGTAATAGTAAAGACCACTATATGGACTAAAAACATATATTGTGGACTAGCTGGGTGGAGGCAATTAGATCTCTTTCCTACTCTGAGCATATTCATACTTTGACCTGCTCTAGGTTTAATCTAGGTTATTACTTTTTAGAGTGCTGTTGAATTCTTTTAGTGGTTGAAAGGTGTGTCTTACAGAGATACCTGAAGATGGAGGGAAGGGGCTCTTCCTGATCTCCTTTTGGGAGGGTGAACCAGTGTGTTGGTTTTGCTGTTGAAAACACTGTCTTCAGTTCCATCAAACATTTATTTGGATTGGATAAACGTAGTGTGCAGGGCAAAACATAACTATGTTGACTGAAGCTGTCATGGGATAAGAGGGAGGGTCCTCTCATGGATTGGTAACTGGTTAAAAGATAGGAAACAATGGGTAGGAATAAATGGTCAGTTTTCAGAATGGAGAGAGGTAAGTAGTGGTGTCCCCCAGGGGTCTGTACTGGGACCAGTCCCATTCAACATATTCATAAATGATCTGGAAAAAGGGGTAAACAGGGAGGTGGCAAAATTTGCACATGATACAAAACTACTCAATATAATTAAGTCCCAGGCAGACTGCGAAGAGCTACAAAAGGATCTTTCAAAACTGGGTGATTGAGCAACAAAATGGCAGATGAAATTCAATGTTGATAAATGCAAAGTAGTGCACATTGGAAAACATAATCCCAACTATACATATAAAATGATGGGGTCTAAATTAGCTATTACCACTCAAGAAAGAGATCTTGGAGTCATTGTGGATAGTTCTCTGAAAACATCCTCTCAATGTGCAGCAGCAGTCAAAAAAGCAAACAGAATATTGAGAATCATTAACAAAGGGATAGATAAGACAGGAACTATCATACTGCCTTTATATAAATCCATGCTACGCCCACATCTTGAATACTGTTTGCAGATGTGGTCGCCACATCTCAAAAAAAAAGATATATTGGAATTAGAAAAGGTTTAGAAAAGGGCAACAAAAATTATTAGGGGCACGGAACAGCTTCCATATGAGGAGAGATTAATAAGACTGGGATTTTTCAGTTGGAAAAGAGACGACTAAGGGGGGAGATGACAGAGGTCCATAAAATTATGACTGGTGTGGAGAAGATAAATAAGGAAGTGTTATTTACTCTGTCTCATAACACAAGAACTAGGGATCACCAAATGAAATTAATAGGCAGCAGGTTTAAAACAAAAGGAAGTATTTCTTTACACAACACACAGTCAACCTGTGGAACTCCTTGCCAGAGGATGTTGTGTAGGACAAGACTATACCAAGGTTCAAAAAAGAACTAGATAAATTCATGGAGGATAGGTCCATCAATGGCTATTAGCCAGGATGGGCAGGGATGGTGTCCCTAGGCTTTGTTTGCCAGAAGCTGGGAATAGGTGACAGGGGAGGGACCACTTGATGATTACCTGTTCTATTCATTCCCGCTGGAGTACCTGGCATTGGCCACTGTCAGAAAAGAGGATACTGGGCTAAATGACCCTTTGGTCTGACCCAGTATGGCCGTTCTTATGTTCTTAAGAAAGGCAGTCTTTGATATGATGTGCCTGTCCAAGTGAGGACTTTCTACTCAAATACCAGAACCTTGAATTGGATCTGAAAGTGCGTGGGAAGACAGTATAGGTTGTAGAACACTGGCATGATATATGGTCGAGCGCTTGTTCTGCTTAGGAGATGGACCACTGTGTTGTACCTGTTACAGTTTCTTCATGAACATCGTGTCTAGGTGGAGGTAAAGAGAACTGCAGAATACCAGAGAGGAAGTGACGAATGTGTGAATTACTGTGGCTAGGTCTCTATCTGAAAGAAATAGTCTCTTTGCCAGAAGTGGCAGAAGCTGGACACTATCATAGCTGCTGAGAGCAAACACTCAGTTACAGGCAAAGTGATGGTGCTTACCAGCTCCTCAAAGTGATTACCGCTGCTGATTGACATTATTATGCATAGAAAAAGACTTTCCAATCCCAGTGTGCCAGATTCCCACCTCTCTTCATTTAAATGAGGAGGTTTCACAAACTTTGCCCATGTTAGATAAATGCCCCCTTACCACAATAGTATATAAGTGGGAAAAGTTTAGGGAGAGAGTAAAGAAGAGATTAATATTTGATGTAATTCTGCCTCCAGATGAACTTGGCAGGAACTGGATTTTTGGTTTCATGAGGAATTTCACTTTCAAAATTTGCAAGACAGAATTAAAACATTTTTTAGGTTGCCAAAATTATATATGATATAAAATGGAATATCTAAAGATTCCGTTTCAAAAAGGGTGAATGTTGAATGAACTGGATGTTTCAACCTTATTGAAATGTTTCTTTTCAACTTTTCTTTCAAATTCTTGTTGGAATTGACACATTAATCAAAAGCAAAACATTTTGCAGAAATCAATATTTACTGATTGGAAATTTTCTGATGGAACCTTTTCCCCATCAGCTCTACTCTCTGTCTCCCCAACTGCATTATGTCTTATCTGATTGTGTCCTTTAAATTATAGGCTTCTTGGGGCAGAGACTTTCTTTTAGTTGTCATGTTCAAAGCACTGAGCTCAGGTCAAATAGTAAATGAAAAGACTTCATAGAACATTTTAGTGTTCTTAAAAGATTCAGACCTTAGCCTGAAAATTCAAATGAATGGGAATATACAGTTAATAGAACTCAAATAACTATAACTCTTCTTCAGTGCCACCCACACTATCCTCAGAACAGATGTATGAGACCAGGATACGAAGTTGTAAGACCAGGAGACAAATCCTCAAACAATGCACATCTCAAATGAAGCAGTGACTCTAGAAATTGTAAAGTGATCTTATCGAACTATTTCAATCAAGTTCATAGAGACTATATGCCACTATAGCATTTAAAGCAAAATGTACACTAATTACAGGAAACCATTTGTGTCTTATTTTGAACCATTCAGAGTAGATGGAAAAGAAAATCTCTGTTCATCAGAAATGACTGATTCAAGACAAGTGTTTGAGACAAATCCCCCTAATTATACAGAATTATGTTGTACTGAAACTGATCATTAATATCTGAGGCTATAAAACTCTTAATGGCTGAACTAAAATTTATGTAGTTGATACACCTGTGCACCAGGTGGATGACAAATCAAATCACACTTACGTAGCAGAAATATACATTCAAAACCAAAGTCGTATATTCCAGAGTTTCTTGATTCTACAAGCGGCAACATAAATAAAGTGGATTTAAGATATTCCCAGCTCCTCGCTATGAACTACTTGAAGTCCTTACAATCAGAAGTCCTTCATCAAAATGTCTCCATCTTACACACTTGGTAGACAGGAATACTGGATGGCAGATTGGCAGGAGATGGACAGGCATTAAGGTTGCATGGGCACCAAGAACTGTGTATTTCCAATCCTTTGTAAAATTTTCTTTCAAAGAGTAATCTCATTTTGACTTCCAGGCAAAGCTTACAAGCTTTTGACAAAACTGCGAAGTTTTCTTAGAGTTTGTTCCATAATATAAGATTGTAAGAGTGACACTATCAGTGCATGCTCAGAAACTGCACCATCTTAAGTAATTTTTAACTATACTTTGTGCAAGTTTTTATTTTCCTACTGAGAAATAAAGGTAAGTGCCCTTAGAGGAGTCAAGGAGATGTGACTTTAAACCTGAAGGCCAAGAGTTTCAAAAGTTAGGCTCCAAAATAATTGGCTTGATTTTCAAAAGTGCTGAACACCTATTGCTCCAACTGAAGTAATCAGTGGGAACTTCTGCATGATCAGTACTTCTGAAAATCAGGTCACTTATTTAGGAGCCTAAATCATGATTTAGAAACCTAACTTTAGGCTCTTTTTGAAATCATGACCTAAAACATTAGTTTAAATGTCTAATTACATTTTTATTAAGAGCAGATTTATTGGTTACTGAAACAGTTTTTCTGTAGGCTAATATATGTATCTAACAAGTGTGATTCATAACAATCTTCAACCAAAAAGGGACCTCATTTTGCAGTCCTGACCAGCAAAATTCCCATTGACTAACAGCCTCTTCCTTTCCCATCTCTTCCTATGCACTCAGAAAATATTCAGCCTCCCACTTCACATACTCTTTCTACATCTTTCTATCTACCCAATGCGACTCAGTGCTCAGTCTAGAAGATACCATCAGAAATGCTTAGTTTTGCATTCTCAAACTGAATTTGTGTCTCCAGAGATAACATGCTTGTTAACAGCAAAATTGTTTTTAAATAAATAATATATAGAGGTGAGAAATAACAGACCTCAACCCTATTGTTCCTCTGCAAATTTGTGTACACAGAGTCAATCCCTTACTTCTCTCTAAAAGTGCAAAGTTTCAAAAAGTTCAATGAATAGAAGATTGTTGGAGGCGGAATAGATCTGGACAAGGAGAAGAAGTCTGGAGATAAATGTGAGAAGGGAGGGACAGGCAGTAGAAACAAAGTGAAACTGTTTGAGCAGCATATTCCAGAAGTCTTGAGGTCTTTCTGAGTGTAGCCTTCATTGATTTGAGATCTACCATACCATTCTCTCACTAAAAGGGAAAACCTATCATGACAGAAGGCCGTAAAAGAGACCCAGTTTGGGAATATTTTAATGACGTTCCTCTACCTGTGGGTAAGACAGGCATGCGTGCAAAATGCAAACAGTGCAACAAAGAAATGCAAGGCCTGGTTACCTGAATGAAACATCATCATGAGAAGTGTTCCTTCTCAGGAGGAAGTTGTGTTGAAGATGATGAAAGGAACATGTCTGAACCTGCAGGATCTTCAGGTTAGTAAACTTTTTTATTTCATACTTCTTTCTTAAGGGCTGCCTGTCTTCCTTCTGGACTATTCTTGAGTTCTCATGTTTGAGCAAAAAGTATAGTTGTTACTCTATAGTACTATCATTTTAGATGCAGTTGTGATAAAAAATAAATAGCTGAAATAGGCAGATCTTCCTTTTACAATTTCACCTTTAAAGTAGTACTGAGTGTCAGGGAATGCAATGAGTAATACTAAATGAGCAGGATTGTAGTAATAATTAAATAACTGCATTGACTTATTTTGTTTAGGAGAATCCATCCTCAACGCACACGATTCTGAAGACTATCCACCTTCAAGATTACCATCATTTTCTATAGTTTCAGAGTTATCTGCCAATGATAGTGTTTCATTCACATCATGTACGTCACATAGCCACAGTATATCACCTGTAGCAAAAAGGAAAAAAAATCTCCATCATCCAGAAACAACCATGGGTAAGTTTGTGAGAAGAACCAGCAGATTACAAAAAGAGGTAATTGATGAAAAAATTGCCCGTTTTATTTATGCAAAACTCTTCTTTCTGTATGATTGAGAACCCACACTTCATTAACATGGTTCAGTCATTAAGACCAGGACACAGTCCACCCAACAGAGCAGATGTCGCAGGCAAATTGCTGGGTAAAGTGTATGAAAGAGAAAATGAGCAGTGTGCAAAAGGTTTAGAGGGTAAAACTGTTAACCTGAGTCTTGATAGGTGGAGCAATGTCCACAATGATCCTGTTGTATGTGCTTGTGTGACAACAGAAGAAGGGAATGTCTTCCTTACAGAAACAATTGATACATCAGGAAATGCACACACAGCAGAATGCTTAAAGAAGTAGCAGTAAAAGCTATAACAAAATGAAAAATAATTAAAATGTCTAGTATGCAGCTTAGTCGCAGACAATGCTGCAAATGTATCCAAGATGAGAAGAAATTATTTAGAAGAGAGTCCCAAGCTAATAACATACAGTTGCAGTGCTCTCTTGATGCACCTCCTAGCCAAAGACTTCGGTGTTCCAGAAATAAAGGCTAGTGTTGTTGAAATTGCAAAATACTTCCGTAGCAACCACTTTGCAGCAGCTGCTCTGAAAAAAGTAGGAGGAACCAAGCTAACTCTCTCACAAGACGTGCAGTGGAACTCAGTAGTGGATTGTTTTGAGCACTATATTAAGAACTAGCCTAATCTGATGACGAATTGTGAACAAAATCATGAAAAAATAGATGACACTGTCACGGTCAAAGTTCTCAACATTGGGCTTAAGAGAAATGTTGAACACATACTGAGTACCCTGAAGCCTATTTCTGTAGCCTTGAACAAAATGCAGGGAAATAGCTGTTTTATTGCTGACACTGTTGAAATTTGAAAGGAACTGAGTGAGATCTTAAAAAGAGACATATGCAATGACAGAGTTAAATTACAAGCATTAACAAAAACGAATGGGACAAGCACTATCTCCACCTCATTTTCTTGCCAATATTCTCAATACTCGGTACCAGGGTCAAACCTTAACTGCTGAAGAAGAGGAGTTGGCTATGATATGGACATCCAGCAATCATCCCTCAATAATGCAACTATAATAAACTTCAGAGCTAAGGGTGAACCATTCAAGAAATATATGTTTGCTGATGATGTTTTAAAGAAAGTCACACCAGTGAACTGGTGGAAGTCACTTAAGCACTTGGATTCAGAGACTGTTGAAGTGATAATCTCACTTTTAACAGTAGTAGCTTCTTCTGCCGATGTAGAAAGAATATTTTCTTCCTTTGGACTACTTCATTCCAAATTGAGAAATCGGTTGGGACCTGAAAAAGCAGGAAAGCTTGTTTTTCTTTTCCAGATTATGAACAATCAGGAAGATGAAGGTGAAGACGACTGAGTTAACTGCAGAAGCCAATATTTTAAGTTTCTCATGTTGACCTGGCTGACATAGTCAATTTAATATTTTTTTTTTTAATATTTCCTTTAACTATTTTAGTTAAAAACAATTTTAACAAAAGCAAACTTGATTTTTAAAAACTTGAATGTTTAACTAAATTCAAAAATTCATATGCTTGTTTTGTCAAAATATTATGTTTGCCGTTGAAGAAAAAATCCAGAATACATAACGTTATTTTACTTAAATAACTCAATTTAAATGTCTGTCTGGTGATGTTCTCCTCCTAATACAGCATGGCAAGAAAATCCTTCAAATATTAATGATTAACCTGTTGAATTGGAGATACTTCACCTCCCAATGACTTCATTAATATCTGCTTCAATTACCTTTGGTAAATGAAACAACAAATCATTCATTTTCTGATATAGCTGTAAAACTAATCTGAAAAGTTTTCAGTATAAATCACTTAAAAAATGTATAGTGCGTACCTTCTAAAAATGAAACCTACATCTATCTCTGAGTTGTGAAGAATATGTATTTAGGTTATAACAACCAACAAGAATGCACTTTTATGTAGAAATCCATGATTAAATTGAGTCTTCCTGACTAGTGATTTAAATCATGATTTAAATCAAATCCACCCTGCTGTTTTTTGTATGTAGTTATAGACTATGTGAAAAAGTAAACCAAGTACTTAAAATTACCAATAAAATACCTCTGTTGTGAAACAAACTAACTTTTGATAACAGAAAGGCTTTCAACTGATTAATATTCAGGAGCTGTGTTGAAGTATCTGTGGTGTCTAGAAAGAAGCACATGTACCATTAAAATCTTATTCTTGTGGATAAAAAACATCTTTCTAGGAAAAAACATCACAAAAGCATACCTTTAACAACTGAATTTGAATACTTATTGCTGCAAATCATTTAGTCTTCTCCACTTCACTTCAAAGTATGAGTTTTGTATGAATAGATTACATATTTATAATTTATGAAGGAAGAGGTTTTTACTTTTTTTTTTAAGGGCAAGAATTTGCATCTGAGATTAGTTACATAGTGAAATTATCATCAAATGATGCACATTGAGCATAAAGTTATAAAAAATGATTTTTGCCTAAAACTGTGTGTCAGTAAGTTTACATTGAAGCTGTAAAAGTTATTGCTGAGAATAACGGAAGCAATTTTTATATTTTCATTGGTCCATCTCTTCTTTTTAAACTGTTACAGAAGTAATGTTCAGAAACAAAAACATATTGCTTTATTGTTAATCAGTGGGTAGTTTTTTCATATTTTTAAACACACAGCAATAGACATCTATAGATATTCTACTTCCGTTGCATTAATTCAGGGGTGGCCAACCTGTGGCTCCGGAGCCACATGTGGCTCTTCAAAAGTTAATATGCGGCTCCTTGTATAGGCACCAGCTCCGGAGCTGCAGCTACAGGTGCCAACTTTCCAATGTGCCGGGGGTGCTCACTGCTCAACCCCTGGCTCCGCCACAGGCCCTTGCCCCCACTCCATCCCTTCCCACCCCTCCCCTGAGCCTGCCGTGCCCTCGTTCTTCCCTCTCCCCACCTCCTGCACGCCACAAAACAGCTGCCGGTGGGTGGGAGGCACTGAGAGTGGGGGGAGGGGGAAGCTGATTGAGGGCTGCTGACATGTTACTGTGGCTCTTTGGCAACGTACATTGGTAAATTCTGGCTCCTTCTCAGGCTCAGGTTGGCCACCCCTACATTAATTACTATTCGTGCATACCATTTTATTTACAGACTCTTTGTCAGTGTTGTTTTTCTTGTAGACATTGTTGACCAGACCATTTGAAGGGAGAAAAAAGTTCTCTTTGCTCTTCTTTTCAACTGTACAAATATGCACAACCCAAGAATGTGAATAAAAACACAGAATGGTAAGAATGAACATTGAGTTTCCTTTTCATCAGAAATATAGTTTGTCAAATAACTAAGTTTTTAAAGTATTATAAACTAGAGTTCCCTCTATTCCATTTAAATTATCAGATTTCTGATAAATTTAGCATCATATTCACACAGAGACTAACCATGCACTAATGCTTACAAGCCTCAAAATGAACATGTCTTTTGTTAAATTGAGGCCACAATGGCAGCAGCGGTAACCTGCTGGATAGATTTTGCAGAAAATATCAAAGTACTTAACAGTAGAGTTTATTTTGGGAGCAAACCCAAGAAAGCAAACATTTTGTGAATTTGTACAGTAACTAGCTGGAATGGAAAACTGTATTTCCTTTAAAGTTGGTGCTCATTTATTTTGTCAGGACTACATGGAATCAATGACAGAGACTTTGGGGGTACATTAAGCTGGCTGTTTTTTCTTAAATCATGAAGGTGAACCATTCCAGATGGTTATTTAGTCTCACGCTCTAGTTGCTGGTTACCTGAAACATTTTCAGCCATTCTTGAAGTCCTGTAGGTGGCTGGACAGATGTAATCCGGCGCCGCTGTTGTCCTTGGCCATTGGCTGCTCTCAGGTCCCCAAAAGTAGTAGGTGTTGCTGAACATGGCACAAGCCCAGTAGTGCTATGATACAAATAAGTGAAAGTCACAGAAATTATTGCATTATGAAAAATAAAATGTTTATATACTTAAAATGCTTTAGTACAGCAGTTACAAATCAGAATTAATAAAAAATAATGTTTTGATTTTTATGTGAAATTACCCAGGCAACAACAGTTTGAACTTTGTCATTCAAGGAGTCAGTTTCCTCACTCTCATCAGTACAGCTGTTTCTATCATTCTAGTGTTCATAAAAAAAATGGGTAGCATCCACTGAAGGCCAAATGAATACCACTCCATCAACTGGCCAGAAGGGAGTGCTTATGTAAGAGATGCAGTAAGAATATATCCTTTCACTCCAGGAAGACCAAGTTTCCTGTGTGCCTGGTCTCCGGTGATGTGGAAAGCAGGAGTTCACAGGTCTCAACTGTAATGGTAAAACATGTTGCTGCCTCATTGCCAAACAACGAAATAATCCATTATCTAAGTCCTTGATATATTTTGTTAGCAAGAGACTATTAATATTTTATAATGATAACAGAATAGTTTAACTTCAATATATTTTACTGTATTTTAAAAGTTTGCATATTGATGGATTAACACCAACCTCACAATTTTGGGGGCAGGGGGAGCTGGGAGGCAGTAGTTTTGCCCCATCTACACACAGTTTTCTCACTCACATATTTAAAAGATCAGACACAGGAATATATGTTTCTGCCTTGTGTGTCTTTTTTTCTTCTTTCCTCAACTCCATCCCGTGTGACTGGTCTAAACTCCTAGAGAAGTCTACCACAGTAATGTTGTCCAGCCTTCAATTTTCTCTCACCTTATCTTGTAAATGAAGCATTTTACATGATGTATCTGACTGATATAGTCCCTACTTACGTATCTTGGATCACCTATTTAAACCATAGTTATCTGTACTAACTATTGCAAAAGATGTAGAATTCAAATACACTGGAGATTCCTAAATATTTTGCTTTAATATATTTAATATTTTGCAGTAAATCTAGTCCTTTAGCTAATTTGCTCTTCACGATTTCACTGGACAGAGCATTGCTGTAAACTGATGCAATATAGATTTATAACTAACATTTATTTTAACTCTAATTTTGTTTTATTTTATTGTTTTATTTTTTCTCCAGCATGTACCAAAAACTTGCATGAACTGATGAAGTTTAAAGACGGATAAGAACAGGTTTATTTCTTTACTTGATATTTCAGTAAGTTCTAATGTAAACAAAAGCTAATACGGAGCACTTTGTTTCACAGAACACTGTCGTCTTTTAAGGACATTCAGCTAATGCAAATAACCCAATGGGTTTTTTTACGGGTGTAAACAAACCCCAGGTTCATCAGACCTGTGAGTCTTTCCTTCTAACAACAAGGAGAACATACAGAAACATTGAGATGCAAGAATTAAATCATTTTACCTAAACAATATGAAATAGAATATGATCAAACGACTCAAAAGATCAAGTCATAAGACTGTCCTATATTATTTATGAAAAGGGTTTTTTCCTGTATATAAACTCAACTTTCTGAATTCCAGTGGAAAGAAGACTTAAAAGTCATGCTTTTAAGTTAATCCATAATACTTTTAAAATCAATGACTTTTCTAATTCTGTTCACCCCTGAGCAGAGGGCCAGCAAAAAGCCAATCCAACACTTCACTTCAGTTCCAAAATAAGACTCTGTGAATGAAGCTTATGTGGGATTTAACTGGTGCATACGACTTGTACTGGTCCTGTGCACAGGAGCTGAATTCTACCCTTGGTGTGGGTGAACAAGCAAAGGCTATGTGTGTTTCTGAGAGACACTATTTTCACATCTTCTCAACTATCATCAGTATGACTGAATATGGTCAGCTTTTCTAGAAGGTAAGTATCTATAGAGGCTAGCTTTTGAATGTTGGTGATAAAATGGGTTAGAAAATTAGAAACTTGTTATAAACAACATGAAATATAAATGCTGTCTTTAGGTTAGAGGCATTAAAATACATATTTTAAGTAAATAAAATGTTTGGTGGCTGTTTATTTTAATATAGGGGATGTTATACCTTTATTTAAATGTCTTTCACTGCTACATTGGACTTTTTAGTCAGAACTGCAATAATCCACAACAGAAACTAAAAGCAAAATCTTTTTCCTTTGCAATCAGATTAAACATAATCTTTGTTCATACTTTATTCTTTTTGTGTTTAGAACTTTCTGAATGTTTGTTTTCATTCTATTAAAACATAGTCGCATGTTCTAGGAAGCTGGACAAGTAACAACAATTCCTCTGAAAACAAGTACATATATTTTGACAAACAGTATACTTTACTGAATTGTCTTTTTTGTGAACACCAAGGACTGTGTTATGTGAGGAACTGTTACAGAAAGAGGCAGGTTTTTGGCAGCATGAGTTCAGAAAACTGAGAACAATTGAAAAAAATAATACACCAACTAGAGAGATCTGGAAGTCAGAATGGTTATATTTGCTCACTAATCAGATAAGGTCTGTTGTTCTTTAATGTTGCCATTTACAAAATCAAAGACCAAACACAGAACATTTCCCACATTTTCTGAACTTTTCATTTGTGCAATAACCCTCTTAAAAGGAGAGATGTATAAAATGTAATTTACACTTTTAAGATACATCCACAGTGACGTATTCAAGAACTGACTTCCTAAGCCAATTTTAAGTGGAAAGTAGCAGGAAAAGTTTTACAATGATGCAAATTCCAAAATGATGGAATGTAGCAGGACATCAGAGAACAATTATATCTAGTTGTTATGGCAACTACAGGAAACACTGAGCATACTGTAATGTATGCATATAGAACATTTAAAATCTTATCTTTAGCAAATAAAATATACTTGCTGATTCAGAAATTGCCCTATTCTGCTCCCTTACTCATGTTGATTATTATGTTACTCTGCAAGGAATCTCACTGAAATAAATGGAACTACTTGTGCATTAACATACTAATCAACATGAGTAAGGGAGAAGAATAGGGACTCAGTAATACCATATTGTAGGTAGCAAGCATTTTTTTGTAATTTGCTTAGAATCATATGTTCAATTCTGTCTACATAAATTTCCACTCAAGTATTTCACTTGCCTTAGTAAATTGATACATTTGATCATATTTTGTAAAAGCCTTTCTTTTTAGAAGTTCTTACCATTAAGTCCCTTTTAAAACTGTATTGATTTCACACTTTATTTTGAGGGATGCTTCTGCCCTGTAGAAAGCTCTTTGGAGATGGGCAATATATTAGAAATTGAAAGCAAACCTCAAGAGAAGAAATACAACTTTGGCTACTCTATTGAAACTCAACTTCAGTTTCCATAATTTTAACCACCTGAACTCTACATGCTAATAGGGATAATACCACCAGTTCTCTTCTCTAGTGTTAACATTTAAGATGAGCTATGATTCAGGTTGAGCAGCTGGAAAGACAGGATGTACACATAAAAATCATGACCAGGTCATGTTATTACATTTAATTACCTCGTGTATTCTGAGACTTTGCAGGGTTTCTTTCCCAGAGAGAAAGAACGGACCTCGGAGCCATGGTCCAACTTTCTCTTCATCTGCAAGGTGGGGAGGGGAAAAAAAACCCCAAAGATTTAGTTGTATGACCAGCATAAATCATGTCTGTAATATCTAAAATGAACACATTTTTCCTTTTACTTTAATTCTGAATTTTCGTAAGAAACCTCCATTAATAAAATAATTTAAAATAATGGTCTAGTTTACAACTAGAAGTAACAAAATGTGAAATAGTTTTAATGAATAAGTATCTAATGACTAAAGTGTTATAACATTTTTACTTTGGGGACTACATATACTTAAAACTACTATCTTACTTTTTATTTGGATATAACTATCTAAAGGTGTATTTAAAAAACTGATCTTTGTGAAGTTTCTGGAAAGAATTCCATCCCTATTATTTCAGTTTCATAGCTATTATAACTGTAAAGTCTGAAAATGAGAAGTGGGTTACATTTTGGGTAGTCTCTGTGCACTGTAGACCAAATGTATATTTTAGGCATTAAGACAAAAAAATGTCACATACTTAAAAATGACTCATCTTAACATTTTTAATTTAACATTTCAAACATTTATGAAATGACATTGACTAAAACGAAATGACTTAAAGAGGACACTGACATTTTTACAAAAAGGGGTAGAATGAAGAAGAATAAATCTAGCCTAGAATGTTACCCACAATTAGATACGATCAAAAAACAAATAATGAGCAGGGCAGCCGTTAAAAGGAGAAGCAAGTCTGCAAAAATTACCAAAGAGATGGAAACCAGTGAAAGGCATGTTCATCCAGCCAAACAAATAGGGATTACTTGCTGCATATGCTGGTAATCTTCAACCACAGATTTTTGGACTCAACTAAGTCATTTTATGCCAAATAAAGATGTGTTTTTATTGTAGGGAAAACATTTTAGCCATTAGTAGAGCAACAACAGCTATTAACTGCAGAATGTATAAATTACCTGTGTATCAATTTGGACCTTAAATATTTGTGAGGGTTTTTAGCTTCTCTAATTTAATCTGTTAAAATGAATGGTTTTAAGTTGATATCTAGGATATATAATGCTAAGTGGTTCTCTGTTTTTTAAAATGTTGCAGATGTTATAATTTCATCTTTATGATTGGATTCAACCATTTATTGTACCAGTCTTCCCTCCTAAAATGAATTGGATTCTGTATAGCTATAAAAAATGTTTGCATTAGAAACATTTTCCTTCAAAATACTCAGACATTTACATGTCACTTAATAAACATTCAATAAAGCTTTTGTATTTTGTTCCATTAGTAATTAAAAGAAAGGACTACTAAGGTTATACATACTCATTAAAAAAGAAAAACAGCTTGCCTTATAGCTAAACCTTGTTTTCTTGCCTATACCTCACGTGGGACACAATAACCATGTCACCATAAACACATTAAACAGAACAACAAACAAACAAAAAAACACATAACAAATCCCAAATGCAAGAACCAACCCGACCCACCCTCCCCCACTGCCCCCCAAATTGTTCTAATCAACACTGAGAATAATGGAGACCATCTTTTATCATTGTACAGGAGCAAGACAGCAAAACCACTGGAGGCATAAATCTCATTTGTTTTAGTATAACACCATACTAGAGAAATCTTATAGTAGGAATCGTAAGGAAGTATTTTAATGTTATAGGAAGTTTTTAATCTCAGTTAAAAATTAAACTGATTTTCCTGAGAGAATATCCTCACACCAATGCTTATATTTATCTTCTAGTTTCCTCTCTCTCAAAAAAAAGAGATTTACTTTTTCAAAAGCAAAAATTGTTAGGTATAAGAAATAGAATACCAGCAACAGTATAGGCAGATATATTCATTTATCCTTCTACAAGAGCATAGAAAATATTCAAATCAACATGCAGTCCTATATTTACCTAATAATGACATCTCCAATTTCCTGTTTTCTCAATTATTTTAACAAACTTTTTCATCTGTTCTTATCAGCTTAGTGACATATATGTGCTTTCAGCACTTCACAGGATGCCAAGTAAATTAACTGACACAATTGCATTTACCATACTAAGATAAAACTTTGTTTCCAGAAGACTGTTCTAGTGATAAATTTTAGACTTCAAGATGATTTTTATGCAACTGAAAACTTGTATCAGAAATACCCAAGCAAACATCCTTGTGAAATAATTCTCTGTGAATATAAGTACTAGAGTCCTTTAGACAGTGTTGATTTACTGAAATAACTGATCTTGCAGTCAAAATATCAAACTGTATTCTGCATCATTACCAGAAACACAGAGTGGTATCAAAGTCTTCTACAGCTCACTGCATTACATGTAAATATCAACACCATTACTTCCACCTTTTTGTACATTCACAGCAAAATTAAAATAAAATAAGCCTGAGAGAAATGGTAAGGTACAGAAAGAAGATTTACTAAAGAACAGTTATGCATAAAGTGCTTTCAGGTTAACGTATAGATGAGCTGCATTTTGAAAGTCAAGCAGTTTATTTGAAGGTAAATTCTCAGATCAACATTTCACTTCTTATTCAGATTCCTAAAATAAAAGCTTTTCGCATCTCATTTAGCCATTTCATTATTTGCCTTCGTTCATCGTGTAGAATAGAATGCCAGGCATCCAGCCACCCACCAAAAAGAGAAGATACTGCAGCCATCTCTGATGATACAGATTTTTTTCTTCCTTAACACAGACAGACACACATACTCTCTCAAACAAGAAAAAACAGATTACTTACTTTGTAAAAAATCATTTTTAAAGTGCCGTAGAAACCCATGTTTTCTGTATTTTTCCCCTTCAGTGATTCTGTGCCCCCGAGTGTCCGACTGCTTGGTAGTCTCTGACAATATAAACCTTTTTCAGGTAGGTATGTCACAGACTCTAATGTGGACATGCTCGGGCACGTCAGAAAAGGAAGATTAGGCAGCAGAACCAGCAACAAAACTCCACACTGTAAAGGCAAATGAAGCTCAGTATCAAACCGCTTCTCAGGACACATACATACATGCAGCTTGCTGGAGTAGAACTTGAGGGAATAATGAGAGAGAGGGGGAAGATTATTGGAGGAGACTATGGCCTGTCAAAGCCTTGACTTAACAGATTCCTCCCTTAGCAGCAGAGGATCAGATTACATCTTCCCTCGTTCACGGAATGGTGCAGTCCAACCTTCAGCAATGCAGGCTGCACATCAATTATATGGTGCTCAGCTCCGGGGAGCCTGTAAGCACAGAGTACAGGAAGGACTTGAACAGGAAATTAAATAGCCCCCACACCAACATTCCCCTCCTCAAACTTGTCTTCATCTTTTCTTTGAAAAATAAAACATTTTTTAAAGTAGCCTTGGAGGCTGGTAGAATGTTATCAAACCATTTTTTTATATTTGAAAGTGCAGCATGCTTCAGATTTTTCCAGCTGAAGCAAGCAAGCTCATTGCCACTAATTACACTTATAGTGTAGCCCTCGGCGAGTTAACTGGACTTTCAGTGGACACAAATTAGTACTTAAAAAGTGCAGTTAATTTTAAAATAATTTGAAATATATTATTTGCCAGAAAGATGTTTGAAATATTCTGTTTGCTACACAATAAACTGGTTTGGCGAATTTAACACTTGCAACTTTTAAAATAGAAAATTATGTAATACGGATTAAAATATTTATTACTGTTGTGGCTAATCTGTAAAATTCAAGAGTATGTCCAGGTTTTCCTTGGAAGGCAGTCCTCCCAGTGCACCTTTAATATTCTGTACATCCTCTTCCCAGAAAATCTCCCTATTTTCAAAATTAGTTGAAGTTATACGAACCCCCCCCAAACATTAAAAAGCTTCAATGTCTGCTGCTGGTGTCCACACACAAACCGTTTGATGGTTTCTCTCTCACATTTAGAAAAATCTTAAGGAAAGCTTTGAATGTTTCACACACAATTTTCTAAACAACGTTTTTTGTTTTACAATTACTTGATACAACTATCCTAACAAAATTGATACAGCTGGTCAAAAAAGTTTGGGAAGAAGAGACCACACCTGACCAGTGAAAACATGGAATTCATTATAAGATAAAGTGTGACTGTAACAACTGGAGAGGAGCTATACTACTCTCTGCTCTAGGGAAAGCCTTCTGCACAGGATGAGAGAGGCAGAGGATGCAAACCTTTGAGAAGAACAGGGTGAATTCAGGCCCAAGACATCCCATGTAGAGTAGATATTTACACTAACAGTCCATCATACAAAAATGTATAGAATGGCAAGCTCCCCTCTTCATCAAATATTTTGATTTTCAAATGGCATTTGATAGCTTGCACTTACATATATTATGGAATATTTTTCAATCCTGTGGAATCCCAGTTAAAATTGTCAATATCATCAAGGCCATGTACAGAGATGCAAAGTGTTCTGTGTGGGTGAACAACCAGACAACAGAGTGGTTCAATGTGGATGCTGGCATGGAACAGGGCTGCATTTTATCTCCGTTGTTGTTTGGCATTGCCGTAGATAATGAAGACGTGTATTAGCAACACAAACACTGGTATAGCAACTTTGCTGATGATACTGTGCTATCCAGAGACACCCTTCAAAAGAGATGGACAGACAGACTATTTGGCAAAAATAGCAAGCCAAATGAGGCTGAAAATTAATTATGCTAGAACAAACATTACTGAAACCCAGTAACATCACATTAGAAGGCAAAAATACCAAGAAAGTAGAACAGTTCATCTACCTGGGCGGCACCATATTAACCAAAGGAGACCTTAAGAGGAAATGAGATGTTAACGATAGGACAGGCAACTCAACATAGTATGGCAATCAAAGATATACAGCACTAGAACAAAACTGAGAATTTTCAATTTAAACAATCTCGGGGCTAATATATGGCGGCAAGAGTTGGAAATCTACTAAAACAGACAGAAAACTAGACGCCTTCCAAAATAAGTGCCTATGAAAGATTCTGAACATTGACTGCAAAGACTTCAGCACCAACGAAGAGATCTGAAATACCACCAACCAGTTCTTTCCATCAGAATGAGAAGGACGCTCTGGATGTATTTGGGGCATGTACTCTGAATGCCAACATACAGATTTCCACACGAAACTGTCAGGTGAAAACCAACTATTGTGAGGAAATGAGGGTATCCAAGAGAAATGTTAAGAAGAACCATTTGCAGGGAGGGCAGAAGAGCCAATCTCAAGGAAGCAGCAGCAAATGACAGAGAAGAATGGAATGGACTGGTTTCCATCCCGTGCACCAACATTGGCACAGGAAGGATGTACAAAATATATTTTTTCCAGTTTGTGAGAAATGTGAGTTTCTGTAACCATTAAGGAGAACTGTATAATCAAAAGTTCATTAGATGTCCGTTAGCCAAAGTGCATTACAGACATTTTGGGGTGCAGTGCAAAATCCAGGGGCAATGCCTAGATGAGAATCTTACTTCTCCCCAGGAGTAGGATGACAACCCAAGGGGATGTCACTGGAATTTTTAGGAGAGAACTTTCCCTTGAGCCTGCTTGGAATTTCCATTTTTCCTATCAGTTAAAGTTAGAAGAGATCTGATAAATTGGGAGTCTTTTGCCCCCTTACCCCCTGTCCCCCCTCACACACCTGGCTGAAAGAGATGAGGTAGCTTCCAGCTTCCTCTCAGGAGAATGATTCTAGAACTCCTGAACAATTCTTTTGTTGCTCCTCCTGCTGTACAGAGGGTAAGAAAGTTTAGAGATGTCAGTCAAGGAGCAAAGCTCTGCTTGCCTGCTCCATGTACCACAGAAGTTCTGCCTCAGAAAAGACATGCAGTGCCAGAACAGCATCCTGTTATTGTCCATCTTCTATGTATGTATTTATATAGCCCCTAAACTGTATATCTAGGTGTCTCCCAAGTATTCACTGATTTATTCTCAACACCCATTAAATGGAAAAGCATCATCCTCATTTTACAGATGGGAACTGAGGCAGAGATTAAAATGACTTGCCCGAAGTCTGTGGCAAAATGGGAATTCTACAAATCAAAGTAAATCAAGTTTGCCATGGATTCCCAGGAAAGAATTTTCCCAGTGGAATTCTTTGAGCCTAGGTTAAAGAAGGTACTGTATTTTCTGGCATATAAGACTACCTTGTAACCCAGGAAAATCTTCTCAAAAGTCGGGGGTCGTCATATACGCCGGGTGTCGTCTTATAGGGCGGGTGCTGAAACTTCCAAGCTGGACTGGAGAATCTGCGGTCACCACATATGGTGGGGGGAGCTCAAAAACGGCCGCGGCCGCATCCCCGCCGTATGCGGCGACCGTATGAAAGCAGCAAGGGCGGAGCAAGCTGCAGGCGTCCGGGACGCCCGGGGTATGGAAAAAAGAGAGAGAGCGGCGCTGTGCCCAGAAAAACACGCAGTAGCGCAAACACGCCTCTTTCACCCGTCTGGCCCGCCCTTGTATCCTATTACCTCCTTCTCTGCCTCTCAGATCTCGCTCCTGAGGACTGCTGTGAAGCGGCACAGGCACGCATGTGCGAGATCTGAGAGGCAGAGAAGGAGGTAATAGGATACAAGGGCGGGCCAGACGGGTGAAAGAGGCGTGTTTGCGCTACCGCTCTGATAGTCTTGGAGACAGGGAGGGCTGGGCAGGCAGGGAGAGCTGACCAATCCAAGCAGGCTTTGTATACAACAACCAGCCAATCGCCGGTAAGGTACATCGCTGTTGTATACTGGGTACCACATACAGTACAGCACCAGTATCTGTACCTGTTCCTACAGTATAGCACCAGTACATACAGTACAGTATACAAATTTCCAACAGTCAAAACCCCATCATGGCTCCATCAGCAAGAAGAAAGAAATATGAAGCCAGTTTCAAACTTAAAGTTGTAAACTTTGCCATGGAACATAATAACTGCGCTGCTGCAAGACAATATGGAGTAACAGAAAAGATGGTTCGGGACTGGAAAGCAAATGAAAAAGCATTAAAGAGTATGCCAAGGGGTAAGTGTGCATTAAGAAGAGGCACCCCACATTGGCCAGAACTCGAAAAACATGTAGCAGACATGGTGAATGAGCATCGCCAAAACGGTTATGTAGTGACACGAAATAAAATACGTTTGTTTGCACTTCAGTGGGCCAAATCTAACCCAGATCACAGCAACAGATTTAAGGACACTGTATCCTGGTGTACTAGATTCATGGGAAGGCATAATATGGTACTGAGGCAAAAGACGAAAATTGCCCCAAAATTACCTGCAGATCTTGATAGCAAAGTAAATAGTTTCCATCGATACGTAATACAACAGCGCACTAAACATGGCTATGCGTTAAGTAGTATTGGAAATATGGATGAAACTCCAATTAATTTTGATATGGTTGGAAATAAAACTGTCCATCAAAAAGGTGAAAAAACAATTTTAATTAAAACAACAGGACATGAGAAGTCCAGTTTTACAGTGGTACTAGGATGCACAGCTGATGGCGCCAAACTGAGACCAATGATTATTTTTAAAAGAAAAACAATGCCGAAACTCAAGTTCCCTGTTGGTTGTTTTGTACATGTGAATGAAAAAGGCTGGATGGATGAAGAAGGGGTAAAGCTATGGCTTGATAATGTATGGAGCAGGCGACCAGGTGGACTTATTCAAAAATGTAGTCTACTGGTGTGGGATATGTTCAGGGCTCATTTAACTCCCAGCACCAAGCAAAGGCTTGCAAGACTAAACACAGATGTGGCAGTTATTCCTGCAGGAGTGACATCGTTGGTACAGCCACTGGATGTGTGCCTAAACAAGCCATTTAAAGATCGCATTCAAGAACAGTGGAATGAATGGATGGTTAGCGGTGAAAAGTCATTCACAAAAGGAGGAAACATGCGTGCTCCACAGTTGGATGTTTTGTGCAAGTTTGTCATAAAAGCCTGGAATGATATTGATGCAGAAACAGTAATCAAGTCTTTCAAGAAGTGTGGCATATCAAATTCATTAGATGGTATGGAGGACGACTACTTGTGGCAAGATGAAGAGGAAGCTGAAGCTGAGACCACACCATCTGATACGGAATTCGATCCATACGATGACTGCCTTACAAATGTATCACAAGATGTCATTGATGTACTTATGATATCAGATGACGAACAGGAGGATTTTGAAGGCTTTTAAAGGGAAACTGTCATGCCAGCAAAACCTGTAAAAATACCATAGCTTGCAGTTATGATGGGCGTTGCTAACTCGCCAGGGACTTGCCCGGCACTTGCTCTCTCTCTATTGTTTGTTATCTTCCTCCTATCATCATCAGTTCCAGTTTGGTTGACAGCTTAGAAAACAAACAGCATGGCAGCTCCCATGGGTTTATTGTCTTATCCTTCCTTTCAGCTTTAGAGTGAATTAGGAAAAGTTTAATCCACTTGCACCGTTTTATGTTTACATGTTTGATGACAAACAGCCTTATGTTTATAAGTGACAGTTTTCCTGCTAAGTACCTGCATGTCATAAGCATTTGAATTAAAATTACCATATTGAAATCAAATCTGATGTTTTTTTAATTTTTATTTGGTGTGCGTTGGAAGAGGGGTAGTCTTATACGGCGAGTATATCCCAAACTCTATATTTTAACTGGAAAAATTGGGGGTCGTCTTATACGCCCAGTTGTCTTATACGCCGGAAAATACGGTAATTAACATCTTTGAGCTGTAGGCTGAACAATCTGAGAATGCTAAGCCTGGCAAAAATACATTCAACTGAGGCTCTCCAAAAAGAGCTTGTCGTCACTTGAAAGGAAGTAATCGAAGAAACTATCCATGCAAAATGGCAGTTTCCCAGCAAAAGGAAAAGTCTAAGCAGACAGACCCTAAACTGTTTCAATATTCTAGAGGACAAACTAAGCTGGATATGGTTATGAAAAACTGAAAATATCCTGAACAAATCGTATGGAATTAGGATAAATTGTACGGAATTAAGCTAAATCTTATTGAATTTAGGGTTAATAACTTTAGGGTACATTGTATTAAAATGAAATGTATATGTGGTGTTGTGGCATTGTATGGATCTTCTTTAGTAGGAAGGAGAGGATGCTAATGAACTTCCTCTGTTATCCATTTTTGAAGCCACCCTTCCCCCATGGAGATATACATATGCATTAATTCAAAGTGGATTCTCCAAGATCAACAGAGAGAAAAAAAAAACAACCAACAAACTAAACCCCAAACCATAACAGAACCCCCCTACAACTTTTGGATAAAAGCCTGGGTTTTAAGCTGACCCAGGCTTTTCCCCTGGTCTAGCAAACGGACAGGTTTGTCTTGGAGGGCCTCAATCCTTACGGAAGGATTGGAAAGACTTGGCCTAAGTAAGAGTGTGATGAACTCTGATGAACTTGTAACCACAAAAAAAACAACAACCCTAAGGTGGGGTGATGCCTCGTAAACTTATTAGCATGTGTGTAGGTTCTTTTAAGGTTTTAAGTATGTTTTTTCTGTAATGCTTTTTACCTTAAGAATAAAGTAGGCTTGCTTAGAAAGAACTCTGTGTTAACTGATTTCTGCAGATATAAATTATCAGTCTCTGAAGAGAAAGCAAGCAGATCTGTTTAGGCAGAATATTTTTGCTAGAAAATACATAGTGAAGGCAGGGAACTGGGTAGCCTGGGAATACTCCTGTCAGATGGAGAGACACTTGGGTCTCCACGTAGAAAGGCAACAGCAAAGGAGCTTGAAATTGAAAGTGGATGCCCTTGCTGAACCACTAAAAGGACATACAGCTGTAGTGGCCCTGAACTGTGACAGTGGCGACCACCATTGGGAAGATAGGATGATCCTTTCAGAGGGATATTTAACAAGATGGAGGGAAAAAATAAACAAATGAGGTAGTTGATTTTTTTTTTAAATATCTCACTAAGGAGAATTCTTTCAAATCTCCAGCTCCCACTATGCTAAATCTCCTTCTCCTTTGTATGTTTTTTCTTACAGTGGTCATAGCCTGATGGGGTGGCCTAATGGAAAAATATAGGGACATGGTAATAAAATCCACTCAAAAAATCTGCCAGCCTCCCTTTTCTAGTTCTGAGCCAGGTCAAGTTCTCAGCCAGATCCAGGGGCAACAACTCTGGAGCATGGAAAGAAAACTCTTGCATGAAGTGGATTCTGGCTTCTGCCAGATTGGTTGGCATTAAGCTTTTCAGCAGAGCATTTGAAAGAACAGATGCAGTGCACTTTAAGGAATGAACCTATGAGATAGTCACCTGCAATTCCCATTGGCTACAATGAGAGCTGACGAGGCACACGACCACTCAGTAGAAAAATGCCAAGACCAAGCTGAATTGAGGGGAAACAATTCCTTTTGTTCTGTAGCCAAAAACAGTACAAAGGTTAGTCTGGTATAAACAATGGTGCATAGCCTCAAAAGGACAGACTTCATCTGGGCTCCTTCAACTTCTTCACAAATATCAATTTGGTATTTCAACTTTTTTGCTTTCTTATGTATCATTATTTAGACTGTAATAGGACTCAAAGTGTACTAGGATCTTCCCAAACACAGAGGAAGGCATAGCTTCTATCCCAAAATGTACATTTTCTTATCTAGCTGTGATTTCCGTGTAGTTCTCTGTGGCTTTCATGAACAAGTACTTTGAGTCCTTACACAACTTTACTTCTTTTAAAAGCAGCAAAGAGTCCTGTGGCACCTTATAGACTAACAGATGTATTGGAGCATGATGCATCTGACGAAGTGGGTATTCACCCACGAATGCTTATGCTCCAATACGTCTGTTAGTCTATAAGGTGCCACAGGACTCTCTGCTGCTTTTACAGATCCAGACTAACACGGCTACCCCTCCGATACTTTACTTCTTTTTAGTATCTCCCAACTAAACTAGCTTTACTAATCATCTTAAACTCTGCCCATCAAATCTTGGCATTTATACTATTTATCCATTAAGCTGCAGTGCTGTGTATTTTATGAAAACAAAGTGGTCCTGAGCTGACTTCATACGTCAGATGTGAACAAAGTTGCATGTGTCTTAGGAGACTTAACTCCTCCTACTCTAATATATCTCATGAGAAAGAAAAAAGGCACATGCCGGATATACATGGAAGATTTAAGATAGCTGTTAAAGGAATAAACAACTATAGGAAATAAGTTAGCACCTGTACTGTCAGGGTAAAAACAAGCAGAGGATACTACTGCTATGTGGATTCAAAAATTGCACAGTGGAGCCACTTAAAACCATGGATTTGCCTCTCCCTATAAATCTGCTAACTCACTGTGGGAGTAGTAAGTTCTCAGCCACAACAGAGAAAATTGATCAACATGATCAACATGGACACGCTCTACCCATTTACTAAAGATTACAAGCTTGACCTTATAGCCTAGGTGGATGTACTTTTCAACAAAATGGGCTCATGTAATCATTAGCAGTTTTCTTAGAGGTTAAAGTGAAGTTCTGTGTTTCTATTTTACTTTTCTATTTTCTTCTCTTCGGATACATTACTGATGATTACTTTCCCCCACTATGAATGATTGCCAATCATTCTCTGATAAAACTCCCCCTCCCCCACAAAACTTGCTTTACCTGTTAATTTCTTTACTTGAATCATGACCATTATATTAGCCCAAAGAGTCACCATTTGCCAACAGTTATCACACAATGGAAACTTAGTTTTGCAGATATTATTTAGTCTAAATATAGGGTGTCATACTACTTATTCTAATTATATGGGGAAAATATATGGAAAACTAAGAATTGTAAGATGCAAATGTTTTAATGGTGACCACTGTATCTGGCAATCTAGTTCCCTTCCTTTTTGAGGAAGACAGGAAACATACACACACACATAGTCTACTAGGATTGTTGTGCCAGCCAGAGTGACTATGAATTATGGCACTGCATCAGGTGTTGTGCAACAAAGTTCCCAGATCTGGCTCAATCCTATGAATCCATGAATCTTTGAGCGGCCCCCTAGGTGGCACCAGGTAAGGTCAAGGGGTGGCGAAACACACCTACTTTTCGGCTGCTAGGGTGGTTTGAGAGGGGGTAGGAGAGAGAACAAACATATAATACCCATTTTCATCTTTGCCTGACATGTAATAGTCTTCAAAACCAATTGTGAGTTTCCATTCTCTAGAAAGACCTATTATTCTGAGGCCTAGTTAATCAATCTTCCCTCCACATTAGTTAAGTAAATATCTATATTTCACAATTCATATGTACTCAACATCAGCAAACTTTTTCTATCTCAGAAGACAACTTTTTAAAAACCACTTAATTATTACAATTCACAACAAATGGAAAAATTTCTACACCAAAATTACACAGTTTCCAGCAGACACAAAATCTTATTTCCCAGTCAGTACTGCCAGCTCTCTTAATTAATCAAAATTCACATTGTCCAATCCTTTTCCTGTTGGCAACATTTCTAGAACCTTTAACATTTTGTTATGTGGCATGTTGTAATTAAGACTGTCTATTACTTCTAATGAAAGACTAGATTGAATTACACAAATCACCCACAGAGTTATATAATCCCCAGAAGGACAGAGATTACAGTAAAACATTACACCATAGAAAGAACATTCTAGTTTTGGTTGTAGGAACATTTTCTGAGTGGAGAGACCCTGTGACAGTCTCACTAAGGTACTATACAATTAGCATTAAAATTCTATGGTGACTTTTGGCGACTTTAAATTTGCTTTATTATTCAACAGCGGCAGAGCTAACCGAGTCCTCCTTCACTCACAGCACAAACCCTGAGTCAGTTCCCAGGTTTAGGTGACCTATGGTCAGTGTAGGACATCTGTCTCCAGGGAGAGAGGCTCTGTGCCACCTTTGCTTCCCCATGACCCTCTGCTCTAAATTGCAGGAGACAGAATTCCACACTGTCCTTTAGCTGATTACCACAGTGCAATGCATTCTGGCCCTGCTCTTAGCACTCCTCTCCTGGATCCCTACATCCAAGCTACAGGTAGGGGAAGTGGATTGTGTATCGCCATCAACCACCCAGGGATTCCTTCTCTGTCAGAGTAATCCCTGGCTGCCCTTCAAAGGCATTGCAAAGATGACAGAGCCCAGGGCCAGGTTCTAACCCCTTGCATACATTTTGAAATGTTTTAAATGTCCAGCTGAATTTGCTGACTGATCCTTTTTAAAAATACAATTATCATTGTTAAAAAACTGGGATCAAATTGCCCTTGAATAAAAGCATATGTATTCCTCTGACTTCAATGGGAACAACATGCATCTGTGATTCCCCTATTAAACCTTACTGTGTGACTTTTTCCAAAGGTTTATAACTTTGCCAAATCAACACTGATTGTGACCCAAACACTCAATGAAGATTATTTCTCTGCCAAATTACAGCTTTCTGGATCCATATTTCAGTTATAGAGCTAATTTACAAAAAGTCACAAGAATTTGTATTTACAGGGGAAAAGTATATTTTCTCCTTGAACACAAGTGGCTCAACTGTTTTTGCTCAGACTTAAAAAATATATATATATCACGCTTGAGCAGAAATAAGGCCTGTCTGCAAATTGCAGCCTGAAAGATGAATGTGTTGGAAAAATATGAATTCCTATTTCCAGTTGATTAGAATAAGAAACACTCCAGCAACCTCAAACTATAGAAGATACCAGTGCTCCATTTAAAATGTTTGCTAACAGTTCCTGTACTGTAATGTATGTGGATTGTTTGGAAATACAAGTTAAACCCTAAATTTATAAAATTGTTCCTCTCCCAATCTCTCCAATACTAGGGATGTAGAGAGGATGAGTGGTGGGGTTAGAGTTCATAGAACAAGAGACTGGAGATTGAGCCAGGAATCTCAGCTGAGGCACAACCAAGGATTAAATGGGTACAAAGACTGAACTTTTGCACTATTAATAATAATAAAAAAACCTTCATTAAAAGAACATTATTAAGATTGCAAAGTCAAGCACACACAAGTTAGGAAATGCCAGAATTTTAAGCATTTGATTACATGATCACATACTTTTTTTATCAACAGAATCCCAGCCTCATTCAGTTCACAGGATAGATAGTGCTCACTTAATGAGCAGCTAGTCAATATTTTGTTTTATGCTCATTGTTCAGTGGGTGCCCCCATGTCTTATTTAACTGCACACTATTCAAATCATGATCTGAAGTCAGAATTATTATCTTCCTCATGAGTTTCTCCATGGCACTTATCCCTATATCTCAGTGCTTCACAAACAAATTAATTTGTCTTCTTAACACCCCTGTGAGATGAAGGGGCAGTATTATCCCCATTTTATACATGGGTTGCTAAGGCACAGAGACAAAGGTCAAAAGTGTCTGGTAATTCTGGGTCCTTAAATTTAAGATGCCTAGGGCCTGATTTTCAGCTTACTTAGCATTATATAGCATTTTATATATTCAATCACAATTCCCACTGACTTCAGTTGCATTTGTGAATGCTCAGCATTTCTGCAACTCAGACCCCAGGGTATCAAGTTGGACACCCAAAAAGTGAGGGGCACACAATTAGTGACTACCTGTCAAAAGTTTGATTTAAGTGACCTGCCTATGACATAGGAACTCTGTGGCAGAGGCAGGGATAGAATCCAGTCCTCCAGGGCAGCATTCAACTAGCTTAACTGTGAGACCCTCCTTTGTCTTATAGCAATCCCCTGCTTCATTCACTACACATCTTCCATCTTCTGCAGCAAATGAAGGAGCAGCCCTATGAACAACTGCCTCCTTCACTAAACAACCCATCTTGTGCTCTCAATGTGGCAAATGTGATCATATAAAGACAGCACCATAATTAGGCTTCAAAGAATTATATTTTTATCAGTAAATGTGGGTAAACATTGATTTCAGCACACAAACTGACAAAAAAATTTCCATGTATACATAGGCAAAGAAAAATGCTGCTTGAGAACTTAGAGTTCTTCTTCGAGTGCTTGCTCATATCCATTCCATTAGGTGTGTGCGCGCCGCGTGCACGATCGTCGGAAGATTTTTACCCTAGCAACACCGGCGGGTCGGCTGTGGAGCCCCCTAGAGTGGCGCCTTCATGGCGCTGAATATATACCCCAGCCGACCCGGCGCCCCCTCAGTTCCTTCTTACCGCCCCTGACGGTCGTTGGAACTGTGGAGCGCTGCTTAGCTGTTCTCCACTCTCCCTAGCTTACTTCATTATTCGTAGTTATAGTTATAGTTATAGTCCTAGTGTTGTAGTTTTAAAAGTTGTCTAGTTGTTTTAATAGTTCAGGGGATTAAGGGGGTCGTCTCCCCCTTTCTCCCCCGGCCGCGGGGCCGGGCTCATGCCCAACGCTCCCGGCTTCAAGCTGTGCGCCTCCTGCGCTAAGCCTATGCCCACGAGCGACCCGCACGACTCCTGTCTGAAGTGCCTGGGAGAGTCCCATCAAACAGATAAGTGCAAGATCTGTAAGGCCTTCAGACCAAGGACCAAGAAGGAGCGGGACTTTCGGCTCCGGCAACTCCTGATGGAGGCGGCACTTACTCCGGACGCTCCATCCACAAGTCAAGCCCCGGCACCTTGCGCCTCGGTGCGCAGTGCCCCGGCGGCACCGGCCATGACGACCACGCGAGTGGCGTCAGATGAGCCTTCCCGGCACCGGACCTCGTCGGCACCGCAAGCACGGCAAGTGCCTCGGCGCCGGTCATTATCCCCAGGGCATAAGAAAGCCCATAAGACGGGGACCTCCGTGCCGAAGACGCTGGCTCCCCCAGTGCCGGGGGTAGAGCCGCGTACGCCGGTGGAGCACCGGAAACAGGTGCCTCCAGCACCGTCGACTCCGGCGCCGAGGCCGTTGAGTCCGGTGCAGACGGCGTCTCCACCGAGGCCGGCGGTGATACAGTGCCTCCCGTCGACGCCAGAGACCTTCGCGGCGGCGAGAGACTTAATAGCTCTCACGGAGCCGGCACCGCCTCAACCACCGGCACCGACGGCACCGTTGACTCGCCCGGTCCAGTCGAGGGGGAAACCTGCCTTGATGCGCCCTCCATCACAAGGGCTGGAACCTCGGCACCGATCCAGGTCCCGAAGCAGGTCCCCACGCCGCTCGCAGTCCCGGCACCGAGTACCGTCTCGGCACCGGTCGTACTCGCGGCCAAGATCTTCTTCGCGGCACCGCTCTACGTCTCGGCACCGCTATGATCGTCGGCACCGATCAACGTCGAGACGTAGTTCTCGGCACCGCCACGGTCGACGCTCGACGTCGAGGGGCCGCTCCCGGCACCGGGCATACTCCAGGTCCTCGTCGAGGTCCAGATCCGACTCCCGGCACCGACGAGGTCATCGGCACCGATCGCGGTCCCGGCACCGATCGCCGGCACCGCGCAGAGATAGGTCATCTCCAGACCGGCACCGTGCGGCACCACAGCCCACGGGGCTCGTTTCATCTCTCTCGGCACCGCCATGGCCGTCAAGATCGGTGTCTCGCTCCTCGGAGGACCTGTCGAGATCGGCATATCCCCCTCAAGGGCAAGCCGAGGAACGAAACTTGGGCCATTGGCAGGAGATGGCAGAGGACCACTCTCATGGACCATCTCACTGGTCGTTTTGGACCCCGTGGGCGTACCATCAGGCGCAAGGGGCTCCAATAGCTTCGACCTCTCGCTCGGGTCACTCCGTTAGAAGGGCCCCGGAGTCCACCATCTCTCGGCCTCCGCCAGGGGGCATGGAGGCTTCAGTGTCCACACCACCCGACACCATGGACCCAAGTGCAGGTGATGCCCCGGCCCAAGAGCAGGGGGATCAGGACCCCCCCTTGGATCCAGTGCCACCGGAGGCATCCTCTTCCTCCTCTCCGGATGAGGCAGTGGCGGGCACTTCCTGTACGGGTCCCCCTCCGATAGATCTTCGGGCTCACCAGGATCTCCTGCGTAGGATGGCCCGTAATATGGACCTACAGGTGGAGGAGATAGTGGAGGTTCACGACCCGATCGTGAATATCCTTGGAGCAGATGCCCCATCGAGGGTGGCGTTACCTCTGATCCGCACGATCCAAACAAATGCGGATACGATATGGCAAACTCCTGCCTCCATTCCACCCACAGCGAGAGGGGTGGAAAGAAAATACTTTGTCCCGTCTAAGGACTGTGGGTACTTGTATACCCACCCCCAACCGTGTTCACTGGTGGTGGAATCAGTGAATGCACGAGAGCGCCACGGCCAGCAGGCTGCAGCGCCTAAATCAAAAGAGGCTAAGCGGCTCGATCTGTTTGGCCGCAAGGTTTACTCAGCCGGAGGGCTACAACTTAGAGCGGCGAACCAACAGGCGCTACTGAGCCGCTACAATTTCAACTCCTGGAACTCTATGGGGAAGTTTAAGGAGTTGATTCCCCAAGAGTCCAGGGAGGAGTTTGGAGCCATGGTAGAGGAGGGCAAGAAGGTGGCTCGGACCTCCTTGCAAGCCTCCTTGGACATTGCAGACTCAGCGGCGAGGACCCTGGCTTCGGGTGTCGCTATGCGCAGGATCTCCTGGCTTCAGGTTTCGGGTTTGCCTCCGGAGCTGCAGCAAACCCTACAAGATCTGCCTTTTGAGGGTCATGGATTGTTCTCAGATAAGACGGACTCTCGCCTGCAGAGCCTCAAGGACTCGAGAACAATCATGCGCTCCCTGGGGATGCATGTTGTGGGCCCCCAGCGCAGGCCGTTTAGTCCGCAGCCTCAGCGCTTCTACCCCCCCCCGCCTCGTCAGAGACAGGACTCGGCCCGGAGGCGAGGGCGAGGTGGTAGAAGAAGGTGGACCGGCCCTCAACCTGGCCAGAACCAGGGGCCACCTAGACCACCTTCAGGCCCCAGGCAGAACTTTTGAAGGTGCGGTCGAGGACGGCGCCCCAGTCATCCCCCAGGATCCAGCCCCCTCCTTTCGGGATCGCCTCTCCCACTTCCACCGTGCTTGGTCCCTTATAACTTCGGACCGTTGGGTCCTCCGCACGGTGGAGAGGGGATACGCTATCCAGTTTTCTTCATTTCCCCCCTCCTCCCCCCCTTCCCCGTCCCTCTTCAGGGACCCTTCTCACGAGCAACTTCTTATACAGGAAGTCTCTACGCTCCTCGCCATGGGGGCCATAGAGGAGGTTCCGGTGGATTTAAGGGGCAGGGGATTCTATTCCCGTTACTTCCTCATCCCCAAGTCCAAAGGAGGTCTGCGACCCATCTTGGACTTGCGCGGACTCAACAAATTCGTAGTAAAGTTGAAGTTCCGCATGGTCTCTCTGGGGGCCATTATCCCTTCCCTCGATCCTGGAGACTGGTTTGCCGCCCTCGACATGAAAGACGCATACTTTCACATTGCTATTTACCCGCCTCACAGACGCTTCCTCCGATTCGTGGTAAACAGGGTGCACTACCAATTTGCAGTCCTTCCCTTCGGCCTATCTTCGGCCCCACGGGTCTTCACGAAATGTATGGCTGTCGTGGCAGCGCACCTTCGTCGGCAAGGGATACAGGTGTTCCCGTACCTAGACGACTGGCTGGTACGCGGTCGCACCAAGGAACAAGTTCGCGATCACGTCCACATAATAGTGCGCACATTCAACAAGTTGGGTATCCTACTCAACAAGGACAAATCCACTCTAGAACCTACCCAGAGAATAGAATTCATCGGTGCGGTTCTAGACTCCAGACGCGCACAAGCCATCCTGCCAGACAATCGCTTTTGCACCATCACGAGCCTCATCCAAGGACTCAAGGCCTTCCCAACTACCACGGTGAGGTCGTGCCTTACCCTGCTGGGTCACATGGCTTCCTGCACGTACGTAACCAGGCATGCCAGACTTCGGCTTCGCCCACTCCAGACCTGGGTGTCATCAATATACCGCCCACATCGGGACAGCCTGAATATGGTGGTCACAATCCCGAACTCGGTCCTGACCTCCCTCACATGGTGGCTAGATCACAATGTGGTTTGCGAAGGGATGCCGTTTCACGCCCCACAACCCTCTCTGCACCTGGTCACAGACGCTTCATCTCTGGGTTGGGGCGCCCATCTCAACGAGCACCATACCCAGGGCCTGTGGACTGCACCTCAGCTAGCCCTACACATCAATGTTCGGGAACTGATGGCGGTGCGCCTGGCGTGCCAGGCATTTCTCAATCTCCTACGGGGCCGCTGTGTGTTAGTTCTCACCGACAACACCACGGCCATGTTTTACATCAACAAGCAAGGAGGAGCACGTTCGTCAATTCTATGCCAAGAGGCCATTCGCCTGTGGGACTTCTGCATCGCCCACTCAATCCATCTCACGGCATCGTTCCTCCCTGGAGTCCAGAACACTTTAGCGGACCGACTCAGCAGGTCCTTTCAAACGCACGAGTGGTCTATCCGTCCGGACATCATACATTCCGTCTTCCAGAAGTGGGGGTTTCCCCAGATAGACCTGTTTGCATCTCGAGACAACAGGAAGTGCCACGTGTTCTGCTCCCTACAAGGTCGAGCCCCAGGCTCCCTCTCGGATGCGTTTCTCCTTCCCTGGAAAGACCACCTGTTTTATGCCTTCCCTCCGTTTCCTCTGGTCCACAAGGTACTGCTCAAATTGCGCAGAGACCAGGCACAGGTAATTCTGGTCGCTCCAGCGTGGCCGAGACAACATTGGTACACCACGCTGCTGGAACTCTCGGTTCAGACACCGATCCCGCTTCCGTTGTATCCGGATCTCATCACGCAGAACCACGGCCGGCTGCGTCACCCCGACCTGCAATCACTCCACCTCACGGCGTGGCTGCTCCATGGTTCACCCAGGCAGAGCAACAGTGTTCACACTCTGTCCAACAGATTCTGCTGAGCAGTAGGAAGCCTTCAACACGGACCACATACTTGGCCAAGTGGAAGCGGTTCTCCTGTTGGTGCGAACAACGAGCCACGTCCCCATTGCACGCACCTATTCCTCTTATTTTGGAATATCTCCTCTCCCTAAAACAGCAAGGGTTGGCGATATCTTCAATTAGAGTTCACCTGGCCGCTATATCGGCCTTTCACCCAGGGGAACTCGCGTCCTCGGTATTCTCTAACCCGATGGTCGTTAGATTCCTCAAGGGCTTAGACCGGATGTACCCACAACAACGTCAGCCCGTTCCGACGTGGGACCTCAACCTGGTTCTCTCCAAGCTCACAGGTCCTCCATTCGAGCCACTGGCCACCTGTTCACTTCTGTACCTGTCCTGGAAGACAGCCTTCCTCGTAGCCATCACCTCAGCAAGGCGCGTTTCTGAACTCAGGGCGCTTACATCCGAGCCCCCTTACACAGTTTTCCACAAGGATAAAGTGCAGCTTCGTCCACATCCTGCCTTTCTCCCTAAAGTGGTTTCTCCATTTCATATCAACCAGGATATATTTCTCCCGGTTTTTCACCCTAAACCACATGCTACTCGCCAGGATCAACGTTTGCATTCCCTGGACGTGCGAAGGGCCCTGGCCTTCTATATTGACCGCACAAAGCACTTTAGAAAGACGACGCAACTCTTCGTTGCAGTGGCCGACCGAATGAAAGGATCACCGGTCTCCTCACAACGCCTATCCTCCTGGATTACGTCTTGCATCCGGACTTGCTACGACCTGGCAGGTGTCTCAGTACCACACCTCACCGCTCACTCCACGAGGGCCCAAGCTTCCTCGACGGCTTTCCTGGCGCAAGTTCCGATCCAGGACATTTGTAGAGCTGCGGTTTGGTCGTCAGTCCACACGTTTACGGCTCACTATGCACTAGTGCAGCAGTCCAGGGACGATGCTGCCTTCGGATCAGCAGTTTTGCACACAGCAATGTCTCACTCCGACCCCACCACCTAAGTTGGGCTTGGGAGTCACCTAATGGAATGGATATGAGCAAGCACTCGAAGAAGAAAAGACGGTTACTCACCGTTGTAACTGTTGTTCTTCGAGATGTGTTGCTCATATCCATTCCAAACCCGCCCTCCGTCCCCACTGTCGGAGTAGCCGGCAAGAAGGAACTGAGGGGGCGCCGGGTCGGCTGGGGTATATATTCAGCGCCATGAAGGCGCCACTCTAGGGGGCTCCACAGCCGACCCGCCGGTGTTGCTAGGGTAAAAATCTTCCGACGATCGTGCACGCGGCGCGCACACACCTAATGGAATGGATATGAGCAACACATCTCGAAGAACAACAGTTACAACGGTGAGTAACCGTCTTTTTGATTTAAGAATATTTACTGTGTATATATTGACCTGTGATGTTGACAATTTGTGTTTGAATGGTTATAAACCTTAAAATTTTTGAATCTGTCTACTGTCTCTAAATAATTATTGTCTGACCTCCCCTCATAATTTTTCATACCTGTGAAATTTTAAGTCGATAAAAAATGAAAAAAAGCTTTAACCCTATAATTTTGTGTCACTGTGAAAATAAATATCAATATTAGCCATCAAAATTATTTAAAAATCAAATTCCACCAAACCTAATTGTAATGCATATGCACAAGGGGGCTAAATTAAGATAACCCTATGTCTGGCATTTCCTAACTTATGCATGCTTGTCTTTGCAACTTTAATAATGTTTTTTAATGTTGTTTTGTGTGTGTAATTTCCTAGGTTTTTAAAAAAGCAAACTGAAAAAACAAAATTCCATCATGTGGCATCATATTGACACCCACATGGGTCATCATCAGGGTTGCAATCTTCAGTTCCACTACTCAGACCTCCGACAGTTGAGCAAATGGAGTAACTGACAGCAATAGTATGTTGTCATCCTCTATATGCATCAGCACTAAAGGGGGATGAGAGAGACACTGTCAGTGGGTGTCACAGATATTTCCTGACAGCAGAGCAATGGTGATATTCAGGAAACTTGGGTTCCAATCCAGGCCCTGCAGTGGAGTGTGCTCTAGTGATCACAGACCCTTCTGCCCATTCCTGCCAAGCCGGACTCTTTCTTACCTGTCCCCTCCAACTCATACCTGTTCTGACTCTTTTCCCACCCCAGTTCTTAGTCCCAATCCCAATCTACTTGCCTCCCCGGTCCCATCCTCCACACCTCAGGCTTCTCATCCCCAGTCTCCTTGCCCAGACAGTCAGTCTCCCTCCTGGCTCACTCATGGAACCACAAACTCCTCCCCATCACCAAGCTGAAGTCTTCTTGCTCAGCCAGTACCAGTACCTCCTTCCAGCTTCTCATCTGATCTCTTTTCCTGCGCTCTACCCAATGGTTTTCAGTCCTAGTCTCCCTCTATGGAACCTCATCCAATATCAGTCTCTCTTCCTACCTGCTTCCTGATTCCTTTTCCATCTCTTTCCCTTCCTAGCTCTTTGTACCAATCTCTTTGTCCAGCCAGTCCCAGTTCTCCTGCACTGCAACTCCTTGTTAGATCTGTATCCCATCCCTCCTCACCCTGATCCCCGCAACTGGTTCCTAGTCTCAGTCTCCTTGTCCAGACAATAGACTCTCTCCCCCAGCTCCCCATCTGATCTGTGTCCTCCCATTTTCCTCACTGGCCCCCAGTCTCAGTCTCCCCTGACCCGCCTCCTAGTCCTAGGTTCCTTGTCCAACCGTTCCAACTCCCCACCCCAGGTTCTAGTCCCAGTCTCATTGCCCAATAGTTTCCAACTTCCTCTCACCACCCTTTAGATCCCATTATCAGCCTCCCCAATCAATCCACCCCTGCTCACTCTCCCTGCTAGCTCACAGTCCTAACCTAGGCTCCCTTTTCCAGTCTTCTTGCCTAAGCGTTCTCAGTTTTTCTCCCTTATTCAGTCTCAGCCTCATCAGACTCCTTGTCCCAAACTACTCCTTTGCTTCCCCTCACAGTCCAGCTTTCTTCATCTCTGAATTCAAATCAGGCATCTTCCTCCTTCATGCTGCCTGGGTGCCAGCATGGGGGTGGTCACCAAAAGCATAGCAGAAACAGACTCCATGCTGACAGTTCCAATACAGGGGAGGTCCAACTTTGCTCAGATGCTCTGTAGCGATGGTGCATGTGCAACCCTATCTCATGTAACAACCGAGAGGGGATGGAGCATGCTCGTTCGCTATGTGGGGATGGTGCATGTGCAGTCTGGTCAGCACTGGGAACTAAGAAAGGCTCGAGGATGCTCAGTGAGGATGGGATCTTTATACAGATTTCAGCTGCTAAAATCTCTGAAGTCTCTACTGAGCATGTGCAAACTTGTGATTTTTGGAAAGGCTTATAACTTTGCCAAATTGGGGGGGGATTTTCATGGGGATGTTACACTGCACATCCTTGATAAAAAAAAGCCACCACTCTGCCAAAGTTCAAGTACATCCTCCAAAGCATGTTGAAATTGATATTTCCAAAACACGTTAATCTGAGACAAACACCTGTTATTGAAAATTTGAACTTGAATGGTAAAAGTTTGTTAAAGTTATAAGCAACTGAAAATAGAGTCTTAAATGGGAAGTGGCAGGCAACCTTAAGAATAGGCAGTGCTATCATCCCTTCCCCCATTTTCTATTTTAAGACAAGGCTTTATAAATATTAATCTCCTGGGAAATATACTGTTATCCCTACAGGGAAACTGAGGACAAGTGATATGTCCAAATAGTCACCATAAGTCTGCAGGAGAACAGAGAATAAAATGTAAACATCTTTACTCTCTGTAAGTCCTGAAGCCGTTCATTAACTCGGCTACCTTTTTAAATTAAATGCACAGTGCTACTTAGAATTAATTTTGTACATATTTAAATAGAACATGCACACTTTCTTAAAATATCTTTATGCAACATGTCTGTGCATATTAGGACAAGAGCAGTTTAGCACGTATAAAATGCCCCAGAACAATTTTTTTCATAAATACTAATTTCCCCCTCTCTTGCTTTAGAATCTCTGTCTGATTGTAACCATTAACTTTAACTTTACTGTTAATACATAATATGGTATACTACATATACTTCACCTGCCTCCTTTTTCCCTCTGAAAATGCATACATACACTATAGTATGGAGGAGGGAATTTAGTTTTCTTCCATATGCCTATGATCTTCCTGATTTATTGCCATAGCAATCTTCTCTCTGCAAGGGCAGAGGAGAAACCTACCACAGAGCTAGGTTCCCTGCCCTAAATGTGCTCTTTGGACCGTGGGGAGACAATTCCCAATCTTTACACAGCAGAAAGGAATGCCAAGCATGCTGGGGTCATACGAAACCTTTAGAAGCCTCTCTAACCCATTGTCATTAACCTTCTGCTGTGCAATTTCACATCAAGAAGGGCTGCAATTGGAGTTGGCAAGCTAGTGAACTTGTCCAATCTAAATGAAAGTCATCTGCAAACCAGTGCCTTGAGTCAGGAAATAGTCTCTCAGACTTTTCTGTCTATACAAGGGAGGGAACAGGACACTATCAAGGATAAGTATTTTACAATCTAGAATGAGGACAGGATTGTTAATTGATTTTTGCACTGAAATGTAGCGTTAAATAAGTAAGAATGGAGATGAATGCTCTAGTCCATTCAACTCTCAGAATAGATATTGAAAAGAGAGACTTCTAAGAGAACAGGATCAGTCTCAAACAAATGGCCCCTTTGCAGGTGTTATTTTAGCATTAAAAGAAAGTTTCAAAAAGTCCTACCTCAATAAAAGATACAGAAAATTTGCTAAATATCAGTAGCTTTTTGTTGTCTGTATTGGGAAACCATTTTGATCAAGAAAAAGTAATGTTCCTTTATTCAATTAAAAACATTAATACCATGAAGTAAATCTCTCAAAGAGATGGATTCTACCAGAGAAAAACTGCATGTTGCAGCCTTTTTACATCCACAGGCATTACATATTTAACCATTTCTCCACTAGTTCTAAAAACTCACCAGCTGAAAGCTAAGCAATTGATACTTTTCCTAAACAAAATCCATTCAATGTTGAATAAACAGTGAGTCAAGTAACTATATTCCTGTTTCCTACAGTTTTTTTTTCCATAGACAGGATAAAGTAAATTAAAGATTTCAGCAATATTTGGTTTACCGTTCTGTTCATTTTGTAACCACAAAATTAGATAGCAAACATTGTTTTAAAATGTGTAATGTTATGCAGCTTCTTAGTATTTCTTTAATCCAGTTACTTAAGTTAATTTGAGTCACTTATATTGCTGATTTACCAAAACAAACAAACAAACAAAAAACCCCAATGAGATACTACAAATTAAAACATCTGAGGACAGTCTGACCTACCACTGTGTCAGACTATCTAGGAATACTTTGCCCCTTGCAATTTAAATTATGTTTAAAACTCTAGAAAAGACAAAACTATTACAAACTATTCTTTCAAATCCATTTTCAACTGCATAAAAATATAGTTTATACAAAGAGCACAACAGGTAGCGGTGTCAAATGTTATCTAATTTATTCTCTTTATTCAAGCAACAATTAAAGCAAGTAAGCTATGAGTATGCTCAAGCAACTACCTTTACAGCAATGCCAGAGATACTCCAACAAATCTCAACTAGCCAGATTAAAGTGTAGAAGACCTACAGATAGTGAAAAAAGTTTTTAATGTAATGTTGCACCAATATACTAATTTAGCACTGATGGAATCTGTTTACCAATCCCCTCATCAGTTAAAAATAGGAAAGGAAGAGAGAGGGTATTGTGCTGCATGTCACATTCTCTAGGCAGTGATACTCAACAAAAGGAGGGAAGAGTGTAAGGCCTTGTCTACACTACGAGAGTAGTTCGATTTTACTTGCATCGAATTTTTGTAATCGATATTGCAAAGTCGAACGTGTGTGTCCACACTAAGGACAGTAATTCGACTTTGTGCGTCCACACTAACGGTGATAGCGTCGACATTCGAAGCGGTGCACTGTGGTCAGCTATCCCACAGTTCCCGCAGTCCCCTCTGCCCATTGGAATTCTGGGTGTAGCCGGCAATGCCTTCTGGGTAACAAAATGAGTCGAGGGTGCTTTTGGGAAACTGTCGTCATCCGTCCATCACTCCCGCCCTCCCTCCCTGAAAGCGCCGGCGGGAAAACAGTTCGCGCGCTTTTCCAGTCATTGACAGCGCGGACGCCACTGTACTCCGAGCATGGAGCCCGCTGCGACCATCGCTGCAGTTGTGGCCGCTCTCAACGTCTCGCAGCTTATCATAAAGGTTTCCCTGAGGCAGATGCAGAAAAGTCAGGCAAGGAGGCTACGGCACCGCGGTGATGTCCTGAAGTCTGAGAGTAGCACAGACCTGTCAGAAAGCAGGCGACCCAGCGCCGAGGACATCACAGTGGCAATGGGTCATGTTGATGCCGTGGAACGGCGATTCTGGGCACGGGAGACAAGCACTGAGTGGTGGGACCGCATAGTGCTGCAGGTCTGGGATGAATCCCAGTGGCTGCGAAACTTTCGCATGCGGAAGGGAACTTTCCTGGAACTTTGTGAGTTGCTGTCCCCTGCCCTGAAGCGCAGTGACACCCGGTTGCGAGCTGCACTGAGTGTACAGAAGCGAGTGGCCATAGCCCTGTGGAAGCTTGCAACGCCAGACAGCTACCGGTCAGTCGCGAACCAGTTTGGGGTGGGCAAATCTACCGTGGGGGTTGTTGTGATGCAAGTAGCGAAGGCAATCGTTGATGTACTGCTGCCAAAGGTAGTGACCCTGGGAAACGTGGAGGCGATCATAGATGGCTTCGCAGCGATGGGATTCCCAAACTGCGGTGGGGCCATAGATGGAACTCACATCCCTATCCTGGCACCGGACCACCAGGCCACCCAGTACATTAACCGAAAGGGATACTTTTCCATGGTGCTGCAAGCACTGGTGGACCACAGGGGACGTTTTACCAACATCTACGTGGGATGGCCGGGCAAGGTTCATGACGCTCGTGTTTTCAGGAACTCTGGTCTGTTTAGACGGCTGCAACAAGGTATTTACTTCCCGGACCACAAAATAACTGTTGGGGATGTGGAGATGCCTATAGTCATCCTCGGGGACCCAGCCTACCCGCTAATGCCCTGGCTCATGAAGCCCTATACTGGCGCCCTGGACACTGAAAAAGAACTCTTCAACTACCGGCTGAGCAAGTGCAGAATGGTGGTGGAGTGTGCTTTTGGCCGTCTCAAGGGGAGATGGAGAAGCTTACTGACTCGCTGTGATCTCAGCGAAACCAATATCCCCATTGTTATAGCAGCTTGCTGTGTGCTCCACAATCTCTGTGAGAGCAAGGGGGAGACCTTTATGGCGGGGTGGGAGGTTGAGGAAAATAGCCTGGCTGGTGATTACTCACAGCCAGACAGCCGGGCGATTAGAAGAGACCAGCGGGAAGCGCTGTGCATCCGGGAGGCTTTGAAAGCAAAGTTCCTGAGTGAGCAGGGTAACCTGTGATTTTATAGTTTGTGTACTGAGAAGCTAAACCTGCCCCCGTTTCTTTACCCAGGTAATGTTGACTATCCTATCCAGTTACATACCCCCTTCACCCCCCCTCCAACACACGTGTCGAAATAAAAATAGTTCTACTTTGTTAAAGCACACCGTTTTCTTTAATACTGTTTTAGCGGGAATTTTTTAAAACTGGGACGCAGACTGTGGTGCGGGGCGGGTCTAGTGTTGTGATGCGAATGCAGCTTCTAAACTCAAGGATTGACAGGCTCCGCTGCGGTGGGATGCTTGTTTCAACGGAGCCTGTCACCCCTCCTGATCGGGACTGTGTGTATGGGAGGTCTATTTGACTTTGTGGCAGGGGGAGGACGGTTACAGATCCCATGCTGTGTGGCTCTGTGATCCTGTCTAAGGACCGGCGCTTAAGATCTGTAACTGCCCTCCCCCGCCACAAAGTCACAGAGCAACCCACCCCCCCCAACATTACATCAAAACAACCTCCCAGACTAACCGGGGCAACTAGTCACTGCATCACTGCACTGTGTATGTGCCCTGCTGCTGTGCCTGCCCCCGACTATGTACCCTGCCAAAGGAGACTGTCCTGTCCAATTTCCAACCCCCTTTCCCCTCCTCCTCCAAAAGAACATGATTGAAACAGTAGTTAACAGAAACGAATTTTTTATTATCAACTACACATGGCATTGGGAGGTGAAACTTGGACGTGGGCTTGTGTCAGGCGGGAAGGAAAGAACTTTTCAAATTTTGGGAAATGAGAGCCTTCTGCTACTAGAGCTCTCTGCAGGGGTGGAGTGAGAGTTAGCAGGGACTCTGCCGCCTCTCCTTCTTTGCACTTTGGGTGAGGTGGGTATGGGACTTGGTGGCGGGGGAGGGCGGTTAGAGATGGACTGCAGCGGGGCTCTGTCCTCCTGCCTCCGTTCCTGCAGAACATCCACAAGGCGCCGGAGCGTGTCCGTTTGCTCCCTCAGTAGTCCAAGCAGCGTTTGAGTCGCCTGCTGGTCTTCCTGCCGCCACCTCTCCTCCCGATCCATGTTGGCTTGGTGCATTCGGGTCAAGTTCTCCCGCCACTGGGTCTGCTGTGCTGCCTGGGCTTGGGAAGAGGCCATAAGCTCAGAGAACATGTCCTCCCGTGTCCTCTTCTTCCTACGCCTAATCCGCGCTAGCCTCTGGGAGTGTGATTCCAGGCTAGGTTGTGAGACAGTCGCAGACGGGGCTGTGGAAATGGGAAAAAGGGAGTGAATTCCTCTGAAAGATAAATGTAGTTGTGAACAAAGAACATAGTCTTTCTCTGTGAACAAGACCATGCACAGCACCTTTCACATGCGCACTCAGCACAAGGTCGAATTCTCGGCCTTCGCATTCTGTGCCTGGGGTCTTGAACAGCACATTTGAGAAGCGAGGCAGCACAACGGAATTTCTGTTGCAGGCAGACATGGTAAGCCGTACACTTGTGGCAGTTTAAAACTTTTATATTACCACTGGCCTCATTTCACATTTAAATCAATGTCAGTCCCTGCTGCCAGCAATCCGGCAAGCGGGAACTCTGCCCCTGTCCCACCCCCTCGCGGCTGTCCCCGGGAATGATCCCTTTCGGCTGCCCCTCTCCCGCCTCCACCGCGTGGCTGCAAACCAGCGGTGACAGTTCTGTAAAGGAACGGGAAAGCAGTCCCAACACTAACATTCCCCTACCTAATTAAAAGCAGGTCACCATGGCCGACATCACCCTGATGAGGATCTCCGAGAGCGACAAAGAGAGAATGCTCCGGGAAAGCCTCCAAAGACCAGGGCCGTATGCCGCCCTGCTGTGCAGAGCAATGATCCCCGAGTACCTGATAATCTCGTGGCGCGGCAACGTGTCGTACTTCGGAGGACCCAATAAGGCCGCTCTCCCCAAGAACCTCATGCAACGGCTTTCAAGTTACCTCCAGGAGAGCTTCATCGAGATGTCCCAGGAGGATTACTGCTCTATCCCCGCACATATAGACCGCATTTTACTGTAGCTGCAGTAGCAGGGAATACACAGTAGAGCGGCTTGTGCAGGACAATCACTGAAAACCGGACATTGCTAGATTTCTTTTCAAAACTTGCACTGCCCCTTACTAAACCGTTAAGCGCCTAGGGCACACTAATCATGAACAACCCATTCTTTTAATTGTTAATATTCCTGTTTTGTTAAAAATAAATGTTTAGATGTTTACAACACTTACTGGCTGATCCTTCACCAGATTCTGTGTCCGGGGTAATGGCTGGGGACGCTTCGTAGGGGATCTCTGTAAGGGTGATGAAGAGATCCTGGCTGTCGGGGAAATCAGCGTTGTGAGAGCTGCCAACTGCCTCGCCCTCCTCATCTCCTTCCTCATCTTCCCCGTCCCCTAACATGTCTGAGGAACCGGCCGTGGACAGTATCCCATCCTCAGAGTCCACGGTCACTGGTGGGGTAGTGGTGGCGGCAGCACCGAGGATGGAATGCAGTGCCTCGTAGAAACGGGATGTCTGGGGATGGGATCCGGAGCGTCCGTTTGCCTCTTTGGTCTTCTGGTAGCCTTGTCTCAGCTCCTTGATTTTCACGCGGCACTGCGTTGCATCCCGGCTGTATCCTCTCTCTGCCATGTCTTTAGAGATCTTCTCGTAGATCTTTGCATTCCTTCTTTTGGATCGCAGCTCGGAAAGCACGGACTCATCGCCCCACACAGCGATGAGATCCAAGACTTCACGATCAGTCCATGCTGGGGCTCTCTTTCTATTCCCAGACTGCACGGCCATCACTGCTGGAGAGCTCTGCATCGTTGCCAGTGCTGCTGTGCTCGCCACGATGTCCAGACAGGAAATGAGATTCAAACTGGCCAGACAGGAAAAGGAATTCAAATTCAAATTTTCCCGGGGCTTTTCCTGTGTGGCTGGTCAGAGCATCCGAGCTCGCACTGCTGTCCAGAGCGTCAACAGAGTGGTGCACTGTGGGATAGCTCCCGGAGCTATTAGCGTCGATTTCCATCCACACCTAGCCTAATTCGACATGGCCATGTCGAATTTAGCGCTACTCCCCTCGTCGGGGAGGAGTACAGAAGTCGAATTAAAGAGACCTCTATGTCGAACTAAATAGCATCGCAGTGTGGACGGGTGCAGGGTTAATTCGATTTAACGGCGCTAACTTCGACATAAACGCCTAGTGTAGACCAGGCCTAAGAGAGTCAGTTCCTACCCTCTGCCTGCTGCTCCTCTTTCTGTCTCCATTCTGAGCTCCCCCATTCTCTAGCCAGCACAAGTCACATTTAAATCCTCTTCCGTATCTCTGGAAACATTTTCCTCCATCTCCTTTTTGTGCTCACCCTCATCCCTCACTTTCCTTTCCCTTCAACCTCTCATTTTGCTCTGGTATACAAGCATACTTCATTCTCTCCTTTCTTAAACCTGCCCAACCCTTGACCTTACTTGCTTCTTCAACTACCATCCCCTCTCTCTTTCATTGATCAGCTCATTAAATGTACTATCTCCAATCGCTGTGTAGAGTTCCTCTCCTCCAATTCCATCTCAGACCCTCTGCAATTCAGCTTCCATCCCTTGTACTTCACTTAAACTGCTCCCACCAACTTTCTAATTATCTCTTCTTAGCCAAAGCTCAGAACCAGTACTCAATCTTCATCCTCCTTGACCTGGCAGCCATGAACAGGCTCTTATTGAAATCTTGTCCTCCATTGGCTTCAATGACTCTGTCCTCTGTTGGTTCTCCTCCCACCTCTCTAATCACTCCTTCAGCATGTCCTTGACAGATCCGCCTCATCCCCTCCCCTAAACTTTCTGTGGGACTCCACAGGACTTTGTCCTTGGTTCACTTCTTTTCTCCCTCTGCACCTTATGTCTGGGCATTCTTACCTGAAGATTTACCTCTCTATTGCGGACATTTCTTCTTCTGTCAAAAACTAAAATCTTGGTCTGTCTCTGACACAGAATCATAGAAATATAGGCCTGGACAGGACCTTGAGAAGTCATCAAGTCCAGCCCCCTATGCTGTGGCAAGACTGAGTAAACCTAGACCATCCCTGACAGGTTGTTGTCTAACCTGTTCTTAAAAAGCTCCAATCATGGGAATTCCACAGCCTCCCTTGAAAACCTATTCCAATGCTTAACTACCCTTAGAGCTAGAAAGGTTTTCCTAATATCGAACCTAAATCCCCCTTTCTACAAATTAAACCCATTACGTTTTGTCCTACCTTCAGTGGACATGGAGACAATTCATCACAGTCCTCTTTATCACACCCCTTAACATGTCTGAAGAGTTATCAGGTCCCCACCCTCCAAGTCATCTCTTCTCAAGACTAAACATGCTGTTTTTTCAACCTTTCCTCATGGGTCAGGTTTTCTAAATCTTTTCTCATTTTTGTTGCTCTCCACATTTGTCCACATCTTTCCTGAAATATGACCCCAGAACTGGACCTAGTACTTCAGTTAAGGCCTCACTAGTACCAAGTAGAGTATGACAATTACCCTGCCTGTGTCTTAGATACAGCACTCCTGTTAATACACCCCAGGATGATATCAATCTTTTTCTCAATTGCATCACATTGTTGAGTCATTCAATTTGAGATCCACTATAACCCCCCGATCCTTTTCGGCAGTACTACCACCTGGCCAGTTATTCCCCGTTTTATAGTTGGGCATTTGATTTTTCCTTCTCTAAGTGAAGAACTTTGCACTTATCTTTATTGAATTTCATCTAGTTGATTTCAGACCAATTCTTCAATTTGTCAGGGTTATTTTAAATTCTAATTTTATCCTGCAAAGTTCTTCCCATCTTGGTTTCATCTGCAGATTTTATAAGCATACTCTCCACTCCATTATCCAAGTCATTAATGAACATATTGAATAGTACTGAAAACAGGAATGAACCTGGCGGGACCCTACTAGATGCACCCTCCCAGTTTGGCAGCAAACCACTGATAACTACTCTTTGAGTATGGTCTTTTAACCAGTTGTGCTCCCACCTTATAGTAATTTCCTCTAGAACAAGGGTGACCAACCTGTGGCTCCAGACCCACATGCGGCTCTTCAGAAGTTAATATGTGGATCCTTGTATAGACACCGACTCTGGGGCTGGAGCTACAGGCGCCAACTTTCAAATGTGCGGGGGGGTGCTCACTGCTTAACCCCTGGCTCTGCCCCCACTCCACCCCTTCCCTCCCCTGAGCCTGCCATGGCCTCACTCCTCCCCCACAGAGCCTCCTGCATGCCACAAACCAGCTGATTGGGAGGTGTGGGGAGGGAGGGGGTGGGAGTGGAGCTGATGGGGGGCTGCTGATGTACTACTGTGGCTCTTTGGCAATGCACGTCGGTAAATTCTGGCTCCTTCTCAGGCTCAAGTTGGCCACCCCTATCTAGACCATATTTCCCTAGTTTGCTTATGGGCATGTCATGTCAGATTGTGTCAAAAGTCATACTAAAATCAAAATATATTACATCTACGGCTTCCCCCCCATCCACTAGGTGAGTAACCTGTTAAAGAATCCACAGCTCCCTATGGATGTCTAGTCACCAGTTCAAGCTCAACAGGCTAAACAGACCTCTTAGTCCTCACCTGAAGCTCTCTCCAGACCTCCTTTCTTAATATTTGTGGATAACTCCACCATCCTAACGGTCACTCAGGCCAGCAACCTGAGTGTCATCTTCCACTCAAACCTCTCTCTAGATCAGGGGTCGGCAACCTTTCAGAGGTGGTGTGCTGAGTCTTCATTTATTCACTCTAATTTAAGGTTTTGCGTGCCAGTAATACATTTTAACGTTTTTAGAAGGTCTCTTTCTATAAGTCTATAATATATAACTAAACTATTGTTTGTATGTAAAGTAAATAAGGTTTTTAAAATGTTTAAGAAGCTTCATTTAAAATTAAATTAAAATGCAGAGGCCCCCAGACCAGTGGCCAGGACCCGGGCAGTGTGAGTGCCACTGAAAATCAGCTCGCGTGCCGCCTTCGGCATGCGTGCCATAGGTTGCCTACCCCTGCTCTAGATCCTCACATCCTGGCATTGTCCAAATCCTGAAGATTCTTTCTGCATAATTTCTGTAGCAGCCTTTTCTATCTATCCACTGCTAAAACTCTCATCCCAGCTCCCATCATTTCACATCTCAATTACTGCATCATCCCGTTCTCTGACCTCGACAAATGCAATCTATATGGGGAAGAGCCGGGGAGCCCCCCCCCCCCACAGCAGCTCCCCGCCCCCCCTCCACCTGGACAGCCCCCCCACCCCAGCTCACCTCCACTCCGCCTTCTCCCCTGAGCAAGCCGGCGCCACTCCACTTGGCGCCCTAGATGACCGCCTGGTTCGCCTAGTGGTTGCACCGATCCTGCCTGTAAATGCCTACAAATACCTCCATTATCCTCCTTCACAACCCTCCTTTAAACTCTGCCTATAAAACTTACAGCAGTTGGTGTGCTGCGACCGCCACCTATTATACTGATCAATGTGGTCTCACTGATTCCTTGTACTCCCTGGTCTTTTTCTCCCTGTATCCATCTGTTGTCTGATACTTGTTTGATTGTAAGCTCTTTGGGGCAGGGACAGTCTTTCTGTTCTGCCTTTATATAGTACCTGACAGATCCATGACTAGGGCTCTCAAGTTAAACAGATAATAAGGTTGGCTGCTGTATTAATTTCTTTAGCAAAACATCTCACCACTCTGTTCAAAAAGTTGACAAAAGGAAAGTGGAGTAAGGTAAGATGTTTAGAAGGACAAGTCCTGTCGCCATTACAGACTTCACAGATTCATTGTTTGAGACATTTAGTCAACATTGTCTACATTTAGTCCACATGCCACCCAGAGAATAAACAAATGATCTGAAAACCAGATGCTCTGCATGTTCTCCCAAATTGTTCAAACTTGGGACTCTAAATTTAGCTACCTAAATCCACATTTAGCTATTTAAATAAGTGATCTGATTTTCAGAGATGTTGAGGATCTTTATTCCCATTATTTTCACTCTCTGCACTCAAATTTGAAATTTTTGACCTTTGTCCCTTATTAGACCATAGTCAATAATGGGGGAGTACCTGATTCAAAAGAAAATAGAAAATTCAGGGAATGACCAATCATGTTTGAAGAACCATATAATTTCCCTCATTAAAAATTAAGAAAGGCAGCCTTTAGTACAGTCCTGTAAGCTCATTAACTCTCCTGACAAATGAATTCAAACTAAGTTAACCAGAACAAAGTTAAAACACACTTCTTGCTAGCAAATTGCCAACATGATTTTCGCGTCGACAGTGAACAGAAATGAATCATGCTTGAAGTGCTGCAAGTGTTGTGCAATATCATGCAACAGACTAAGTTTAGAGCATACATTTTTTCCCTTGGTCTATCGTGTTTTGTAAATGTTGTATGTATTCTACTGTATTGGTGCTTATGGGGTAGACAGGCACATTTTTAGAACATGTAAAATAACAATGACAAGTGGTTGCAAATATGGAAGGGGACTCTTCTTGCTTTAGTCTCGGATACCTCTGGTGACACTGGTCTCTTTGGGTACGTCTATACTTACCTCCGGGTTCGGCGGTAAGCAATCGATCTTCTGGGATCGATTTATTGCGTCTTGTCTAGACACGATAAATCGATCCCAGAAGTGCTCACCGTCGACGCCGGTACTCCTGCTCCACGAGAGGAGTACGCGGAGTCGACGGGGGAGCCTGCCTGCCGCATGTGGACCCGCGGTAAGTACCTTGTAGTTCGAACTAAAGTACTTCGACTTCAGCTTCGTTATTCACGTAGCTGAAATTGCATATCTTAGTTCGAACTGGGGGGTTAGTGTGGACCAGCCCTTAGAATATGTTGATAAGTATTCAACAGCTTGACTGATACAAGGAAATCCCTTACGCTGGTTCCTAAAATGACTTCTGGTGGACTCCATTCCAAGCCTTCTTTTGGTTATATGCCATTTGAACTACTCTAAATCTAGGGGGAAAATGATCACCTCCAGATTGATTTACAATCACATTGAATAAATCCCTAAATTTTCTGGTATGTAGGATTGGAACAATGGCTCTAATATTTGTGAGGTCATCTGGCATATCCTCAATTATTTTTACAAGAAATGTAGGATCTTTCTGTGTACCTACATGGGATAAGGTATATTTGGACCGTATGGGATCGAGGCAGCTGCAGAAAGTCTGTCAGGTATTTAATGATTCTGAAAACCATGATATAGTGTCATCCTTTGACTTAGTCTAGTGGAGAATTAACTTTGGAATAGTCAGACAGTCTCACTGGACTCAAGCTGTCCTGTCTAAAATGAAAAATGAAAAGAACTTTTCTAAAATCTAAACCATTTTAGATACCAGGTGATAGTTTGTTAAAAGCCACATAGTTCTACACTTTAGAATCCTCATCAGTGCTACCGTTCTAAGTATGATCAAGAGTCCTCTCAAACAAATGTCCCCCATTTGAGGAACAGACAGGTCTCAGGGCTACAGCGGCACCTAGATGGATCTTCTGGCTATTGCCAGCATAGTATAGCATAAGGAAACAAATGGAGCAAATGTGCTACTTTGCACAGAAATGTAACTGCAAGCTCATATGGAGAGAAAGACTTGAGGATAACCCGAAAATCTTGTATTTGCTAGTTCAGAATAGAAAATTCATCCATCCTGTGTGACCTTGATCACGTTATTCAATCTGTGTGCCTCATTTCTTTACTTGTAGGCTCTTTTGGCTATTGGGGATTTTACCAGTATAATTTTACTCTGTTTTCAGAGCTGATTTTGGCTAGTTTAGTGCTGAGGAGCTTTTTTAAGCTTTCAAGTCACTCCATGCTGTTTAGAGACTTTGGGACATCATCCGAAGGAGACATTGGTCGGGAAAGGGAACGTTTATGGACAGTGCAGACCTCAAGTCCATCTTAGATTGTCAGGTATTAAGGGGAATAATTGCTGCTATTTTACAAGGTATCATTGCATGTGTTGAGCTGTCACTTCTCATTTCCAGTTTAACAATTACTATTAAAAAGATCAATAATGCATTAGGGACTCTCTAAAATTAGTGTAATGCAGAGTAGGCAAATGTTCACCACCACCCCCAAGCCCGCCCAAAAGAATGATGCAGCTGCATGTTGGCATTCTTAAAGAAAGAAAGTTACAGTCATGTGGTTGTGTTGTGTGTGAAATGTCACTAACTTCATTTTTCAATTTCAGAACATGTTTTTTCATGTAACTCTAATGCTTTTGTATAGGGATCTTCATGTTTAGTGGTTTTACAATGTTTGAGTATTGGGAATTAAACTCATGTTCTGGGAGAGCACATTAATGATTGTGTGAACGAAGGCTTCATGTTGGGGAGATGATAGGCTGGAGAAAATAGTGGAGAAGAGATAGCAGCTTTAGAAATAACTGTCAGAGGAAGAGAATGTGGGAGATAGCAGAAGGCACCTCACTTTGGTTTCTAAAAATTCTTCTGTTGTCTGGGAGGAACTAGTGGCCACATTCCTTCTGCCTGAGATTTTGCTTGGGCAAGGTCCAAACTATTGTGAAATAAGTAGAGGCTATTCATGATTCTACTATGGAGCATAACCCAAATTTGGCATATGATAGGCCTGGATGAATAATGTTTCAGTCCAGTCCTATTCATGCCTAATTTCAGATGATGCTCCAACTCTTTTTGAGAGGGAGCAATACCAATGGGTAGCTACAATATATTTTTTTTGTTTGAAGGGCCCTTACTTATTCTGCTTGTTCAACTCTAAGTCCAGTTCTAGGTTTACCTTTGTAAGAAAAGCTAGTAGCACGGTCTACTATTCTTCAGCAAAGAAAAAAAGATTACATTTCTTCACTTGATCCAACTATTTTGGATGCCATATGTTCAAAGTACATGCAGGTACACTTGCCACTTCACAAGTCACTCAAGTAGAAGTGAGATAGGCAAGTCTCAGCTGCAGATGCAAACAAAGAAACATGTCTAAACAAAACACCTAGTGAGGTTGGAGTCAGCCCCTTTCCTATTATTCATGCAGTCATTATAAAATCATTACTCCTCAATCTGATATGCTTACTTTCTCACACACCTTCCCTTAGGCTACAGGATATTTTGTGGTGTCACTCTTTCATATCCTCTCTCTTCCCGTCCAGTCAGTAGTCTGCACACAGTGCTGGCATTCCATGCAGTGTCTGTAGTCATCCAGAACACCACTCTACAGAACCAGAAATAAAGAGTCTAATAATGTTTCATTCATTTTATTTTGGAGTTTATTTTTTGAATCACATACTAGATCTCAACACAGGCAATTCCAGTGGTACAAAAATTTCATGTGGCTCCTGCTCATAGATTTTTCCTCATCTTGGCACAAAGAAGTGTTAAGGAAGTTGAAATTTTAAAATCAAGTCACTTCAGAAGGGGGCTATAACTTTCGAACCCCTTGATCAAATTTCCCCAAATTTGCTATCCCCAAACTACCATAGGACCAGAATTGACACTCCATTTTTCAAGATAATCTGACTACATGTGTGGATTTTAGACTGGATTGGAAATTTGGCTTGAAACAGAAACTTTGTTGTAATCTTAACTACATTCTGACTACTTATTGCCTCATAGTATACCCACAAGGAGATGCCCTTAAGGAAAAAAATCAACCCATTGGACAAAGATGCAACACACAAACTATATTATAAAAGTCAGAGTCCAACACTTCTATGCAACCAGCAAATGGTCAAAAAGCCTCTTCCTGCTCCTGCAGCCATCTGCTCACACAATAAAGAATTGGACCACACCAGTATAAAAAGGGCTATACGGGTTCAAATCAATAGACGTAGGGCAACATTTTAGAAAGAGACTTGGGCTCTTTGTCTCATTGAAAGTCAAAGCTCCTTAGTCCCCAAATCACTTTAGAAAGTGGGACTTAATTCATGTCTAGGAATCATTTTCAAAATGCATAAGTTATACCCACCCTGATTAAAAATATATCAGATTTCAGTGGTCTTAGATCACAACAAGTGTTTGCTTGGAAGAAATCCAGATCTATTCAATGTAACGACCAGGCAAACCCCTATGAAGGACAGTTTTTGTAGATAATTAACTAGAAAAAAATGCTACAATGTGCAGACTGCAAATGATTTAGTAAACATTTACACGTAGCACAATAGGTATGCACGGAACTTTAGACTGTCAGTAAAGACCTGGTATCTACTGTGATGATTTTACAATGTAAGTTGAATAAGGGGAGGTAGGAAGGGTTAGAGGAAATAAATCAAGTATGGAATTCCTTAAGTTGTATGTTACACTTCCAATGGTTTTAATTAAATTATGTTACATGATCAGTTTGAGGAACTGTGGGAAAAGGTGGGAGTTTTGAACAAAGGAAAAGTTTAGTTGATGGGCTTGCTGAGCTTTAAAAATCTTGTCTTCGCTATAGCCTGCTACTACACTTAAAAAGAGTAACGAAATGGGTGTTACTTTTATAAAATTTTACTCCAAACTATTTATTGAACATATCCATAGCTAAAAATCCCAACTTTCTAGTTTTATCACACATTTTTTGACATTATATACATTTCACACATTCGTAATTAATGTACTGGCCCTGTGCATCTATGGTATGCTTTGTTCTTCACTGAAGTTGATGTTCAAGACACAGATCTGTAAAGGTCATATGGAATAATTCCACTTAGATCAAGTAGATAGATAGATAGATAGATAGATAGATAGATAGATAGATAGATAGATAGATAGATAGATAGATAGATAGATAGATATCTGAAACTGTGGTAAATCCTGATAAAAGCTTACACCTTTAAAAGCTAAGTCTGCAAGCTTTTTAATCAACCTGCTCATGTACAAAAAAGTCTGCAAAATGAAAAAATTCTTAGGAGGGTTACTTCAAATATACAAAAGAGCACAAAGTCAAAGACAGAACAAAGACTTTCTGACATGCTGCTCTTTAAAACTCTAGTTTGAACACCTGATATATATTTTGTTAACCCATGGAACAAAAACTTCAGGCCATTTCTCCTCACACCTTTTACACCAAGTCATAGCAATTAGTCTATTATTGTGTTTAAATGTAATACACACCGTTTGAGATATTATTTATTCGCACATGGGAATAAATGTAGGCAGTTCTTATTTTTTAAATGAAAATATGGTTTTATTTAGGAAAAAAAGTGCACTTTCCTTAAAGTGGGAATGAAAACAGGAACAAAGTTTTTTCCAATAAACTTTGTGTGTCCATTTTCATTAGGATTAATCTGTAGGGACAAAATGTAATAATCTTCTAAAAGCAATTTACATAGAATCTTTTTACATTGTTGTTTAGAGACTTAGATTACATAAAATCCATAAAATCTGCTTTGTCCAAATTTTGAGTTTTCAAATGGTACCTTACAAGTCATACCTTGTACAAGGATTATTACAGTAATATATGTGGTGTGAATACAGGGTGTATTCTGTGACAGACAGAAAAAGCCTTTTGCAGCAAGGGCACCCACATGCTCCTCCATATCACAATTAGTTATGAAACTTTTATGAAACAGAAAAAGGTATCATTTTAAATTTACCACTGTCTCTGCACTTCTATGATTAAAAAGGCTGTGTCCAGAGAAAGTATGAAGACTGAAGCATCCCCTTGCACAGGAAATTTGCTTTGATTAGAATCCAAGACTATAATAATTTGATGTTAATATTTAGCATAATCTGTAAGTAACTCACAACAAAGAACATACCATTTTCATGACATCAACCTCATCTAAAGTACAGAATCTTTTGAGCCAGCTAAATTACCTGGTGTCTTGGTAAAAGAAACTGAAATAACTTAAGGGGAAAAGTTATTACCTTTACTTCCAAATGCTGAGAATATAGAATTGCCGTATTAATCATTTTTCTCTACTGGACCGGAATTTAGCCATTATTATTATTTATATACTATACTACGTCTTTAACTGACAAACAGCCAATTGTCTAAAAGACAAAACAGAAAGAATTGGGGACGGGATGCAACAAGAAACAAGAAACTATACTGCGAAGTTTATCTCCTGCCTTTTCAGTATCATTTTTGTTGTAGTTTCACATTGTCATACTTTTGTGCTATTTTTATTTATGTTTCTGTGAATATAATATTTGTAAATACATGGCTGAATAAATACAGGCAATACAAACTCAATATCCACTACTCCACATATCTGCAATAATTGTTGTATTTTCCTGTATTTTGAATATGCAATAATGCAGTACACATCACTGTATACCCAAATACACAGTGTTTAGGTCTGGTGCATACTATAAACAAACAGTTTTCCAAACAGGAGGTAAAAGAAAGGACTAGGTGAACCCAGAGATTAATAGGTTAAGGTATTTTCACCTCTGAAGACACTGGCTGTAATCATACCCAAGTTGCAAGTAATTGCAGGTTGTTTAATGCAGTGGTTTTCAACCAGAGATCCTGGACCCCCTGGAGGGCTGCGAGCAGGTTTCAGGAGGGCTGCCAAGCAGGGCCAACATTAGACCAGGGTAGAAAGTCAAAGCCCCACTGCATGGAGCTGAAGCACAGGGCCTTGAGCCCTACCACACCAGGCTGAAGCCAAAGCCTGAACAATGTAGCTTCGTGGGGGCCCTTGTGGCATGGGGCTCCAGGCAATTGCCCTACTTGCTACCTCCTAATGCCAGACTTGGCTTTTATATGCAGAAAACCAGTTATTGTGGCACAGGTGGGCTGTGGAGTTTTTGTAGCGGGGAGAGTGCCTCAGAAAGAAAAAGGTTTAGAACCCCTGGTTTAATGGACATTTTAAAATCAATTGGTCTCAGTATGCATTTCAAACACCACTACTACCATCAGCATCTATATCACAGACAAAAACAAAAGGAAGCATTGCGCCCAAGCTCTGTTCAAGCGCAGCTGATAGGGGAGGTTGTCAGGGAGCTAGTTACAAGTCCCTGATTCTTAGCCCTGGCATAAGTTAAAGTTGCAGGGGAAAAGCTTCTTACGCCACCAACATAAAAGTTCCCTTGGGGCCCTTACACCAGTAGAGAAGCATGCCCACAGGAGCCTTATTCTGGCACACCCATTCCCCTCCTCTCCTCCCAGATAAACCCCCTCCCCTTCCTCTTATGCTGGGAGTGCATGGGCATTGTCTGGCACCACAAGCACTGGAGCTAGTGAAAGAGGCATCAGAACTGCCTCCACCAGCTCTATGCCAGTGTAGATTTCTTACACAGAGAAAATTCGCCAGTGGACATCTCTGGGTTCTTCAGTTCATTTTGAACTGTGTGAGTGAACTAAAGTGAACTTGGTGGACTAGAAAATCTGGCCCCGCATGAATATGAAAGACTGAAATATAGTTTTACGCCTAAAAGAGGACCCTCAGGAACAAAGTTTATACACATTTGCAAGCTTGCACTGTTGCTGCCAATGACCACCAATATAAAGCTTCTGTTTCTAGGGCTGCCAATTTGTCTTCTTTTGCAAGACTAACTTCACTTCCTTGCTTTAGAAGTCATGATCTCCAAATGCTGGCAGCATCTATCCTCCCATTCACAGCTGAAGGAACAAGGAAGGTTGAGCTCTGCAGTTTGAAGCATGGCTGCTGCTAAAGGCTGCAGGGATTTAGGTGCGATCTTTCTTATTTTCACTGGGAGGCCCCACTGGGTTTGCTGATCCATCAGACCCCAATCTGCTGGATTCCAGAGTGGGAGGTGCAGCAGCGGTGCCTCTGAAGCACCACTGCTACAAAGCCAAGATTCCTGTAGACCCAGGCATTTCTGCACTTTCCCCCAGCTTTTCCAATCCTTCCTGCCTCCTTTTCTGTCCCAGGGGAGGGGTGCCAAAGCAACCCCACCAACATAAGGCTGATAAAATGGTGTCTGAGACTTGCCCAGATCTCTCCGATCCTGCTTGGCTTCTTTCCTGCCCAGCAGTGAGGGGCTGAGATGACCCCACACAATCTAGGCTGGGGGAGGGGAAGACAGCTTTTTGCCCACAGAGGAATTAGAGTTTCCCAACGAGACAGCCCCTTCATTCCTCTTATCAGAGGACACAGACCTTTCCTTTTGCCTTGGCTTTCTCAGCCCTAAAGCCAGCAGGGACACTAGCCATGGCAGCACCTCACAATGGGAAGCAAAGTTGAGGGGGAAATCTCCCCAAAAGCCAAATGGAACCAACTGGGATTTAGATGGCCAAAGCACCAAATTGTTAGTTAGAAATCTGAAATAAACAGGAATTTTCTTTAGAAAAGTTTTACAGCAGGGAGGTCTGGTTAAACCTGTATGCCACAAAAGAGGCAGACAAAGAACTCCAAAGGGTGGGGCACTCCCCTGCTGCCAGTGACTGACAGGTCTGTTTCTGCTCACATGTTGCAAGCAGGTTGAAGTAACCACTGCAATAGATCTATGGACTCTAGCATGCAGGCGAAAGAATTGATTAACATCCTAAAGCACTGAGATACATGTAATTTCTATCCTTTCACTTATTTTTAATCTCAGTTCATTCTTACAGTACTTCTAAAAATGCTATTATACAATACAGTGTTTAAAAACTTTGCTGTCTATTCGATCTCATACAAATTCTCCAAAATGTTCTCAGTTTACCAAAGCAAACTCTTCTTTTACTGATGCAAGCTCATGTGAACTTGCTTTGAATTAAGTTAGTGTGGAATGGACTCTAGGACAGCACCTCATTCTTCAGCACGGTATATTTTTCCTTTTGTTTGCTTTGCTATTCTGATAGCTTCTTTTAACTTTTTTTACATGATGAACTTTTATTATCTTAAAGGAAGTTGTGATCCAACCTCAGCTTTCAATAGCAAATATACCAAATGTACAAGTAATGTCACTATCAGCTAAAACCAGAAAATTATTGACCAGTTCACAATCCTTCTGTCAATTCCCAGTGTTGAACACACCAACTTATCAACTGAACTGTAAACAAAAGTTACTTTATGGCATGCATTTTTTTTAAATTGCTCAACTAAAACAACTTTGTTAGGTGAAAATTGTGTATCAAATCTTTATTGATACTGCTTACAATTAGAAAGAAAAGTGGGATTAATTAGCTGAAGCCTACAGACTTCAATTTCTTTATGAAAGGTTATTTTTTCTTTGCGCCTCTTATTTACATTTTTGGAATGTTCATGCATATTATAAACTTACATTTAAGTGATTTCATTTAGAAACATTTAAAATTCCACCTTTTTTTACAAAAAGTTTTGATCCTGCATTTGATGTTGAACACTTTTTAATATCATACCAGTTCAGTTTGGTTATATTTGTCAGTAAAGGCATAGAGACATCCTATAATTCTGAATTCTTCAAGCAATTTTAGTGAAAAATACATAGAGGCCAAGATGGGGAAAGCACAAGTCAAAAATTACTTAGACAAGTCAGATGTCTTCAAATCACCAGGGCCTGATGAAATGCATCCTAGAATACTCAAGGAGCTGACTGAGGAGATATCTGAGCCATTAGCAATTATCTTTGAAAAGTCATGGAAGACGGGGGTCATTCCAGAAGACTGGAAAAGGGCAAATATAGTACCCATCTATAAAAAGGGAAATAAGGACAACCCAGGGAATTACAGACCAGTCAGCTTAACTTCTGTACCTGGAAAGGTAATGGAGCAAATAATTAAGCAATCATTTGCAAACACCAAGAAGATAATGAGGTGATAAACAGTCAGCATGGATTTGTCAAGAACAAATCATGTCAATCCAACCTGATAGCTTTCTTTGACAGGGTAACAAGCTTGTTGATGGGGGGGAAGCGGTAGATGTGGCATATCTTGACTTTAGTAAGGCTTTTGATACTGTCTCACATGACCTCATAAACAAACTAGGGAAATACAACCTAAATGGAGCTACTATAGGGTGCGTGCATAACTGGCTGGAAAATTGTTCCCAGAGAATAGCTATTAGTGGTTCACAGTCATGCTGGAAGGGCATAACGAGTGGGGTCCTGCAGGGATCGGTTCTGGGTCTGGTTCTGTTCAATATCTTCATCGATGATTTAGATAATGGCATAGAGAGTACACTTATAAAGTTTGTGGACAATACCAAGCTGGGAGGGGTTGCAAGTGCTCTGGAGGATAGGATTAAAATTCAAAATGATCTGGACAAACTGGAGAAATGGTCTGAAGTAAATAGGATGAAATTCAATAAGGACAAATGCAAAGTACTCCACTTAGGAAGCAACAATCAGTTGCACATGTACAAAATGGGAAATGACAGCCTAGGAAGGAGTACTGCAGAAAGGGATCCGGGGATCATAGTGGATCACAAGCTAAATATGAGTCAACAGTATAACGCTGTTGCAAAAAAAGCAAACGTCGTTCTGGGAGGTATTAGCAGGAGTATGTAAGCAAGACACGAGAAGTAATTCTTCCACTCTACTCTGCGCTGATTAGGCCTCAATTGGAGTATTGTATCCAGTTCTGGGCGCCACATTTCAGGAAAGATGTGGACAAATTGGAGAAAGTCCAGAGAAGAGCAACAAAAATTATTAAAGGTCTAGAAAACATGACCTATGAGGGAAGAATTAAAAAATTGTGTTTGTTTAGTCTGGAGAAGAGAAGACAGAGGGGACATGATAACAGTTTTCAAGTACATAAAAGCTTGTTACAAGGAGGAGGGAGAAAAATTGTTCTTCTTACCCTCTGAGGATAGGACAAGAAGCAATGGTCTTAAATTGCAGCAAGGGCAATTTAGGTTGGACATTAGTAAAAACTTCCTGTCAGAGTAGTTAAGCACTGGAATAAATTGCCTAGGGAGGCTGTGGAATCTCCATCATTGGGGATTTTTAAGAGCAGGTTGGACAAACACCTGTCAGGGATGGTCTAGATAATACTTAGTCCTGCCTTGAATACAGGGGACTAGATGACCTCTCGAGGTCGCTTACAGTTCTATGATGCTGCAGTACAGCATTATTTTGACACATCACTTTCAGTGGTGCTATTCAAATACCTCGATTCTCACTTACTCTTTGTTGTAAAATATCTGTATTAAAGTGCCACTATCAGCTTAATACAGAGACATTCTCTTCAAATATACTGAAACAGTATAGGCACCCCATACTTTAATAACCTATTATCTATTGCAAATGGTGGTTTAATCATTTCACCCTGAAATAGTTTAACATATTAGTAACAATCCCAATAATGCGAAAAAGACTTCAATGAGATACCTCATGTGCATAAAGTTAGGCATGGGTGTAAGACTTTGCAGGATCAGGTGCTTAGACATCTCCTTTAGATCACGCCACAATTACCTGTCCATCATACATCCCAGCTGTATTCCCAATCACAAGTTTAAGGATGTTAAATTTTGTAGATTTCAAAAAAACTCAAGTAATTTGTGTCTAAAAATGCTGTTACACAACTTTTACATTGATGGTATATTTAGTGTGAAACACTGTCAAGGCTCCTTCCGCACTCTGAACTTTAGGGTACAGATGTGGGGGCCTGCATGAAAAACACTTATCTAGATTGCCTGATTTCTTTCACAGCATTTAAAAGTTATTAGCAATTAACTCATTGGACATTTCCATTAAAATACTATTAAGTATATGCTTGTAAATATTTCACTTGACACTGAATTCAACACTACATTTCATTTACCTTATAGAAAGATTAAATGTAAGTCCCTACATGACTCTTCTTACCACAATCTGAATTAGGCCATGTCTACACCTGTGGTGGCACATAGGGTGTGTGTAGCTACCCACAGCAATGAAAGGCTCTGGCAAGGGAAGGCAGTGGGGAATGGCTCTGGCATTGGGGAGCTGCCGGAGCCTTTCCCTGCTGCCTCTCACCTGCCAGAGCGTCTCTCTGCTGCTGGAGTCTTTCATTGTAGCAGGGAAAGGCTCCAGTTATGGTGAGGCAGTTGGACACTATGCTGCTAGAAATAGCAATGCAGACATGGGAGGCATGCTTGGGTGTGTAGAGAGCCATGTAGCGTATATAACCGATGGCTCTGCCATGTCTATACTCTACTCACTTACGTCTACTCACTTACGCAATGTCTCACCATCTACACTGCTATTTGTACCAACACTAGCTGGGCATGCAGTGCCTGTACTCTACATACCGCCGTAAGCATAGACATACCTTTGAATATATTGTGTTTTCTGTTACTTTTACCGAAATACTACTTCTATTGTCTACTTTTCTAATATAGGCCCTGATTCAGGAAAGCACTTAAGCACGTTTAAATATGTACTTCATTTTAAATCACAAATGCTTAGCTGAAAAGTGATGGGTTTGTTGAAGCAGGACTGTACTTAGACCTGGTCTACACAGACTTTTTGTTGATATAATTATGTCAGCTGGGGTGCAATTTTTAACTAAAATCGTTATACCTGTACATGCCCACAATTACACTGGTATAAAAGTGCCTATATTCCCTCTTTCATTTAGGAATAAGCTATATCAATATAGCTGCCTCCACTTTAGGGCAGTTGTATTAACTGTATTCATATAGTTAAAGTAACAGGATTGCAGAATGCCCCCACAATGCAAATACTGGAGGGGAGGAGGGGGAAGGAGGGCTGATGTACATTTCTGCCACCCAATGTTTTACAGCCCCTCAATATCTCATGGAGGCAAAAGCAGGACCTGGCTATGTTTCCATCCCTGCGCATTTGTATGGGAGTGGGAAGGGCAGAGGTGAAGTTGAAACCAGAGGAGGAATTGGGGTGGCCACCGCAGCACACAAGATTGGGCTCTCTACCAGGTAGGATCAACTCTCCTCTCTCTGCCTTCCAGCCACTGCAGATCACAGCAGACACACACGGCCTGGGAGATGGGTAGGAACATGTGTGCAAGCTGCTGGGGTAGGGATGGGGCACTGGCACCTGAGGGGGGCACAGAGGTTGTTGGCACACATGGAAGGGGTGCCACACGGCACTAGAGGAAGTGCCATGGGAATGGCAGTAGCTGCTAGGACACACCTTCCCTGCATGGAGCTGACTCCCCACCCACATACCAAGACTCAGTAGTTCCCCTTCCTCTTCCTCCTATTGCTTCACACACTGTCCGTCCCCCCGACCCCCGATTCACAGAGTGCTTTTGGGTTCTCCCCACCCCTGATAGTTAAAGTAGTACAACATTTGTACATAGACAAGGCTGTGGAGATTATAAACTTTTGAGGGCAGAGACCATCTTTTTTGTTCTGCGTTTGGCCAGTCTCTAACATAGTGGGGTCCTGATCCATGACTGGGGCTTGTTCTACTGCAATACTAACAGACAGTTTATTAAAATATTATTAATTTATCAGCTATAAAAAACAATTGAAACCACTGTTATCTTTAAACTTCTTGCAACATTTAATTTTGTTAGAACAAATATATGGTGGAAATGGCTTTAAAATTTGAAGTCTAGCCAACACATAGCAATTTAACCTACAGTGCAGATTGTCCATCAACCCCACCTTAGTCTTCAGTTTTGTCAACATCATTTTAAACAGGATTACTACTGAAATCAATTAAAGGAAAGGTCTTTTGGGCCAATTTTTCTAAATACTATAGCTCAAATTGGGCAACAATATTGCTTGCATTCCAATAATCTTCTCTTTCAAGTTATCAAAGTGCTTTACAACACGCCACAAAATAAACCTGAGTAAATAGGCAAGTATCCCCATTTTACAGAGGGAGAAACTAAGGCAGAAAGGCTTGGCTGGATCACACTATTCCATGGCTGACCTAGGATTATAACCCATTTTCTGACTATAAATCATTGGCTTTAATTACTAAAGTTGTTTACCTCTCTGCAGGACCAGAGCCTACAAATCTAGAAGAATGCCTCAATATTTTTATTTACAGAACTAAATATGTGCCGAAAAATGCATATAAAGTTAGACTTCTTGGGATGATTTGTGTAAGTGTACTACATCTAGAATTAAATCTGTTGCAACAACAAAGAAAAATCGTTACATTCTTAAAGTATCTTCAAACATTTTTCTTAAAGTGGCCCTGAACATGAACACAAAATGTATGTTCTTTACTGTGGTAAAAAAATTTCAGGGAATCCTGAAGGAAATGAACAATTGCAAGAAAAAGAGGCAGGATAGTATCTAACGTTTTTCCAAACAGCCCATTTGTCACTTTCATGTATGCGGGTTAATTAATATTCTATAAAGGTCTTCAAAAAGCTGAATACCTCTCAAGCTCTGAATTCATGGGGCTGACCTTAGACTTTCTCAAAATGATTTTTAATGCAGTCTGTTATCAGCAAAACCCGTTCAAACACATGCCCCATCTGCCAGTACCCCATTTGCAAAAGAGCTTCTTCTACTTCCAGACAGTGCAGCTTCTGCCTGTTTCCTTCTCTCCTCTAAATACCAGCTGTATGGTAATGAGCACAAACAGCTGAAAAATACTGCACAGTAACAAAGCTGGTACGAAATGGGCAGAACAACGCTTCCACTCAATGAAGCAGTTGCAGCATGAGTTTAGCAGATTAGCTATTGAACTGAGGTGGGGGGAGGTGTGGAAAAAATGTAAAGGTTCTGCATAGATAGCCAAGGAATGAAGAGAGTCCAAAAGGGGTATACAAGCTACCAAAGAAAAGCCTAAATTCTAAAGTACTTTTGTTACACTGCGTGAACCAATTCTTCAGATTTTCTAAGGCTTATTCCTTGTATACTAATGATATGCCAAGTGCCATTCTGATCAGTTGCAAGTTCAGTTAGTTTTCAAAGAAGGCAACTTGTTAATGAAAGTTTTCTATTCATTAACAAATGTCTTCTTGAGCTGCGGGTTGGGGGGAGGGGAAGCCCTTAGGAACAAAAATACATTATTTCTCTTATTTAAGTTTCTTCTACTTTTACCAAGTGTGATCAACAAGCACCACATTATTTATTATGTTTTTACATAGTAGTCTCCATAGAGTAAGAGTTTTGTTGTAAAGCAAGTTTTTACAAGATGTTGACAACATACAAGTTAATATTTCAGTGTCCAGACTACTATTTAATCTCTGGGGATATAAGGTCCTCTGGGCTTGATTTAAAAAAAAAAAATTGTGGATAACTGCATCTATTTTTCAGTAATTGGTATGAGTACAGTATGTTTGCAGTTGAGCAGCTGCATATGCAAATAGCCTGCTAGACATTTAACTGGCCATTTGCATACCGGCATGACAACTGAACATGCATTTTTGCACTCTCAGTTACATGCACCTAATTTTGAAAACCAGGCCCTTGGCAAATGTGAAAAATACCTGTCCCCCCTCTCCCCACTTCCTACTTGTAACTTACCTGAGGCTAGCTCTGCACTACAGACTTCTGCTAGCACAGTTATGTCTGGAGGCATAATCCTGGAGAGACATAACTGTCTGGTAGAAGCCCATAGTGTAGATGCAGTTATACTGGCAAAACTGCACTTTTCCCAATGTGACTCATTTTGTTCATGAAAAAGTGGTTTTACAATGCCAATATAAAGTATAGCTTTGCTAGCTGAGTATGTCCATACAAGGAATGCTTTGCCAGTGTAGTACACAGGATTCTTATACTGGTAAAACTTTAGTTGTGATAGACAGAGCCTTAGATGCATCATGAATATCAAGTGCCACCTTCCCTGTTTTTTTCCTGGACACATAGGGGCCGACTCCCTGGGTGCTCCAGGGCTGGAGCACCCATGGCAAAAAAAAAATAGTGCGCTTAGTACTCAACAGCCACCCGTCAATCAGCTGTTCTGCAGCAGGAGGCACTAGGGAGCAGAGTGGGATTGGGAAGAAGTGGAGCGAGAGTGGGGCATACTCGGTGGGGGGGGGAGCGGCACAGGGGTGGGAAGAGGTGGGGCAGGGCCTCGGGGAAGGAGAGGGTGGGGACAGGGCCTCAGGGTGGAGCACCCACCTGGAAGGAAGAAAAGACAAGGAGAAAGCAATTTTCTCAGAGAGCCAAAAACATTGTCATTGACTACACACAGGCATATTTGTGAGTGATGGAATTAAATTTGTTGCTTGTGCACTACTGAAGTTTACTTGAACCTCAGTACGTGCTTCCACTCCAATTTCAAGCTTTCATGTAGACTTCATTCATTTAATAAGTTAACAAGTTGTGTCTTTGCTGGAATACTTTGGCATACAGAATATTACTAAGATGTTACGGACTGTGTATCACAGATATTGCTATTTATTCTTGCAATCTTAAAATTTCTTCTTCTGAAATTTCTGTTTAACATGAACTACCATAAAAACCACTTTGCCAAAATTATTTTAAATCATAAATAATAACTTTACAATGAGACAGTGTTCAGTAATTTTTACTGTGGAAAAAATTAAATACATCTATTTCAATCTACTTTGGGGTTCTTTATGCATCAAATATATATTTCTCATATTCTCTGAAGTTCTTGGGATGCTGAAAAAATCCACTAAAGGCCCAAATTGTATACATTGGGGGCATCATTTAGGCTACTGGTCATGGTTTGCTTTTCTTATTTCCCCAGAAGGAAGCCTGAGATTCTCATTAGTGTCATTCACCTTTACAGATTAAGGCCCCATTCTCATGCAGGGGATGCCTGTACGAGGGCATATCCATTTTACATACAGAACTTTATTGTCTTCAGTGTACACTAATTTGAATGATCAGTGTCAAAAATAATTTCACTACTTACAAATAAAATTAGACACTCACTAAAAAGTGTCTAAATTGCTTGCAAAGAACAGCCATTACATTCAAAAGTGAGATAGTATATAAGAAAAAGCCCACTACAGAAAAGGTACAATTACACCTATAATTCTTGAAATTACAGTAAATATCTAGTTGAAACTTAAAAATTCCCATTATTGGATCATTTGGACTGACCAACTGAAACAGTGCTAGAAAAAAAAATCAGAGTGAGTTTCAGCAAATGGAGGATTATCAGAAATGAACAGCAATTCAGACAATGCATCCTAAGATCAGATCTATTGTAATAATGTGGTTTTATCTGATGGAGATACAGTGCCTGCTTTGGATACCTACCTGAACAAGTTAAAGAATTCTACTTCAGCAATTCTTACCCATCAGTAAATGTTTTAGAACAGCGGGGATCTCAGGTATACAGATGCACTGTTTACAATTAAAATCACAAATGTACCCCTCTCAAATATACTTCAGTATGTAAAAGTTAAAATAAAAATTCAGTCCATGCTTGTATTCTTATGCCCTTTTTTAATCAAATGCATCATCCCAATTTGTCAGTATTTTGCAAATTCACCTTATTTGCTAACTAGATTATAAAGACCTTCCAACGTTAGGAGCCTTTGACATGGTATTTGCTTATTAAAATATGGTAAAATCATCATTTAAAAAAAATCAATATCCTGGTCCAACTACTTCCTCCACAGAAATGATCATTTTACTTTTCTAGTGAATCTGCCCCTTTCCCATGTCTTTTCTCTTTTTTGAGAGGGAAATTGGGGAAGAGCATGAGGTAAGCATACACAGATATGGAGCATTCCTAAATGCGTGTCATGCTTATCCATTCTAATTTTTCTTTTGTGCTTATTTTTTAAATAACCTGTAAACATGTCCATTTACACTATATACACATTTTTGTTGTAAACATGGCTTATTTTCTCTTTAAACATTTATAATCAAAATAAATATTAAATGAGATTTAAAAAAAGTTTTTACTCCAGTTTAGGTGCTGAGTGTTAGTTGCATTATAACTACCACTTACAATGAATATTGTTAATCACAAGCATTCTTCAGTCCAAACTTGGGGGGTGGAACTTAACAAAAGGACCTTTGATTTAAGTAGAGTTGTTTAATTTTCATATTGTTCCCAGTCTCCAGATAAATTTGGTATAAACAGGAGATGTTTCCATTTTTTTGTGGATGATCAGAATGAGATCAGTTTTTACTACCACACTCTGCACTTCGAGCAACATTCAGGAGCAAACTGTGACTTATGTAAAATAAAGATTTTTTTTGCCTTATGATTATATTAATACTGGAGTACTCCTTTTACCTAAAAGTATTAACCATAGTTTTTGTGGAAGTAGTGCATTTATGTACAATAGATAAAATAATTACATTTTAATGTCTTATCTTTCAGAATCTATTAAGGAGATGAAAACAAAAAAATTTATAGACAGTACTATACTGCCCCTACATGTTCACAACAGAAACAGCAGTACAATTCGCTGGTTTCCCGAAGAACTAACTGAAAAATTTCAGATTAGCACTGTTAAAGAATATTTTGAAATTAGTTAAATCTCATGTTTTATTATGTACTCTCACGCATACATAAAACAAAAATAGCAATATAAAAGAAGATTAGGAACACACTGAAATCTTCAGCATATTGGGAACTACAGCCATTAAATGTGAACATTTTCATCTGATTGGACAAATGTTGTAATTCCTCTTAAATGACCAAATATTCTAAATTACAATTAGTAACAATATAGGCCAATTACTCTTTTTTATAAAAATATACAAAATGGGATGTGTCAGTGGTGTTGCACAAAGATAAGAATGCAATTCCTGTACTACAAACTGCATTATCATCCCCTCTCATTGTTAAAATCACTGATCCGTCTATAGTTTAGTATAGTCTATTTCACTGTGTACTCCTTACATTTAAATAATACTGCAGACATAAATGAAAGCTCTCCAACATGCAATTTCTCTTGACTTAGTCAATTTTCATCTAGCACTCCATTATTTAATAGACAGAACAAGTCTCAAGTTATCAATATAAATGACCTGGACGTACACTTATCACTTCAGGCAAAAATCTTACTGCTGAGCATCAGCCTTAAATGCCACATTGCAACTTTTTTTATCCTTAAACATTTTTCTCCATTATATATAAGGACCTACACAAATCATCTTGTCAGGTCAGAAACCAGGTTTCCCCCCCTCTTCCTATAACAATCTCATAGTTTCTGCTGCATGTTGCTGTTTTATTGGACTTAAACTGTAGTAGATGAGGGGTATCACATGCAGATTTGACAATTGGGACAGGTAGGCATCTGTATGTCTTAAGATTGAAATTGGCCGTTGAAATCAGCTGCATTTGGTAAAAACACATGGGTAAAACAGGGAGAACATGTTTTTTCAGGTCGCTGGCAGTTCCAAAATAATTGGGGGGGGGGGGAAACTGATTCGAGTCAAACTGAATCCAAACACTGGGGGCGGGAAAAAGTGTGGGAGAATAAAAAAATATACAGTTTGGGTCAAACTAAACATGTTCCTTTCAAACTGAAATGATTTTTTCCAGTTGGCAACAGGAGAAGGATTCCCCCCTTATCAACTTGGTTAGAGCATGACCTGATGTGAGAGATCCAGGCTCAATTCAATTATGAATGACTACAAAAATATGTAAAAGCAGCAAAGAGTCCTGTGGCACCTTATAGACTAACAGATGTATTGGAACATGAGCTTTCATGGGTGAATCTGACATTCACCCACGAAAGCTCATGCTCCAAGACATCTGTTAGTCTATAAGGTGCCACAGGACTCTTTGCTGCTTTTACAGATCCAGACTAACACAGCTACCCCTCCGATACAAAAATATAGATTTTTTTTAATAAGAGTTTTGGCAACTGAGTTTATTAAATGTAATACATTTCCTTTTGTCATGATTTTCATCCCCTTTTTTCTTGCACACTGAATTATTTCCAAGTACAAGATAGCCATGGCAGTACGAAATGTATTACATTTAATAAACTTAATGGTCACAGCAATCCATGTTTTGTACAGGCATATGCATGCATATATAGTACAGTTAACATTTATATCCTCAGTACCTCATATTTATGGTATGGTAAATCTTTTGCTTTTTTTTTAGGAAATAATATATTACTTGTTCATATTCATAAAAGGTATGTTTTTAAAATTTATTCAGCTAAACTATAATGTATTTCCAACTCTAGAAGTTCACTGATGGCCCCTCTGCAGAAAAGCTGCAAACACAGAAATTAAAGAAGGGATTTCTCCTTTTTTCTCCCTTTTCACTTAGGGTTCAATGCCAGTAAAGCTTTTAGGGCTTTTCTGGATATTGGTTTCTGCAGAGAAGATCCATCATTACATAATGGGAGGATTTTCCCCTTGGTCATATTTTTAAAATAATTTTAACCTATAATTTATGTTTCCCCATCTCGGCCATATCACATGGAAATGCTGGGTATTATGCTTCTCTTATCTGAGTGACAGGCAGAAGTATTGTACCAAAGATTTTTTATCATCAGGAGCTCTAGGTCCTACCTTGTGTCTCCTGGTTTATGCAGAATTAACTTCAATACTGTTCAAGAATAGAAAATAACTTTACCAAGTAAAAACAGAAGAACATGGTGTAAGATACCTGCAGCCCCCACTCCTAATAAAAACAGCACCCTTTCATCCTCTCTTCCTTCTGCAAGAATGATTAACACTTTACACTATGAACAATATAACCCAGAAGGGTTGTTACAGACTGGTTCATCAGAAAGCAGAAATACCATTCACTGGTAATGTTTTTATTTTTATGGTAAGATTTTTCCAATTTGTAACGATATGAATCAAGCAGTTCTGGGAATTGTGTGGATGGGGAAAGAATTACTCAGACAAAACCAGTATTCAGAAACTCTACAACCAAAACCCATGGCTCCTGAAATGTAAGCATTAAACCAGCAATAACTGGTGAAACCACGTAGGATACAAACATTAACTGGGAGGCTTAAAAAAATCACCGTTGAAAAACTTTTAAGCCTCTCCCTAGAGCATGTTCTTCTTCCATCAGATATCCTACAGAACATCTGAGAAGTGGGCTTGAAGAACAGAGCTGAAGCTCACTGACACTCCTTGCAGAAATGATGGTTACTACAAACAGAATTTTATTGGTCAGAAATTTAGGGACACAGATTTTTAGGTCTCAAAAGAGCTTTGCAGAAGCAACTGACAATCTATTTGGATGCATAGTAGTTGTAGCCGTGTTGGTCCCAGGATATCAAAAAGGCAATTTGTAGACTCTCAGGGAGCAAACTGAGCATATGACACAGGAATGATGGAATAATGATGACACTAAAAAGGAAAAAAAAATTCTATTTACCATAATATGCTACTTAATGCCTGATCATGCAGGAATGTTAAGTATTCAGAAGAAAGGATTCCTTCACTGAAAGTTTAGCTCACGATACATTAGACTAACACAGATGGACATCTTCAGACTGAGATGAAGGGCTACCAAGAGAGAAGGGAGCAGAATAAATAAAAGAGGGATGACTGGGAATGGGTGGAAGGAACTAGTGTCTGTCTATGGATAGCTGAGTCAGATCTGCAAACCAGGCCTGTTGAGGAGAATATAAAAGATGATAATGGCATATTGTTCTTGCCCATTTAAATCTGGCAAATCACCTTGGATAGAAGTGGTACAATGCAGCCATACACGAGACTGGGGTTTCATGTTATTGCAAAGTTGTTCACATAACTGGCTTGTTATAAAGGCTATACAAGTTCAGGAGTGGCTGCAACCTCATGAATTACAGGGCTTGAACCTGAACAGATGGAACACCCAGTGCTCCAGCAGATATAGTGGAGATGTGAAGTGAATCAGATAAGATTGCTTAAGCATCTAAGTTGCTATTCAAGGTTCACATTCATCAAAAGGCTTTCCAAAAAAAATCATCTTGAAAATTATTTAATAGCATTGAAGAAAGCAGTTCCATTTTTTAAAAGCTATCTTTAGGGACTAGGTTGGTAGGTTGAGTTATTAATTCAAAAGGAGCCTATGATGCTAGACTATGCAGCAGACCCATACTTACAACATTAGTCTCTAGAGATTGCTGCTTATTTGTGTTATGTTACTGATAGGCAACTGCTAACTTCAGACTAACCACCACAAATTTGAAAGGAACTTTTCTTTTAAAACAACAACAAAAAGACAGTTCAGTTTGTAGGCTAATAAAGAAAAACTGCTAAATTAAAATTAAGTCTATTTGAAGTAGTGAAAGGAAAAATGGGTACAATGAACAACTGAAGAGTTATTGATTGCACCTGCTGAATATAAGAATCAGTCCAGTATGACAGATCAGCATCTGCAAAAGCCTCCAATTCTTGTTGCTCAGAATTGAGGGAAGTCAAAATAGAGGAAGGAGACAAAGCAGAAAATGTATATGCAAAATTGCAGCTCTCTTTTGATAAAAATCTCTCTGACTAGCCAAAAGATATCTAAATAAATAAAATACACACTATAAGTGAATTCAAAATGTTCAGTGAGACGTCTGCAATCTGGCACATTTCAGAATATTTCTTTCCAGAGCAGTTTATCTGGACAGAAAACATAGGGAAATATAAATGATAATACATTTGTTTCTTAAAAACAAAACAAATATTCCAATTAAGCTCAATCATCTTTCAGCAACGCGAAAACATAGATTCTTTCAAAGTTTTCATGGCCTCTCAGAGTTGCATACACTAAATGATATTTTTAGTTAACTGTCACTGAATACTCTTCGCTACGTTACCAGGCTTTGGCAACTAAGAATACATAATATTTCTGTCTAAACTGCTATCAAGACAGGGGTTACTAACAGTACTTTGAATTATCACAGTTTAGTGAAAAGTTTTGACTGCTCGTATCAGACAATATGGTTTATTGTTCCAAAGTAGGTAAAATACATAAGAACCCATATTTTACCAAAAAAAAAAAAAAAGTTACTAGCAGCTGAGAAAATGATAAGGTTTTCAAATATAGTATTGTTTGGTGTGTGTGCTATGAAATTCAAAGTTAAAAGACTAGAGATTGCAGAATGACTACGAACATAGAAAAATATTTAGCTAACTTTGACTTCTGGAATTTTTTTTTTCTTTTTAAGACTAAAAATATTTCAAGATCACTATTTCTGACAAACTGGACGATACAAGCCATATACATTTTATTGTAGAGTAAAATAAAGTTTACCATTAAAAACAGGGTTGATATTTGGTACTGCACCTCTAGGAGGTGCTGGACAGAACTCAGTCTCAGAGAGTGGGTAGGTGATTTTAACCCATGCTGATTCGCAGCTACTTTGAGGGGGACAACACAAGTCAGACATTTCCAGGGGCCAATCTAAGTTTTGGCAACTGTCCACACAGTACAACCTGGTATCTTTGTTGCGCTGTCTCTCCATCCCAACATACCCTTCCTCTCCCTGTCACGCTCTTTACAACAGGGCTTGTCTGAGGCTCACCGGACCGTAGCCCTACAGCCAACTTTCACACTGCCAGCACAAAGGGAATTCTCCCCAAGCAGAACCAGGACTTTTAGATCTCTTATCTTGAGTAACAGTGCTAGAGCAGGGTAAAGATCTCACCCCAGGTGTACTGATAATTTTTATTTTTCATTCATCCACAAAACTGTACATGATGAAAAGGTAAAGAGAAATTTGTCATCAAAGAGAAGCATTTTTTAACATCACTTAGTAGTGAAATGTCACAAATTGCTACACTCCAAAAATGATGATCACTTGGCACATTTGTTACACTCAAAATGTTGATACACTATTTGCAGTAAACCTAACATTACCATAACATGTGCCTTACCAAATCATTCAGTGTTACAACAGATTCCAATATATTTATCTTAGTTAAAAAAAAAATCATATACTGTAATTCTTTCCTTGTATGCATCTCATTAAATCTGTGCGAAATTTCATATATTCTATAGTAGAGTCTGATTATCACAATTTCCAACATGGAACATTAGCCACATGACTTATTAGATTAGGTGAAAATTATACACATACATACCCATTCATGCATACAATGCATACAACACAAAGCAATGGAGTAAGAATGGAAAAATTAGGTGTGGCTTTTACCTAATTATGGACACCAAATTGGCACCCCACCCCAAAATAATGTATTTTCTATTAATAAATTGAGACAGGTTGCAAACCCATGAACACAATTTACATGATTCACAGTAACAGGAAAGGACAGGACTGAGGGGCACCTCAAGGGCAATAGGCAACATCAAACAGTTGCTGAGCTGGTGTTCCCATACATAATATTGACTTCACTATGCTACTGTTGCCCTGACATTGTATACATATACTGTATATAATAATCAGGTTTACCAGAGACGACTTATAGCTCCTCCATTGAGATCAGGGGAACTCCTTTTTGGTGAACTTTTACAAGTAACAGTTCCCAACTGCATATATTATTTTATAAATAGTGGCACTAAGAGTATCAAAACCATTCCCCCAACTCTCTCTCAATCCTCTGTCCCAAAAGGAACCATTCCACATTAAGCACTGACAGCTAAATTCAAGCTACTTTGTCTGAATATGCATAAGCAGAAAAAAGAGGTGATCACAAGGGAACCAAGACGTCTGTTTTAAAATAATGAGAATAAAACTTAACAAATAGTTGTGTTACAGTTGTTTTGGTGACCTTACCTGTGCATTGGCATGCTTTAATTTTTTTTCTATATATTTATATAAGTTTTTGTAACAATGCCTATCACTGAAGAATGTAATTTGTTTAGGTGCATCCTTAGCTTTGAAATAACTCTTACATTTGTGAACATTACAATTTTAAAAGGTTAATCCCTTTAAGTAACAATTATTTACAACCTTAATTCTAGGCTAACAAAAGGATTCAGAATGGGAATGACGGTTTATATATTGGTGGTATCTAGAAGTAATAACTTAGTAACTACAATCAGTCCAGCTTTGATTTTTCCTACTGCAAGGAAGACATGACGTGTTCAAATCAACAGTTGCTGAAATAATAGTTTAACTGTCCACCACATAAAAGTACAATGAAAGACAGGGTTTTGGGGGGTTTTTTAATGTGGGAAATGAAATGCTCAGATAAACAATGCTTTTTTGCTGTATTCTTGTTTGATCTTAATGATCGAGAGACTAATCATCTGTATTGTTCATTTTGCCTTATGAAGGTAAAATAATCTAAGGTACACATAAACCTTGGCTGCCAAAGTGTGGGTGTTTCTCTAACCTTTTACTTTACTTGTGAAACACTGACACCAGTCAGAATGTTGGAAATCTAGCTGCTGTTGCTCAGTGCTATACCCACTCATTTTCTGTGCTGTTTTATGTCAGTCTCACTTTCTATGTGCCTATTCATTCACAGCCAATGAAGCAATGTTCTATCTATGACACAAATCTCTGATTGGAGTAGCAGTGCCTAGCTTTCTCCATCTTGTGATAACTATAATGTTGCTAAATATTCTTTGAATCTGAAGCATCCGCCAGAGCGGCAGGAAATGCCATCTCCCTCAAGCAACCTTCGTAAAGTGACTAATCGCTGCCAAAGACCACACAGGGAGCAGCTCAAGTTTTATTTCTAGATTAAGCTAACCACTTGTGATATACCGCTGAATCACCCACAACATTCCTTTTAAGTACTATATCAAAAAGTCTTGTCCATTTCTAAACTGTGTTTTGGGTGTGGTGAGAGTCAATTATGTGGCACTTCTTATTATCACAGAATTAAAGACACTTGAAATCTGAGATCAAACTTTCCCATTCATAAATGAACAGAAACCATACATTGCATTTGAAAATGCTCGGCTAACTAAAAGTCCATTTCAGAGATTTAATTAAGCAAGTCCCCTCATACTCTCCTTTCCCCAAAATCCAGCGATACAAGTGTCAGTATTTCAAAAGATATTTTCCTATTCTGCCTATTTCTCGGCTTAGAATTTAGCACTGATCTCTTGCTGCTTAATTCAAATACAGAGTTTCCCTAAATCTACCCATGGCCATAAAAATGTAAACGTTCAGTTTCCTTACAAATTCTACTAACATTACAAAGCTGAAAAAGCATTTCTCCACCCAAAGTATGAATTCCTGATGCAGTCAACTCTGAGATTTTTACCAAACATTTTCAGAAGTAAAAAAAATCTACTATTGAAGAAATACAATTTACTGAGTTTCCAAAACAATATAATCGCCTATACAACTATAGTTTTTGCTGTTCTAAGTAAACAAAAATTGTATTGAGACAACCAAATGGATACAAGTAATTTCAACTGATTGCTTTATTATACTAGTATCTGCCAAGTCGGTTATCCATGGTCCTTGATCAAAAATAAGGGTTTCTATTAAGTTATAACAGTGATGATAGAAAAAAAATGAACGAAATTACATTGTTAAATCTGAGATCACATATACTACAAGAAAAACTATGCTGATGCAATGGTTAGGAAAAGCTAATGCACCCATTGCTGTCTCAGAGGCAGGGGAACTATGGCTCCTTTACATGGTCACCCCTAGTCTCACTGCAGGAGTTCAGGTTCCTTGTGGTTTGGGTTCGGAGATGCAATAGAAGAGGTATCATCCTAGCTAATCGGGTGGTTAAAGGGGAACTGAGATCCCATTGGCTCCTGCATACGTGAGATGGGGTCATATAAGCCCTTTCCCCCTGGCTGGAGTGCATTACGTACCCTGGACAGGGGATCCAACCCTCCCAACCCTGAGATTAGAGCAGGACTGGGTTTTGGTGTCTGCTGTGCCTGTGGACATTGTGCTAGTTACCTTTTTTGGGACTGAGAAGGAATTTTTTCCTCACTTCCAGATTGGCCAGGGTAAGATGTTTTTTTTCGCCTTCCCCACAGCAGCTCAAGAATCTAGTTGGATAGGTCAGCAAGTAAGATTCAAATTGTCACAACTTAGCAGGTGGAAGGTGTCCAATGCAGATACTTGTTCCAGTGCAGGTGGGGAGGGTGGCGTTTCCCTGATAAATTTGAATTGGATACAGACTTAAAGAAAGGTATCCCTCAAAAAAGCCAGGGAATGGGAGTTGGGGCTACTTGACAATCCATTTTTCCTTAACTCTCAGATAAGACTGGGACCAGGTGTGGAAGGTTGAGAGGCTGATGGCAAGCCTTCCTACAAATAGGAGTTTGAGGAAGGATGGATGACCAGCACTGGACAAGTTACTGCTAGACAGTTTCCAGATGAGATAAGTTAGCAGATAGGCATCCTAAAAAGCACATCTTTTCCATGTTCTCTGTCCTTCTTTCTCCATATCCAGGACAAAAACTCAATGTTAAAGTTGACCTGGAAAGGGGGCAGAGGGTGGTAATTTATGATGTATAAAGAAGGATTGAAAATTTTTTTCCTTCTGCTTTTACATATACATTACAAAATCTGGTTCTATTTCAGTTGGAAAACTCTGCTGACTGAAAAGTTACTGTAAAAATGACATAAGAAGGAAGAGGAAAAAGTCCCGAGAAGGGATTTTTAGTACAAGCTTTCTCTATACCAGAGAAGTTAATCTAAATCAATTTAAAACTCCATCTATTTAAACTGGTACAAACCGCTTAATGAATAAACCCTGAAACAGTTCAGATAAGGCCTTACAGCTTATCTACACATAATTTTTGTACCTCTTTAAATAGATCTGTTTAGAAACAGCGATTAAACAGTACAGCCCCCTAGTGGGGACATGGTTATACCAGTATCACGGGGCTTATCTCCATAATCCGCTGAAAGGTATAAGCACATTTTGTAAGTCAAAATAAACAAAACAAAAATGATATTCTGGCAGAAATTGATATTTTGACATCATGAGTGTCTTTTTCTGTATTCCGAAGAAAAAAAATGTATATAGTATTAGATACCAAGATGTTTGAGAGTGCATGCAAATATGTCGTGACATCACTTTTGAATACCATCCTCATGAGGGGGGACAAAAAATGAAACAACTATTAGTTTTAATACTGCATGTTCTTGAATGCTAACTACTTTATCTAGTAAGAAAATACAGAATAATATTTCCTAAGTGATGTCAATGGAATTTAAAAGTTTGGAAAGATTGATTTTAGTATATTTGTACACAACCACTAGAGCTCTTTCTAAAACACAGTGGTTGTCATACATACTAAGTTTTTAATAGGACAGCAGCTTTGTGATCTTCGTCATTACATACTTTGGACTGCCACACCCAATATTTGACATATTTGTATTGTTCAAAGGGAGTGTATATTTGAATGCCCTCTCTATTGTAATTCTCACTGATCTGGTGTTCTCAATGTATAATGCTGAGCTAATTTAAAGAATAAAGCAGTTGGGCAGTGCATTCCTAAAGCACAAGAGATACAGAGGCTGTCAATTCCATATTAGGAAAATGATGACTTTAATGAGTGCTCTGATTTTGTTAGCTGTTATAGATAATTACATTTATTTCTCCATCCAGTAAATTTAAAAAAAATGAAATTAGAAAGTACCGTATAACAATTCACCACATCATATTATAGAATAGCTTATCAAAGTCTTAATGTTTCCATTTACATATTTTCTCAGCAAGATAAACATGAGTTCTTTATAATGACAGTTATAAACCTGGCACTGTTTCAATTTTCATCATTTTGATTTAAGTTTTTTTACTTTGATTCTGAAGGCAAAATACAATTAGAATTTAACCTCAAAAAGACAGAGTACTTGGAAATAAAACTGAGAAAACTGCACTGGGAATTAGCTTTATATATGCTTTAATTTTCAAGAACTCTGCCTTTTGAGGTTATGTTACAGTTGTGTTTTGCCTTCAGGATCAAAGTACAAGCATTAAAAGCAAATATAAAAAATTGAAAAAATATACATGTGTACAGATACATAAACACACACACACACACACAAATTACACATGAGCATGTGTACAGATTACATAGCTATAGTCCTGGCTCCATAATCAAGACCGCAAGGCAGTTCAGTTTAAATCCTTATTTACTCAGTTAATATTGTACAAGTTTAAGTAGTGAGTTCTTAAATTAAGAAACCCAGAGAACCGGTGGGTTTCCCACACACCCAATTAAGTGACGTTTCATAATTTTTTATCTCAATATTCATATGCAAACAGAGGCTATGCTAATGTGAGTTGGAGGGCAAACTAAATGGGAACATCTCTTCAAGGAATAATTTTATTAGGTCTGCAGTTCAGATTATGCTTGGATAATTATGCCTGAATAACCTCAAGGGACATAAATTCTCTATCAAAGTACAAAGGATATTATTAAGAATGGCAGCAATTGTAACCAACTCATTTCAGATATCAATGGCAATGGCCGACCAATACTATTTTGCCCAAGTTAATAAATCATACAGCAAAAATTTAAAGTTTATATTTTAGTAAGATCAAGTACGAGTACTACCAAAATTAGAGGAAATAGTTAGCAATCATGGCTTTAGAAATATCAGGCGTAACAGATATGATTTTGATACTAGCAGTTCAAGCTACTTTACAAAATGGACAGCAATAGAAGTAAATAAAACCAAAGGAAACAATTTTCCTAGAAGGATTTGCAGCTGAATAATAGTTAAATGTCTGTACCTCTTTAAAAAAAAAAAAACACTACACACAAACGAGGCCCAAGATGATGTCCTAAATTGCTCCCTATGTTACCGAAGCACCTAAAATTAGTGGAGACACTTGCAAGTTTGGACTTAATAATCCTGTGTCTCAGCTCCTACTCTGTAAAAATCTTCCTCCTCTCACAGGGGTATTGCAAAGAAATTAGTTTGTTAGGCGCAGATACTACAATGATGAGCTCCACAGAAAAGCCAATAAGGAAATCAATAATTCCTTATTCAGTGCTGGGAGTTTTAGATTAGTTCAGTAGATATAGTCATTCGTAGATGATGAGGATGGAAGAAAAAAAACACAAGTTGCCTCGTTCCCTGAGCTCCACGCACTCCAGATGTGGGGAAAAAAACAACAACCCCATAATATGTTATCACGTAGAGACTATCATAATGCTTATGCACAAGGGAGCACAATTAAGGCTGCACAAGCAACCTTAATTCTTGTATACTTTTGAGTAATTGACTTTGCCTTAATAACATTCTTTTTGTATGCCTGATATTTCCTAGTATTTAAAAATATTTAAAAAACCCTCATTTCTACTGTGTGCATACATCCTCATCATCATGGTATGAAATCTGGACCTTGAGCACACAATTTTCCTAAAATGCTCCACGATTACCTACAATAACTGGCAGAGCTGCCCCTCCCCCCCCCTTTTTTTTTTTTTTGGTGAATGAGCTCTAGAGAATGCTTTACACACTGGAACAATAAGTCACATACAAAAGTAGCCCTGCTTTACAGGCAAAATAGCTGAGTGCCTATCAAATTTGTTCTGGGTGACAGCATGGTTAAGTGACAGAGGGTTGGTCTACCGTATTAGAACCCGGGGTTCTATTACCAGCTTCTGCAGCCTCCCTGTAGAATGTAAATCATGGTCTCCTGGTCCCCAGCATAGTGCACATTCCCATACGCCAAAGAGTATTTTGATTGGGGGTAGGGGAAGGTTCAGTGGCAGCTGCAGACATTTTGTATGGTTCACCTCCTCCTCTCCCTGAATTTCAAATTTGCAAGGCATGCTGAACTGAGATGTCAGGGAATGCATGTGCTTTGTTCATATAATTTGAGGTATTTTGAAAGTCTCTAGACCTTCTTCAGGGGAAAAAGCACATTTTGCCATTAATCAACAGTGATTAGAGTATCTAATTACTTTCTAAAAATGTGATTTTAGAAAGAAAGATTACTTTCACGTCTGAAAAGTAGATTAATTTGTGTTGTTTTCCTGGTAGTTCTATCACTCCAGACCTAAACACAAGTGAGGAGACGCTCTTAATCAGGGGTCCCAGTATGGTCATAACTTCAGTATTCCAACTTGTACAAAATGCAAAAAACATTTCATTTCTATTGGAGTGTAAATCAGTACTATTCATGTCATTACTTTGGAAACTAATTTCATTTAAGATGTAGTATTAAATTAAGTAAAAAAAATAATAGTTATAGATTTAAAAATACACATACTTCTCAACATTAAGCCATTAGTAAAAAGACACTGAAAGACTCAAGATAAAATTGGTGATGGCTTTTTCTTCTTCCTCTTTAAATAACCAAATTACCAAGAGACCAAACCTAAAACCAAGTAGATAACCCTTGCTAAATTTTGACTGCTAGCATTTTTTTAACCTTACTAATATAGAATTTACAGGTATTTCTGGATCACAGCCAATGATGCAAAAAAGTCCCACCTGACCTATTGTGCTACCACTACTGATCTGACCTTAGCACTGAAGAATCATGCTGTGACCTGGACCACCATTCTATGCTGGGTTTTAATACAGATGTGCCTCCCCACCCTCCATATGTTGAACAATGAAGTATTTCCCTGCACATACTAATAGTTTTAAGCTATCCGGCCTTTCCTCACAGCCTGTGGACAGCTGAAAAGGTATGTCATCAGAAAGCAGGATCCACAGAAGCACTTTATCAAATTCTACCTAAACAGAAAAAGCCAAGATGAAGCCTGCAAACTGTGCCTTAAACACAAAAATATGCAGTGTGGATCCCCAAGACAAGCAAAATATTCACCTGTATACCAAAATTCAAATGGGGCATCATTTTAGAATAGAAAAACTATTTCTTCTTGACCCATTCAAAAGTTTATTCCAGAAACCTCAAGATACACACAGCACTTAGCAATGAGCCACCAGTGTATCTTTATGTAAGATACCAAAATGAAGAAAGGTGGCTTCAACCTTAGCTTGGAAGGCAACTAATTAAAACCAAAAGAAAAGAAAAAATGGAAGAGTGGGTTTAGGACAAGGAATGAAGCCAGATGCAGGTAACAGGAGAATAGTCTACCTGAATATAAAGCCCCACGTAAGACTATGTCTACCCTACAGCCGGGATCAACGCTCTGCGATCGATTCACCGGTGGTCAATTTAGCAGGTCTAGTGACGATCTGCCAAATCAACAGCAGATTGCTCTCCAGTCGACTCCTGTACTCTACCCCCGACAAGCAGAGTAAGATAAGTTGACAGGAGAGTTTTTGCCGTCGACCACACGGTAACTCGACTTAAGGTATGTCAACTCCAGCTACATTATTCACGTAGCTGGAGTTGCATACCGTAGGTCAACTTACCATGGTAGTGTAGACATAGCCTCAGAATCAATCAAACAAGATTTTAGGAAAAAGAACAGGAGTACTTGTGGCACCTTAGAGACTAACAAATTTATTAGAGTATAAGCTTTCGTGGACTACAGACCACTTCTGCTCTAATAAATTTGTTAGTCTCTAAGGTGCCACAAGTACTCCTGTTCTTTTTGCAGATACAGACTAACATGGCTGCTGCTCTGAAACAAGATTTTAGGGTAGCCAGTAACCAACCTGGCTTGACTGATGGCAGCAGATCTAATCACAACACACAAATCACCAACTCACAGCTGGCCTGAGGTGGTCCAACCTGGCTTCTCTCTTTCTGGAACAAGACTGCCACAGTGACTAAGAACTTTAACAAGGCTTTCCCCCTTGGTGGCCAGCTTTTATATAAGGAAATCAATGCAGAGAATCAGAGGGGTATGCCATTTTTATCTTCTATTTAACAAAAATAATTTCAATAAGATTACAATAAAAAACAGCTTTATAGGGTTTTCTATACTTTTAAATACATTAGAATTTTAAAAAGGAAATAAGGAGTGATGTACTTTTCAAATATGTACCCACATTTCTCTTTCATTCTATATGTAAAAGTTTCTTAAAACAAAGCAGTATGATTACACTGAAGTTTTGTTTTTAAATTTTACTTTCCCCTAGTCCAGTCTGATTTTTGTGCTTAAAGAAAAAATAAAACAAGGACAGTAAGTCTGTGTTCCATCTAATCACATTTTGCAATTTTAAGCCAGACAACATTAAATATGACTTGAGCACTGACTAAAATAACTTGCTAGTTTTAGAAGGACAGATAATGCATTACAATGTTAACAACAAGGATACAACAACAAATATTGCAAAGATCATGTTCACTAATATTTAAGTCCCTGGTATGAGTTTCAGTGCCCTGATATAGATGCAAGTAGTTGCAATCAATGCCAAAGTCATTTTTTATAGTGGATAATGACCTCTGAATATCAGGGTATTTCAAACTATAGCATGAGTTTAAAACTAAAATTTAGATTATGAGAGTTTATACTGCGAGCCATTTTATATTATTATTCAACACTACTATCATTCTGCCATGTGTCATCTTTGCATTTGATAACCTGAACTTAATTTCTGACATCATTATGAGCTGGGAATTGCAATTATGTTAGTGGCAAATTTACAAGTCTAAATACATAAAACAAAGAGAAGATTACCACCATTTGGAAGAAATCCCTCACTCCCAAGAAAATAGAAGCTGAACAAGTATCTGGTTCTGATTACATGTAGGTCAAGAGAAGAGGTACCAGCACTGAACACTTTGCACCAGCTCAGACCAGATGAATGTATAAAAATACAGTAAAGAGCAAAATCTGGTAAATATTATGGCATTGAACAGTAAAAGCCAATTAGCATCTGCTATAACAGTTGTATTTTATTGCTGAGAAAATCTCAAAGTAACAAAATCAGTTCCTTCAATATATTTCATGATTTAAATAGTTTAGAAAAAGAAACAAAAAACAAACTTTCTAGAAGTCCTAAAACCTAAATAGGCTAAATCCTATCCTTACATTATGAAAGTTCGTTAGAGGGAAGGGTTGCCAGTCCTGCACGTAGTCTAAGTTTAAAGCTGCCAGTACAGAACAGAATGACTCTGGGTGTGAAAAGATAGGAGAGAAAAGACATATTTCTAGATGAAGCTTTATTTTTTTAAAAAAGCAGTGTGCACATGCTTGATCAGAGGATACATTCTAGGCAATTGAGGAACTTATGCTTGCTAGCTAGAAGAGCACAGCCCAAGGAAAACCATTCGCTACAGAAACTGGATCTCTCCTACACTCTGTAGGGGAAAAGATTATAAAGAAAAAAAAAAAGTAAGTTTAACCTGAAATTGACAACATGTTATGGTAGAAATGTAAGATGGAATGTTGTGGTGCTATACCAAATATGTCAAAATTGCAAGCATTCTTGTCAGCTGCTGCTGCTATCAAGAGAAGTAATTTTATGGTAGGGTTTATAAATAGCAACATGCTTTGGAAAAGGCTATCATTTGTACTCTCTGAACACTATATACGCAGATTCAATTTAAGCAACATAAATTACTACATTGTTTTCAAGCCCATCAGTAAGTGTGCCAAAATAGTGAATCAGTTAGTGTGTAAAAAGCGTTGGGCTAATAACAAAAATACCAAGAATACCTTCTGTAGCATCTGTTGTACTATTCTTTTTCTGTCTTTTGGAGGGAGAGAATGTCAGCGGAAGAGTGCCAAAGCACAGAGAGACAGTAAGATGCAATGTATAGAGCACTGGACTGTGATTCAGAAAACCTAGTTTCTAGTCCCAGGTCAAGCAGGGTCCTGCTGTGTGACACCAGGCAAGCCATTTCACCTGTCTGTGCCCCTATTTCTCCTCCCACCCATCCTATAATTAGGTAGAAAGCTCTTCAGGGCACAAACTATCTGTGTGTGTTTGTACAGTGCTGAGTACAATGGGGCCCTAATCTTGGCTGGCTGACTCTAGGTATTATTGTAATCCAAACAATAGACTTGAAATAGCCATTTAAAAATAAGATCCACAAGTAAAGTAAAAATCCACAAGCCTACAAGACTATTTAAACTGCAAAAGAAAACCTATCAAATGATAAAATACCAGGTAAAAGCAGCATGCTTTAAGTGAGTAAAATTAACCTTTGAAGATGATTTTTAACCTTTATTATATACTGCAAGAAATATAGATTAACTACAGAAATCGAGCATTTGTGAACAAAATGATACCTAATATCTATGGAACACACACAAGGCAACATAGCATACATAAGCTTAATAAAATATATGAAATAACAACAAGGGGCAAATCAGGAGGAAAAGTAGCATAGTTTATCAATTTAAGTATAAGATAGAAAATCAGAGCTTGTCTAAACATGAAAATTAATCCAGAATAAGGTAGCGTGCAAATTTAAAGCAGATTAACTCTTCCTAATTAACTCATATCTGAACACACATTCTGGAATAAGAGTGTCAGACCCCAAATTAGTTTAATTCATGTAGTAGCTTTTGGCTAAAAAAAAAAAATGGATTACGCTATTTCAGAAAACGACACTCTTATTTCGGAATAAGAGTGTCCCCTCATGAAGTTAATTAGGAAGAGTCAATCAGGAATCAGTATTCAGCAATAGCTCCCTGTTTAGACAACCCCTAAAAGGGTTTGGGTTCTCCTTCCAAATCTGCCATGGTCTTGCTGCATGAGAACTTTTGTAAGTCACAAAGTCTGTGCCTCTATTACTCCTCTGTAAAATGAGGGTACTTCTCTACCTCACCAAGCTTAATTCATTACGTTTGTAAACCATAATGAGATTCTTTGATAGAAAGAATTAAATTAGTAGGATCAAAAATTCATCTACGGAAAAGTACCCAGATGATTTACTGGTAAAGTACACATATATATAGAAAATTATACATTCCAGTGTTTCAGTAAGTTGACTGTTCAGGCAGGTTCTATGTCCTCTATATTGCACAAAAATCCTTATTATGCTCTGTTTTCTGTTTTTATTAAATATTATACCAGTAGCAACATTATTAAAAGGTTGGGATTTACTGTAGCATTTTCTTGCTCAATATCAACAGCTTCTTTTAACATATATATCCAATACATACTTATGCAGCACAGTAGTATTTTTTAATGGATTAGGCTATCACTACTTTAATATACTATACCCAACAGTCTATCGTTATGAAACTTACCACCTGGTTTATCATGGAAATTTATTAAAATGCATAGTTTTTTAAATTATTAAAACTACATCCATTTACGATGCAGTAAGATGAGAAGTTGTTTTTTGAAATATGATCAAACTTAACACATGACTATGTCCTGCAAGCCTCTCAGTCCCTATACATAACAGCCTTTCATTCCAATTGGCTGGTCAGCAAATATTTTAAGGAACACAAGAGATCTAAAGTGTAGGCTCTTTTCAACCTAAGATACAGCAGCAGAAAAATATACCCAACTAAAATTTAAGTGTTACTTATACAACTTTTCAAATAGCTGAACGGCAATTAATGTCTGACACAAGTCAGAAAGCTGTTTGTGTCCTGTTTAACAATGGTTCCAGCCAAGATTACCATAGTTAATCATGTAATTCTATAATGAAAACACAAAGCACATAAGTACAAAGGAAGCCTGGGGGCGGAAGAGACTAGGACTGGAAGCTGTGGTGGGGAAGACTGGTACTGGTTGGGTAACGAGACCGGGAGCCATAGAAGGCAACAGTGGAGGGAGGGGAAAGGGAGCCAGTGGGTGCAAAGTGGGACCAGCTGAGTAAGGAGATCAGGACCAGTGGGGCTAGGTGAAGAGGGTGGGGGAAAGAGGAGACAGATCTGATGAGGAGCCAAGATGCAGGAGGAGACACCCATTGAACAATGAGGAGAAAACAAAATATTGAATAGCTGCTCATTAAGTGAGCATCATCCATTCTATGCACTGTGCAGGGGTTCTATAGCAAAAATACAGTGAGATCATGTAATTAATGACTATCATATTGGATATGCCTTAAGGTTCCACAGGTAACCTTAATTTCCTATATTTTTAGTGTTTGATTTTGCAAACTGCATTATGTTCTTAATGTATTTTTTGTGTAATAGTTTGCAATGGAAAAGTGTTATTTGCTATATAGGGTATGAACATTAATTTAATCTGTACTGTGAACAGAAACATTTTAGTTAATTTTAAAGAAAGCTCTTTGCTTCAACTTTCATCCTAGTCAAGAGTATTTGGACAACATATGCAGAAGGTGCAAAGCATTTGTGTGCAACCCAAGAGGTGCCTTGATGGGCTTTTTAAAAAATTAATTTCTTCAATATTGTAACAGTGAACCATGGAAACTTCCTGTTTTTTCTTCTACTGCCATTTCAACCTTCTCTCTAGCTCTCTTTCAGAGCATGTAAGTAGAGGAATGTATGCTGATAGCAGCCACAGTTTTTGTGTGGAGAAAATGGAGGGCAGAGGTAGGAGGAAAAAGAGAGGTACCCCATTAGAAACCACCACTGTCCCATACGGAGCAAAGTAAGAAATCTGAAGCTTTTCTATGTGGGGAGGAGGGAAGACACTTCTGGCCAATCAATGTTCTGTCACTTCACGTGAGAAGGAAAGAAGTAGCTAGCAGTGAAGGAGGGAAAAAAAGAGTATGGGGATTGGGGAGAGAAAAAGGAGTTAAGAGATGAACAGAGAAAGAGGTGAGCCTCTGGTGCATAGGGCTTACAAACCAGTCTTTCATACTAACCTTTGATTCTAATATATTTCACTGTGTTTCGCATCCTTACAAATGTAGTAAGAAAAATGATTAATTTCTTCTTCAGTTAACTTTCCTTAGATTGCACTTTATTTAAAATGCAAGTAAGCTGACCAGAACATTTTTAGTTATTCATACACATATGATGTTTTAAAAAAAAGAAAACTAGTTTCCTTAACATGTAATTTTATATTCTAAGGGAGGCCAGACACTGGTCAGGACATTACTCAGAGAATATATTTGCTTATTTTTCACCCATAGAGGCAGTTCTTCCCTTTAAATTCAGCCTCTCTCTGCTGGACTTGTGCAGAACTTGTGTCATTGTGGCTGCACTGCGAATCACACTGTACAAAGTTCTATGCTTCTCAGCACACGACTCTAAGAAGCCTCTTGCAGAGAGAATACTTTGGTGCACTCAGAAGGGTTTTTACTGGTTGCTTTGCATGATTATGTTTTCATTTGATCTGCTGATAGACTGTACTGGAGACCTTCACATACTTTTTTTTTAAATCCCATCTGAAGAAAGAACAAGGTATCTGACTTTCTCCACACACTCGTCTAACGGAAAGAGATTTCAAAGCCCATTTCACATACAAAATATGAAACTCTCTAAATATTTAGGGCATAGGACAAAAAAAGGAATAAAAAATTGTTTGTAGTCATGCACTGTTCTTTTTGACTATACCTAGGGCAAGGGTAGGCAACCTATGGCACATGTGCCAAAGGCGGCAGGCAAACTGATTTTCAGTGGCACTCACACTGCCCGGGTCCTGGCCACCAGTCCCCGGGGCTCTGCATTTTAATTTAACTTTAAATGAAGCTTCTTAAACATTTTAAAAACCTTATTTACTTTACATACAACAGTAGTTTAGTTATATATTATAGACTTTTGGAAAGAGACCTTCTAAAAATGTTAAAATGTATTACTGGCATATGAAACCTTAAATTAGAGCGAATAAATGAAGATTCGGCACACCACTTCTGAAAGGTTGCTGACCCCTGACCTCGGGCCTGATCCAAAGCCCACTAAACTCAGTAGCAACACTCACTTAGTCAGGACCTGGGATAAGCAATATTTTTTCAAGGAAAAAATGAAAATGGAAACGGTCAGTTAAGGAACCTAGTTTTCTTATCCTATCAGACATAATTACTGTAGAAGAGGTGACAAAACAAATGTGAAGTCCTAAAGGCAGTTTGTTGAGGGCCAACAAAACGAGGCTGAAATGTCACAAATTTCCCTGGAAGTTTTGAAGTTTCCCTGCTCTCAAGAAAACATCAAACATAAGGCGATTGATATCAGAAAACTTGAATAAACTTGAACCACCCCCTAACTCCTCTTGCATGCTTGAGTTATGGGAGCTTTCTGCCATTTTAATAGAAAATGTATCAGTTGCAAAGGAATATCTCTGATGTTAAAGGCTCAGACATTCAGGCTTGAGGGGGAAAAACAAGCACACAAACAAAACTCATACTTGTGAAAGTTGGTGGTTATGGGAATTCTGGAGAAGATTTCAGGATTTGGTGATTGCCATCCTTTATGAACCTATGTAATTATGGTCTATGAATCCATTAATGTGGTCAGAATTATATATGCTTTATTGAGACTTATTTTCAAAACAATTTTGGTATTTAGATGGAATAGTGGAAAGGCATACATGAGTACACAGGGCGACAGGAGAGAGAAGGTTTCTGACTTCCATGCTTAACTGCTCTGGTACATCCATGTGGATGACTTTAATGCAGAGAAATTCAGGCGTATCTTCTGAAGATCAGCAACTTGAATGGGCTGCTGGCACAGTAAGGCTAGACTGCTGGTGAGGATTAGACTGCTCTAGTCTAGTGCATTGCTGAGAAAGCCAGTAGAAAGAGTGGCTGGGCTAGGCTGCACTCACACACACACTCTTTCAAGAAGCTGAAAGCAATCCTGAAGATCCACTGGCACTCGTGGTATGGATTACATGGCTCTACAGATGAGTGAAGCCTGGGAAACACTGGTAAAATGGCAGCCTGAACTAGGCCATACTGACACAGAAGAACTAGATGAAAGCCAAAAGGGTTGCAGATTCAGCATACAGGATCCTCAGCATGCTCTAAAAATAAGGTCAACAGATTCAAATTACTGCAATTCCAATTCATGTCAAGTTCCCAGTACTTTATAGAAGGAAGTTCTCACACTCTGAAGTTCTGTAGTGAAGAGCACTCATCACAAATCTGTTCTCTTAGGTAGAGGAACAGTAAACTGGGGTCAGAGTTTGGTGCGATAGCAGCTCAGAGAAAATCTGAATTCAGAGCAGCTGATTGTAAACTGTTTTATCATGTTGGAATGAGCAGGCCTAACCCATGTGTAATGTATAGACCAATGAATAGTGATATAAGTAATGTATACTTTTTTTTCAATTAATACACAAATTTGAATGGATTGTGTATGTGACCAAAGTTACAGTTACTATATATGAATAAAATGTATTATTTATATGTGGTCACAAAAGGCCACTTTTTAAAATTGAAACAAAGACATCTCTGATATGAGTTTACAATTTAAGGCTAGATTTTACAAATTGCAAACAGCCTGGACAAGAGAAGGTGTGGAGCTGCGTCACCCCAGGGGGCTTGGAGAACAATTCTGCCTCGGGGGAAGGGAGAGAGAGAGAGAGAGAGTTCTCCTGACATGCAGGAGGCAGTGTACCCAACTTCTTCAGGAGGTACAGCCTACTTCCCTGCTGCACTGGTCTGACTCTGAGAATTGATGTGAATGGCTGGAGGCCTCACCCTCTCCCCATCCCCTTTGGATTGGATTTCACATCTGGGGATGGAGGGAGCGAGCAGGCCAGGCTGTCCTCTAAAGCAAGAGGCTGCAACTGTAGCTGGATCCTACACAGGATGCACATAAGAGGGACAAGGAGGCTGCTCTTTGTAGCAACCTTTCCATCCACAAGGACCAGACACAATCTTGCCCTAAATTAAACAGACACGGTGATTTGCATGCTGCCAATATGAAGTAAAGTATTTTATCATCAGGATTTTATCCGTTACCTAATTTCAGTAGCATTCCTTTTAAAAAGTAAAACATCCAAATAAAATGCCCTTATTTTCATTGATACATACAGTACATTAGAGATGCTCTTTTTCTCAAAGAATAGGCATTGGAAATGAGTGAGTTTATTGATCCAATTTTTCCAGTTAAACACACCTCACATAGCATGTACACACCTAATTCATACTCTGCAACAATTCAGTACTACATTAAGTCATTTGAAATAAAATGTTTATTTGCATGCAGTAGTAGTTGAGTTGTTAATTTCTCAAATCTAAAACATTCTTAGACTCATTGCAGTTTGTATAAAAAGCCATACTTAATATGCTAGAAATAACACAGCAACATTTAAGAGCAACTGTACTGAAACTTAACATGCGATATTTTCCCCCATAAAAATAAACCAGAAGAGGAACAGAACCAACCGGCAGATGAAACATAGCACTGGCTTTTTGAACACACATATTATGCACAACTATTTTAAAGTAAATTTTAATAATTAATCATATTTAAATCCTATTGAATAATTAAGTGATACATAATATGCAGAATAAGTGAAAGAATGAGTGCAAGGATTTTATTGTTAGTTCATATCATGTAACAAGTTCCATTAAGGAAGTGTTTATAGACGAGATGTTTTCAATTAAACGGGGGACCACAATGACACACCATTTTAGAGGATACCACATTAATCTCTTCAGGGATGGTACAATAGGCAATACGAATTAAGCTTTCCATTTTATTTGCTTATACTATCCTATTATACTGATACTGTTTATTTTCAAGTGCTACACAAAGAATGCTAAAAGAGTATTTTTCAAATGCGTCTCAAATAGGCATTACAGGTAGAAGTGTTTTAAATCCAGCTGTTGCATCCTATGAGCATTTACAGTAAACTGCTTGACAGAAGCTGAATATAACTAATGCAAGACAGGGACAAGATATGAACTGTTAGATCTCATAATGGGAGTACTCCCAATGATCACTAAACACATTTTTTAGATTTTTTTTTTTGGTTAGTTTGACATAAACTTGAGTGGAGGGGGGGTAAAACCTTGAGTATGAAGAAGGAGAAAGCTAATTATCAGTTAAGTCAGGTCAGAGTTTGAATGAATCAACAGCACACAAGCAATGAAAAAACCTGTAGGTATCAGTACTGACATTTCAAATTCACTTATTCTGAAAAAAAACTTTGGAAGCAACCAATATTTGCAGACAAATTTGCAATATGTTTTATCAGTTTAAAAGCATTAAGATGAACAATTTTGATTTGATATTTTTAAGAAGCATCATAGAAGAAAAAGTCTCACTTAATCAAGAAAAGCTTAATTGCAACTACACATCGGTTAAGATCTCTGATCTCAAAACATAAACATTTCTTAGGGTTTACCAGTGTCTTTAATAATAAAGTGGTAAAACGGTAGCATACATTAATTAAAGCCATATAACACAAATGCTAACTCTGTTTCCTGTTGCAACTCTTAAAAATGAAAGATTTTTTTTTTAATTTTTTTTAAGTAGCATAGGTTTTGAAATGGAATAGAATGTCACAGGGCAGGTTTAAGAACAATGATAAAAAGATGGTAACATTAATTTAGAGCCCAATTTTTAGAGAAGTCCAGCATCCACCCCAGTGCACTCCATTGCACATTTGTGTGCTCAGCATTTCTGACAAATAAGGCTCTTTAAAAAAAATGAGAATATACAGATAGCTATACACACATATATAGTGTGTACACACACACACACACACACACACGCGGACAGAGAGTTGTAATGAGATATATGCAAATATTGAGTACGTTATTAGGCATGAGAGCAAAGGCCGAGTCCCTCCCTCTCATTATTACTGACCACCCTAATAAAAGTTAGTAGTTTTATAAAACAAATTAGTTAAAACAAATGATGCTTAAATTAAAAATAGACGTGTATACTTTGACAATTAGGCTAGTAAATTACTTCTAGTTTCAGTATGCACCAATTTTATCCTATTAGTCAAATAAAATGACTTTGGAACCACAGAAGATCTGAAACCTGTAGTAACTTTCACTGAACTGCCTGCTTAAATACGAGTTAGAACAACTCAGTTGATTGTTTAAGTTGACTGCCTTTGGAATGTTGGGTGTCTTTTCAGAAATACATTTATACTGATTTTCCACATTTGTAATATGTTCTTCAAACTGTGGCTCCCACTGTGGAAAATGTTTTTCTAAAATATTACTATCTTTTTGAGGTACCAATTTCAAAAATTGCATAAATAAATGTTAAAATAGCCACTAAAAATTTAAAAAATATTTTTACTTCTCTGCATGTTTTTCTTACCTGCAGTGCCCAGGCTGACATGAGCCTAATGAGGCGCACACACAGAAATTAGAATTAACAGGCCAACAGACTTGTGTTCTATCATGCTTATTTTATGAATCAAACCGCTTTTAGTTACAATTGTCTACTATTTTTGAAGAACTCCTATCCGAAAAATGAATTTAAGTCAATTTACCACCTATTTACCACAAAATGTTCCTATTCACCCTTCAATCAATGCACTCCTAGGTCTGAAACTGATTGAGATCATATGTGAAATAAAATGTGATAAATCTGAAATATAAATGTATTAATCCACTATATACAACTGGTAGGAATACAGCTTTCTTTCCTTATTTACTTATTTATTTTGCATAGGTTAGGTCAGTACACATGCTAGCTTTCAATGTATGTTTTCCGTATATAAGGGGTCTGGGCAATCTTCTTGGTTAAGTGTATTGATCAGTTTTGTTTCTGTGACTACTGCTTACTAAAAAGACTATTTTACCACTGAGCTTAATTAAATGTACAAGTTTACTAACAAAAGAACACCTATCTTGAAATTCAAGATGAAAATTGCATATTTGCAAAACTAAGGTTTTTTAATTGATTTCAATAAATGAACAATTCTTATTCAGTACTTCAGGAACACTTCTAATGAAATATAATGAAAAGAGGTAAATTTATTGAAAAGTATTTATTTGAAGAAGTAATAAAAAGAAAAAATATTAATTTTATTTTAAAAAGTGTGAACTCAGTAGCATTTAAGCCAAAGAGTTTAAGCATAATATAAATTCAGATAAATTGGAAAACATTCACTAATTTTGGAAATTAAATGAAAACATACATTACTTTTAATGGGATCAAAATTTAAAAAACCCAACTTTTTCCTTCATATAATGTGTTTTAGAATAACTATTATTATAGTTATTGAGGCTGTAGCATAAGAGTTTGACAGTCTAGGACTGTCTATATATAAACTCTATCACAACCTCCACATAGTAACATGCTATTTTTATTTTCTGTAACAGCAAAAATGTTATCTCTGTTATTGTGAACTGAAAAGTATTAGGATTAAACTTTAAGATACCTTTAAAATATTTATATTAAATCAGTTTAAGATCTTTGACTTTCCTATTTAAGTATCTAACAAGTCACATGTGCCAAAGTAGTTCTGTATGGAATTGATTTTAGCGTAAAGCTGTAAATAAAACATTCAGACACTTATTTTTAAGAGAACTTAAAAATTTTACTTAGTTTAGATAAATTGCAAACAACATACTATATAATGTAGTTAACTGTTAAAAGAGGATCTTTGCCATGTTCCATTAAATGTGTAATAAAAAACAAGGCTCCAGGATATCTTGAAGACAACATATGTAGATTTTCAGTTACAAACTGAAGCACAAATATTACTGAAATCAAATTATGTAAGTGCTAGGAGAAGTACCTAGAGGCAACATGAAATACACATTTTAATTCTTCTTTATGGACAGAAATCACCAAAACAAGGCATATTTCATGCCAAGCAATGCAACTTCAGATTTTTAAGAATTCTATACTTACCCGTCTCCGGCAGAAGGGGAGGCCCTGGGCAATGATGCTGATGCTAAATATCTTCATCACAGTTTGGTGTGGCAAAGGGTCTTTTGTACTTTTAAGATCAACAGGAACCAAGCCATGGTTTATGGTAACTTTTCCTGGTTTTGACATTTTACAGTTCTTGCTTGGTCACAAATCTATTAGCAATGTAAGGCCATTGCTAAAAATTTTAAAAGCAAAATTGCATTATTTCTTTTAAAAATAAAGATTACAAACAGATGAGTCAGCTCCCCACAACCTGCTGCCTTTGTCTTTCAACCTTCTCCTGCCAAGTATCTGGACTTCTCTGCTGCTTAGTGAAGTGCAAGCTATCCCAGTATAGAGAGGAATTATAAACTACTAATGTGAAGGCAGACTGCTCTTGCCAATCAAACAGCTTGGGGGACTTCTCATGTAATATCAGTAAGACACCATCTTCTGAAAGGGGTCCATAAGATTAAAAACAAAAAGAAAAGAAAAGAAAAACCACATCCGCTTTTAGTTTTAACAGCCAAACCCACTTACACAAGGACTTTACAGAAAAATTGAAGACTTGTCCTTTGAGAGGGAAAAGGCAAATTCAGTCTTGAGTCACTTCAGGTGTTACCACAGTATCAAGCTGTGACATACTATACTTTGGGGGAGCATCTTGTAATCCCCATATTCTTTATCTGTATATAATTGTGATATTGTATATAAAGCATTCCATGTGAGGTATCAGGGAAAAGGTTATGATCAGCTGAAAGTCACTGTTCTATCTAAATATGTAAATCTTTAGTGCATATGAAATTATGAGATTGTATTGTATGGTTGTCATTAAAACATGCTGTAAATTGGGGAATCAGCCAGATGATAGCTCCCCAGAGACAACAGCAAGAAAAGTAACCAACACCGGGGCATGGTGTCAAACAAACATTAACAGCCATTGTCCAACAAGGGAGTACAATTCAGTGACACACCTGCATGAGACCACACCAGGGGAACTGTTTAACTTTGCCTGGGGACTCAGCAATGCCCACCAGACATGCCTGGACATGTGTCCTCCAAGCACATGGGACTGAAGGAATAAAACAGAACACAGGGGGCCCATGGTTGGCCTTCCTCCTGCCCCCACCTATGCTGCAACAACAAGGTCACTGAGAAGACTTAAGACTCCAACAGAGGAGACTGGCCCAGGTTTCAAGGGTGAAATCTATGTACTATGAACTGTAATATCCAGTGGGGTGAGAAAAACTGCTTAATCTAGATGTTGCCCAGTCTACTGGGATTGAGAGTTTAGACTGCGTGCTCATATATTTTATTTTATTTTGAGAAGTAACTCACTTTTTGCCTATCATTTATAATCACTTAAAATCTATCTTTTGTAGTCAATAAATTTGTTTAACTGTTTATCTTTACCAGTGAGTTTGTCTGAAGTGTTTGGTAATCTGCTCAAGTTTACAAAGGCTAGTGTATATCCACGTTCCATTGCTGAAGTAGTGAATCAATTAATAAATTTGCACTGTTCATCTTGAGCAGTGCAAGATGGTATATTCCTGAGGTACAGTGCTGGGAGGGACTTGGCTTTGGTGCCTTTCTCTGGGTGATTCCATGAGTGGCTCTGGGTGAAATCTAGCTGGGACTGCCGCCCAAAGTGCCAAAGCAAAAAAAAAAAAAATAAATACAGGCCACCTGGACTGTGCCGCCTCAAGAATGGATGGAATGCCGCCCTGAGCATGTGCCGCCCCAGGCACGTGCTTCCTCCGCTGGTGCCTGGAGCCAGCCCTGGTGCTGAGTGATAACAGCACCTGGAGGGATTTGCTGCTGGTCACTAGTAAGGCACTGAGAGAGAGAGCCCAGGCTGCAGAGAGTTCAGGGGGCACAGCGGTCCCACAGTCCCAGGCTGCACTCCAGGGATCCCGTCACAAAAACCTTCAGGTCTTTAAGAAAAGGATTCTTCTTATAGACTTTCAATGTTTAAATGAAGATTGTTGACCAAATAAAGAAAAAGCTAATCTCACAACGTTGCTATTTCTAATCCATAATCTCCATGGAAACCCAGTATTGTCAACCCTAAAAGTTAAAAAAAATCACAAATCAAACTCGAAAAATATATTAGCCCAAAAGTGAGCAGAGGGAGTTTGTGTATGAGCGAGAGACAATTAGTGTTGCCAATTTATTAAGATGATTTTGGCCACCACAGCTGAAGCTCTTGCTGGCTGCCTGAAGGTGTGGCATTTTCCAGTCTCTCCCTAGCCCCCAAATTTCTAATAATTCTGTGTCCCCCTTCACTTCACATCTGTCACAGCCCAGCAATTCATTCTGTCTTGTAGTCCCCATATCAATTCTGCCACATCAGACCGTCCTTTAGCTCCCATGTCAGCTCTTCTCACCTTAACATCATCCACCTCTCCTCAGTGCCCACATCACTTCTGCCCCCTCAACCTCACCTCTGCTCCTCCCCAACCAAGCCAGATGCAGTGGGGTCCTCTTTTCCCCTTTCCCAGGTCTGGTTTTGGAGAGATAGAAAAGGCAGGCGCAGACTCACTTTTCATGTTTGGAGGGGTGGGGGGAGACCCAGAGCCACCCTGAGCTGCTGGTCTCTTTCTGCTCTCTCTTCCCATCCTGTCAAAATAATGTCAGCTTATGAACAGAGAGGGGAAGAGTTATGCCTGCTTCCTGCAGCAGCCCTGAATGGCTGCTCTTCCCCAGGAGACTGGCAAGCAGGGAAGCCAACCTATCAGAGGGGGTTTCCCCTCAGAAAGGGCTGAAACTTGCAAGAAGGCTGCAGCTTCTCATGCTATTGAAAGTCTGACTCTAGCCTCAGCCAAAATCACCTAGTTCTTCACGAGAACTGGCAATGCAGACCATTATGTTCCAGATTTTTGTAATCAGTTTACTCAAATTATAAAAACATTCAATAGCGAAAGATAAATTTAGTCAAAAAAACTTTTGCTATGATTTACTATGTTTACATGGTCATTTCTACTCTGTGACAATCCGTTGTACTAAAACATATATTTTGGGTTGTTTTTGGTTTTTTTTATTTTACATGAATTTAAAAAACCTTCCTGAGCAAAATTGTGACAGCTATCTTAATTCTGTGAACACGTCATAGGACACTGTTGATAAAAACAATCACAATACAGTCAAACCTAGTATTGTGTGAAATACAGTGCCTGGTAAAATGATCCTTAAGAAATCTTACGAGTCCCTTTATGCACTCACTTATATACACAACCATCCGATGTTTAACAACGTAAAAGTGAAAGAGAGCTCCGGTAATACTTTAACCCTTCAGGCCTGATACTTTTCCAACTCAAACTTTTAAAAAACCTGCACAAATGTAAAGGCAATAATGTTTTACCTGTGTATGACATTTTCAAAAGGTCTTAGTTGTTATAGTAGTATTTTACCATAGCACGTAGGAGCCCTAGTCATAGACCAAGACCCTATTGTGCTAGGTGCTGTACTACACAGCCCCAATGAGCTTACAAACTCAGTATAAGGCCTTGTCTACACTACAGAGTTTTGTCGACAAAAGTTATGCCGCTTTAATTAAAGCACTTTAATTAAATAGCTGTTGCATATCCACACTATGCTCCTTGTGTCGGCAGAGCACATCCACACTTGCAACTCTTGCATCAACACAGAGAGCAGTGCACTGTGGGTAGCTATCCCACTGTGCAACTGGCCACAGGGTGCTTTGGGAAGGGCTTGCAATGCCTCATAGGGCAGGTACAGTGTCACATGATGCAGGTTTCTCAATCCCTCCTTCCATGGTCTTCCATGAGGAGTGCATGCCTGCAGAGCGGTCACAGAGGGCATTGTGGGATACTGGGGGAGGCCAGTTGTCAGTATAACAAACGGCAGCATCTACACCGACGCTCTGTCGTTTTAACTTTGCCGCAAAAAGCTTTGTCTCTCTTGTTGAGCTGGTTTTATTTTGTCAGCAAAACAGCGGAGTTTTGCTGCCAAAAGTAGCTTTGTAAAAGCTGCCTTTTGCTAACAAAATTGTGTAGTGTTGACAAGGCCGAAGACAAGAGAAAACAGATGGATACAGACAGGGGAGTACAAGGAAACAATGAGACAATACTGGTCAGCATAATAGGCAGTGATCTCTGAACACCAGCAGCCTTGTCAATTTTTTTGTAGGTCTCATGGCAAAAGAGTTTTGAGGAGGCATAATATAGTAGCTTTGCTGATGTTCATAGGGAGTCCCACCCAAGACTGTGGGGCAACATGGGAAAAAGCAAAAAGGCACTTGTTAAGTTTTCAAACAAGTGGGCAATGGAAGCTGGCATCATCACTTTCAGAGTGGATTAAGATAAATAACTTGTTCCAGAAAAAAAAAAGTGTCCACAGATGGAGTTATTCTGAATAACTACTGCACTTTCAGTTCAGACCCTACCTTAATTAATTTTCAAGTTTAGACAAGCCCTGAGCTGTGTGGGTGTATAATTCTTTTTGGTTTTGTTGTGTTTTTGAATAGGTTATTTCTCTCAGGGATAATACTGACTAGCTGAACTGATTCAAGTTGTCCCAATTCCATTTCTATATATCTGCTTCTCTTCCACTCTCACGGGCTTATTACATACTACTGGACTGCAGATAATGTTATTTATTTCTCATATTATGGACACTAATCCAGAGGACCCAATCAGTATATGGGCCCCACAGTGCTACACAAACACAAAAGAAAAATGTTGTTGGCCTGAAAGTCTTACAATCTAATTTAAGCAATAAGTGGGTGAAAGAAGCAGAGGAAAGTGAAAAGGGGTGGCTCTCTTAACACTGATAGGAATGTGTTATTTATACCAGCCACTAGATATGTGCATATGTGGGATAAATTGAAAATTTGAGTTTTAGTGCTATAAAATGCTGGCGAATAAATCAAAGTAGATTGATCTTCAAAAGCTGCTCCCATTGACTTTCATTAAAATAAAAAAGGAACTTCTTTGAAAATCAGGCCACTTCTATTTATGTACATAAACATTGATTCTGGTACCTAACTTCAGGCACTTGTGTTTGAAAGTTTTGGTCTCAGTTTGTCATCAGATGCTATCCTGTATTGGTTAGACCCTGTAAAACCACAAAGTTCCTGGACACAGAACTTAAGAGAATCTACTTTGAAATACAGATACATAATAAGTGATAGAACTTTGAACTCCCTTTGAACTGAAGAAATAGAAAGTGGATCACTAATAGGGCTCTATAGGAAAAATTTACTTACTTTGACTGAGTAAGTAATATTAAATGGGCTTACTCTTTCAGCCTAATTGACCAGGAAGAATACATTAAAACAGTACAGTGAGTATTTCTGAGAATAATGGATTTTGGCTTACCTGTATTAACAAGCAGCTTGAAATTTTACAGAATCCTCTGCTAGATGTAAGTAACTTTAGCTACCCGGTTCTGAAATGTTAACTTTAATATTACTGAGAAAATAAAGAAAAACAAAAAAGTGAAGTATGTACTGATATAGTGATTTTTCCCCCATAAAGAGCTAATCATTTGCAGATACAGGAAAGTTGAACAACAAAACAAAACAAAAACACGCTTTTCCCAGAGTTTTTATCATTGGTGAACAGTTGCCCTCAAATGGTTAAAATAGAGCATTGCAACATTGTAAAATACAACCTCGCCAATTTTTTATTTTTTTTCACACACACACACACACCCCACCTCCCTCCCTTCCCATTTGCAATTCGGAGCTATTTTGTTGTATACTTAGTGAGCTATAAGAGAATTCTGGAAAGCCTTAGATTTGTCTGACTGGACATTATACAGAAGTCTTATTCCTTGTCCACCACTCATTCATCTCCCTACAGATGTACAAGAACCAGTCTTTTGACTTTGCTGAGAACAATTCCTGAGTGGAAACCAGCTTTTCATCAGCCAAGCTACCAGTAAGGCTTTCCTACACTAGAAAGTTGTAATGTTTTAAATCTATATAGCTAATGTGGTACCACTCCCACAGTTATGTTGGTATGAAGGTGCTTTATACCAGTATAGCTTGTTTCCGTATAGGCAGGGAAATAGGTAAACTGCTTCCACACTAGAGGAATGGTTAACCCCCACCCACAACTGGCATAGTTATACTGTACAAAACCTGTGTGTAGGCCAAGGATAAGTAATGGAATGATCATATAAGCAGTCAAAAAAAATTAAGTCCCCCTCCCAACACCTAAGGAAAACTATAAGAAAACAGAATAATGACCAGATAGATACTGAAAACCCTGAATTTTTAGATTAAAATTCTGCACATTTCACCCTTAATCATTATTATGAGACCACTACTGTTAAATCTTTGATGGGAAGCAGGGAGATCTTTTGTGCATGCTACTATATTGTACACAGTTATACACACACATACACACAGAAACAAAACTGGAGGGAAGGAAAACTGAGCATATGTTCAAACAAAAATAAACGTTTCCATTTCGTAGTAACCAGTACTCAGTTTGTCAAAAGTAAATGAATGAATGTTCGATAATATTCATTTTTTCTTATTACATCAAGGAAAATACAAATTACGGTAGTTATTCTTTCCACTTTGTGGTTAACTAATAGACAATTTTAAAGTTTATTCTATTTTATTCTTACATTCTTCTTGAATTTTGCCATCACTAGATTAATATACTATATCATTTGTAACTGGGAAGGGACTTTATAAAAAGAATTTAATTATTTTAAATCCACAGATCTTCTAGCTTTACTTTATTTCCCCTTCTTGTTTTTATAAACTATTTTAAAGCACTTGTCTTCATTCCTTCATTAAACATTTCAGGAAGTATTTCAGATATGTAACATAAACCCAACTGCATCGTCTTACATTTTACAAATATTCTAGAAATGTCTGGCCAATCTTTATTGGCTATAACATGATTTGTCTGATGATTAAGTTTAACTCTTTGGTCTGTTCAGGGTTCCACCAGCTGTTAAAAAGAACTCCTACAGTTGTTATCCAAGAATTCAGTTGCTGATTACTTATTTATGCTGAGATTGCTCCGTAAAAGAAAACTAAAACAAGCTAAAACAGGTAGACTGGTCATTCAAAACATTATAACAATGGGTTAAAAGGTCAAATCCCTAACATTTGGGGGAGGGAAATGTGAACTTAACAGGAAAAGAAGAATTAATATTCTGTAATATTAACTGTACACACCAAAAATTAAACTTTATGATCATTATGCTACTTTAATATTTAAACAATTTATATGATTTCCAATGAGAAACTACCCATGTATGCATTCAAGATTCCCAAGACAATACTGAAAATCTTTAATAGGGCATATCAATGTTCATTAGGAAGGGCTACTAAAAAGTAGGGCTGTCAAGTGATTAAAAAAAATAATTGTGATTAATTGCGCTGTTAATAACAGAATACCATTAATTTAAATATTTGTGCATGTTTTCTACATTATCAAATATATTGGTTTCAATTACAACACAGAATACAAAGTGTACAGTGCTCACTTTATTTTTTTTTATTACAAGTATTTGCACTGTAAAAAAACAAAAGAAATAGTATTTTTCAATTCACTTAATACAAGTACCGTAGTGCAATCTCTTCATCATGAAAGTTGAACTTACAAATGTAGAATTAGGTACAAAAAAACAGCGTTCAAAAATAAAACTACGATTTCCCCCACTCTTCTCACTATAAAATTCAACCCTAAAAAGGCCTTAAAAGGATGAAAATAAATAGTTAATGTCAATCTCAATATGTGTCATTCAATAACTCTTTGGTGGTATAACTTGCTGTCCCGCCACTTTTCATTCAGACTAAAGAAATATTTCTTATATAAAATAAGACAATACACGAAGGCCCTCACTTGCACAGTTCCATCCATTTCTGGAGTTTAACCACTGCCAAAATGGAAGGCTGAACATGTAACTAGCATTAAATTTCAGGTTTATTAACATGTATAAAGAAAATAACTTATTTTGTTGCTAGAGACCTTAAATACAAGACCACTAAATTTTTCTTATTACAACTATAAAATACATATAAAACCTAACAAATGTAATATAACCAATTGTTACACTGGCATTCACATGAGAGTGACAAATTAAGCTACATAATCCTTCTCAGCTGGTTAATAGCATACTTCAAAGGGGTGTGAGGCTATTAATAATAGCTCAAAATATGCAAAGTAAAGAATGTCTGGGTTACCAGAAAAAAGCAGGTAGCCCAAGAAAGGGCTGACATTCTGGGCTGTCCCAGGCTTTTACCACCTTCCCCTTGATTATATTTTCATATAAAATCTTGCTTTCTTTCATTTGTTCAAGCGTCATTCATTCCTACAAAGTACAATGGTTACCTCTTAAGTAAAGAAAAAAAAGACTAAAATCTACTTTTGAGTTAATTGGTAACACTTCAAGGAATCCAATGAGACATGTTACTAGGAATCGCTTCTACATTTCTCCTCCTTATGCCTTATAAACTTTGACAGATTATGGATGATAGTTCAGGCTCCCCAGAGCACAGGAGTCCTGAGTGTATTTGATGGCTGATTTGTGTAATAGTAACAGCAGCTTTTTAAAAAGAAGTTTGGCCTCCATACTTGTGGACAAGTACTTCTGCCTGTAGTCAAAAATGATATAACAGGGTGAAAGCCCCAAACCAGTCTTTCAGAACAGCCTAATTTTTGATAAAGTCCAGACTTGAACAGAAGAAGAAGAATCACTCTCGGCTGGAACAATGAGTTTCAGACCCAAAAATCGAACACCCGAGACAGCTACCATTTAATTATCACTTTATAATTATTCCTTTCATCTTCAAGGTTACACTTTACTCAGACTTTCTAATGAAGGTAAAGTACTATATATTTTTTTAAATTATATTTGACTGAGGGACAATTGGATAGCTCATGAAATTAGTCAAGAGGGGATTCAGCACGTCACCTCTGAGTAAATAGTTAACCATATCCAGGTCAGCAGCAACCAAAAGTAGTTTTCATCAGAGGCATATTCTGTAGTCTAAGTGAAGTGAACGGGTCGTCTCAGTCCAATTCAAAATGTTAGTATGATTAAGTCTCCTTCCAAAGGCTGGACTATATAGGGAAAAAAATAAGACTGTTACTTCCTCACAGCTAACAGTATTACTATTTTACTTCAAGTGGCAGTGTCTTTGTGTCGAAAATTATGGGTTTCAGCACTGCTGATAATCTATGGTGCGTCTATATCTATATCACCAAGTATTTGTAACACTGTCCATTTTGGCAGAAAGAGACCATGGACTGAGTGGGTATGATAAAATTTATTAAGTGTTAACAAAATGATATTTCCATGTCACAGATGAGAACAGCAGCCACTGATTCCAAAAACTGAACAACCCTATAATTCAGAATTTGCTTGTTTAGTTTTATGTAAGACATGGGCAGGTAATGAAGTTTGGCTGAGAAAGTCACAGCTTTTGATAAGCCAAGACTAAATATACGAGTTAAGTAAAGACAAGTGACATCTTACATAGAGAAAAAGAGCTGCTATACTGTCAGGTTTGGACGTATTCAACATGGGTGGGAGATCTCTGAATTCCATCAGTAATCATATCATTAATTCCATGCTCTGTCACAAGCTCTTCCAGTGACCAACTGAAGAAACTTAAAGAGGAAGATGGGGGAGCAGAGAAGGAAGAAGGTGGAGACAAGGAAGGGTGGGTTTAATTACAACCATTTCCAACTAACCATGAGAACTGGGAGTAAGAACAGCATCAGTGCCTGATAGAAGTATGTTCTGTGCTTTCCACCAGCAGATTCATGGAATGTATAGCTATTGTCCTTTCTGTGATTGAGAACTAGTGGGACCCATCTGTGAGTTAGCCAATTTAAAAAAAACTAACAGTGTATTTAAAAAATAAAAAATATACATACATACATATACACACACACACAAACAGGGTTTTATATAAAGTCATATATAAACCAAACGTTACTATTTAGTAATCCATATACTAAATTATTTACATTACCAGGTTAGGATGAAGTACAAAAATGTTACAATGTTAAAATTAAAATTTTTACAAGTGATCAGGAAAACTGCAATTTGTGAATTGTTTAAATTATCCACACAATTCGAGAAAAGATACGAACAACTGAATTAAGCATATATTTATCCAAAAAACAAGAGGCTTTAATCCACACAGAATAGTTACAAGATTTGTGAGGGGTAAAGTGTTGTACTGGTTTAATATTTCCCACTCTCTCTGTATTTTGATGTACCGGTTGAGGTGGAGGTGAGGGGGAAAGGAAGCTAAACTTGCCCAATTGACTCAGTGGTTAAATGTTCACGTGGGTTTTTGGAATTCACAGCAACAGAATAAATCTAGACAGAATGTAAGTGACATCGCAAACTATTCTGGCTTTATTGATCATTAATAGCCGCTGATATAAGTAACTTCAGGTACAGCTCAGATACCATATATCACCAAAGAGAACTAACTATGATATTAAATAAAGAGTCAAAATGTTTCTTTCCTCTGTGATACACATTAGCTACTTGTTATCCAAGTATTCCTCTGATTTACCTGGAATAGTTTTGCTTCCAAATATGCAGATTGCATGGCACAGAACTGAAAACTGGTATAAAATGTATACCAAAAGGAAAGTTGTACTATGCATAGTCAAGTTTAAAGAAATGTGAATAATACCACTTACTTACCATTTGTCACATGACAACATATATTCAGATAAACTGGAAAATAAATGTTCACAAAGAGATAGATTTTTATACTATTACTTTTACTTTACTGAAACTGACAACAGTAACAAATATGCCACTGGATAAAATATAGTCCTGATGTAGCCATTAAACATAGCTTTGGCCTTCAAGAACCACCAACCCCCCTGCAAGACAATTCCAAATGCAACAGTTTTGCAAGTATACGTTACCACTTCCATACAAGAAGCAATGAGTTAACCTAATCACATGTTGATTATTGGTTTCATTAAATATATGGATCTGTAAAACAATTACAACTACTAAAAACATAAAGCTAACACGGAATGAATTGTTAGTGATTGTTGATTCTTCGTATAATGCAAACTCACCAGCAAAAGTTTTACTTTCTTCACACTTCGACTGACCATTTGTATTGAGTTTCATAACAAGTAATGTCAATTTAAGCCAAGTCAGAAAAAGAGAAGCAGTTTTAATCCACACTCTGAGAACAACATCCACTGATAAATACAGCTGTATCACTCCAGTCGAGAGATATTTGGGCTAATGATCACATCAGCCAACAGCACCTGCCACATAGCCAAGAACAACATAAGGAACAAATGGCATTTTTAAGTGGGGCAGAGCTCCCAAATGTATTTGTTAGACAAGCCATGTATCACTGTGTACTTCTTAAGCATACTGGAAATATCCTCAGACTCATTTTCATGATTTACATTTATGAATGTTATTACCATATATCTGTATAATTGATAGGTTTAAATAATATCACTTGAAATGCTTTAAAAAAGGACAATTGACACACACAATACTGTTTGTATTCATTACAAGACACTGTTTCAGATAATTAAATTAAGATAAATTAGTATTTGAAGACCACTTTATATCAGACTACTCTGCCACAGTAATCCAGGTGGTGATGATACCTTCATTTTTATGTTTCAATAGGGCTCCACATAGGCCCAGGGAATCAACGTAATGGAAGATTCTAATTATTGCCACCTTTTCAATAATATTCCCTTAAAAACTGGAGATTAGAGACAGTGACGATCTGTGAGATTCTGATTCAAGAGATGATTTATTGACAAAAGTTTAAGAGATGTTAGCATTTTGCCTTCTGGAGGAGGTGTTGGCAGTCTCCCCACAAACAGACTAACAGATAAGCTAAAGGAAGAACCACACATGCCTGTCTTGAGTGAATCGATTTTCACAAGAAACAGTTGAGTGAGTCTGGCAGTGACGATCAGAGAAAAATAGAATACATACATTTGAGATTCAGGCTTTGTCATCACAGCAAAAAAAGGTGTGGTTTTACAATGTATTAGCTATCTTGATGTAAACTGGTGCAGACGAGGCACTGTAGCTTTTATCTCGATGTAGCTAGTCAAAGTAAACCCCAGGTGGGGGACATAAAGTTAACCTCAACTAACTGCATGGAAGTAAAAACTGCAATATCTTGTCCAGTAGTCTAGTTCAGTGGTTTTCAAAGTTCGGGTCGCGACCTAGTACTGGGTTGCCTTGCTCAGCACCCAGGGACCTTGGTGGCTGGCCAGTAAAAACTAGTAGTCCCTATCTGTTCTGACACTGCGCTGTGCCCCAGAAACAGCCAGCAGCAGGTCTGGCTTTTATTAGGCTTACCAGTTAACCCAGGGGTTCTCAAACTGGAGGTCGGGACCCCTCAGGGTTCGCGAGGTTATTATGTGAGCTGTCAGTCTCCACCCCAAACCCCACTTTGCCTTCAACATTTATAATGGTGTTAAATATATATTAAAAAGTGTTTTTAATTTATAAGGGGGGGCTCTCACTCAGATGCTTGCTATGTGAAAGGGGTCATCAGTACAAAAGTTTTAGAACCACTGGGTTAACTAATCTTAACCGTTAACCCCCGGCTGCTGGACGGCCCTGCCAGCCCCCGGCTCCCAGCCCCCGCCGGCCCCCGGAATCCCAGCCCTTCTCCCTTTAATCAGTTAACCATTTAAACAATATCATTTTAATCGTTTAAACGGTTAACTTTTAAAACTATATTTACATCCCTAGGACTTATGTCGGCATAACTGGGGTGACACAGCATCTGTGTAGACACTCCATTACTTACATTGGCTGTTAGCTGCCTTGTTAGGCAGGAACCGTGAAATTGACAAGAAATTTGTGCAGCTAGAGCCCTGCTGCCCCCCCTTCCCCCTCCCCCCCCCCCCGCACACACACCCCACTCCCCTGGAGAACTGGGCAACTGGAACCTGCTCCTGGACCCCCAAGCAGCTTCCTCCCCGCTCCGCTCCCCGCCCAGGAACATTAGCTATCTTGTCAATTACATGGTGGGGGAGGGAAGGGGCAAGTCCCCCGGGAGCCTGTAGGGCAGCAGGGAGCTGACAGTGGAGCTGAGAGACCAGGATCTCAACTCCTTACACAGTCCCTCTTAGTATTCCTGGTGAGGACACACACCACCAACCGAAGGAGGGTAGCATGGACATGCAGCTTCATGGTAATTACTGCAGGGGTTGTAAGTCGACCTAATATTGGTTGACTTAAGTTTCTAGTGTAGATACACCCTCAGTCACTTGTCATTCAACTTTCAAACACTATCTCTGGAAACCATACAGAAAAGCAGTATGAGGACCACAAAAAGGTTAACAGAAAATAGCAGATATTATAGAACAAATGACAATATTTCTTGTAACTGCAAGTGACATTTTAATGTAACAGATATAATTAATAGCTAGAGATTTCAAACTTTTTCCTTGAGAGAGCTACTCAGTAGCTAAGTTCTTATGAATCACAGACTATTTCAGGCAGGGATCACCGTGAGAGTTACTTGTCATTGCAAAAATCAGAATCCATGCCCCATGAATCAATTAGCACTCTTCCTGCTCCATTTATAGACTTGACAAGACTAGTGAAGCAATGATTCGTACAGGCCTAGCTCTCCCTGTAAGAGGAACTGAAACATAACCCCCACCTTTGAATGCAGAAGGGAGGAGCAGATGCCCACCTCAGATAGTAGCAGGCAGGAGATGGGGTCACTTCTTAGCCAGAGTCGTCAACATGTGAAACGTGCTCACTGGGACCAATTCTTCTTAGAAAGCTGTTTCTATAGGCTATCTCATCCCTAGCCACAGAAAGAGTACATAATCATAATTTTGGAGTTATTTCTTTAATGTGTGTGTGGGGAGAATCTAAAAATACCACCAAAATGCACAGACAAATTAAGAATCAGTAATCCTTTCATAAATATGTTAGTATTTTAAAAGCTACATTTTGGTGATTAGTTTATTGATTTTCCTAAGAACACAGACAATAGAAAGAACAAAAAGGTTAGTTGTTTTCAAATAACGCATGCTTCACAGGTAGGATTACGGCATTGTGAAATTTTACAACTTGTCAAAGTTGCAAGACCTGGCAATACAAACCCAGACAATACTACAAAGAGATAACATATTAGGATGGGGGTAACAGAAACGAAATAGGAGACAACATACATGAATAGAGAGAGGAAGGAAGAAAGGGGATGAGGGAAAGGAGGGTTATGCGGAATAGAGGTCTGACATTCTTTGAGCCTTCTCAACCTTTTTATCAAAATGTATCTAGAAATGGGGTCTAAATTTCTTCAAATTCATGTAACTGCTCTCTGTGGGGGTAAGCTGTTATTTCTTTAGCTTCTAACTCTGGCAGGTCTGAATACCACTGCTCTATTCTGGCCATAAGCCTACTCCATTTTTGTAAAATCATGCACTTAATGATCACTGAAGCCCTCAAGTACCAAAGTCTTTTTGGTGGAGTTAAACCCAGTTTAACAGGTTAGTAACCTAGGATATAATTTTCGGCTGAGGTTTGGCTGCTGAAACTGAGCACTATCTTAACTCGTGTCCTTTGTGTTCCAGAGCTGCCTGATTGTTGGACAGTCCCACAGCATACGCCTCAGGGTTTCTTTTTCTCTGTTACAGCACTAACAAACATCAGAGGATAAGGCCTTTATCTTGTGCAACCTCTATGGAAACTAATACATTTTTAATAATTTTTTTTGTTGTATCAAGATTATTAAAAGAGCCACAGATGTTTTTAATGTTACATAATATGCTCTGCCACGGGGATTTTTTTAAATCCCTTTCCCAGAGTTTCACAATGAAGTCCAGGCTAATGAAATTCCTCTTCCTTAACCAAGTATGCATAGTGGACATGGACCTGGCAAGTTCATGAAGCATTTCTAAGGTTCCAAGTAGTTCTGGGGCCTCTGGCAGTCCTAGGGCATTTGGATCAAATTGAGATGTTAGAAAGTGTCATAATTGTAAGTACTGCCACTAGACTGAGGAAGGCAGGTAATAATGTTGCTTTAGTGTTAAAAAAGGAACAAAGCCCTCATCATGACTTACTGTGAACTCCATATGATGCACTTGGCTCAGCCAGGTCTTCCCAAATTATAGATTTGTCCCCAATATGAAAGTTTAGGTTGCCCCAAATAGATGCTTTTGGATTAGGATGAGGATGAACTTGGGACCTTTTAGGCAGGACAGCCCAGACCCTTCACACAGCCACCACTGCAGGCACCTCATTTTTCCACACCAGACAAAAAGACAAATGGAGGAGACCCACAGGGAAAACTGAATGTCTTAATCGATTTACATCCATGTGATGTAAGGATATTAGCATGGTGGAACCAGTTTGGTATCTGCGATATGATAGAAGCATAATAGTAATTTAATGACAGCTGCACAGCTAAAACAGAATTATTTGAAATTTTAGCAACTATTCTATATACTGTATGAATGAGGAAAGTAGTAAACATTCTATATTTTGACTGGTATTAACCTTCAAGTATACACTAAATTACACTCCAATACAAAATAAAAAACGAAGTTCTACACCTAACAGTTAGGATTATTCTAAACAATACAAGGCTTTAATTATATACCTACTTTAAAACTCAGTTTTTCTTCTAATATTATGTAAGAGTTATCCAAAAATAATTTAACAGTTATGATTACTTAAAAGTAAGTCTGACGTGCAGTTATAAAAATCACTAAATAACTTTGATGTGTAAACAAATCAGTTTTTATTGAATATTATTAGTGTGCTCATTTCTGAATACAGAGGAAGATCTGTTTGTTGCCCCAAGATACTTATCATTTGCCACTATATTCTACATCAGCCACAAAATTAAGACACCTTACACTGGAAATCAAAATAAAAGTTTAATATTTGTTTGCATTAAAAGAGGGAAAAGAAGAAGTGCACTAATCAGAAGGGGGATACAGAAGAGGTATTTAGAAGAACAGACCATATCACCAATGACTTTCATAGCCAGATTTAAGCAATTCTTAACACCTTTCCTTTTTGACAAACCTTCATTTGATTTACTCAGTTAAGAGTCTGGTTACATCATTGACACAACTGTTGGAAGTCTCAGAGACCAAAGGCATGAAGAATCAACTGATCTCTATTTGCTGTTGATTGGTCACTTACAAAAAAAGTAAGAAGTAAAAAGTGAGTTGCTCATTTTTATTTATGTTTATACTAAGTATTCACTCCACTTTGTACTTTTTGTACTCCAGGAAAAAAAAAGATACACATTAAAGTCCTAATACACAAGCCATCTGAAAAATGCTTTAAGCTTAGCACACTTTAAAAAACAAAAAATGCAGGGATAGGTTTCCTTATGTTGGAAAACACCCTTCTGCACAGATTAAAACAAAAGCAGTGTTGTGTGTGACAAACATTTATTTCTGGGTTAAAAATGGTACTTTTAATTGTTAGCAGCAATGCAGAGGAAAACCCATTTATCAAGACACATTAAACAGCTTCCAGCAGAAAGCACAGTCATAAAGCGTCTGATTGTGCCCTCTGGTGTTCAAAAGCATAACAAATAGAAAGTAATGTTAAAATAATACACACATACTGCAAACATTTAAAGAGTTGGTTTCCTTGATTATGTCTACTTCTTGTACATAACCAATTTCTCAGGGATCATTATTTCTGTAATTAATCCTTGATTCCCCATCTCGCCACAAAGATTTTAGTTTTTCCTTTTGATTTTCTACCAGTATCTGGAGTGTCACACAACAGATCCCCCATACACACCACACCCACAGTACTTTTCACTACAACAGTGACTAATTTTGTTTCTTGTTATAAAAAGAATTCTATACATCCATAAAAATCCTGTAAAGTACTGAAAATAACTCAGTCAGAATTTCACATCAGCATAGCAGATGTTTAATTTCATTCACAAGCTTTCTGTACCATCTTGAAACTAACAGCCTCTCCATTATAGGATCATTTTGTCTGACCAGCAAATACACCACTACCTCGATATAACGCAACCTGATATAACACGAATTCGGATATAACGTGGTAAAGCAGTGCTCCAGGGGGGCGGGGCTGCGCACTCTGGTGGATCAAAGCAAGTTCAACATAACGCAGTTTCACCTATAACACGGTAAGATTTTTTGGCTCCCGAGGACAGCATTATATCAAGGTAGAGGTTTACAACCAAGGTCTCCATAGGCTTGAGTCTCTTTAGGGCTGAATGAAATCTTTGCAAGCTTTGTTCAAAGTTCCTAAGGCAGATATTTAAACTCTGAGGGCTGGGAGGTGATCCTCAGCTGGTGCAAATTATCACAGCTCTATTCCAAGTCACTAGTGCTACAATTTACACCATCTGAGAATCTGCCCTGAGATTATTTAAAAATCTATCCTATCAACCTCTAGTCAGATTAAGTGTGGCCATTTCAAGTGCAGGAGTCCATAACTGTAGGGACCTCAATGTTTCCCTGAACGAAACCTCTAGAAGAATAGAAAACTCTGGTGCCAATCTGGACAATGAATTTCTGTCTGGTCTTCTAAAAACAAAGGAAGAGGAGAGAGTGCACATTCACCCATTTCCCTCTGTTCCTGGTGTCTGGGGCAATATATGTAGGTTGGCATTAAACAAACAACAAAAAAAGTTTAATCTGAGGATGATCCCACCACAGAAAATCAACATTTGGTAGTAGAGTCATCCTGCTGAAGAACTATATACATCTGGCTGAGTTAATTCTCCAAGAGAACACTGACCAGAAAACTGCTTGAATAATGGAAGATCAGAATGCACTTTTAACTCCACACAGGAGATGGAGAAGCCAAAATGCATGTTTTGGGATTTACTGGGTTAGACTGATAGTGTACACAGTTATTTGAGCATATCCTTTAGATTCACAAAACACACACACACACACACACACACACAATAAAAGTTTTCTAGTATCTTCATGGAGAGTTTCCATCTTGAATCTGTTTTCTCCTTAAATTCTGGAGGCACAAGGAGTAACGAAGGTAGAGAAGTCTTGGACATCAATAACTCATTAGAAAGAACACACCCACTGATTTATGTCCTGACAAGCTACCTTAAAACCCAGAATCTGGATATACTCCCACAGTAGGACTCAATATGTCTATAACAGAGGTGGTCAACCTGTGGCTCCAGAGCCACATGCGGCTCTTCAGAAGTTAATATGCGGCTCCTTGTATAGGCACCGAGTCAAGGGCTGGAGCTACAGGCGCCAACTTTCCAATGTGCTGGGAGGGTGCTCACGGCTCAACCTCTGGCTCTGCCACAGGCCCTGCCCCCACTCCACCCCTTCCCTCCCCTGAGCCTGCCATGCCCTTGCTTCTCCCCCCTCCCACCCTTCTGCACGCCACAAAACAACTGATCGGGAATTGCGGGGAGGGAGGAGGAGATGCTGATCAGCGGGGCTGCTGGTGGACAGGAGGTGCTGGGAGCGGGGTGTGGAAGCTTTGATGGGGGGCTGCTGACGTATTACTGTGGCTCTTTGGCAATGTACATTGGTAAATTCTGGCTCCTTCTCAGGCTCCAGTTGGCCACCCCGGTCTATAAAAATAGTAATCCATTCTCTGAACTTTGTCATTGCATTTGATAGAAACATCTTGACCACTTTAATAATGAAGCAAACCCTCAACTATATTAATTTCTGGAAGGAAGTCAAAGTGTTCTTCATGGCTGCTGACTCACCCATGTCCCCATATTCTTGAATCCTTTCAGTTGTAGACCTGGCTTCTGATTTTTAGGAGTTCACATTAGCCTGTTATCCAAGTACAGGTGGAGACATACACCTTTCTGGTAAAGTGCTGCAGCTAGGATCCCCATTAGCCACCCTCATGTGAAAACCTCAATACTGTTGAAACTCAGGCACATTTTGATGAGAAGGAAGACCAGGAATGTTGAAATAAGCATCTGATGATCTGCCGGGCCTATGAACAACTCTCCTAGGAAAACTTCCAGCAAGCCAAACCATGAAACTGCTGTTATGTGAAAGGAAGGTCTTGACAAGAGCTTGATCACTTCTTTAATATCCAGTAGTAGATGACAGCTTCCTGTCACTCGAGTCTATAGAGTAGATGGGATAGGTTTTCATTTCGTAAAAGGCCGGGAGAGAAAAAACAACTGCTTGCTGTCTAACAATTCCCCAGCTCTCTGAAGGCTTATCTACCTGGATTTCAAAATTTGAGTCCTTTTGCATCCCACAGGATGGGGAAGAACAGCCAACAATGCTGTTTGGAACTCTATCCCTGCAAAAGAGTAGTGCCCGGCAAAATCTCCACTTACATGGGCATATGAGAAATGGCTACTGAAGTTCCATTTGGAAAAGAAATAAAATAACACCAAAATTCAAGCTGATATCTGCCTTCAAAAGGAAGGGCATGCCCCTCAATGTAGAGAGGCTGCCATTCACCTGCCTCCCTCTCAACAACCTGGGAACAATTTCCTGTGGCTCAAGAACCAAACCTTGTGCCAGGAACCTTAATTCACTGCACTACTGAACTCAAACAGGAGTCTTAAAGTGGGGTCACTGTACAGTCATAGTCATCCTGTGATGGTGTTTTCTCAGGATTGGGAACAGACAGAGAAACTACACGTCTTGCTCACTGGACCTGCCTTGGGTTTTTTTTGTAGAGACCCACATCTCCTCCAACACCTCCTACCTTTGGCATACAGGAGTTTATTTTCTGTTTTCCCTCATGGAGATTTGTGACAATATTTGGTAGAATTAGGCTGACTGATCTCAGCTGTCTGAACAGTCCATTTTTTTTCACAACATAGATCACATTAAATAAGTGTATGAAGAACCAATTTCCCTCCCATTCACAATCATATAGACCACCTCCTTTACTCACTGTAATTTCACAACATCCCTGTGAAACTACAGCAATTGCTTATATGGAAGAGTAATATTAGGAGCAAGCATAACTAGACTTTAGATGGCAAGCATAACTAAGATACATTGTATCTTTACGTGGGAATCTTGAGGAGCTTCCCTTAATGTCACAGGATCCCGCAAGACAAGAAAAACAAAACAAAACAAAATAAAATCAGGTTAGAGACTTCACTCAGCAGTTTAAGTTAAAAGAAAGGGAACAGAAATTAAAAAGATTTAAAAAAGAGGTATGACAGTTAACATGAGCTGAACAATACTGATCTTAGTATATTGGTAGTAGTATATTGGGTGCTACTTGTTATCTTTGTAGAAAGAAAAACATTGCACATGTTGCCTACATTGCTACAGAAGACAGGACCAACCTAGTAGTTGTTCTGGATTAGTGGATGTACGCTCCTGAGATTAGCTGTAATAAACTGTATTCATAATCAAACAGATGCCATAACTAGTATATAAGTGTTACTTTACATGTTTTCTGATATACTTAGGAAGGAAAGAGTTCTACAATAGTCTTAAGACTAAAAAAAAAAAAAAAAAAAAAAAAAAAAAAGCTCCCTGGGGCAAGCAAATAGTGGTAGTTAGTAGAGAATGACCAGACATACTTTTATATGAGCTTCTGGACAAAGGAGGTAATGAATCTTTTAAATGCTGGAAAATTAACAGAAATTCTCTGCTGCATTACCAATGGCACAATGAGAAAGCTTACCACTCCAGTAGAGATTTAAAAAAAAAATAAAGATCCCATTACTGCAAAACCAAAACCAAATATACTTTCTAAGTTTCACCTAAAACCAGAAAGAAACTTACGGCTGATTCTTAGACAGTATGCAGCAGATTCCACACATTATTTCTACTGAAGGTGGTGGTACAAAAACAAGTTAAATTAATGTGCAGATCCAAATAAGGGGCTAGGTAATCTGAACAGAAGCAGTAAATAATCAGACACTAATGAGCCCAGAAAAGCATACGTGAAGATGTAAAAATATATCATTTTAACTTTTTGAGACTATTTGGATGAAAAAGTAATCTGACTTGAATGGTATTCTTTTCACACGATATACCATTTGATTTCAATTTACAATAGTCAGAGCTAGAAATCACACTTACTAGTGTTAATAAGAGTCCACATATACTGTGCTTGTCTCAAAAATGCTATTACATATAAGCATGTCAATTTTTTTAGTCTTCGGTAACCCTGCTTCAGATAGTAATTGTTCATGCTCCGTCATTAACTGAGTGTGATACAACATTTAACTTTATGCAGGATTTCTGCAGGATTTCTTTACACAGAAGATGTTTGTATTTTTAAACTTAGATGATTTAAAAACAGGTTAGTCAAAATGAATTTTTCTTGTTGTGCTGTTCTAGTCTTAATAATGGAATCAAAATGCAAAGTGGCTATCAGACAATACAGAAAAAATCCTAACTATGCATGCTTTCCAAACACCAGAATCTTATTTACATCAAATGTGCCTTGTTTAAAACATAATAAAAATTGTATTCATTATGAAAAAAATGAAAAAGAAGCAAAAGTAAAGACCATTAACCACTATCTCTTGCTCTGTGTGCATGCATTTATATTGACTATTGTTGTTTACATAGTTGTATTACGAATTCTGAACTTACTGATCCAGCAAGTTTAAATGCTTTTTGGGTGCAAAATGGTTGAATATAGGTGGTTATGGCATTCCTCATCACACTACACTGGTTGGGAAAAAAGCATCATAGCAGAAGAATTAGTGGTTGTAAGACTAACAGAGCCAAGAAAATCTGACAAAACTTGGCAATGATATGCTAGTGTTTCCATTCCGACATCTTTTTAAATGGGATTTCTTCAGAGATATATGATTCAACATTTAGGACAGCTAACAATGTACATGTAAAATTCCATTATTTCCTTAAAAAAACAACCTAGAAAGATCCTTATAACAACTTTTGAAATCAAGCATCTTAATCAACACAATAGATATAAAACTTAAACATATGGGAGATTTAGATTCTAACTACCACTACCTGAAATGTACTACTGCAAATTTGGAAAACCAATGGTGTCCGTATGTCTGCACAAGTGTAGTTGCATAGATTCTGGTACAGTATTTCTATCAATATGCTTATACTGATGCATTTGACATTAAAATAAGACCATCACCTTGAAATTAAGTAGTGGATTTGAAGAGACACTGCCAAATTGATATTTTCAAGATAATAAACAATGTTTAAAATTCAGTTTTCTGACAATGTACCCTTTAAATAATACATATAATTTATTTATTTATTGAGGGAGTAAAAGGAGTTTCTCTTCCTGCTGTTGATATTTAGAAGAATCTGTTGGGCAGGCCCAAGAGCAACACCATTCATGGTTATAGCCACTCTCCTCCAATCTCTTTCTCTATCCACATTACTGTTTGTGGCTGTTTTAAGTTCACTTTTGCTGCTGTTAAGATTAGTAAACTCCCTTTTGAAGAGCCTGGGAAATGACTTGCACCACCACCAAAAAGTGAAACCGATAACACAAAAAACTTTTAAAAGCAAAGAATATTATCTTTTAAAGCTTTTTCAGTCTTTCAATAATCTGAGGGTTAGTCTATAAGGGGATCTAGTCCACAGCAAGCCTGGGTGTGAATCTACAGTGCATCAACTTGCTGTGCACCAAGCAGCCATGTGGAACCTGTTCCTGAGTGCACTCTGATCTACTGCTATTCGACCTTCATGCTAAGGAAATTTTAGTGCATGACAATAAAGTCCATTTGGCCACTTAGTGTACGGCAGGTTGATGAACTGTAGATTCACACCCAGGCTTACTGCACACTAAGTCTCATGTACAGAAAAGCCTATAGAGGCTACTTGTAAACTCAACATTTTCAGACAGAAGAATGATTTTTTTTTAAGTTGATAATAACCTTTTAAATTATTAAATGTGATTTCCTTATTCTTCACAAACTCCACAGTGCCATATGATGACTTTATATTTGAACTATTATTTTTTCACCTATATTTAGCCAAGGAAGTCACTTGAAGCTGTCTAGGATGAGGAGTTGAACATTCTCCCATTTCCTGTCTCTAATTTAAAGTGCATATGTCCAGTCCCTTAGAACGATGCCTTTTGATACAAGAAGCTCTCATGCTTCCTTTGAGAAGGAAAATGTCACAAATGGTTCCTTAGTGCATTTTAGGGAGATTGTAGGATTATAATATGAAAGAAGTTAAGAATGCTGTTCTATCGAATATATAAAGCTTTGTTTCTGAAGGATAGTTAAGCGATGGAACAGATTATCAAGGAAGGTTGTGGAATCATCATCACTGGGAGTTTTTAAGAACAAATTAAACAAGCCTTTCCGGGATAGTCGAGGTATACTTAATCCTGCCTCAGCATGGGGGAGGGACTAGATGGCCTCTTGAGGTCCCTTCCAGACTTCTATTTCTATATCAGTCTATGAACAGCTTTATTTATTTATATCAAATATGTGTAAAGAGTTTGATTATTAGTAGGTGAGACTTAGTATATAAAGAATCAATGTATTCCCAAAAGTGTATTGTTCTAGTAGATAACATACTCAAATCAGTAAAAGATTTCAGAGTAAATTAGATGTGCAACTTATTTTCTAATCCTGAGTAACCAACATCTTAAGTACAAAATAGAAAAATTAAATTAAGTTGCTCACCTTTGACTTTATGTAGAATTGAGATGACTGGTGTATGGGCAAATCCATGATACTATTTGAATTTGTGACACTATTACTGTTAGTGTGTTCATCTTCTCTGCTGCTGTCATCAGACTGATCAAAATCATCACTCTCCTGGTCCATTTCCTCCTCTTCTTCCACCTCCTCCTCTTGTTCACCACCATGTTCTTCCTCTTCCTCCTCCTCGTGGTTACCAGTGGATTCTTCATCCACTACAATAAGCCTATTGTTATTTTCTTCTAACTGTTCTTGCTGGGATTCAATTCTGTCATCAAGTCCAGACTCTACTACACCTATTTCCCCATTCCTTGCAATGTGCTCCTCCTCTTGTTGTCGTAACTGCTGCTGCTGCTCCTCCTCCACAACTCGATTCATCTGCTCCTCATCTACTTGGCTTGAGGAAGCATTACCTCGAAGAGACGCTCCAGTTCGTCGCCTCTTGCTGCCCACAGACAGCAGTTCCTGATTCATTTCCAAAAGCCAGCTTGCTACTTCTTGGACCTTGGCTAGACTATCTGATGATGCAAATGCTTTCACATTCTAAGGAGACAAAGAAAATTTGGAGAATGATTAAAAAAAAAGTTTGATTTTATTAAATCATTATTTTATTAATTATATAATTGGCTTATTTCTGACATTTTAAAATTCCAACTACAAATTAGCAACGGAGAATTTATATGTGAACAAAAAAACCTGTCAGTAGCACAGTACAACAACATTCTAAAAAGACAACTGTACACCAGGAAAAAGTTCAGTTGGGTTGTTAAATATGACATTGTAGGTAGCATCATGAATATTGGTAGCAAGGCAAAGAAGTGTTTTTGCTGACAATAAAAAAAATTCAGCCTCAGGCAGACACTTGGAAAGGAAAATTTTAGCCCAAGGCAGTCAAGTTTGGCACAGTTGCAAGCAACCAAAAACAGAGTCTTATAATGGAAAGTGTTTGGCAACCTTAACCATAGGTCTTATCATTCGAGCTACCTATAAACTACATGGCTATCTCATCTAAGACATATTTTCCACATCTAAAGTCACTCGAGGAGCTTTTTTACAACACCCATTAATGGTCTCAGTAGCAACACACAACAGTAACACTATCTTCCTACCCATATTCTGTATCACCCTGTTTATACATCCAATAATCATATTAACCCTTTTAGTGACATCACAATGGGAACTCATGTTCCATTGGTTATCTAGTATTATCCCATAGTCACTGCTTTCCAAGACACTACTATGTAGTCTTTGTTTTTCTTATGTATGACCTTGTATTTTGCTGTAGTTCCCACACACACAAAAAAGCAATTGGATTGTCCAGTATACAAAGCCATCCAGTTCATTCTATAACATACATTACTATTTACCACTCTGACCCCTGTGTAATCAGCAAACTTTATCAGCAATGATTTTATATTTTTTCCCTTGAAAACTGACTTTAAAAAATTCAACAGAGTTGGGCAGGGAACAGATCCTTGAAGGATCCCACTAAAAACATGCACACTTGTGGTGTGCTCCATTAACATTGCAATATTATTATTTATATTATGCTAGTAACAATAGAACCAGGTTGAGGAGGATGGAGTACTGGTTCTGAGCTTTGGCTTGGAAGAGGTAAAGACATTGACAAGAGCATTTTCAGTGGAGTGCCAGGGGCACAAGCCAGATTGTACAGATGGAGAAGAACTCCCACATTGACGGTACACAGCATATTTAATGAGTTTAGAGATTAAAAGAAAAAGAGAAATGGGGTGATAGTTGGAGAGGCAAATGGGGTAAAGGATTTTTTTTTGCTGTCTTTTTTTCCCTTCATTTTTTAAGATAAGAGAGAACATGTTTGGATTGTGAAGGAAAGAGACAGGGGAGAGTGAGAAGTTGGGAAGAGTAAGGTAGAGATGAGAGTGCACACAAGGGAGATCAGGTCACTGTGAAAAGAGGAGATAAAGGAGGAGAGTAGATGAGAAACTCCAGTCTCTATGACAGGAGAGATGGAGAAAGTTGTAGAAGAAGGAAAAGAAGGCAAATCAAGGGGAGACAAAAGATCACATCATACTTTGTCAAATTTCTCTTGGAAGAAGTCAGCAAGATCTTGTGCAGAAAGAGAAGTGGAGGCAGAAGAAGGGAAGAATTTAAGGAGTGAATCACAGGTGACAAATAGGTGGCTGGGACCGAGGACATGGGATTCAATTAAGATGGAGAAGCAGAGTTGTTTAGCTAGGATGATAGCAGAACGGAAGTAGGAGAGAACCAACCTTTAGTGGAGGAAGTCAGTTTGATAATGGGATTTCTGCTAGGAATGCTACACAGCACAAGAACAGAGGAATCAGATGTTGGGAGTGACCCAGGGCTGGGGGTTAGCAGAGCTGTACCTTCTAATGGGAGAGAGGGGCAAAAAAGTCAAGAGTGAAGGAGAGTAAAGAACGGAGAGAATCAACAATTGTATCAATGGAAGTAAGGACAAAGAGGAGAGAGCTGAGAGCAGATAAGAAGTCTGCAACACTGATGGACCAGAAGTCATAGAAATGCAGAGTCAGAGGGCTGACAGGCAATGCTGAAAAAGACCAGGGGGAACTCAGCAACAGAGAGATCAGAGAGAGAGATGGGTGCTTGGTGAAGACCAAGTCCAGTGAATGGCCCTTTTGGCAAGTGAGAGTGAACTAGGTCTGCAGGACTAATGAAGAGTTGAGCAAGAGGAAACAGGCAGCTAAGGAGTCAGGGATGGATCATCATTATGGAAGTTGAAGTCACAGAGGATGAGAGTGGGAGACCATAAGGAGAGGAGGGCTGAGGGGGAGGAGCTGGGTGGATGGTAGATGACAGCAACATGGAGGGGAAGAGGAGAGAAAAGTCTGAGGCAGTGCTGTTCAAAAGAAGAAAGAGTGGTAAGGGGGAGAAGAATCAAGTGATGATGAATCCACCACATCCTTAGGTATTTACAGATAATTTGGTGATTAAAGTACAATAGACATACAAGTAAGATGACAAGATGTTTGCAAAAGAGTTTAATTTGTTCAGCAGTTGTTGGCAATTGAATTGGCAGGGGCTTCAGGTATATCAGTTAACATACAACTGTATTTCAGTTTAAGCCAGGGTGTGCACTTTGTTATGATGCTGCAGAGTTAGAATGTTTTCCTGCATCACTCAAAAAATGACACTCTAAACTCAAGAAATAGATTTCAAAAATAATCAACATTTGTTAGGAATGCATTTGTTATGAACACATTTAAATGCCTTATTTCAGTAATAAACCGTCAACTGATGACTACTAAACTATGTATTACCGGGACCTACACAATGAATGAGAAGACACACATTCACCAGAAATGTCTTTCCTAATAGAAGGTATTAATCTGTAATTAACCATATCCTTTTGCCTCTTAGCTTTTGCTAGTGTCATAGATTTTAAGCCTAGAGAGAACCATTATGATCACCTAGTCTGACATCCACAACAGAAGCCCAAGAGCCTCACCCAAAAGTGCTTTGTAACCAGTGCCAGGTTTCAACCCTTTTCCAGGCGTGTAGTAAGTGAGGTGGGAGACATACATGCAATTACACGACACAGGGCAATTTGCATGGCAAAACTGTGTCCCCCTAACAGAATTTCAAGTGAAATGTTCTACTAGACAACTGTGATTTTTCAGCAATCCAAGAGCTGAAGAAAGAGACACTTAGTAAGAAGGAATGCTTCAGCATACTGTAAGTCCCTGAACTCTCACTGGGTGGTGAGAATGCAGTTAATTTTAATATGGTAAATAACAATGAATTTTAATTGTGTTATTAATAAAAACATTTAGTATACTATCAGTACTTTACACTATAATCTGTATTATGTACCTATCTGAACCCAACACAAATGGTTTAAGAAATATTTTCTCTGAAATCTAGACTTTGTTCTGTTATTTTAAAGAAATGATGCAAAACAGGGATAATATGCTAGTATAACACATTTTCATAGGGCACAGGTATTTAATTGAATATTCTGAATTGTGTAAACCAAATCTCTATACAACTATACTGTATAGCAAATATTGTATGTTTGCAATTTTTTTTAATTATCCTTAAAACTATGAAGTTCTTAAAGTTTTGACTACCACCAGATCTTTCTGTATTATATGGAAACAATAAAAACAATACTACTAATAACGTAGTATAATCAAAACTATATTCAAAAGGAAATCTGTTCACTAAATTCTCATCTCACTCCACTAGAGGGAGATTCCTTCTGGGCATCAAGTCACAGTTACTACTGGAGCCACTTAAAGCAGATTATAATCAAGTTTTAACAATACATTATCTATGAAAAAATACAGAATGTTACTTTCCTCTTAATTCCTTATTTCTCTGTCCTATTAATTTTACCAGATGTTTAGATTAAAAACCTAAACAATGTATATCATATTCTAAAATCAAAATTGACAGCTATGTTTCACACCAAAATCAATAAAATGAACTGATTTATTTGTAATTTGTATTTTCTTAAATTTGTGGATTAATTCAAGATGACACATTTTGTCAAATGTTCACTCTAAATCTGCTCTTCTTTCTACTGTTCATTATATCCAACAGCATCTAAAAAAAATATTTTTAATTGTTTACCAATCTAAACATTTTCAAATACAAAAAAGGAATACCAAATCTGTAAATTATGAAAATGGAGATATGAATAGATTATAAATGAAACAGTTATAACCTGTTTAGTCCAAATTCTGATTTTAAACCCCCCCCAGTACTATGTAATTAAGCAAAACAATGTACGCAGCTTACTAACAGCCCCTCTCTTCCCACAAAATGAGCTTCACAGCTTGCCCAACAACCTGGAGGTTCCTCATGGATCTGAAACAGGGCAGAGTCATCGACACAGAGTCTCTGTACCTCCTCCATGACCCTCTTCCATAGCAGAAAAGCTCCTCTGGAGCCAGATAGGGTTACCAGATAGCAACTGTGAAAAAATGGGAATTCCTTCCAGCCACAGCTGTCCTGAAGACTATCCCCTTCAAGGAGGATCCCAGATTCTGACAACACTCCAGAGAACAAGTAATAACAGTTACCCAGAGAGACAGATTGGGGGAGACAGATTAGTTATTTTCTTAAAGAAAGGTTGATTTTCACTGGTTGGTAATCATTAAATCATGTTCATTTGCAACTAAATATAGCCTTTGCATTAAGTTTGGTGCTTCATTTTGCTAACCAGGTGGATATATTACATCTAAACACATTTATTTAAGCAATTATCCATCTTAAAATATCATTTCAAAATTCTAAATTTTTAAAATTTTATGATGTTAGAAAATGGGTGAATGAGGCATTTCTTATTTACTAGATGATTTTTTTTTTATTTGTGCTTTGTGTCAAGCTCTGGGTGGCAATTCAAAATGCACCAACACACTTTTTTTTTTATAATTAGTTAAATAAAAACTTAAAACATGCTGGATACATAAGAAAAAAGTATACCAAAAAGTTTAACAAAACTTTTTTTTCATTTAAAGCTGACTGATTTATTAAACAAGGAAGTATTATCTATAGTTAGTGAATTGAGCATATTGTTTCTGTTCACCATATCCTTCCGATTTTAAAACCAGTAGATCCAATCCTCTCACACCTAGTTTTTAGAAGAGGAAAACAAGCTCAAATAGGAAAACAAGCTTTCCTGCTTTTTCAACTCTCAACTGGTTTCTTAACTTTGAATAAACTAGTCATTGAACTGAACTAATTGAATAAACTGAAATGAAGAAAATATTTTCTCTGCACCTGCAGAAGAAGCTACTTCTAACAAAAGTTGTTTTAGCACTTCAACAAACTTCATTATTAGGCGCTTAGCCAGTGCGCCTTCTACCACTTCAGTGGTTTGACTTTCTTTCAAACTTCAGCAGCAAACATGTACTGCTTAATTTTTTGTATTTAAAATATTTTAATATATTATAGTTTGTTTAGCCCTTGGCATAAATTGTCATAATTTCAGATTGAATTTTAAATAGTTTTTTTTAAATAAGCTTTTATTTAATTTAAATAAAAATCCAGTTTAAATACAAAACATGTAGTTTACATTTTAAAAATCCATTTTTAAAAACTCATCACTTTTTAGCCCCCCGTTACATGGTGTGCATGTGAAAAAGCAAGATCTATGCACAAATCTCAAGGATACAGTCTGGCCAGATCTTACATTTAACATTTAGATTCAGCCCCTCAAAAGGCTGATCTTCCACCACCGATTGAGCCTCACATGGAAACCTGGAATTTTGAAGCCAGGTTTCCCTTCTCACAACTACTAATGTGACCACAATATTAGAAATACTGTCAACAGCATCCAGTTCTACTTGGAGATGTTCTTGCTTTTAAATGCCCCTCTGCAAACCACTCACAGTTTTCCTGTGGTAGCTTATCAAGAAAAAATGGAAAACGTATTATAGTTCATAAAATCATAACAGGCCAGTAGTGCTTGGTGATTTGAAACACTAAAATGAAGATGTTCTGAAAGTGAAGTTTCTTACCTTATTGTAACTGGAGTTCTTCAAGATGTATGGTCCCTATCCATATTCCATTGTGGATACACATGTGCACCACAGGTGTGAGCCCACAGAATTCTTACGAACAGTGTCCACTGGTCCATACCAGTTCTCCTTGTGCTCCCCACTGAGAGCATAAAGGATGAGGAGGATTGACAGCCTCTCCAGTTCCTTCTTTACCACAAATGAATCTCATGATTCTCCTTATATCTGGGAGGGCAGATAATGAAATATAGATAAGGACCGCATATCTCGAAGATCTTCAGTTACAACAAATACGTAATTTTCATTTCTTCTTTGAGTGCTGGTCCTATGTATATTCTACTAGGGGTGACTAGTAAGCAGTAGTCAGAAAGGAGGAAGGGGGAACGAGGATGCAGGTGGAATAGCTGCTTGTAGAACCACTGTCCCAAAGGACGAGTCACTGACGGAGTTCAGGACCCAAGGCATAGTATGCTGTGAATGTGTGACTGGAATTCCATATAGCTGCCTTGCAAATATCAATCAGGTATACCTTCTGAAGTGATGCTACTAAAACTGCTTGTGTCCTCAGAGTGAGCCTGTATCCCACATGGGGATACAGTCAGAGATCCACTTAGAGACTCTGAGAGAATACAGCTTGTACTTATACTGCTATGACAACAAACCATCCTCTGTAACTTTCTGATCTGTTTCATTCTGTTTAGGTAAAATGCCAATGATCATCTTATGTTGAGGAAATGAAGTTGTTTCTCCTCGCTCAAGGCACAGGGATTGGGCAAAAATACAGGTAAGTGAATTGACTGGTTTATGTGAAATTCCAAAACTATTTTAGAAACAAATTTCAGTGCAGTCATAGCAAGGCCTTATCCTTATGAAACATAGTGTATGGCAGATCAGCCATTGATGTTCCAAGTTCATCTAACCTTCTGGCCGAAGTGATAGCAGCGAGGAAAATGACCTTCATTGACAGGTGAAACATGGAACATGCAGGCTAACAATTCCAAGGATCCCTTAGTGAGTTTGGAGACCACTAAATTAAGACCCTAGTGAAGGTTTGGTTTCTTTACTGATGGAAAGATTCTGATCAAGCACTCAAAAACCTGGCTGTGGATAAAGATTAAGTAACCATCCATTGCGGGGTGACATGCACTAATTGCCACCAGATTAACCCATAGCGAGCTAAGGGAAAGGCCGGCTGTCCTGAGGGTAAGAAGGTAGTCCAAAACTGCAGAAATATACACCATCTCTGGAGATTATATGGTTTTGCTGGTCCCAGATAGAAAAATGCCTCCACCTGGCTACATAGCATCTTCTGACAGAGTCTTTCCCGCTATTGTTAAGGATGCATACTGCTTCAGAGCAGTAGCATTTTAGGATCGATGTCCATTTCAGTACTGATCTCCAATGAGATGAAGAGCATCAGGGTTTGGATGCGTGACCCTGCCATTTTTATGGGTCAAGAGATCTGGAAAGGTCTGAATGCTGATAGTGGATGGGATGACATCTGTAGGAGGCTTGGAAATCAAAACTGAGTCATCTAGGGGCAATGAGGATGACTTGTGCCCTGGCTAGAATTTTCCATAGAACTGGAGATAGCAGCGGGATGGGACATAATCTGTCCCAAGGCAAGAAGAGATCACCACCCTTGGTGTACTCTCTTTTGGCTCCTCTGGAGCAGTATACTTTGCTGAAAGGCAAACAGGTCCCAAGTCAAGGTTCTTCACTGAGAGAAGATGTTGTTAAACTATTGAATCATGTAACTCCCACTTGTGATTGGTGGCAAAATGTCTGCTGAGGTGATCCACAAGTGAACTGTGGGTGACTGAGAGGGTGGCAACAGGGTGATGCGATTCTGTATGCACCAGTTCCATAAACTGACAGCTTCTATATATGTGGGGGGGGGGGGGGAGGAAGGAGGTGACCATGCCCCTCCCTGCTAGTTTAGATAGAAATGGGGGTTAGGTTGTCTGACATTATCAGAACATGCTGGGACTGTATGAATGGTAGAAATGCTTTGCAAGCCTCTCGTACTACTCTCAGTTCCAGAAGACTGATGTGAATTCTGACTTCCTGAGGTGTCCAAGTACCTTGTGCTTTGTGATTGTCCAGACTATCAGGGAGGCCTTTGTAATTATCATCTTGTCAGATGTGGGAAACAGAAAGGGAACTCTCACGCACACATGTCCATGGTCACTCCATCATGCCAGAGAGGCCCTCATCTTGGAGTTAGTTGCCACCATGCTATTCATGCTGTGCTTGCTCAGTGTATGTACTGTTCGAAGCCAAGTCTTCAGGCAAAGGTGGAGTCAGGCAAATGGCATTACATAAGTACATGATGCCATATGGCCCAGGAGAGCAAGGCGCACCCAAACTGATGTTTGAGGGTTGCGGGTAACCAGTTCTTTGAGAACACACATGGTGTGAAATCTGTCCATGAGGAGGTAGGCCCGTCTTGACTGAATTCAACGTTACTCTGATAAATTACATGGACTGTGTCAGAGTCAAGATAGACTCTTCCATGTTTACACAGATTCCCAAGGATGCTAAAAGATGGAACAGTGACATGGTTGATGTCAAGACTTCCAGACGAGACCTGCTGGTCAGAAGCCAGTCATCTCCGTATGAGAAGATGTCTGAGCTGAACTACTACTACTGGAAACACTTTTCTGAAGACTTGGGGAGCTGTACCTAACCCTAACGGGAGCACCCTGTATTGATAGTGATGGAGGCCCATCACAAACCTGAGGAATCCTCTATGAGAGTGATGAATGTTCACATGAAAGTATGCATCTTTCATATTGAGGGCCATGAACATGTCTCTTTTTCTAGGGATGGTATTATCAATCCCAATATAGCCATGCAGAATTTCATTTGCAAATAAAAATGTTGAGTTACTACAGGTCAAGAATGTGTCTCCAGACTCCGTTCTGCTTGGGGGAAAATATTTTAAATAGAACCCTTTTCTCCCAATATTAAGAGGGTACCTGCTGTATTGCTCCTTAGCGGAGAACAGATTGTACTATCTGAAAGAGAATTCCCTCATGAGAGCGGTCCCTGAAAAGGCAGGGACAAGGGGGTTTTGGGAGAGAGAGGCGAAGAAACTTGATGGTATGGCTGGAATGGATGATCACATCAGATGAGTGACAGATATCACCTCCCAGTTTTGGGAAAATTTTCACTAGATGGCCTCAATTAAATCTCATAAATCGGGTAGAGATGCCATTGATATTCGTTCACAGCTCTCTAGTATCATGTCAAAAGGGTCTCTTGGTTGGAGGATGAGGTCAGGTAGTTGCAGCTGGAGTGGGAGTCACCAGATATCTTTCATCTCTGCATTCTTTGTCGTTTGCAAGGTGGCTCGTAGGAGTGTTGGTTATAAAAGGTTTGAGCTAAGAGCTTTGGTTTGTAAGTCTGTTTATATTTCCTCTTTGTGGCAGATGTATAAATACCCGGGAAGAGAAGGGTTGCCCTAGATACTTTCAATATGTGCAGAAACTCGTTCATCTTTTCATGAATGGAATTGGTCTCAATTGTGGACTAAATCTTCCTGGATTCCCCCAAAGACCATAACCACAACTCCAACTGCATCACAATGGCAGTTGTCAAGGATCTTGATGCAGTATCAGTAGCATTGATTGCAGCCTGTGAAGAAGTCCTGGCCATCAGTCTGCCCTCATCAACAAGGGCTTGAAATTGAGCTCAGTCCTCCCGAGGTTTGTCCTTAAAGTCTAGAGTAGTTCAGAAAATCATATTTGGTGAGACAGGCCTCATAATTCAAGATCCTAAACTGTAGACTGGTTGATGCAAAGACCTTTCACCCAGTAAAGTCGAGATGTTTGGCCTCCTTATCTGTGGGAGTTGTTGCTTGAATTTTTCAGTGGCCATCTGCAACACTAGGGAGTTTGGAGTAAGGTGAGAGAACAAAAACTGTGTTCCCTTAGCTGGCACAAAGTATCACTTCCCTGCCCTCTTGGGAGTAGTGGCACAGGTGGCAGGTGTTTGCCACACAATTCTAGCTGGTTCCGGAATGGCTTCATTGACTGGGAGAGCACCCTGACTGGAGCCTTCATGGTGGAGGATATCCAGAAGTTTATGGCTTGAAAAAGCCCTGTCTGGGATGATTTAGTTGGGGATAGTCCCGCTTTGAGCAGGGGGTCGGACTAGATCAGGGGTCGGCAACCTTTCAGAAGTGGTGTGCCGAGTCTTCATTTATTCACTCTAATTTAAGGTTTCGCGTGCCAGTAATATATTTTAATGTTTTAGAAAGTCTCTTTCTATAAGTCTATTATATATATATATATATATATATATATAAAACTAAATTATTGTTGTATGTAAAGTAAATAAGGTTTTTAAAATGTTTAAGAAGCTTCATTTAAAATTAAATTAAAATGCAGAGCCCCCAGGACCAGTGGCCAGGACTTGGGCAGTGTGAGTGCCACTGAAAATCAGCACGCGTGCCGTAGGTTGCCTACCCCTGGACTAGATGATCTCCTCAGGTCTCTTCCAACCCTAATCTTCTATGATTCTATGATTGTGTGGCCTAGGCTGGTTCCAGAAGATTCTCAATCCCGTCTGGGCTGAATTTCCTGGGTGAAGGGGAAGCTGGTTCCACCGGTACAGCCGACGCTCCTGAAGATGGTCAATGAATCTCTGACCTGACTATTTCAACGGCTCTCAGTGCTTCAGTTTAGGTGGTACTGCAGTTAGTGTCAAGGTCAATGCAGAGACCTATACTGAAGAAGTCTTGCTCTTATGAGTCTTGTCATGCAGCTTAGGAAGTCCTTCTGGCATGAAGACTTGACCAACTTGGACAGGGTCAGCAAGGTATCTCTCCTCTTAGAGAGTCTATGAGGGCATCTGCTTTTGTGTTTGAGATATGAAAGTAAGGGGCATTAAGGGGGCCCAGCCAAAGGGTCCTCCCTGTGCCTCTCTCCACTCAGGAATCAGACAGAGAACTAGGGAGCGCACTCCTTGCCAAATCGAGCCTATGTACAAGGGGTCTCCACAGACAGGGTTTGACAGGGGTCTCATTGCCTTCTCCATAAAGTTTTTTTGAAGCTAGAGCTCTTGCACCTGCTGCATTCGGCTGGGGAAATACTGTACTTGGCAGAAATATGTGCCTCCCAAGGGCAGCAGAGGCAATGCTAGTGGTTGTCACTGACTGAAAACATGCTGTGATGTTCCCCTCTGGTATTATCTGGACCGGTGATCTGCTAGGTCACTCCAATCCTTGACTCTGGGAGCCAGCCTTACCCTGCTCTGCTGTGAGAACCCCCACTCTTGGGCTGTTCATGCACAGCCTCTGGCATGTAAGCTACTCCTTGGATTGTGCAACAGAATGAAACTAGCCAATATCTCCGGTCCCAGACACAACCCTAGGAACCTACATCTTGCAGTGTCCAGACTGCTCGCTGGACACTGCAAGCTTATATAAGTTCATCAATTTAATAAAGAAATTGATATGTACCAGGCTTGTTATCCCAAGGGGCGTCTCTGACACGCTTCATACCAAATGCACTGCTTCAGGTAGAATAAACAAATTTATTAACTATGAAAGATAGATTTTAAGTGATTATAAGTCAAAGCATAACAAGTCAGGTTAGGTCAAATGAAATAAAAGCAAAACACATTCTAAGCTGATCTTAATACTTTCAATGCCCTTACAAACTTAGATGTTTCTCACCACAGGCTGGCTGGTTGCCATTCAGCCAGGCTCTCCCCTTTGATCAGTGCTTCAGTCACTGGGTGGTGATGTCTATAGATGGAGGTGGAAGAGAGAGGAAGAGCATGGCACATGTCTCTCCCTTTTATCATGTCCTTTCTTGCCTTGCCCCCCTCCACCCCTCCAGAGTCAGGTGAGCATTCCCTCACCACAGTCCCAAACTGACCAAAGGAAGGGGGGGTGACTCACTCGAGAGTCCAACAGATCCTTTATTGTTGCCTAGGCCAGTATCCTTTGTTCCTGTGAGGCTAGGCTGGGTTTGTCCCATACATGCCCTGAAGAGGTGCAAACTGCCCCTCTGCTTCTCAAAAGTTTTTGCCTGGGCTTACTCAGCCTCATAACTATATACATGAAATTACAATCTATAACATTACTATGACATCATTATAACAACGATTACTATAACATTATTATAACAACAATGCTCAGTGCATCATGAGCCTTCTGAAGACAACTGACATGACAAACTTTGCATTAGATACCACACAATCACATTAAAAGGATGAACATGGGGGTGCTGGGTGTCCCCCGAGGTACAGAACATCACATATGCAGGGGCAAAAACACAGGTTTTGAAGCATGAAATCCTGGGCATAATCCAAATCCCACACTGGGAGACCGGTAAGGTTCCCTGGAGTGGAGATTCTAATACTATAACTACAACCATCAAAAACTCTAATTAACAGCAAACTAAGAATAATATAACTTTGCATATAATTACAGGATGGAAAGAAATGAGAAGCTCTGGACATTGGAGGATCCTGACTCAGTCCATGAAGTGATAAGAAAGAACTGGCAGTCGGTCCTCCCTTCCACTTATACTCTTGGTGGGGAGCACAAGTAGAGCTGGGGCACAGGTGGGGACCAATAGACACTGCTTGCAAAAACTCTCCAGTCACGTGTGCATGCATACCCAGAGTGGAATACATAAATGGACCAGCACTCAACAAAGACTAGTTTTTATGGCCAAATAAACCAAGATGCTTTGGTTCTCGTTCTTCTGGTGTCATTCTATGTTATTTGGTTTTCTCATTAGCTGCAACCAGTACAAAGGAACCCAGTACCAGGTATGAATAGAAAAATTCTGCTCCCGAAGAGAGAACTTGGTATTTCTTGCTGGCCTTCTTTAACAAAGGAGCAGCAACTGCAGGTGTCTGCCATACATTTCTTGCAAAGTCCAACAGTACCTGTTTAATCAGGAACGCACAAAACCTGACATTGGTGAATGAAGTATGCCAGTTTATGTGAGGATTCTTACACCTCCTCAAGAGGACTTCGTATAGCCTCAGCTACTCTTCTGAACAAGTCCTGAAAATGTTTCAAATTATTTGGGTTAGATGGAGTGGAGGGTCGAGGATGACATAGCTGTGGGCCCAGGTAGATCTCCCATTTCAGAAAGCTCTTCCTCAGAATGGGCAGGTTCTCATGAAGCCACCTGAGAGGAGCATGTTGTGGAGCTGTGGAAGAGTACTACCTCCCTCTGTTGGGGGTGGGTGATACACAAGTGTGGCATTCTAGTTGGTATGGACCTGCTGAGGCCAGGCAACTCTGGAACATTACAGGGATAAGGGCCTGAAGGTCATGGAGTAGGATACCAGAGCATATGAGTACCCAACAGTCTCTGTTGAATGAATCCTGGATTCTCTTCCCAATCCATAAAAGTCACAAGAAGGGGCCTATCAGGAATATTATTATTTCTATTAGTAGTATGACAGTAGCACCTAGAAGCCCAACATGTAGGAGAATGTTGCCCACTCCTCTTTGACTCAGGTGAAGAGAAAACAGAACATTCAACATCCAAAGAGGGGGTGCATCGAAACTGGATTGCTAGGCTGCAAGGAGAGTCTAGGTCCTAGACTGTAGGAGCAGTCAGACCAGGTGATACACCTGGAATCAAAGGTATTGCAGGTCCCAGTATCAATGACAGACTGTTCACATTTGTAGAGAAGAGTAGTGATTCAGGTTCCTCCAAAACTTCTAAATATCCGGGTTTCACATACTTCACCAGTACGGAACAGGGCTGTGCCACAAACATCAGAGCCAGAGTGGAGTGTGCCAATGTAGTCAGCGCTGATACAGCTCGTACTGAAGGGAGTGTAGATAGTTTTGTTGGCATCAATGTGACCATTAGGGAAACTGCCAGTACCAATGATGCTGGTACTGTGGTAGTTAACATCAAAGCAGTTGGTGCTGACGTAGGGGCCAATTAAGTGTATTGATACGGTAGTGAAGCCTCAGTAGCATGCTCCCTCAGAACACTTACAGTGACCATATTGGGCCGATAAGTCTCCTTGGAATGGGAGCAACGAGGAGATTTAAATCTGTTTGTAGTGAAAGTTTTCACAGGAGACCCAACTCTCACTATCCCCAAGGAGTGATGCTCCTTTTGCTTAGAAAACTTTTTGTCTGTCTTGCCAGAAACAGAAGCCAAAGCATTGGACAATGCAGCTCTAGAGCATTCCTGGGAAGATATTAAACTTGTTGAGGGGACGAGAAGCACCAGGATCCCAAGTCAGTCTCACAGAGTGGTCCAATAAAAAACTATCTATAAACAGGCCTCTCTGGTTTTTGATGTTCTTTTTAAGACGGATTTACAGTTAGTACATTTGCTTGGGATCTATGATTCCCGCAAACAAGAGAGGCATATGACATGCCCCTCATTTATAGGTATTGTCCCCTTGCACAGGGGCTTTGCCGGAGACTTGGGGTTAGACATCCTAAAGTCTTCGTACCAGGAAAAAAATACCAGAATGAAGGGAAAAACTGAAGTCCATCAGGTTAGTCCAACTGGCAGACCACAAGGCAATTCCATCCAACCCCTGAATGTGTCCGCCCTGCAGCAGACCTAATCCACAAATTGACATCCTTCCCATGGCAATGTACGTAAGAGTTCATGCCGAATGTTGGGCACCATTTTCTTTCTGTATATGGACTGTGGAGGTGCTGCTTACTGATGAGCACAAGGACATATGTGGTCCCAATAGACATTGCTGGCTAACACACTCAAGTATCAAGTATCAAGAGCATGGAGTGTATGCACACAAAGAATGGAATATATATTATATGTTATAGACAGACAGATATAAAAATAAACAAGCACTTGAAACAGAATGTGCGCTTTCTGATATCAAAGAGGGAAGTGTTCACTTAACATTTTTCCAGAGCGTAGGCACTAAGTGTAGACAGAAGCAATTTTTAGTACATACAATTTTATCAGCCAATTTTTCAAACATGGTTAGGAATATGCTTCAAAAAGATTAACACAATTTACATACCAAGTTTACTACATATTAAGTATATTAGAAAAGATGGCAACAATATATATATATATATTTATAGTGGTGGAAGTATTTTTTCAGTATTTAGTTTAAAAACACTTTGTTAAAGATGGAACAGGCTTTCAATTTTTTAAAAATATATTAATTTATTTGAGATCAAGCATTGTAATTTCAACTGCAAAGGCTGTTATGAGTGAAGTTTTAACAATTTTTAACTACAGTATTCACTATCGACAGCATTCTTTGTAAAAATATTATCAGTTATCTGCTTTCTTATATCCTGTGGTTTACATAAGAATCTTTGACATAAAATTAGCAAAAAGTCAAAGAAACCACAAGTTTCTTACAGAATTTTTGGACTCTTTTGTGCCTTACATAACAGGCACATCTTTCCTCTAGTTAGTATATTTAATAGTAAGACAAAAGATGTCTAATAAATGCAAGTTGATGGAGAGAGAGAGAGAATAAAGGATCACTAAAATAGCAAGCGGAACACTGCCCAAAAGGAGAGATTACTTACCTCATACAGTAATTGGAATTCTTTGAAATATATCCCCATATGGGTGCTCCATGTCAGGATATGCACATGCCCATGCACTCTTGATCAGAGATTTTCATCAGCAGTGCTCATGGGTCTGTGCCTTCCCCCTAGACAACATAAGGGTATGGTGAAGGGTTGGTGTGGGGGGGGGGGGGGAAGAGAGGGGAAATGCCTGAGGCTTCATAACAGTTTAAGATGTAAGATGCAGCTTGGAACGTATTTGGATAATCTCTGAGTGAAAATTGTTTGTCCTTTCATACATTCTGCAACTGAGATGAAAAGCCTGGGTGAAACCCTGATGGGCCTAGTCCTGTCTAAGTAGAAGGCAAGCATATGAAGGCTTGTTTCTTCTTTCCAAGAGTGAGGTGTGGGATAAAACATCAGTAGGGGATGTGAAATTATGAGGAAACCTTGGGAGGGAAGCAAAGGTGTGGATGTAGTGAAGTAATGACCATGAGGAATGCAGTCTTAAAGGGACAGATAAAAGAGGGAAAGACTCAAGAGGAGGTATCACTCTGAAACTGCATCAAATCTGGAAGCATTTCCAATTCTGCAGGTAAGTTTTCCTCATTGAAGATTTTCTGCTATTAAGCAGAAAGAACGGTTACTTACCTTCTGTAACTGTTGTTCTTCGAGATGTGTTGTTCACGTCCATTACACATTAGGTGTACGCGCGCCGCGTGCACGGACGTCGGAAACTTTTTCCCTTAGCGGCTCCCGTCGAGCCGGCAGGGCCCCCTCCTTCCCGCCAGAGCGGCGCCCCGCTCCAGGGTATATATATCCCTGCCGACCCGACCCCTCCGGTTCCTTCTTGCCGGAGACTCCGACAGAGGGGAAGGAGGGTGGGAAGTGTAATGGACGTGAACAACACATCTCGAAGAACAACAGTTACAGAAGGTAAGTAACCGTTCTTTCTTCTTCGAGTGATTGTTCACGTCCATTACACATTAGGTGATTCCCAAGCTTACCATTGGAGGTGGGTAGGAGTCAAGATACAACTGACTGTAACACAGCCCGACCGACCATTGCGTCCTCTCTGGTCTGATGATGGATCGCGTAGTGGGCTGTGAACGTATGTATGGACGATCAGGTGGCTGCCTTGCAGATCTCCTGGATAGGGACCTGTGCCAAGAAGGCCGTAGAGGACGCTTGGGCTCTAGTCGAGTGGGCCCGGATCTCCGGGGCCGGAACATTGGCGAGCTCATAACAGGTGCGTATACAATGCACAATCCATGCCGACAAGCGCTGTGTCGAGATAGGCAAGCCTTTCATACGTTCCGCAATCGCAATGAACAGCTGGGGTGTTCTGCGGAACGACCTGGTCCGTTCCAGGTAAAATGCCAACGCCCTTCGGACATCCAGGGTATGTAGGCTGCGTTGGTGAGGGTCCGTATGGGGTTTAGGGAAAAACACCGGTAGGCAAATATCCTGCCCCATGTGAAACTGTGATACCACCTTTGGGAGGAATTTGGGGTGCGGCCTCAGTTGCATCTTATCTTTATGGAACACTGTATAGGGTGGTTCCGAAGAGAGGGCCCTCAATTCCGATACCTTTCTGGCCGACGTAATGGCCACGAGAAACGCCACCTTCCACGAGAGGTGCGTGAGGGAGCAAGTGGCTAGGGGCTCAAAGGGAGGACTCATGAGTCTTGTTAGGACTAGGTTTAGACTCCACACCGGGACAGGCGGGCGCGAGTAGGGGAACACCCTTTCCAGCCCCTTGAGGAATCGGGCCACTGTGGGGTTGGAGAACACTGACACTCCCAACTCTCCCGGATGGAAAGCCGAAATAGCGGCTAAGTGAACTCTAATTGAGGCGGGCGCAAGCCCTTGATTCTTGAGGTGCAGTAGGTAGTCCAAGATGAACGGAACTGAGGCTTGTAAAGGCTGTATGCGTTGAGGTTCACACCAGTGGGAGAACCTTTTCCATTTTGCCAGGTAGGTCGCTCTTGTAGAGGGCTTCCTACTATTAAGGAGGATTTGCTGAACTTGGCGAGAGCACCTGTGCTCTGCATCATTCAGCCAGAGAGATACCATGCCGTGAGATGTAGCGAAGACAGGTTCGGGTGGAGTAGGCGACCTTCGTCTTGCGTGACTAGGTCGCGATGAAGGGGGAGGGTGATTGGATCGGCTATGGACAGCTCCAGCAGGGACGTGAACCAATGCTGGCGTGGTGAGTATGATCGTCGCCCTGTCCCTGCGGGTCTTGAGGATAACCTTGTGTATGAATGGGAACGGAGGAAAGGCATATCTGAGGCTCCCTCCCCATGGGATCATGAAGGCATCTGCTAATGATCCCCGGCTGAGGTTCTGGAACGAGCAGAACTGAGGGCATTGGCTGTTGTCCCTGGTGGCGAATAGATCCACCCGGGGAAAGCCCCACCTCCGGAAGATCGAATGCAGGACGTCTCGCTTCAACGTCCATTCGTGCATTCGGTAGGAGCGGCTGAGGCGGTCTGCTAAGCCGTTTTGAATTCCCGGAAGATACGTCGCGATGAGGTGTATCGCATGGGCTATACAGAAGTTCCATAATTGGAGTGCTTCGTGACAGAGGGGAGAAGACCGGGACCCACCCTGCTTGTTTATATAGAACATGGCGGTAGTGTTGTCCGTCAGGACTGCCACGCTGTGACCCTTTATGGTGGCGCGGAAGGTCTGGCAGGCGAGGCGAACCGCTCTTAGCTCCTTCAGATTGATGTGAAGCAGCTTGTCTTCTCTGGACCACAACCCTTGGGTCCGCAGTTCCCCCAGGTGCGCCCCCCAGCCCAGGTCCGATGCATCTGTTACCAACATCAGAGTGGGCTGTGGGGCAGCGAAGGGGATCCCTTCGCATACCTGTTGGCGATCGAGCCACCAGCGTAGCGAGCTAAGCACCTGGTTTGGGATCGTGACTACTTGATCCAATGGGTCTCTGTTGGGGCGATGCGTGTGGGCGAACCACAACTGTAAAGGGCGGAGCCTCAGGCGGGCATGCCTGACCACGTGTGTGCAAGCTGCCATATGTCCCAGAAGCTGCATGCAACACCTTGCCGTTGTCGTGGGGAACTTTTGGACCGAACTTACGGCTTTGTGAATTGACATGAACCGTGCCTCTGGTAGGCTCGCTTGCGCGGTTACCGAGTCCAGGGTTGCACCTATGAAGTCCAGCCTCTGCGTGGGGACTAACGTGGACTTGGGCACATTGATCCGGAGGCCGAGCTTGTCGAACGTCTGCAAGGCCAGCTTCACGTGAGATTGCACCTCGGCCTCCGACCTGCCCGCGAGTAGCCAATCGTCCAGGTACGGGAACACCCGCATCCTTCTCTTTCGAAGGAAGGCTGCCACCACGGACATGCATTTCGTGAACACTCGTGGTGCTGACGCCAGGCCGAAGGGCAGGACCGTAAATTGGAAGTGGCGCTGGTCGACCATGAAGCGCAGGAATCGCCTGTGGGCCGGATTGATTGCGATGTGAAAATAGGCATCTTTCATATCGAGGGCAGCATACCAATCCCCCGGATCCAGGGATGGGATAATAGTTCCCAGGGAGACCATACGGAAGCGAGCTTTGATCAGAAACTTGTTTAGCTCGCGTAGGTCCAAAATAGGACGGAGGCCTCCTTTTGCCTTGGGAATCAGGAAGTATCTGGAGTAGAATCCTTTTCCCCTCAGGTCTGTTGGGACCTCTTCTACTGCTCCAGCAGCGAGAAGGGTCTGAACCTCCTGCGTGAGAAGTTGCTCGTGAGAAGGGTCCCTGAAGAGGGACGGGGAAGGGGGATGGCAGGGAGGGGGCGAGGAAAAATGGAGGGTATAGCCCGCCTTCACTGTGCGCAGGACCCATCGGTCCGATGTTATGCGCGACCATGCCCGGTAGAAATGGGACAGGCGGTCTTTGAAAAACAGAGGAGGATCCGGTATGTTTTTTGGATATGGTACGCTGTCCTCGAGCGTAGCTTCAAAAGCCTGGTTTATTTCCTGGCTGCGGCTTGCCCTGGCCGTGACTCTGGCCCTGGTTAGGCGTATTGTTATGTCTCCGCCTGTTATCCCTGCCTCGACGGCGGTACGGCTCGTGTCGGGGGCGAGGGTGGTAATGCCTTTGCGGTGGCTGGGGTTTAAAGGGCTTATGCTGCGTTACCGGAGTGTGCATACCCAACGACTTAAGGGTCACTCGTGAGTCCTTAAGGCTATGTAGCCTAGCGTCCGTCTGGTCGGAAAACAAGCCCGAACCTTCAAACGGGAGGTCTTGCAGCGTGGTCTGTACCTCTGGCGGGAGACCTGAAGCCTGCAACCACGCCGAGCGCCTCATCACGACTCCCGACGCAATTGTTCTAGCCGCCGCGTCGGCTGAGTCCAGTGCGGCCTGCAATGAGGTCTTGGCCACTGCCATTCCCTCGTCCACCAGGGCCGTGAACTCCTGGTGCGCGTCAGGTGGGAGGGAGGCCTTAAACTTGGCAACTGATGCCCACGAGTTAAAATTGTGCCTGTTTAGAATCGCCTACTGATTGGCGATCCTCAGTTGAAGGCCCCCAGATGAATAGACTTTCCTCCCGAATAAGTCCAATCTCTTAGCTTCCTTGCCTTTGGGGGCAGGAGCTTGCTGGCCATGCCGCTCTTTTTCGTTGACCGCCGAGACCACCAGTGAACAGGGGGACGGGTGAAGAAAGAGGAAGTCAAACCCTCTAGATGGGGCGAAGTATTTCCTCTCTACGCCTTTTGCAGTTGGCGCACTAGAGGCCGGTGTTTGCCACACCGTCTTATAGTTGGACTGTACTGTCCGTATAATCGGGAGAGCGACTCTGGAGGGGCCCTCTGGGCTCAGGATATCGACCATGGGGTCGTCCTGCTCTACAGTCTCCTCCGCTTGCAAGCCCAGATTGAGGGCTACCCGGCGAAGCAGGTCTTGGTGTGCCCGATGGTCGATCGGGGGAGGGCCGGACACCAATGTGCCCGCTACCGCCTCACCTGGCGAGGAGGAAGAGGTCGGGGCCTTCTGCCCATCCTCATTGTCCAGCAACCCGGCATCAGCCAGTTGTTCCTCTGCGGCCTGACCCGAAGCGTGGGATTGGGACGGCACCGAACTCGGTGCCGAGTCCACTCCTTCCCGCTCCGGTGGTCTAGAGACCGTTGCCTCCCTATACGATGGCGGGCGGTGCCGCGGGGAGCGGGATCGGTACCCGGATGGCCCGGATCTCGAGGCCCTCGATGGGGGTCCTTGCTGGTGCTAGGCCCAGGGTGTCCAGAATGGCCACTGGCTCGGTTGGCCCCATTGGGACTGACCGTAGTCTCTGCTGGCCCGTGGCCTATGGGCATACCCGCCGTACCGGTCTGAGTCAGCCCCCGAGACCACGGACGGTGACCTGGAAGGCCACGGTGGAGCCGTAGAATGGTGCCGGTCCGGTTCTGGGGAGTAGCGCCTCCGCGACCAGGACCTGGAATAGCGCCTCGCCAACCTGGACCTGGAATGGTACCGGTGATCGTGGGACCGGGAACGGCTACGACTGGACGGCCTTGGGTAACGAACCGCCGACGCTTCGCGGTGCCGACTCGTGCTCAGTTGCTGAGTCGGTGCCGACCGCTTGTTGAAGCCCGACTGCTGCGGTGCTTCCTGCGCCGAGGGCAACCGGGAGTCCACCGAGGCGGAGCTCGACCGGGACCGGTTCCTGGAGCGGTGCCGAGACGGCGACCGTGATGGGCGCAACATCGCCGGCTTGCCTCTACGTGGCAGCATCGGCGGAGCGCCCTCAGCGCGTGCCGGGGCCTCGACGGACAAAGCGATGAGGTCCTTAGCTGCCTCAAACGTGTCCGGAGTGGAGGGCTGTTCCACGAGCTCCTCTAGCCCTTCATCCTCACTCGACGCGCCCATCCCGGGGCTCGACGGGCCTTTCGGCGCCGGAGCCACTACCGGGGTCCGTGTTGGGGCCGTATCGGCCTTAGGGGCACTCGAGGTCTTTACCGGTGCCGGCCTCTTGTGCGGGGAGCGTCCTCGGGCCTTAGACTGGCCCTTCGCTTTCGCCGGCGAAGACGATCGGCGTCGTGCATTTCCCCGCTGGGTCGGTGCCGCGGTCTTCGGGTGACCCGCCGGTGCCTGTTCCCGCACCGATGCCGGGGCGCTCCGCATGGAGGCAGACGGTGCCGTCGAAGTGGAGGGCTGTAACGCCGTCTCCATGAGCAGCTGCTTAAGGCGAAAGTCCCTCTCTTTTTTAGTTCTGGGCTTAAAGGCCTTGCAGATCTTGCAGCGCTCTTTCTGGTGAGCTTCCCCCAGGCAACGGAGACACGAGGCGTGGGGGTCGCTCAATGGCATAGGCCTGCGGCACGTGGCACAAGCCTTGAAGCCTTGGGCGTGTGGCATACCCCGCCGCCCAGGGCCGGTGCCGGGGTTGAATAAACAACCACGGCAGGAACTTTAAGTACCCTAATGAGCTGTTAACTACTGGCTCAACACTACTATAAACTAACTGATAACTCTAATGACTATTTGCTACGGGACACTCTCAGACGAGAGACAGAGTTGTTCCAACGCCGCCACGGACGGTAAGAAGGAACTGGAGGGGTCGGGTCGGCAGGGATATATATACCCTGGAGCGGGGCGCCGCTCTGGCGGGAAGGAGGGGGCCCTGCCGGCCCGACGGGAGCCGCTAAGGGAAAAAGTTTCCAACGTCCGTGCACGCGGCGCGCGTACACCTAATGTGTAATGGACGTGAACAATCACTCGAAGAAGAACTATTCGTACTTCTGGAAAGCAGTCTTGCTCTGTACCAGAGAGCCATTTAGTAGCCACATCTTGAGGTGAAGTGCAGAAGATTTGAATGAGTGATGGATCCTAACTATTGCGTGAGGAGATTCATTGTCAAGGGAAGATGGAAAGGCGGTTGCAGAGTCATGCAAACCAGCTCTGGAAACCACACCTGCTCAAAACAGTGCTATGAGGATAGCTATTAATCTTTCTTGTTTCAATTTGTCAAGGAACTTGAACAGTAAGGGAGTCAGGGGATAAAAGTAAAGCAGTATGCTAAGGCCAAGGAATGGTATAGGCATCCCCCACTGACTTGCGGCCGTGCCCTTCCCTCAAGCAGAATCATCTGCACTTTGCATTGGTTGGAGTTAAAAAGAAAGATATGTGGATGATCCCACATAAGACATACCTTTTGAAAATCCTCATTGTTCAGTTTGCACTCATGTTCGATGGAATCCACCACTGTGATCTGTAATCTCAGCAGATAAATCACTGAAATATGCGTGCAGTGAGAGATGCACCCGTTCATAGTTTTCTGGCTTTAGTGCATAAAGACTGGGATCTTGCTTCTCCTTGACAATTGATATAATATACCGTTGTTCTGTTGTCCAGATTATTCTGATCAAGTGGCACCTGATGTGGATGAAGAAGTGGTGGGAAGTGTATCAAACCGCTCTGAGCACTAATATGTTGATATGGAAGATAGCCTCTTAAGGGATCCATCTTCCCTGAGTTATGAGGTGTTGGGAGTGTACCTCTTAGTCTATGGGGCAGATATCTGTGTTAATGACTCTTGTGAGAGGGGGCTGCAAGAACGGAACTCCCACGTACACCTTTAGAGGGTCTTTAAACCAATGTAGAGAGTCGGTGACCCTCCAAATTCCAGACCAGCAAGCGTGTCTATGAAAATGCATGGAGTATAGATGGTTCTCAGCCAGGCTTGAAGACACAGTGTCACAAACATATGGCCCAGAAGCTGCTTTATATTTAAAGTGTGTGTTTTTTTTACCCTAAACATACAAAGACCAAGGTGGAGAAGGCACCTCTGGTGAGTGCATATTTGTAACTACACTACAAGGGTTAAAAGCAATTGTGTTTAATTTTTGATTTGCCCTGATGAATTGGGATGCATTCGCAGCCAGTACAGCTACTGGAAAAGTCTGTTAACATGTCTGGGAATGTAGCGGGAATCCTCCAGGGACACCTCCATGAAGCTCTCCTGGAGGTACTCTGAAAGCCTTTGCAGAAGGCTTCTGGGGAGGGCTGCCTTATTTCGTCCTCCACGGTAGGACACTTTACCAAGCCAAGCCAGTAGCAAGTAGTCTGGAATCATTGCAGCACAAAGCATGGCAGCGAATGGTCTTGCGTTTTGGTCACAGTCATGCAACATTTGGTCTTTATCTTTCTGTGTCAGCCTCAGGAAAGTGATATCATTCATGGTCACCTGGTTGAAATAGGGGAATTTTTATAAGGGGACAGTAAAAGGACCCCGTTCATGCTGGGCTGTTTGTGCTTGGCTAAAAGGGATAATCCCGGAGAATAGCCATGCGGTGGGGTGTGCTGCACATCCAACCGAAAACCAAAGCCTCTTCTTTTAAACGGCAAACCCAACCGGCATTGCTTGCTATGGGAAAGGAGTGAGCTGCAGTTTGAAACCATTCCCACATGTTATGAAGGCAGAAGAAGCCAACCCCATGTACCCTTTGGCTTACCATGGCTGCTGGCAAACCGAATTCTGCTGCCCAGCCACGTGTGATATGTCACCATATCGGCAGGTGCTCAATATAAAAGGCAAAATGTGACCTTGTACCTAAAGCACATGTGCTGTCTGCTATGAATTGTTTGATTCCCTGTGAAAGAGTCTCCCTTTTGTTCTCAGAAATTTATCTTCTTAAATTTTACTCTCCCTTTTTATCTTCCCTGCAGGTGCAAATGTTTCTATGCTCCCCGTATCATCTCCGTCCCTGAGGAGATCGCAGATTAGAAGGTGAAAAAAATGCAATCGCAATGACATGTTTTCTGACTCATGCAGTCCTCCCACACTGATAGGACACAGCTGAATGCATGGAGGCATTCGGTGGCAGAGGCCAGGAAAGCATACAGTGGGTGTGATCAGAACATGCAGGAGGAGATGCTGAGGCTAATGGGGGAGCAAACGGACATGATCAGGCATCTGGTGGAGCTGCAGGAAAGGCAACAAGAGCACAGACCGCCACTGCATCCATTGTATAACTGCTTGCCTTCCTCCCCAAGTTCCATATCCTCCTCACCCAGACACCCAAGAACAGTGGGAAAGGGGGGGGGGGGTTAAGGCTGCAGGCACCCAGCCACTCCACTCCAGAGGATGGCCCAAGCAACAGAAGGCTATCATTCAAACAGCTTTGATTTCACTGCTCTACAGCCAAAATGCTTCTGAAATAAATGTAGTCAAACTTTACTAATTCTGGGTCACTGAGAACGAAAATGATGCTTAAAATTGTTGATTGGCTCTACTTTTCAAGATATGCTATTGGGTCAGTATATACGACCCTTGACTTGGGAATAGCAGAGGATAAGTGAGTTATAAAAGGAAGGGATCTCAACTTAAACCAGAAATGACTAAAATACATCTTTGACTGGATCTATGAATAAATCTATGACTGGGTTTGGACAGTACTTGCTTTTTAGGCAAAACAATGAATGATGCAATCTGAAGCTGGTATTGCATCATACATGATATGAATTGCATCATGTTATTCCTAGAAGTCATGGATGATGCAATCGTAACAAAGCTTACATCACTCTGCTGAACAAATTGCCCTATATCAGCTCTAGAAATCATACAGTGTCGTGCTCTCTTATTTGTCAGTGTTTGATTTTGCAAAGGGACACACATCTGTTTAGCTAAAGTGAGCAGAGATGCCTCGTACTTGTGTGAACAGTGCAGATAACTTCTGCTATGTTTGTGGTGAAGTGACTTTTGCATCACAAAAGCGCAGTATAACCACTATGGTTAAGAAAGCCTATCACCTTTATTTTGGCTGCAAAATTGGAGATCAGGACAAGAGGTGGGCCCCACACATATGCTGCAACACTTGTGCAACAAATCTTCGCCAGTGGTTGAACAGGAAAAGGAAATCTATGCCTTTTGCAGTGCCAATGATTTGGAGAGAGCCAACAGATCATACCAGCAATTGTTACTTCTGCATGGTGCCTCCAGTTGGGAAAGGTGTGTCAAAGAAGAAAAAGTGGACTGTGCATTATCCAAACATTCCATCAGCTATACGCCCAGTACGCCACGGAGAAGGATGCCGGTTCCTGATGCACCAGAATCATTCTCACTTGAGTCAGACGAGGAAGAGGATGAAACTTCTGGTCCTGAACCATCAATGTCACAGGACCCACATTTTCTCCCATCCTCCTCCTCTGAACCACACCTCATAATACAAAGTGAACTGAATGACCTTGTCAGGGATTTGGAACTACCCAAGAGTAAGGCAGAGCTGTTGGACTCCAGACTACAGCAGTGGAATCTCCTGGCAGGTGATGTTAGGGTTTCCATGTTCCGTGACCGTCAAAAGGATCTTGTCCCATTCTTCTTCATGGAAGGTGATCTTGTAGCCTGCAACAACATCGATGGTGTGATGGCAGCCCTCAACATCGTTCACGATCCAGATGAGTGGAGACTGTTCATTGATTCATCGAAGACGAGTCTTAAAGCTGTTTTACTGCATAATGGCAATGTTTTGCCATCAATTCCAGTTGGTCATGCAGTCCATATGAAGGAAACCTATGACAACATGAAACAACTTTTGAGGTGCATAAACTATGACCAACATCAGTGGCAGCTTTGAGGCGATTTGAAGGTTGTTGCTCTCTTGTTTGGTCGGCAGACTGGATACACAAAGTACTGCTGTTTTCTCTGCGAATGGGATAGTCGTGCAAGAGATTCCCACTACATCAAGAAAGTTTGGCCACTCCAACAGTCATTGGAGCCTGGGAGGAAAAGTGTTCAGCATCCACCACTTGTTGAATCAAGGAAGATTTTGTTACCACCCTTACACATCAAGCTGGGTCTGATGAAGAACTTTGTCAAGGCCATTGACAAAAGACAAGCAGCTTTCAAGTACCTCCATGGAAAATTTCCAAGGTTAAGTGAAGCCAAGATAAAGGAAGGTGTTTTTGTTGGTCCTCAAATTTGTGAACTTCTTCAAGATGATGCATTTGACCATGCACTGCGTGGCAAGGAAAAGACGGCATGGAAAGCCTTCCAGTTAATGGCAATAAATTTTCTCGGAAACAACAAGGCAGACAACTACAGGTTGGTGGTGGAAAACCTCCTCAAGGCATACAAAAGCCTTGGTTGCAACGTCACTAAAGATACATTTTTGGCACTCTCATCTAGATTTTTTTCCACCGAACTGCGGAGCAGTGAGTGACAAGCGATTTCACCAGGACATTGCAACAATGGAGACATGCTATCAGGGCAAATGGAGCCCATCAATGCTTGCAGACTATTGCTGGACAGTGACAAGAGATTCTCCATTTAATGAATACAAGAGACAAGCCAAGAAGCGCCAAGTAGACACTGAATAGGACTAAACTATGTACAGAATAGTTTTTTGCCTTTTGTTTCATAATAAATTTTATTTATATAACCCTTTTGCTGATTTTTAAAGTGTTACATAAACAGGACAAGTGAAATATTATCATGTAAAGCAACCATAAACACATGAAAGACCTAGGTTTACAATTTATGATTAAAACTACTATCTACACAATATACAGAGACATAAAATGTAAAAACTTAAATATCTTAGAAACAGTAGCCAATCAGTTGTTTTAATTGTCATATTTGAATTCAGCACATCAAAATACATAATAAATAGCACATTTTATCTCTGAAGCAGACGACTTCTCAAAAATTGTAGACCAGTAGTGTGGCCACAATAAGCAATGTGGCCTTGTCCTTCCCTCCTCCCCCACCCCACCCAGGCTACCTTGTCAGTGATCTCACTTTGTTTTTAATAAATAAAGAATGCATGGATTCAAAATAATAGGGACTTTATTTCCTTTGCCAGCTGTGGTCAAGCGGGGAGCGGGACTGGCTTACAGGGAAGTAAATTCAACAAAGGGGGCGGTTTTGCATCAAGGAGAAACACACACAACTGTCACACCGTAGCCTGGCCAGTCATGAAACTGGTTTTCAAAGCCTTTCTGATGCACAGCGCGCCTAGCTGTACTCTTCTAATTGCCCTGATGTCTGGCTGTTCAAAATTGGCTGCCAGGCAATTTGCCTCAACCTCCCACCCCACCATAAATGTCTCCTCTTTACACTCACAGATATTACGGAGCACACAGCAAGCAGCAATAACAATGAGAATATTGGTTGCACTGAGGTCTAACCCAGTCAGCAAACAGTGCCAGCGAGCTTTTAAACGTCCAAAGGCACATTCTACCACCATTCTGCACTTGCTCAGCCTATAGTTGAACTGCTCCATACTACTGTCCAGGCTGCCTGTGTATGGCTTCATAAGCCATGGGAGCAAGGGGTAGGCTGGGTCCCCAAGGATAACTGTTGGCATTTTAACATCCCCAACAGTAATTTTCTGATCTGGGAAGTAAGTCCCTTTTTGCAGCTGTTCGAACAGCCCGAAGTGCCTAAAGATGTGAGCATCATGAACCTTTCCCAGCCATCCCATGTTGATGTCGGTGAAACGTCCCTTGTGATCCACCAGTGCTTGCAGCACCATTGAGAAGTACCCCTTGTGGTTTATGTACTGGTTGGTAAGGTGGTCCGGTGCCAAGATAGTGTGACAAAGTTCCTCCTCTATCTTGGTGGGTCCTGCGCTTATTGGCGGATTTTCTTGCCTCAGAGATTCACCATGTGGGTTGGGGAACAGCCCAGAGACCTTCCCCTCTGGAAGAACCCACAGTCCAGGTCAATTGGGAGGTTTGGGGGGAACCCGGGCCCGCCCTCTACTCCAGGTTCCAGCCCAGGACCCTGTGGACTGCAGCTGTCTATAGTGCCTCCTGTAACAGCTGCATGACAGCTACAACTCCCTGGACTACTTCCCCATGGCCTCCTCCAAACACCTTCCTTATTCTCACCACAGGACCTTCCTCCTGGTGTCTGATAACGCTTGTGCTCCTCAGTTCCCCAGCAGCACACCCTCTCACTCTCAGCTCTTTACGCCTCTTGCTCCCAGCTCCTCACACTCTCACCACAAACTGAAGTGAGCTCCTTTTTAAAACCCAGCTGCCCTGATTAGCCTGCCTTAATTGATTCTAGCAGCTTCTTCTTAATTGGCTCCAGGTGTCCTAATTAGCGTGCCTGCCTTAACTGGTTCTAGCAGGTTCCTGATTATTCTAGTGCAGCCCCTGCTCTGGTCACTCAGAGAACAGAAAACTACTCATCCAGTGACCAGTATATTTGCCCTCTACCAGACTCCTGTACCCCACTGGTCTGGGTCTGTCACAATAGGGATGTGTGTTCTGTCTATCGCCCCACCACAGTTAGGGAACCCCATTGCAGCAAAGCCATACACTATGACCTGCACATGCACATTTCCCAGAGTCACTACCCTTGTTAGCAGGTCACTGATTGCCTTGGCTACTTGGATCACAACAGCTCCCATAGTAGATTTGCCCACTCTGAATTGATTCCCGATTGACCGATAGTAGTCAGGCACTGCAAGCTTCCACAGGGCTATCGCCACTCGCTTCTCAACTGTCAGGGCAGCTCTCATCTTGGTATTCCTGCACTTCAGGGCAGGGGAAAGCAACTCACAAAGTTTCATGAAAGTGGCCTTACGCATGCGAAAGTTTCGCAGCTACTGGGAATCATCCCATACCTGCAACACTATGCAGTCCCACCAGTCTGTGTTTGTTTGCCGGGCCCAGAATTGGCGTTCCATTGTATCATCCTGCCCCACTGCCCCATGATGTCTCAATTGCCACCTCCCATGCTTTCAGGAACATCTGTGTGCATGTCCGCCTCAGAATCATCCTCGTGCTGGCGTCTCCTAGCGAGGTTCTGCACATACTGCAGGATAATGCGCGAGGTGTTTACAATGCTCACAACAGCAGAGCTAAGCTGAGCGGGCTCCATGCTTGCTGTGCTATGGCGTCTGCACGAGTAACCCAGGAAAAAAGGCGCAAAACGATTGTTTGCCATTGCTTTCAAGGAGGCAGGGGTGGGAGGGAGGGGAGACGGACGACATGTACCCAAAACAACCCGCGACAATGTTTTTGTCCCATCAGGCATTGGGAGCTTAACCCAGAATTCCAATGGGCAGTGGGGACTGTGGGATAGCTACCCACAGTGCACCACTCCGTGAGTCGATGCTAGCCACAGTATTGAGGATGCACTCCGCCAACCTACTGCACTTAGTGGGGACATACACGATCAGTTGTATAAAATCACTTTCTAAAGATTGACTTCTATAAAAATGGACCTAATTTCGTAGTGTAGACATACCCATAGTGTCATCCGGAGTCCTTGAGAGTGTGAAGGGACCCATCCATGGTGTCTCCAAACAATTTGGCCCAATCGAAGGGAAGTTCCTCAACAGTATTTTGTACCTTGCGGGACTGTCCAGAGCACTGCAGCCAGGAAGCTTGGTGCGTAATTACTGCTGTAGCCATGGAGCATGTGGCTGTGTCAGCAGCACTGAATGAAGCTTGGAGGGTGGTGACTCAGACTCCATAGCTCTCAGAGATGACTCCAACAGGACTTTAAGTCTGAGCTCCCTGAATTTCTTACATCTGCTCTTAAGTTCTGAGCAGATCTTGCATTTGTAGAGAATATGGGTTTCCCCAAGCCAACGGAAGCAGCTTGAATGTATCAGCAGGGAGATCTATGATGGGTATGACAAGGTTTGAAGCTGGGATTGTGGGCATAACCCATCCTCGAAGCCCCGGATCAAGGCCTAAGAAAACAAAGGCTCAGATTGGCAAAGAAAAAATGGAGGAAGGAGAACCCCTGCACCCACAAGCACAAAATGCACTAAAAAAAAAAAGGGGGGGGGGGAATAAAATAAAGAAATATTGTAAAATAAAGAAAAAATAAGCAAGAGGTGCAGCAAGCTGTGAGGCTTAGCTAATGGTGATACTCCATCTCAGGTCACAGGCAGTTGAGAAGGAACTGGAGCAGTGGCGGGTCCACCCCCCTCTATAGGCTCGCTTGCCCCTGGGAACCGGGCCCCGGGGGAGGGGTGGGGGGCCTGGCCACTGCCACCCCACCCAGGCTCTCTCAGGCAGCTGCTACACTGCACAAAGCAGTGACCTACAGAGGCTAGCTTCAGCCACATGAGAAGTGGCTCCCCGCCTGGCCCGGCTGCCAGGGAGAGTGACCAAGTGTGCCATGGGGGAGGTGCAGTGGGAGAAAGACACAGCCCCCCAGCAGATAATGTGGGGTGGGGAGAGCATGGTGGCCCTGGGCTGGGTGCAGGGAGGTGGGAGGGTTGCTAGGCAGAGAAGCCGGGTGGGGCCTATCAAGCATTGTTCATACAACACAAAAAAAAAAAAAAAAAAGGTGTTTGTTTTTAAAAGAACAGGTTTAATTTTTCCTTTTTAAAAAATTAGCGAAGAAGAGTAAAGAGCCAAATTAAAGGAAGGAAAGGTCTTCATCCACAGCCAAAGCACTCTAAGTTCCCTGTAAGCTGCTCAGCCATGCAGCAACCTATTTAGCGCCACGCAGGCCCTCAGAGAACCTGCAGGGATGCGGTCCACATAATACAGTGAGAGAGGCCCACAATCATAGACAACTTGTGCCATACTGGGGGGCACAATCTAAAGGGGAGGACACGTAAACGCCCCACACGTCTCCTCTGCCTAGAAACCCTCCCATAGCCCTGCTCCCAGCCCAGGGCACCGTGCTCTCCCCACCCCACATTATCTATGAGGGCAGGGGCTTTGTCCTTCTCCCACTGCACCTCACCCATGGCACACTCAACCACTCTCCCTAGCAGCCAGGCCAGGCGGGGAGCTGCTTTTCACATGGCTGAAGCTGGCCCCTGTAGGTCGCTGCTTTGTTCAATGTAGCAGCTGCCTGAGAGCACCTGGGTAGGATGGCAGTGGCAAGCCCCTCCCCTCCCCCCCCCACACACACTCCCTCCCTGGGCCTGGTTCCCCAGGGGCCAAGTGAGCCTTAAATGTGCTGGAGGGAGAGGGGACTTCAGGTCACTTGGCCCCTGTGCCTGGCAGCCGGGCCTGGGTGGGGAGCGGAAGCTGCCGCCTCCCCAGCCAGACTCTCTCAGGAAGCTGCTATGCTGCACAGTGCAGTGACCCAGAGCGGCTGGCATGAGAAGCGGCTTGTCCCACCCTCTCCACTCCCCACCCAGGCCTGGCCCCCAGTACGCATCGCCTCTGCCCACAATGGTAAATAGGTTGAGAACCACTGATTTATTCATTTGGTATTAGGGATAAAGCCTGTAGCACCTCTGAAGCACAAACTATAGGATATTAATATTTACAAAGCTGCATGAACAGCCAGTCCATAACATTAACAAATCTAAAGCTAAAGGTACAACATAAAAGCACATGTAGCCCAACGTACTTGTAAACACATTAATATCTGATCATAATAATATCTGATCGTGCAGGCAGGGGACTGGACTCGATGACCTCTCGAGGTCCCTTCCAGTCCTAGAATCTATGAATAAGTAACAGTCATTACGCCATTTAGTTTCTAAAGTTTTCAGCCTTTTTTTTTTTTTTTTTTTAAATCAGTATGTCAAAATACCGGTTTACTATACAAATCAAGAGTGTCCTAGAAGATAGGCAAATTCTTGTATTTTAATTGCCCCCCTAGCCCTACTACGAGTGGCAGCCAGAAAAGTTTGTCATGGAATCACCATCAGCACCTTCCAGCTGAGGATCTCAAAGTGATTTACAAACATTAATAATTCAATTTCACAAGAGCCCTGGAAAAAAGTAAGTATGTGTGCACATGCACGTGTAACAATGGTTTACCACTAGCATCAAAATAACTGGGGAAAAGCTGAAATATAGCATGAAAAGTTGACAATGAAAATTTCAAAACTGGATTCGATTTAGCAGCGTTATAAGCTAGAGGGCTGGGGGGAGGGGGACAGGAGTAAGAATAAGGAGTGGGAGTGGAGAATGCACTTCACATATGCAACATCACTTAGTATATTTTACCAGGTCGGCTGCACACATTGCATATGCTCAGCCCCCTGCCTTGTTCCCCTGAGCATCCTCTGTTTGTGCAGCTATTTCATTTTTTATAAAAGATATATACTAGTCTAGGGGCCAAATTCATGCTTTATAAATTATGCAGCCCAGAATATTCAGTGAAGATTTTGTATAGTACATGCTGAAGAATAATCCGCAGCTTCCTTCTTGTAAAATGCACCTTCAACAATGGAATTAAATTTTAGAGCTGGCTCTCTGAAAGCTAATCAATGAACCTGTACAATGTTTCTGCCTCAACACTTCAAAATCCACCTGAGAGATCTCCAGCCTCTACTTTAAAAAAAAAAAAATTACAAGCTGGGGTTTGAGGGGTGGAGTAGTAAGGAGAACTACAGGAATAAACTTTTATCAACCTTGCTGAAGCCTATCAATATACCTCATACATTATTCAGAAACAGCGGAATCCATTGACATTCCTCTGGTTTTAGTGACTTGACATTTGGTGTAAATTAAGGATTCTACAGACTACTTGAGAAGGGGTAGTCCTGATGCCCATGAGTGGATTTCTCTCAACTCCTCTCAATATACTAAGAATCAAACTAAGGAGAGTAAAGTTGTTTACTCTGTGCATCACCAGGAAATGCTTCACAGAATGTTCTGATGTACATCATCTGGTGGTGAATAGATCTAAAGTTTGACCTCATTTCAGCAAGACACTTGCTGAAAAACTGCATGCAAAATTGCCAAGTGTGAAAACAGTACAAACTCCTGTCTGACAGCCTAGCCCTGGCCCTGCCCAGACCCCAATGAAACCATCTCAAGTGGGCTGCCAGAGAAGAGAAGTGGAAATTATTGGAATTATAATCTAATATGTTTAAAGCGATCCCACTAACCTTGTTTTGGTGACAGAAAGGCAGAATAGTCCAGTAGTTAGGACATTAGCCTATGACTTGGAAAACTTGGGTTGAAGTTTCTGCTCCACCACAAACTTCTTATGTGACTTTGGGCAAGCCACTTAACCTCCTAGGCCAGGCTCTTAAAGGTATTTAGGGACCAAAACATGTACTTTCCTACATCACAGAGGTGTTGTGAAGATGCATAAAACAAAGTGAGATGCATAAAAGATACTGCAATGATGAGGACCATATATGCATCTAAGATCGACACTGACTCAAGAGATGGAACGGGAATTATTTAACTGAAAAATCATCACCCAGGAAGAGATGCAGGAACAATAGGTGCAAGAGACCAAATACAGATATGCAGTCTGTGATTTAAAAACCTGGAACCAGGGCCAGGCTTACAGAGATTGCCAGAGTTGAGTTAAACTTACAGTCCTCAGGAATTCAGTCCTCAGGAAGTCTGTGTATATTGTATTAGAGTACTAGGGGTCTAAATCTGGTTAACTGTTGTTGTGTGACCAGAAATTGCCTATGAAATTGCCATACACTAGCCAGATGATGAGAGTGAATGAACTAACCGTCCTACTTCCCCCTTTAAGGCTGTCAAAAGAAACCTAGCTAGATAACTTGGGCCTGCTCTACACACAGTTTTGTACTGGTACCACCCTCCCACCCCTATCTCCGTATGGATGAGGCTATTGTTGGTAAAAAGGTGCCTTATACCAGTATAACTATTCCTGTGCAGGACTGGCCTGTACAGTATACAGCACCTTTATACTGATCTAACTGCATCCACACTAAAGGGATTGAACTAGTAGAAATATAATGGTATATTATTTGCTATTCTTCTTGTGTGCAGACAAGTGCTTGCTTTACTATTTCCATCATCATAGAGCCTTCAGTAGGAGTGTTACAACACTTGTAGCTTGTTCAGAATGTAGCAGTGATTCAACTGAGGTCAGAAAGACAGTAAAACCCTAGAGAGAGAAAAATTCCCCATTCTCTTATCCTTATTTCTAACTGGAGCCCAATTCATTCAAATTACACAACACAGTGTCTACACTAGCCCCATGTTGACGTGAGGATGTGGACTCAAGCACTACGCCTCTCGCGGAGGTGTAGTACAGAAGTCGATTTTACAATCCCTTTAGGTCCATGGAAGGGACTCAGAGTACACACATAAATGATTAACTTTATAGTGTTTATAACTGTGTTGTATAGTATAATACTGGAAAGGAGGTGGGAGGACTAAGATAAATTAAAAAGATTCTGTCTCAGCTTGAAATTACTTTTGTGAGTTCCAATGCTGTCAAGGGGTGTGTCTACACAGCAAAGAAAAACCCGGGGCTGGCCTGTATCAACTGACTCAGGCTCACTGAGCTGTTTCATTCCTGTGTAGACTTCCAGACTTGGGCTGGAACCTGACCTCTGGGACCCTCCCTACTCGTCATGTCCTATAGCCTGGGCTCCAGCCTGAGCCCAGAAATCTACAATGCAATAAAACAGCCCCACAACTCGAGCCCTGCATGCCCAAGTCGGCACAGGCCAGTCGCACATGTCTAGTTTCTGTGTAGACATACCCAGGGGGACCCGCTTTCATAGTCCATAGCAAGTAAGCTGGCAGCAAATGCTTACAGGACAGTAACTATGCACAAAATCTTTTCTATTAGTTCTAATCATTTTTTCCCCTTTTTGCCCTGATTTTCTCCATGACAATGTTTTACATATAAGCAGGCCTGGGCTTATCAGTATTCATCAACAGTAGATGATTCACACAATGATAAGGCATAGCACTTCAAAATAACTACCCCATTACTTTTTCCAAATATGAACAGAATGCTTTAAGTCAAAGATGCATAAATATTCTTCACTGAAGACATCTCACTTTTAATATTTAATATATATAGCTTCTATGTGCATCGTTTACCCAGAAAATAAAAACTCTGAAATACTATGATCTTGAACGTTGATTTTGCTTTGACACATAATAAAGCCTTGTAATAGTACTTTGAAAATAAAAAACTTCCGCAGATTTACTGTAAACCATTTTTAAAACTTTACATATGAACCTCCAAATACCCAGAGAAAAGACCATTTTAGAATATGCTTACAAAATACAGTATAATTTAACGCAGTCATTAAAAAAAATAACACAAGTGCAAAACTGTGTCAAAAAGCTGTAAACTTAATCTACAGATGTTATAATGGAAATGGTGATAGCACAATGTTACATCATCAGGAACAGTGACACTGCAATATGGATCATCACAAGCCAGCAAACAGATTTAATGTCTTCCCTAGGACTCCAACACAAGCTGATGTATTAGCTGATCCTCTTAACTAAAAACAAAATGGGATTAAAAACAGCATTGGGGTGAAATCTTGGCTCCATTAAAGTCAATGACAAAACTGCAAATGACTTAAGCAGGCCCAGGATTTCAACCCAGATCACCTCAGGGCAGCTGTTAATCACAATCTATCAAGCATTTAGCCCTCAAACTGAAAACAGATGGACATATGACCCACTATGTGGATTTGTTATATCTAACTTCTATTACAGGAATTAGATCCATGTTATAATGGAACCTGAGGTTTGCCCCTTCAAGACTAACTGCTGACAACTACCTCATCTACATGCATAATAAACTACAAAATGACTAAGATATCAGAATTTTCAAAGAGAAAAAATTACTTGTAATTCTTGTTTGGTAAAGATCTAATAAATGGAGGTATAATAAATTAACACTGATGAAGAAGTTAGGAGCTAATGCCAAAGAATTGGGGGTACCTGCTGCAAAATTTGGTCCCATTTTGTTGTGCTGTACTTAGGGCTTGCTCATTGATTTCTCTCAAAAGCATGTTGCATTGATTAAGATTATAACTGATTAGACAAAGGCCAGAACTTCTACAATCTCCTATAAAATGCAAGAAAAAGACCATAATACAATAACAGCAAAGGGGAAAGAGTATGAATTAATAGGTATATAATATGCCAATTGTGAACTTTATGTTCCTTAAATGAAAGTGGGTAGAATCACTGGCACACATCAGTGTGAAGGTACACTAGAGTCAATTAAAAAAAACTGCACTTTGGCTTGTTTGTTTTGTTTACTTTATTTATAATGTATAAATAGCACCTGAATATTTTTTTAACAAAAAAAATCAAAGTGAAAATGAACACAAAATCTCAACTCTAATCCAGAATAATATATCAAGTAAGACATAGAATCGGCTCCTGCCCCACAGCAGATATGGGGATATTTCAGAATGCTGCTTGTCATAAAACAAGCTTTGAACCGATGGCTTGCCATTGCTGAATAGACTTCACTACTCAGTCTTTATAAAAGGGACGACTCATGCCAACGAGGCTACCTGGGATTTAAGTAATCTGATGGAAGATTTTCATAGTTGGTCAAATTAAGGGCAGTTGAATGCATAGTTTATATAGTCAAACCATTTTTAAAAAGCCTAATCAACTAGATGAGCACATATTTCACTGAGTAGCCATATTTTCATCCTTGTGTGTTCCATCTGCTTCACTCCATTTTTGACTATGTACCCAATTTGTGTCATGACAAATCAAGATTTTACACTTTTCTGGGAAGCAGCTGTCTTTAGTTGCTTTGCGAGCTTGTTTAAAGTGCGTCTGGGATGCTCGGCTAATAACAGCAACAACAAAACAAGTAATTACGAACCTGATGTCTAATGTATTGTTCCCAAAGCGTTAATGCCTACCTACAATGGAGTTAGAAAATGAACTCATCCTGACTTGCTCACACATTACATTGCTGTTATATCATCATTTACTACTTGCACTGACACCACTCAGTGGTTGAAAGGCCCAACATATCACTCAAAGCACCAGTTCCTTTATTGAAAGTTTTGCACCTGTAGTTTCTGAACATTTGAACAGATTACTAGAGTTTGCTTCTCATGGTGTATACGTAAGTTTCACCTTCCACACACAGCCATCAGCTTACTTTCACATTCTGATATTGAATATGAAATCTCAATAGAAATGTTTTAGCCTGACCTCTACAATCCTTTCCCAGTACTTCAAGTTAACTACAATACTTTCTACCAATCTATATATCTACCTGCATTACTAAACTTATTAGATTCTAAGGTTGAGAACATCAAGCAAGACAGAGTAAAGAACTACATTAAATAAAATTAGATAATTACTTGCTTGAAATGCATTGGCATCCTCATAGTTCCTTTTACTTTAGTTAAAGTAATTATTTCAAAGTACACCTCTACCTCAATATAACGCTGTCATCGGGAGCCAAAAAATCTTACCGTGTTATAGGTGAGACCGCGTTATATTGAACTTGCTTTGATCCATCGGCGTGCGCAGCCCCCCCCCCCCCCCCCCCGGGAGCACTGCTTTACAGCGTTAAATCCGAATTCGTGTTATATCGGGTCGCGTTATATTGGGGTAGAGGTGTATTAGCACAGGAAAGTTTTATGTTTGATGTGGAAAAAAGTGGGTTTGGAGAATGGATATGAAGTAGAAGCTGTGTGACATACAGGATCAGAAAGAATATTCCAGGTATGTAAGGCAGCATTGGAGAAGGGCAGAAGAACCATAAGGAGAAGAGGCATGAAGTGTAGAGTACATGGTACAGCATAAGACCTAAGGAGGAGAGTAACAGGAGATAAATTATTAGAGGTACTACAGGCAGGGAAAGAACTGTGCAGCTCTCATTGACAAGAAAGTGCATTATTGATCTACTTTATTATGCAGAGTTTAGGAAAAGAGGACTCAGAAATAAATGTTCTAGCTAGCATAACACATTTTTATATTTAGTAACAGCAGCAACAGCCGGAATGGACACTTCATAACATTAGCACTCGATTGTTTATTTTGTTTCTAGAATTGGCTTTGTGCACACAAAAGAAAAGAACATGGTCATAAAGACCAATAAATCAATTCCCTAATTTAATAATATTTAAAACTTCCTATACAGTGAGGGATGAGGGAAGTCCAAGCATCAACAATGTCCTTGCAATGTATTAGCTACATTCTTTAGGACGCTATATAATTGTTAAAAGGTTCCCAGAATCCAAGTGTTTAAAAGTTATTAGGTGTAGGCCATTGACTAGATTTATTTTTATTTAACATTATTCTGACCTACAGAAACATCAGATTTCAAGACTGCTTAATTACTGTCCCAGCACTCTTTTCATTTTAGAGCCCAGTCCCTATATGTGTAAACAAATTAATCTGTATACAAACCTAATAAATTCTTTGCTAAAACAGGGTTCAAAGAGCTTGCATGAGGTTGTTTATAGAAGCCAAGTAATTTAAAGCAGATACTTGGTATGGGTGACATTGGGATCCAAAGCAGAATATAGTTAATCTGATCATAAGCAAATCAAAGTTTATGACTCCAAGTAGGAAGTGACAGACAATACTATGCATCTCTCATGGCGGCAGAAACAAGCAAAGCAACTTCATAGCAAGAAGCAGATTCTGCAGGACAGACGTTTTTTGTAAAAAGCATGTCTTCTAGCAGTTTTAATTGTGAAAATACCTTCCAAACTGAAGGATGAACATGGTCTTAACCTGGAAACAAAATTGCAGTCACTGATGGCCAACCATCAGTGTACAGCACCAGTGTAAGCTTACAGTAGATAGACAGTGCCACTATTGGCACTGATGAAACTCACCTTCACTTGAAATCAGAATAAATTTACTATGGCAAATAGTAGCTTAGACCATCTACATTGGGGATTGCACCAGTGCAGCTACAATGATGGCTAGCCACCAAGGACTGTAACTGAGGTAAATCCATATAATGTAGACAAGGCCTAGGGTAGGTATGAACAAATGTTTCTCTTTATCATAATGGTGTCTTAACTGGCAATTTAACAACCAGATTTTTAAAAACTATGGTGTAACTGAATAATTAATTTATGCATGTAATTACCCCAAATGGGTGCACAAATCAGGTATTTGCATATACAAATTACCAAATAAAGGGCAAAAGGAGTAGTGGATGACCAACATTATGTTTCTTCCCCACTGATACTGAATGTAACAGCAGCTTTGCTAATTACACTTGAAGTCCTTCATAGACTATTCCTGCCTTAGTTATCATTTCTAATACTGTACCAACACTATGACCTCAACCTTCATTCCACAAATGATTCCATTCTTCCATATTTTTTAAAAGTTTTCCAACAGGCATCTTTGCATTTTTCCCATGCCATCCCTCATTCATGGGAGCAGCTTTCTATAAATATCCAAAATCACTTCATTGTCCTCTCTCAAATCCTTCTCATATGTGAAGGCTACAAAAAAGCCCCCAGAAAAAAAATAAACAAATAAAAAAAAAGCCTTGACCATAATTAGGCAGCTGGAATGCTACCACACTTCACATCATGCTGATCAATATCATTTCATTATTTCTGTGCTCCCCCGGTCTATTTATTGGTTCTGCCTGCTGCCTATAGTCTCATAATTGGATTGTTAGCTCTTCAGGGGCAGAGATTGTCTATTTTGTTAGATATTTATCTCGTATCTGGTACAATGGGGACCTGGCCTGAAGGATTAGCACAACAAAAGTAATTAAATAAGAGCCATAATCTATCTCCAGCCTTCATACAAGCTTCCCATTGTCATCAGCAGGACACCCACTTTATAATGCCAAGCTAGTCAAAGGTCCAAAGTTTTGTAGGCCTGGTCCACAGGTAAAGATTGATTCTTCTGAATTACTGGCCCTTGTGCTTCTTTTTATGTTCATAATCTGCATGGTCCAATGAAGAAAAGATGCTATAGTTTCAGTAACGTTAACAATTTAGGGTAAGGCAAGGAAATTAGAAACCAATAATTATAAAACTCTTCTCTGAGTAATGTTTTAGTGCAAAATGGAATAGAATGAATGAATGATGGCTATTTTCAGGTTTGGCATATTATGTTTCACAAAGATTTAGGCTAATTTAAATATATTAGATCTGAAAATTTACAGTAATCCCAAAACAGCAAGATATCTGACAAATTAAACTTGCATTGCAGATCAGGGAAAGGTTGGAACTGGCAAAACAACAGAATGTTTGTTGGTACAGTAGAGTAAACATTTTAATTTACAACTCATTCATGACTGCTATTGGTTGAGGGGTTTGGTTATGGGGAAATCAGGTTGTACTTACTCAGTCACCTGCTATCCTATGACAGGCAGCAAAATATGAAGAAAGAAACAAAACAGCAAAAAATGCCCATTTTTCCAAAAGCAGTACTTTCAGTTGAAATAAGTATAAGTAGAGAATCAGAGTGCTGCTTATAATCACATTATGTAGAACAGGAAGAACAGCTATTCCATGACTTGCAAAGAAAGCAGAAACCTTGCAATCATAATTGGAAAATTTATCTCAATTTACCTAAAATTTTATTTCTTCTAATGGGAAAAGTCCATAGATGATTACAATGGACCATCCCGCTCTGCTCTTCCTGGAGGCAGAACCAGACCTGTCAGTCAAGACAGACAAAGTGGCCACACCCCTAAAGTCCAAGTCAGTTTGAGATACTTCTAAAGCTGCTCTGAAGAGCTAATTCCCCCTAAGCATTAAACAAGTAATTAAGCATAGCAAGAAAAACATATGAACATTTCCTTCCCCCCAGACAACTTCAAATTCCATCCCTAACATCAGTGGACAAATCTCATGGACAAAGGAGGGGCAGGGGGGAAGAGAGAGAGAGAAAAATGTAAAAACATAGGCTACCCTCAGAGCGTTAACACTTGTGCTGGTAGGGATGGATCTGTGCACTTTCTTCCTAGAAGCAAAGACGACATTTTAGGGTAAGCTAAAATAAATGTTTGTATTCTTTCTTGCATGGAAAGTTCACAAATCCATTACAATGGAAATGCCAATAGCAATACATAACCAGAAAGAAAGGATGAATAACTATAAACAACATGAAGGAGACATCTTCTATTTTCAATAGTTACAGGGAGAGCACAGCAGACAGAACCTTCCATGAGGCCGACACATTTAATTTGTAAAACTCAGTGAAGGGATGGAAAGATGATCACACAGCAACCCTACAACGCTTTTTATCTAGGCTTGAAAGGATTTGACTTCTATCAGTAAATGTCAATTTCACTGTACACACAAACCCATAAACAGTATTTCCATCGATTACAACTGAAATTTATGGATAGGCAAAATAAAAATGCTGCTTGAAAACTTATTAGAGTTTGATTTAAGGCTATTTAATTTGTATATGTTGTCACATGATGTTAACAATCTGTGTTCAATGGTTATACATAGGGCTGCTCATTAATCAGAGTTAACTCATGCAATTAACTCAAAAAAATTAACTGCGATTAAAAAAATTGTGATTAATCGCATTGCTAAACAATAGAATACCAATTGAAATTTATTAAATATTCTGGATGTTTTTCTATATTTTCAAATATATTGATTTCTATTACAACAGAATACAAAGTGTACAGTGCACACTTTATATTATTTTTATTACAAATATTTGCACTGTAAAAATGATAAACAAAAGAAACAGTATTTTTCAATTCACCTCATACAATACCATAATGCAATCTCTTTATCGTGAAAGTGCAACTTACAAAGGTAGTTTTTTTTGTAATGTAACTGCACTCAAAACCAAAACAATGTAAAACTTTAGAGCCTACAAGTCCACTCAGTCCTACTTCTTGTTCAGCCAATCGCTAAGACAAACAAGTTTGTTTACATTTACGAGAGATACTGCTGCCTGCTTCTTATTTACAATGTCATCTGAAAGTGAAAACAGGCATTCGCATGGCACTTTTGTAGCCGTCGCTGAAAGGTATTTATGTGCCAGATATGCTAAACCTTTGTATGCCCCTTCATGCTTCAGCCACCATTCCGAAGGACATGCTTCCATGCTGATAATGTTCATTAAAAAAAAAAAAAAGTGTGTTAATTAAATTTGTGACTGAACTCCTGGGGGGGGGGGGGGGGGGAAGAATTCTATGTCCCCTGCTCTGTTTTACCCACATTCTGACATATATTTCATGTTACAGCAGTCTCTTATGATGACCCAGCACATGGTGTTGGATTTACGAACACTGTCACTGCAGATTTGACAAAATGCAAAGAAGATACCAATGCAAGATTTCTAAAAATTGCTACAGCACTCGACCCAAGGTTTAAGAATCTGAAGTGCCATCCAAAATCTGAGAAGGACGAGGAGTGGAGCATGCTTTCAGAAGTCTTAAAAGAGCAACATTCAGATGCAGAAACTACAGAACCCAAACCATCAAACAATAAAATCAACCTTCTGCTGGTGGTATCTAATTCTGATGATGAAAATGAACATGCATTGGTCCACCCTGCATTGGATAGTTATCGAGCAGAACCCGTTATCAGCATGGATGCATGTCCTCTGGAATGATGGTTGAAGCATGAAGGTAAGTATGAATCTTTAGCACATCTAGCATGTAAATATCTTGCGACACCAGTTACAAAAGTGCCACAAGAATGCCTGTTCTCACTTTCAGGTGACATTATAAACAAGAAGCGGGCAGCATTATCTCCTGCAAATGTAAACAGACTTGTTTGTCTGAGCGATTGGCTGAAAGAGGACTGAGTGGACTTGTAGGCTCTTGTTTTATTTTTGAATGCAGTTATTTTTTTGTACATAATTCGACATTTGTAAATTCAACTTTCATGATAACGAGATTGCACTATAGTACTTATATTAGGTGAATTGAAAATACTATTTCTTTTGGGTTTTTTTACAGTGCAAATATTTGTAATCAAAAATAAATATAAAGTGAGTACTGTACACTTTGTATTCTGTGTTGTAATTGAAATCAATATATTTGAAAATGTAGAGAACATCCAAAAATATTTAAATAAATGGTATTCTATTATTGTTTTAAAAAGTTAATTGTGATTAATCATCCTGTTATTCGCTTGACAGCCCTAGTTATAAAGTTTTAGGTTAAAAAAACTAAAGCATCTGTCAATTTCTGTCTGACCCCACACACACACAATTTGTGTGCAACTGTGAACATTAAAATCGCTAAAAATTAAAAAGAAAACATCTATATTATCCCTCCAAATGATAAAAAATTAAAAGTTCTGCCAAGCCTATTTATATGTTGCATATGATCCTGCAGGCCAGGAGGTTGCTAAGAGTGAGTGATCACACAACATTCAAAAAAGAAAAAAGGTTTCTGGTGTGGTAAATGTCTGCCATGACCATTTAAGCCATCTAATAAATGAATCCTTGGCTTTATTTATTTATTGAGCAAAGGATGTTTGTTTGATTATAGAACAAATGACAAATGGAGCTAGAGATTTTCTGAATTGCTGAGTTTATTCAATATTCATTTCTTTCCACCCTTCCCCCCCCCCCTTTTTTTTTTTTTGGTAAGTACTTATAATATCCAAAGATTTTCTATGTGGTCAAAAGATGGAAGAATTATTTCCTAAGACTTGGGAAACACAGACAAAGTTCAGGATAAAGCCACATTAGCTCTTAGCACTTCTGTCTCCTGCTACTCAACTAACAAGGAAGCGTACTCTATAGTGGTGTAGGGTTGACATGTGGAGACAGCTGAAGTCTTCTGATATCCAGTGAGATGAAATTCTCCACCCACTTGCTATTGCCAGCATGCTAGAAGTGGCCTCCATTTGGAATTTCACAGTTGGGAGTTTTAGGCTCATATTAAAACTTTGCTGTGAGAAATCCACTATACATGTTTTGTCCTTATCTTGCCTGGATCCATACCAATGGCCTTCACACTATGACTTAAATGTAGACCAAGCCCATGAAAATGCCCTGACAGTGGAATACTTTCTAGAGGTTAAAAGGTTATTTATTTATAATTCAGGTAAATAATCTGTTTTAATTGGTGCCTCTTCAGTACCAGGCTGCTAAATTGAATTTATCTGGGCCAGTCCTTGTGCGAGCAGGTTCTCCCTGAGGGGGGAGAAAGAAGAGCAGTTGTTGCCACCTGAACTAGGACAGAGAACCAAGGTGCTTCATTGGACAATGTGCAGCCATCAGCCCCACTTCTGCTTTCTCGTTTTTGTCTTAATTGTCTTGGAGCATATTATGAAAAGCAGACATACATTGATGCTTTTAGCGATGGGTGAAAGTGTACAACCATGGTTACTGCATTTAATCTCCTCATCTGGAATAAAACTTTGGTTATTTGATCCTGGATGCAAATGTCCATTGACCAGAATCCCAGGGTCTGACTCTGAACTCAAAGAATATGAGAGACAACTCCACTCTTAGATCTATCAACTGCCTGCTTAGATGTTTAGTTTTCCTTTTATGAGTAAGGTTTGAAAGGCCAGCAGATTGTTTTCTGCCCAGGGACAGAGGAAGCATGGACATCTATGTAAAGGCTGATGACCTGGTTGTGACGCTGGCAGGCCAGATGCCAGCTCTTGCCTAGAATGCTGGCATTAGCTAAGAACTGACAACCTCATAGCTGGAGACCAGACCAGGTCAGGTCACCTGTATGTTAGTTTTGCTTAAAGTAGGTATTAGTCTTATAAGAATGTATTTAGTGTTTAGACTATAAAATGTTTGTATGTTGCCGCATGTATTAATCTCACTTATAATGTCTATATCCAATGGGTAAATATTTAAGGGTTTGCTCTGTAACTGTAAACCCCCCCAGTCAGGAGAAACATTACCAAGTGTGAAATACTAGATTGCCACAGGAGGTGTTATTTCCTACCCAACAAAAGAAGGACCCTAGACACCAGACAAACCATTGTAGAACATCAGAGGAAAAAAAGACTTTGTTGATTGCTTTCTCCCCACCACCACCCATGAAGAGGAGACATGCATGTAAACTCATCCCATCATCTTGAACTCTGGGGGAAGGGAATAAAAATCCCCGACAAGAAGAAACTGCATCTTTTTGGCTGTTTAATCTCTAAAGGGCCAGAGATTCTAAACTGAAGCCAGAGATTCCCACCCCTGGGTCTTCCCCAAAAGACACTTTGAATAGACAGATCACTCTGTTACTCTTAGGATTTAGATGGTAATTCATTAGTGTGTGCATGTTTGCTTGTTTTAACCTGCAAATAACTCTCTTATTCCTTTTGCCTGGTTAGTTTATTACAGGATTGGTTACAGGTGTTGTTTGTGGTGTAGGATCTAGACTACACTGATCTGGGGTAAATGATTGGTCTCTTGCGACTGGAAGCAACCTGATATGTTGTGATTTTTGGTGTAAATGAGCATTTATCACTAAGTCCAGTTTGTCTGGGTGGCAAGAGAGAGAGAGTTTAAGGGGACTGTCTGACTCCGTGGTAAGACTGTTATTGTGGTCCACGAGTTCACATTTGTTATTGGCTTGGTGAAATCTAATTAATGAACCACCAGTTTGGGGTATCTAACAATGTTGGCACTCAAAGTCGTGAGCCATTCCAGACAGCGTGACACTGGTACCTCGTTGGTTTTTTTATATAAGTCATTGCTAAAGTGTTGTCAAGACCTGAGAACTACATTTTGAGTGATCAGGATTACGTAGAAGAATCAGATATGCCCTAGTAATCCTAAAGTCAAGCCAACTAAAAATGTAGGAACTTTGTCTGTAAGGTTTGGGTGAAGTTGTTCCCTGAACAAGTTCTCCAGCCCATGAAACTGGCATTGATGGTCACCACCAACCCTCTGATATTTTGACATCTTGTGGTACTCCAATTATCTACTTCTTGTAGGTAAAAAGAGAGAGATTGCAATACTCCTTTCAGCATTGGGACTACATAAGATAGATATGATTGGTCCTGTAGGCTCAGGAAGAAAAAGGAAATTTCTGCAGAGGATGCATGTGGAATTTCACCCATGGCACCACATTAATAGTAATATTACTCTCCTACACTAGCAGTATCAGAGCCCTGGCAAATGTGACTAGAGACTGACTCTGTATTGTAGCCACCAGCTTCTGAAACCTGTCCTCTGGTAGAAAAACTCTCAAAATTAGTAACTAGAATGACCCCCTCATGTAATACACAGAGTCACTTGTTTCCTGGTGGGATTGAAAAATCAATATCCAAAATCATTATTCTTATTTAGATGGGACAGGAAGAGACTACATCTAAAAACATATTTCAATATTGTACTTCTACATCCATTTTATACCCTCCAAAATAATCTCATGCACAAGAAATAAGATAATTCAAAAAGTATTCATAAAGTCAAAGAGTAAATAAATCACCTCACACTAAAAAAAGGTTTGGTGTTGGTGTGGAGTAAAAAACTATCAGCGCCTAGCCTTAATAGCTAAAACATGAGACAAATGCTGGATTTTAAAAGATGGCAACTACAAAGAAAGAATACACAAGATCTTATTTAGCTCAAAAAGCAAGACACATAACAGGCAACCTTTGAGCATTTGCCTAAAAGAGGCAAATTTTTTCCATAATGAAGAACAAAAGAAACCTACAAAATGGAGAGGAGACATGGCATCATTTTTCCATGGGACTCAGCTGCCTTTATGCTAAAAGGGTCTAGCTCTTAAAAGATACTCTACACAGATCTGGACACAAGGGAACCAGCCAAAGCTCTTCAGCTGATGTAACTATATAGCAGGGATCAGCAACCTTTCAGAAGTGGTGTGCCGAGTCGTCATTTATTCACTCTAATTTAAGGTTTCGCATGCCAGTAATACATTTTAACATTTTTAGAAGGTCTCTTTCTATAAGTCTATAATATATAACTAAACTACTGTTGTATGTAAAGTAAATAAGGTTTTTAAAATGTTTAAGAAACTTCATTTAAAATTAAATTAAAATAGAGCCTCCCCACCCCCGGACTGGTGGCCAGGATCCGGGCAGTGCGAGTGCCACTGAAAATCAGCTCGCGTGCCACCTTCGGCACACGTGCCATAGGTTGCCTACCCCTGCTATATAGTGATAGTAGAACCAGAGACTGAGCTGTGTGCAATGCAACATATACTGTCAATACATGTCTTGTTGCCCTGTTCTTTCACAAAGACAAATTACTTTTAGGCTTCTGGAGCTGATGAAGACTAGGCAGTATATTACACACACACGCCCCCAAAATGAAGTGATATTTTGGCATCAATTACTAGTAATCAGTGACTTTGAGTTGTAACACTGACAAACAGATTTTTCCATTAAATAAAATGTAGCTTCTTCACTTCTTTTTCCTGAAGTATACATAGGAAGCCTCTGCCATGACTGGTTTTCTGTCACAGAATAGACAAAACCAGGCATTTAGGAGGACACTGGGGAAAGAGCTGAACTTTCATGCAAGTACCTAATAAAGCTTATCCATTCTCTTTAATGTTAGAAATTCAGGTGTAGTGCAAACTAGATGTGAAGAAGAGTGTAGTGAGGCGGAATGGCCTCCCTCCAAACTGGAGTCTGAGGAACCATTACACTCCCCTGGGTGGGTGGAGCCAAATGCACCCCCGCCCACCTCACAGGAAGTATCAGAGCAGGACAGGAAGTAGAAAAGGAAAGCGCTGGAGCTCAATTGCTGCTGAGCCACAGGAGAGAGTGGACGTCTCTTCTAGGGAGCAGGTGCCTCTGCAAGAGCCGACCCAGCCCCAGAGTGGACCGACACCTTGCCATCAGGGGAGGCAGTCAAGGACCCCGAGGAGCTGCTGGCGCTACCAATAGCCGAAGACCCTGAGGAGACAGGGAATCTTTGGACCATGGGAGCCTACACACAGAAGGTGGTAGGAAGTAGCCCACAGGGATCAGACTCTAGTCCAGTTCTGCTGCCAGAGTGAGAGTCAGCGTGTTGCAGCTGGAATCCCACTCTGCCACTGTTAGGACCCTGGGCTGGGACGCGGTGGAGTTGGGTGGTACCATGTACTCCTACCCCCTGCCACTCCACCTCTAGGGTGCAGCCTCCTCACCATAGACCACCCGTGTTGGCGCTCACCCCCTGCCTGAGCCCCTAGACTGCTACAGATCTCCAGACTGTTTGTAGCTGTCTGCCCCAGCCACATGGCTGTGGGCTAAGCTAAAGACTGTTTGAGTCTCTGCCCTGCCCAGAGGGTCAGAGCTCCCTGATAGACTAATTATAGGCTGTTAATTACTGCCCAGCCAGGTGGTTGTGGGCTAAACACTGTTGTACTTCACTCCGCTCAGGGGCTGGAACTCTCCCCTTTAAGATGGCTACTTGCAGTCTGCCAGTAGTGGGGGACCACTACAAAGAGATCTCAAGTGTGAGGAACCACTACAAAGAGATTCCAGGAAGCTTTCATTAATAAAGAACATTAATCTGTCCCTGTGCTTCATTTCCAACATGTAAAGAACACTTAAGTTTGTTCTGGATGGTCCAGAACTGAAGCCATCCTCCTCCTGTAGTCTTGAATTCAAAATAATCTGGGGAAGATAAAGTCGTGTTCCCCAGATTTCCATCCAGAGACTCTGAAAAAGGAGCTGGGTTTTGCTGTAATGTCTTCTCTGCACCACAACAATTCTCATTTACAGAGTCTTTGGAAGAGACGGTGTGATAACATTCTTGTGGCACAAATGCAGTCCCTGTGTCTCCCCTCATGATGTAGCAGTAGAGCAGTTCTGCCTCACTTTTCCAAACATAGTTTTCAGCACACTTCAGTTTATGAATGTGGCTTATCCTTTAGCAAAGTCACAGAGTTTAACTGCTTCCAGGATAGCAGAATCTCCATGTCCAAGATAAACACAAACCAAAATAATCTTCGTTTTATTGGGCTCAGGTTTTAGCTCCCTTCCTTTTCAGGCAGACTCCAGCATCAGTGTCTTGCCTTAGCACTCATGAGCAGGTTTCCTGGTAAGAAAGTCAACAGTCTGTGTCAGTCCTACCCTCTGCAGACCACGATCTTCATTCAACTTCTGTCCCCAGCCATGCTTCTTGTACAATATGGGAGCTACCAGTCTGCTCTCCTTTCTAATCAGAACTAGCTCAGTTCAGAGCTCTTCTTTTAACCACCCCTTCCAAGCCTGACAGCTGGCAAGACCTGACAAGCATGGAGGGAGGGATAGTTCAGTGGTTTGAGCTGGCCTGCTAAACCCAGGGTTGTGAGTTTAATCCTTGAGGGGGCCACTTAGGGATCTGGGGCAAAATCAGTACTTGGTCCTGCTAGTGAAGGCAGGGGGCTGGACTCGATGACCTTTCAAGGTCCCTTCCAGTTCTAGGAGATAGGATATCATTTAAAAAAAAAAATCAAGTCTGACAACTGTTGTAGATGAAACAGATGTTGCTGATGGTCCCTGGACCACCTCATTAACCCTTCCTGGCCAGTCTGGGATTCATAAACCCCATCACAATGCTGCAGAGCAGAAACAACATGTATGTGTGTAACTGAGAACAAGATAGCAGAGAGCACTCAAATGCTAGGCCTATGTACAGTAACCAATATATCGTGGGTCCCAGAACATTTATTTTACACATACGTGTGCGCATGCCAAGGGATCCAGAGTGCTCTACTGCAGAGGTTACAAAAATGGAATTATAGAGGAGTCAGGGAAAGGGTACTCACCTAACTTTAATTCTAAACATTCCAATTGGCAAGGAGGTGCCTAAGTACTCCTGTCACTGATTTTCTAGGATTCCAGATTCACATTCAGGGAGAACGAGCACAAGTATAGATCTAGATAGTCAATACTCAAAGAAGAAAAAAGCCCTTCAGACCACTCACTTGAATTAAAGGAAGGTAGTTTGTGATTCATGTTTTGTTGAGAATTCATCTGACATGCTGCAATTTATTTCTTTTATCTTGCATTGATCTGGCAGAATGTTTTTTCATATTACATCTGAAAATCATGAATTGTTAGTGAAGCACAAGGTGTCTTTTTGAAATAGAAAAACTGAATCAGTGACCTGTCTTACATTATTAAATTAGCATGTAAAATTGCAGGTTGTCAAAGCTGTACAAGAAGCATACCACAGAATGGTTCTGCTTGCTATTGCACTACCACTAAGTCCATTCTGTTTAGCCATTCCCTTGCTACATTAGTTTTTGCCACCTAACCAAAACTGTTCCAGAAAATATTTTGTTGTCACTCAAGATATTGTGAGAAATGATTATGGTTGTAGGTGCAAAGTAAAACCAGACAGAAAATGTTTTTGTATATATTCTGTTGTGACATATCCAGGAAACAATTTCAACTCCCAACCATGAATTCTGAAGATCTGAGGTGGGGTTCAGGAAGGAAAAGAGACTGTTGGAGGGATGACACAAAGAAAGGAAGGCAGTCTAATCATGGGTATTGACAACTGTGCGTCAGGGAGCCAGCACAGTGGGAAAGAGGAAAACAAAGTGACCAGGCAAACAGATGGAGCCAAAAAAGTTGGGAAAATCCCAAGTGACAGCAGCATTAGTGGGTGCATGATTCACCCATGACATCCTGTGGTACTCCAACTATCTACTTCGTTGTAGCCAAAAAACAACCAAACAAAAAAAAATTGCAAGAGTCCTTTCAGCACTGGTAAAAGAGTTACTGGAAGAGGAGCTGTAGAGCTCACAACAGAGGTCCAATTCTTTCTACAGACAGAGCTCCAGCACATGGTCTAATGGTTAAGGCATGGGAATAAAAGAAAAATCTGATTTGTATTCCCAACTCTTCTACTGACTGCCGCCGTTTTTCCAACTATAAAAGGGAGATAATACCTTTTTAAAGTTCTTAAAGATAACAAGAAAAAAGTTGCTATAAAGATACAACGGCTTTTATTATTTTAACACCAGCTTTCATCAAAGCACTTTAGACATTAATTAACCCTCTACTCATCTGCAAGGTGCTTAAGTATGCCATCCATTTTGCAGATAGGTAAACTGCTGCACAAAGTATGTAAGTAACTTGCTTAGGGACACTTGGTGAAATCAGTGGCAGAGTCAAGATTAGACTCTGTCCTAACACAATCTGCTGCAATAACCACAAGCCATTGCTCCTTCAGAGTCCAAAAAGTGAAAGAAGGAACCAGTTATAATCAAAGAACACCACTTTCCAGTTTATTTATCAAGCTTTCTTATACAGAATAATTGAAATGTAAGGCTAGAAGAAACTTCAAGAGGTCACCTAGTCCATCCCACCCTGCACTGAGGCAGCACCAAGTATTCCTAGACCATAACTGACAAGTATTTGTCTAACTTGCTCTTTAAAACCTCCAATGATGGGGACTCCCCAACCTCCTTTGAAAGCCTATTCCAGTGCTTAACGATCCTTGGAGTTGGAATTTTTTTCCCTGAGGGAGGACATCTGAATATGATTGAGTGTGGGTGGGGAAAGGAAGGGGATGAACTGGAAGAGAGAAGTAGGGGACAGAGATTTAAGGGGGAGAGGGAAGCAGAAGAACAATGTAAGGAAAGAAGGAAGAGATACAAGTGATTGGAGAGGAGGAATAGGAAATAGGGAACAACAAATACTGAAAACAATTCAATAAAAGATGTGCTATGTCAGGAAAGAAAAAGTAAGCATATCAAAACCATTGTAAGTACAATAAAAGTTCATCAAATTGAACGTTGAATCACTGTTACAATTAAGTACAGTGAACAGCAGGAAACAATTTTATTCTTTTAAATTGGAGAAGCAGGCTCAGGGTAGAGTTGGCAAGAGAGCTCAGTATTCTTCATTTTAACTACAAGGTTTAGCCCATAAGCTAATAAGAAAAGGGGAAAATGTCTCATCTAGTTGACCAACCCTCCCCATCACACAATTTCATACATTAACATCTCCAATGCCTCTTGTTTATTACCACGCTCCTAACATTAGTATCTAAACAATTAAATCCAGGCACGCAAGGATCACATATTTATGTGATTGGATTTTTAATATGCATGATTCCATGAGACTGATTTACATACTTGGGAATGGACACCATTTCTTTAACTTAAATTCATCTGAGTCCTTGAGAATATCTTGAGAACAGGCAGAGGATTGTTAAAATTTGCATGGGTTTTTGAGTAAACATTGAAGCCAGCTTATTCTCCTTTCCCAAAGAGGAGAAAGCTGGCCTCAAAAAAGGCTCAAACCAAGAGTAGAGAGAGAACAGTAACAACTAAGCCAACCCTGTAAATAATCCTTCTTACCTCATTGTAGGAAAAAAAGCTTTCTTCCACCACAAACTAAAAAAAACCTTATCTAACTACACACTCTGTGGTATATAGATGGCATACGATAGAATTGTACTGACCTTTAGATTTAAACCTGTATCTCCCCAAGTGAGAATAATAACCTGCAGGCCTCTGAGAGAAATCAGAAGCTTGTGGAAGTATGAGGTGATTATAAGCAGTGCTGGTAACTGCCTATTAAGGTTGCTTGACACTTCCCATTATAAGATTCAGGTTTTAGTTGCTTATAACTTTGCCAAACTTTAACTGTTTGAGCTGAAGTTTTCCTTGGGAGATGTCTGCCTCAGGCTAATTATTTATGTATTTGTTTTAGCCAAAATGGTTCAGCAATTTCTGAGAACAATGTTAGGGAAAAATACATTTCCCCATATTTCATATCTGGAGACCTTTTCTTTGAAATGTTCTAGTGCCCCCATGCTTTGGACTTATGTCAAAAATGTGCCTTTTGCAGTCCCTGTGAAATTCCACCCAAATTTGGATGAGATATAAGCATTTGAAAAATCTCAATTTGAACATGCTTAGTAGAGACTTGCTGCTAGAGCTTAAAAGCTAAAATCTTCAGAGTCCATCCTCACTAAGCATGCTGAAGCCTCGCACAGCTCCTAGTGCTGACCAGCCTGCACGTGCGCCATCCCCACATAGTAACTGTGCATGCTCCAGTCCTGAGCTATGGGGGCTCAGAAGGACTTTCCCTGAGAAGACTAATCCCAGCTGCTTCAGGTTGGGTGGGGCCAGGCACCAAAACGGTAAGCAGGAAACCTGTCTCTCATGCTCTTAATTACCCACGCTGCATGGCTGCCAGGAGAAGAGAAGAGGAAGCTGCTTGATTCAAATATATAGGGACAAAAGCCAGAATGGGGGGAAGGAAAGAAGCAGACTGGAATAACAAGTCTGGGAGCCACTATGGTGAGGGAGTGACCCTGGGATCACACAAAGAACTGAGGGAAAGAAGCAGACTAGGACTGGCTGAGCAAGGAGACAGGGACTGGGAAAGGGGAGAGAGATTGGAACTTAGATAGTAAGCCCAGAGAGTGGCTCTATGGTAAGAAGAATGGGTACAACATCTTACAAGGGACAGTAGGATAGCAGGAGAGTTTGCTGCCTTCTAGGAGCAAAGACTAAGGACATCACCACAAGAATAAGCAAGTTTATAAGGTTCGCAGAAGAGACTCCTTTGGTGGTGATCTACCTTAGCATGAGTGACACCATATAAGGTACCATTCCACAGATTCTGGTCTGAAAAGAATGCTGAAGAGAGGAACATCCACACAATCGTCTCAGAAATTCTTCCTGTTCCTCGAGCAAGAGAGAAAAAAAGAAGGCAGAAGATACTGGAGATCAATGGTTGGCTAAGTAGATTGCATTGGGAGGGAAGGTTTTGATTTTGTGGAATACTGGAACACTTATTATGAAGAGAGGGGATTAAACAGTTCTGATACCCTCCATCTCAACAGAAGGAGTACTATTCTCTTGAGTGATTGTCATATTATTGATTTGAACTAGGACCATATAGAACATAGTTGCAACCAAGGCCCTGTAGTGGCACGAAATCTTGTATAAAGGGGGTCAAATGAGGTGTCTAAGACAAGGTTATGGTTTGCTAGTTATGATTATGCTGTCTATATGTGTGTATCAATCTTGTAGTTGAAGTTATGAATATTGGCTCTATACTGTCTGTATTTCAAACTTATGCTGCTTCTGGGAGACATCCCAGATAAGTTGGTGTTAGCTCTGCCTAGCCTGCTTGATGGCCGATTAAGGACCATCAGCTAAACAACTGACCCATTGAGAGAAGGCATGTACGCCTTGTAACTCAGCAAAGTATGCAGGAACTTGCCCATGTGACTCCAGACTCCATTTTGCTGTAATTTTCCACAGTAAGAACAAAGAGGTGTTCTTACACCTGGAAAAGACTATAAAAAGCTGATGCCTTATCTCCATCTCATCTTCAATCCTGTTTCTTATCTCTGGAGGGACTTTGCTACAAACTGAAGCTCTGAACAAAGGACTGAGGACCCATCCCAGCTGTGGATGTACTCCAGAGACTTGATTTAAACATGCAGCTTATTTCATCACTATTACAAGCCTGAACCAAGAACTTTGCCATTACTATATGTAATTGATTCCATTTAACCAATTCTAGCTCTCATCTCTATCTTTTTCCTTTTATGAATAAACCTTTAGATTTTAAAGGATTGGCAACAGCGTGATTTGTGGGTAAGATCTGATTTGTATATTGACCTGGGTCTGGGGCTTGGTCCTTCGGGATCGAGAGAACCTTTTTTTTCTTTTACTGGGGTATTGGTTTTCATAACCATTCATCCCCATAACGAGTGGCACTGGTGGTGATACTGGGAAATTGGAGTGTCTAAGGGAATAGCTTGTGTGACTTGTGGTTAGCCAGTGGGGTGAGACCAAAGTCCTCTTTGTCTGGCTGGTTTGGTTTGCCTTAGAGGTGGAAAAACCCCAGCCTTGGGCTGTAACTGCCCTGTTTTAAGCAATTTGTCCTGAATTGGCACTCTCAGTTGGGTCCCGCCAGAACCAGCATCGTTACAGTGATAAATTAGTTAGAGTAGTAAAGGAGGGCTTTAAACAACCATGAAGGGGGAGGGGAGGTTAGGAGGTATAATTGGGCAACTGTGGTACAAACACCCAAGTATGTAAATCAGTCTCATGGAATCATGCATATTAAAAATCCAAGCACATAAATATGTGATCCTTGCGTGCCTGGATTTAATTGTTTAGATACTAACCTTAGGAGCGTGGTAATAAACAAGAGGTATTGGAGATGTTAATGTATGAATAGAAATAGTTACACTTAATATTGGTGGGCTAGGTCTTATGATTTGGATGTTAAAATCGACAGTTATATATCTTGTTTCGCAAGGCTAGAACGGGGGCAAAAAAGGGAAAGAAGGTGGCACTATACATCAAAGACACAATTACCTGTTAGTCATCAAAGACTAAAAATCACAAGAATGAGAACAGTTTGAATGCTTATGGATTTAAGATGGGATACTGGTGGATATCTGTTACAGACAACTTAATCAGACTAGAACAGTAGTTTTCAACCTGGGGTCCACAGACTATGTCTAAGATTTCTAAAGGGGTCCGCACCTCCATTTGAAAATTTTTAGGGGTCCAGAAATGAAAAAAGGTTGAAAACCACTGGACTAAAGAACAGGAGAAAATGCTCGTTAAATATCTATCCATAATATGTAGGAGGAAAAACAGATCAAAGGTGACTATAATCTGAGGGAGATTTTGCTGGACATCTTATGCAGCCAGTAACAAAACTTCCTTAGAGTTTCTAAACATAATAGAATAATTTTTAACGCAAAATCCTGCACCCAACATAGATGTAATTCAATATTCATCCTTATTCTGACAGACAAGAAAGAGCAATGACTGTTGCCTAGGTATCAGTGATCATACACTCAGACATGTAGGAGTGGAAGAGACCTCAATAGGTCATCTAGTCCAAACTCCTGCATTACGGGGGAACTAAATATTATCTAGACCATCCTGACAGGTGTTTCTCTAACCTGTTCATAGAAGTCCCCCAATGACAGAGATTCTACAACCTCCTTAGATAATTTGTGCCAGTGCTTAACTACCCTTATAATTAGGAAGATTTTCCTAATGTCTAACCTATATCTCTCTTACTGCAATTTAAGCCCATTACCTCTTGTCCTGTCCTCAATAGATAAGGAGAGCAACTGATCCCCTTCCTCTTTCTAATGACCCTTTACTTACTTCAAGATTTATCTTCTCTTCTCCAGAATAAACAAACACAATTTTTTCAATCTTTCCTTCTAGGTCATGTTTTCTAGACCTTTCCTCATTTTTGTTGCTCTCCACTGGATTCTCTCCAATTTGTCCACATCTTTCCCGAACTGTGGTGCCCAGAACTGGACACAGCATTCTAGTTCAGGTCTTATCAGTGGAAGAATTTCTCTTGTATCTTGCTTACAACGCTCCCGCTAATACAGCCAGAATGATGTATTAACTTTTTTTGCAATAGTATTCATTTGTTGACTCACATTTAGTTGGTGATCCACTTTAACCCTCAGATCCTTTTTCTGCCATACACCACCTAAGGCAGTCACTACCTATTTTGTATTTGTGCAATTGATTATTCCTTCCTAAGTGTAGTACTTTGCATTTGTCCTAATTGAATTTCATCCTATTTATTTCAGACCATTTCTCCAGTTTATCAAGATCACTTTGAATTCTAATCCTGTCCAAAGTGCTTGTAACCCTTCCCAGCTTGGTATCAACTGCAAACTTTATAAGTGTACTCTCTCTGACATTATCCAAATCATTTATAAAGTTCCTGAATAGAATCAGACCCAGGACAGGTCCCTGGAGAAAACCACTCAATATGCTCTTCCAGCCTGACTGTAAACCACTGATAACTCTCCGAGTTCAGTTTCTCTACTAGTTGTGCACCCGCATTACAGTAGGTTAGTCTAGGCTACATTTCCTTAGTCTGCTTATGAAAAGGTCATGTGAGACAGTTACAAAAGTCTTAGAATCATAGAATATTAGGGTTGGAAGAGACCTCAGGAGGTCATCTAGTCCAATCCCCTGCTCAAAGCAGGATCAACACCAAGTAAATCATCCCAGCCAGGGCTTTGTCAAGCCGGGCCTTAAAAACCTCTAAGGATGGAAATTCCATCACCTCCCTAGGTAACCCATTCCAGTGCTTCACCATCCTCCTAGTGAAATAGTGTTTCCTAATATCCAATCTAGACCTCCCCCATTGCAACTTGAGACCATTACTTCTTGTTCTGTCATCTGCCACCACTGAGAACAGCCTAGCTCCATCCTCTTTGGAACGGCCCTTCAGGTAGTTGAAGGCTGCTATCAAATCCCTCTTCACTCTTCTCCAGACTAAATAACCCCAGTTCCCTCAGCCTCTCCTCGTAAGTCATGTGCCCCAGCCCCCTAATCATTTTCCTTTCCCTCCGCTGCACTCTCTCCAATTTGTCCACATCCCTTCAGTAGTGGAGAGGCCAAAACTGGATGCAATACTCCAGGTGTGGCCTCACCAGTGCCAAATAGAGGGGAATAATCACTTCCCCCAATCTGCTGGCAACGTGCCTACTAATACAGCCCAATATGCCGATGGCCTTCTTGGCAACGAGGGCACACTGCTGACTCATATCCAGCTTCTCATCCACTATAATCCCCAGGTTCTTTTCTGCAGAACTGCTGCTTAGCCAGTCGGTCCCCAGACTGTAGCGGTACATGGGAATCTTCCTTCCTAAGTGCAGGACTCTGCACTTGTCCTTCTTGAACCTCATCAGATTTCTTTTGGCCCAATCCTCCAATTTCTCTAGGTCACTCTGGACCCTATCCCTACCCTCTAACGTATCTATCTCTCCCCCCAGTTTAGTGATATCGGCGAACGTGGTGAGGGTGCAATTAATCCCATCATCCAGATCGTTAATAAAGATGTTGAACAAAACCGGACCCAGGATCAACCCCCAGGGCACTCTGCTTGATACTGGCTGCCAACTAGACATGGAGCCGTTGATCACTACTCACTGAGCCCGACAATCTAGCCAGCTTTCTATCCACCTTACAGACCATTCATCCAATCCATACTTTTTTAACTTGCTGGCAAGAATACTGTGGGAGACTGTACCAAAAGCTTTGCTAAAGTCAAGATATATCACATCCACTGCTTTCTCCATATCCACAGAGCCATCACAGAAGGAAATCAGGTTGGTCAGGTATGACTTGCTCTTGGTCAATCCATGTTCCTGATCACCTTCCTCTCCTCCAAGTGTTCCAAAATGGATTCCTTGAGGACCTGCTCCATGATTTTGCCAGGGACTGAAGTGAGGCTGACCAGTCTGTAGTTCCCCAGGTTCTCTTTCTTCCCTTTTTTAAAGACGGGCACTATATTTGCCTTTTTCCAATTGTCTGGGACCTCCCCCAATTGCCACGAATTTTCAGAGTTAATGGCCAATGGCTCTGCAAACACATCAGCCAACTCCCTCAGCACCCTTGGATGCATTAGATCTGGACCCATGGACTTGTGCACGTCCTGCTTTTCTAAATAGTCCTTAACCTGTTCTTTTACCACTGAGGGTTGCTCACCTCCTCCCCATACTGTGTTGCCTAGTGCAGCAGTCTGGGAGCTGACCTTGTCTGTGAAGACCAAGGCAAAAAAAGCATCAGTTCTTCAGATTTTTCCACATCATCTGTCACAATGTTGCCTCCCCCATTCAGTAAGGGTCCCACACTTTTCCTGACCTCCTTCTTGTTGCTAACATATCTGTAGAAACCCTTCTTGTTATCCTTTACATCCCTTGCTAGCTGTAACTCCAATTGTGCCTTGGCCTTCCTAATTACACCCCTGCATGCTCTAGCAGTATTTTTATACTCCTCCCTAGTCCTCTGTCCAAATTTCCACTTCTTGTAAGCTTCCTTTTTGAGTTTAAGCTCACCCAAGATTTCACTGTTAAGCCAAGCTAGTTGCCTGACATATTTGCTATTCTTTCTGTACTTTGGGATGGTTCGTTCCTGCACCCTCAATAAGGCTTCTTTAAAATACAGCCAGCTCTCCTGGTCTCCTCATATTAGCTTCCCAGGGGATCCTGCCCATCAGTCCCCTAAGGGAGTCAGTCTGCTTTTCTGAAGTCCAGGGTCCGTATTTTGCTACTCTCCTTTCTTCCTTTTGTCAGGATCCTGAACTCAACCGTCTCATGGTCACTGCTGCCTAGGTTGCCACCCACTTCTACTTCCCCTACCAATTCTTCCCTATTTGTAAGCAGCAGGTCAAGAGGATCACAGCCCCTAGTCAGTTCCTCCAGCACTTGTCCCCAACACTCTCCAAAAACCTCCTGAATTGTCTGTGCACTGCTGTATTGCTCTCCCAGCAGATGTCAGGGTGATTGAAGTCCCCCATTAGAACCAGGGCTTGTGATCTGGAAACTTCACTTAGTTGTCCGAAGAAAGCCTTGTCTACTTCTGATCCCGTGGTCTATAGCACACGCCCACCACGACATCACCCTTGTTGCTGTCACCTCTAAACTTAACCCAAATACTCTCAACAGGCTTTTCTCCAGTTTCAAACCGGAGCTCTGAGCAATCATACCGCTCTCTTACATACAATGCAACTCCTCCACCTTTCCTCCCGTACCTGTCCTTCCTGAACAGTTTATACCCATCCTTACTTAGGCTAGGTCTACACTACCCACCTGAATCGGCGGGTAGAAATCGACCTCTCGGGGATCGATTTATCGCGTCCCAATCGATCCCCGAATTGACGCTCTTACTCCACCAGCGGAGGTGGGAGTAAGCGCCGTCAACAGAAAGCCGCAGAAGTCGATTTTGCCGCCGTCCTCACAGCGGGGTAAATCGGCTGCGATACGTCGAATTCAGCTACGCTATTCACGTAGCTGAATTTGCGTATCTTAAATCGACTCCCCCCTGTAGTGTAGATGTACCCTTACATCTATTGCTTCCCCACATCCACAAGGCTTGTTATCCTGTCAAAGAAGGATATTAGATTGGTATGACATGATATGTTCTTGACAAATCTATGTTGACTGTTACTTATCACCTTGTTATCTTTTAGGTGTTTACTAATCAATTGTTTGATTATTCGCTCCATTATCTTCCAGGTACTGAAGTTGAGCTGACTTTTCTATAATTGTCCTTATTCTGTTTATCATCAATAGGTACTACACTTACCCTTGTCCAGTCCTCTGGGATCTCTCCTCTCTCTCCATGAGTTCTCAAAGATAATTGCTAATGACTCAGACATCTCTTCAGCCTGTTCCTTAAGTATTCTAGGATGTATTCCGTCCGGCCTGCTGGTGAAGACATCTAACTTGTCTAAATAATTCTTAACTTGTTCTTCCCTATTTCTACCCCATTTATACTCATGTTCACAATGTTAGTTGTCCAATCACTGCTAACCTTTTTGGTGAAAACAAACAAAAAAAAGGCATGAGCTAGTTATATTTACTTTGTGGAAACAGAATATGTCACCAACCAGTAGTAAGTATATTTAGAACTTTAAAGGGCCAGTTTTCCAAAGCTTAAAGCAATTATTGGCATAACCGACTGGGAACAAATTTAAAATGGAAACTAACAAAAACTGGAACTTATTCAAGGACATCCTATTAGATGACCAAAAAGCCATGACTCCAAAGACATTTAAAAAACAAAAGTTATGCTGGGCAAGGAGCCAATCTGGCTAAAAGGAGATGTGAACGTGATGATAAAACAAATAAAATATATAAAGGATGCAAAAAAGGGGACATAAATGGCAATGAATATAAGTTATAAGTTAAAAAAAGTGCAGGCAACTGATAAGGGAAGTCAGGTATAGGTCCATCAGTACATGCAGATGCTAAACTTGTAAACAGTGATGTAGAAAAGTCGGGAATGTTAAATAGATATTTCTACTCTCTATTTAGAATGAGATGAGAGGATGTACCCAACCCATGTGATTTTGTAGAGAAAATATTAAGATTACTATCTGTAACAAAGGAGCATGTGAGGCTGCATCTGCCAAAATTAACATTTTCAAATAAACAGACTCGAACAATTTACAACCAAGAGTCTTAAAGGAACTAACCAAGGAGCACTTTGAACCGCTAATATTACTTTTTAACAAATCTTGAAAAACAAGGGACATTCCAAAGGGCTGAGGACTGCCAATGTAGTTCCAATATCTAAAAAGGGAGAAAAGAATGACCCAGGGAACTGCAGACCAATTAGTCTGACGTTAATCCCAGGTAAAATAATGGACCAGTTAATTTGGGACTCTATCAAAGAACTAGAGGCTACACAGCATGGTTTCATAGAAAGTAGGTCTTTTTTTTTTTTTTTTTTTTTTTTAAAACAGGGTTACAGATCTGGTTGATAAAGGTAACTGTGTTTACACACCATACATAGATTTTTCCAAGGCATTTGACTTAGTATCACATGACATTTTGATTTTTTTAAAAACTGAATTATTCAGAATTAACAGAATACACATTAGATGGATTAACAATTCACTCACAGACAGATCTCAAAATATAGTTGTTAATGGGGAGATCTCAATGAGCGGGATGAGATGTTATACCTACAGGATGAGAGACTGGACATAGGACATAGGCATAATCATAGGTACTTGCCTCGATATGAGCTGTCAGTGCAACAATGGCAAAAAAGCTAATGAGATCCTCAGATGTATAAAAAGGGCAACGTCAAGCAGAAGCCTGGAAGTGATCTTGACCTTTGTACACAGAATTGGTAAGACCACTGCTAGAATGTTGTCTCCATTTCTGATAATCACACTTCATGAAGAATGAAATACTGGAAGAGTTCAAAGGAGGGTCACAAAAATTATTGAAGAGCTGGAAAACATGTCTCAAGATGTGAGGCTTAAGGAGCTTCAACCCACTCAGTTTATCGAGGAGAAGGTTGAGAAGTAACTTGATCCCTGTGTATAGGTTCTTAAACATAGAAAAAATATATGATAGTGGGGAACTGTTCAACCTTGCTGACAAAGGCATTGTGACAAATAAAGCAATTTCTTGTATATCCTTGGAAGACTTTATTAAATTAAGTTTAAGTATCTTTGGGGTCCATTGTATTAAATGCAAAGTTTAGGTATTATCACGGGCCGGGACTGTATGTAACTTCTCTGCGAGGGAGATGTGATGTGAGGCCTGGGAGTCAAGGAACTATATTGAAAGTGTGCCAGACAAGAATGGACTTCTGGAACAATAGAGTGAAGTGGATTTCCTGAGAAACACAAAGGGAGAGGTTAGCAAATGCCTTTATCTCTGGTTACACAAAAAAACAGCCTTTTGAATCATAGAATATCAGGGTTGGAAGGGACCTCAAGAGGTCATATAGTCCAACCCCCTGCTCAAAGAAGGACCAACACCAACTAAATCATCCCAGCCAGGGCTTTGTCAAGCCTGACCTTACCACCTCCCTAGGTAACCCATTCCAGTGCTTCATCACCCTCCTAGTGATAAAGTTTTTCATAATACCCAACCGAAACCTAACCATTACAACTTGAGACCATTACTCCTTGTTCTGTCATCTGCTACCACTGAGAACAGTCTAGATCCATCCTCTTTGGAACCCCCTTTCAGGTACCTGAAAGCAGCTATCAAATCCCCCCTCATTCTTCTCTTTTGCAGACTAAATAATCCCAGTTCCCTCAGCCTCTCCTCAGAAGTCATGTGCTCCAGCCCCCTAATCATTTTTGTTGCCCTCCGCTGTACTCTTTCCAATTTTTCCATCCTTCTTGTAGTGTGGGGCCCAAAACTGGACACACTACTCCGGATGAGGCCTCGCCAATGTCAAATAGAGGGGAATGATCACATCCCTCGATCTGCTGGCAATGCTCCTACTTATACAGCCCAGAATGCTGTTAGCCTTCTTGGCAACAAGGGCACACTGTTGACTCATATCCAGCTTCTCGTCCACTATAACCCCTAAGTCCTTTTCTGCAGAACTGCTGCCTAGCCTCTCGGTCCCTAGTCTGTAGCAGTGCATGGGATTCTTCCGCCATAAGTGCAGGACTCTGCACTTGTTCTTGTTGAACCTCATCAGATTTCTTTTGACCCAATCCTCTAATTTGTCTACGTCCTGAAGCTACTCCCTGAAGAGTGAATCATTGTTTGCTGATTACCTGTTCTCCAATACTGAAGATCAAAGGCCCGAGCTATATAAAGAAACAGGCTGATCTGCTCAGTTTGTGTTCTGGTTCCAAAATCAGAGGGAGTTATGAACTTGTAACGAAGAGAAAACCCAGCTGTGTGTTTTGAAGGACTGACACCTACCCAAGTCTAAAATTGAAGTTGGGGTGACCTCTGGTAAGCATTTTAGCACACATGTAGATTCTTTTATTGTTTTTAAAATGTTTTATCTGTAATGCTTTTATCTTCCAAATAAATGTCCTTATTTAGAAAGAGCAAGTGTGGTAACTTGTAACTGCAAGCAATTACACTGTTCATGGCCTCTAGAGAGATAGCAAAGCACAGACACAGGCCTGTTTAGGCAGTCTGGCTTGCTGAGAATATCACAGTGTAAATCAAGGAGCTGTGCTGTCTTGACTGTCTGGTCAGGAGATAGAAAGGCACAGGTCTCTCTCCAAGAGAGGTAATGGCAGAGAAGCTCAGAGCCTAGAGTGGGTGCCCCTGGTGGACCAGGAGAGGGGAATACAGGTGCAGTTGCCCTTAACTGTGACATATATGTAGGTTTGCCAGACATCCCGTTTTCGACCAGAATGCCCAGTCGGAAAGGGACCCTGGCAGCTCTGGTCGCACAGCGGACTGGGCCACTAAAAGTCCAGTTGGCTACAGCAGGGCAGGCAGGCTCTGTGCCCAGCTCCACGCAGCTCCCGGGAAGCGGCTGGCATGTCCCTCCAGCTACTAGGCCAGGGGTGGGCAAACATTTTGGCCTGAGGCCACATTGGGTTCCGAAACTATGCCTCCCCAAACACCCTGGCCCCTGCCTCCTATCCACCCCCTCCCACTTCCCGCCCCTTGACTGCCCCCCTCAGAACCTCCAACCCATTCAACCTCCCGTGCTCCCTGTCTCCTGACTGCCCTGCCCCCTATCCACACCCCTGCCCGCTGACAGGCCCCCCGGGACTCCCACGCCTATCCAACGGCCCCCTGCTCCCTGTCCCCTGACTACCAATTTATATCTGCGGATAAAAAATTTGTATTCATGCAGGGCTGTACTGACAATCAGAAGAGATGTGATGGTACACACACACACAAACGTATGTTCAAAAAGAGTGCACCAGTAAAATAAAATTAAAAAAAAAAAGCTAACATTTCAATAACCCAAATACTGATAAAAGATTTTTACCACTGTAAATTTCCCCTGAAGGCCAATATCTTGTGCATGTTACAAGTTAGCTCAGAGCAATTTTTTTTATAGCCTAGAATTAAATGCTGGGAAAAAAAGGGATTTAAAATGCAAGTGCTGACACAACCTTAACTACAGCATTTTGCACGATAGAGCAGCACAACTATAATTAAAAGGACAACTTACATCAAGTAAAAAGCTTCACTGCAAGCCTTTTTAATGGATCAATACTTCACCACCATCAGCAACTCAACAGGCTAAGGGAAGAGATGGAAAAAATTAGACTTGTTAAGCAATTAAGGAAAATAACTTGTATGAATACAAGGATATTTTGAAGGCTCTGAAAGCTGGTTGTATAAGATATCCCTGAATTTATTATTTACTTCTAGAATTAACCACAAAACATAGGGATTGCTTAACATCACATACTAATACAAAAACATCCATGTCTGTTGTACTGATTTTTTTGTGTTACAGAATGGCTGCAAAAAACTGTTAAAGATGCAATGAGAGCTGACTATTAAAATTGGGGGCAATCACTATTAGAAAGCTGCAGAATGAAAGCTCTAAATAACTGAAAATATATTAGGGAGAAAGCTGCAGTGTATATGACTCAATTGACAGAAATACAGTAAACTGGGTTTTTAAAGCAACCAGCAATATGGTAAGCACATATTGAACTAGCTCTCTTTTCCATAACTTTAGTAGTAAGATCTTTTAAGGCAGAGAACCAGTGAACTTTAGCTATTTATTGCAGAAAGACCTGAGAAGTACAGTTTGGTACCTGGTGATGTTAAACAGCCACAGCTACAACAGGAAGATTTTTAAGCTACCTGTATATGTAAAGTTTCTTGAAGGGCCCGGCAATACATCAAGATGAACTGGTAAGTTCACTACTGCAGTGAAGGAGTCATCCAGAAATCTGAGGATTCTTCCCCAGCATGGAACAATCATTTTCTGATGACCCTGGCTAGATACGCGAGTTCATCTGCCGTGTGTCCATGGCAGCCTTTAGTAAAATTTGAAGGAAAAGCCACTGGAGGTAACCATGCTGCTTTTATTTTTATTTCTTTTCTCATTAAGGGGAATTATCAGGGCATTTCTGTGTTCTCTGAGCATGCACTCTTACCTCAGGCAAATTGCCCCATTTTAAAATACTTAAATTTTTCACTCTGTAGTTCTATTATTGCCAACAAGCTCAGTATTGTTCACTTACAGGGTAGATAGAAAAGTGGCAGTACAGAATCTTCATTTTGGTTGGGAAGAGCAAGGTGCAAATGTTTGTGTATGACAATTTTTTTTTCTCCCTCTTTCTTTGGTGTGGGGAAAGGATTTTTCCATTTTATCTTCTTAGGATATGACCCTGCAAGCCCTTAGTAGCATTCAAGTCAACGTACTACACACAAAGTAGTGGTTTGCAGGGTCAAGGCTTCCGGACGAAATTTTCAAAAATGACTACACAGATTTTGGGTGCCCAAACTGTCACATTTTAAAGGGCTCTGATTTTCATGATGTGTTGAGAACCCATCCTTAGCTAATCAAGCCTCATAAAAGTATCTCTGGGTAGGCACACATCAAAAATGTAGACCTAAGTGTGTATTCGGCTACATCTTTTACATTTTGTAAGGCATTGCCAATGGTATACCCTCATCTGGAATATTGTCTTGATTTTTCACCACCTCGTTTTAGAAAAGGTATAACAGAAATAAAGATGATTCAGAGGTGAACACAATGAATGATAAGTGGACGTGGAAAAATGTTCTATACAAAGACATCAAAAACAATGGGGCTGCTGAAGTTAGAGAGGAGACATGATAGAGAGATATACAAAATAATTAACAATTCAAAATATAAATCAGGCACTCTAATTTACCTGCTCCAACTACAAGGATATTATCAATGAAACTGAACAGCAACAGTTTTTTTGGAAGTCATAAAAGGATTTTTTTGTTTTTACACAATGTATATTTAATGTATGGAACTAACTGTTTTCAATGGTTTCTTGCGACAACTTTGCAGGATTCAGAATAGGATTGTACATTGATATGGAGAATAAGAATATCAAATTATATGATAGGATTTAAAAAAATTCTAGAAAGCACATTAATGCTTATGCTTCAGGGGAAAAACTAACCATTTCTTGATAGAGACTGGTGTAACAGACTGGCAACATCCTGCAACATCCTGGACAAACCTTATGGAACTAAGGGTAGGTCTACACTACCCGCCAGATCGGTGGGCAGCGATCAATCCAGCAGGGGTCGATTTATCGCGTCTAGTCTAGAAGCAATAAATCAACCCGAGTGCTCTCCCGTCAACTCCTGTACTCCACCGTCACGAGATGCGCAGACGGAATCGACGGGGGAGCGGCAGCAGACAACTCACCACGGTGAAGACACCACAGTAAGTCAATCTAAGTATGTCGACTTCAGCTACATTATTCACGTAGCTGAAGCTGCGTAACTTAGATCGACCCCTTCCGCCCCCCATTGTAGACCAGGCCTTAGATAAGCTTTATGGAATTAACTTAAGCCTCTCTCTGCTGAAAATAACAGTGAACGCAGGGAACTGTTCAGCCTGGAGATACTCCAGTCAGAAGAGTATCCAGCCAAGAAAGGTGATTGCAAAGGGAACCTGAAGCCTGAGAGTGGGGGCCATAGAGGAGGAATGTAGGTGCAGCTGCCCTGAACTGTGACAGTTAAGAAGTGAGTTTCCCCCAACAATCATGTTAAGAACATAAGAACGGCCATACTGGGTCGGACTAAAGGTCCATCAAGCCCAGTATCCTGTCCTCTGAGAGTGGCCAATGGAAGGTGCCCCAAAGGGAATGAACAGACAGGTTATCATCAAGTGATCCATGCCATGTCACCCAATCCCAGCTTCTGGCAAACAGCCAGGATGGGCAGGAAGGGTGTCCCTAGCCTCTAATAGCCATTGATGGACCTATCTTCCATGAATCTATCTAGCTCCCTTTTGAACCCTGTTATAGTATTGGCCTTCACAACACCCTCTGGCAAGGAGTTCCAGAGGTTGACAGTGCCTTGCATGAAAAAATACTTTCTTGTGTTTGTTTTAAACCTGCTACCTATTAATTTCATTTGGTGGCCCCTTGTTCTTGTATTATGAGAAGGAGTACATAACGCTTCCTTATTTACTTTCTCTATACCACTCATGATTTTATAGACCTCCATCATAGCCCCCTTAGTCGCCTCTTTTCCAAGCTGAAAAGTCCCAGTCTTATTAATCTCTCCTCATACGGAAGCCATTCTATACCCCTAATCATTTTTGTTGCCCTTTTCTGAACCTTTTCCAATTCCAATATATCTTTTTTTGAGATGGGGTGACCACATCCGCACGTAGTATTCAAGGTGTGGGTGTACTATGGATTTATATAGTGGCAATATGATATTTTCTGTCTTATTATGTATCCCTTTCTTGATGATTCCCAACATTCTGTTCGCTTTTTTGACTGCCGCTGCACATTGAGTCCAAGATCCGTATTTTGCTACTCTCCTTTCTTCCTTTTGTGAGGATCCTGAACTCAACCGTCTCATGGTCACTGCTGCCTAGGTTGCCACCCACTTCTACTTCCCCTACCAATTCTTCCCTGTTTGTAAGCAGCAGGTCTAGAGGAGCACAGCTTCTAGTCAGTTCCTCCAGCACTTGTACCAGGAAGTTGTCCCCAACACAGAATGTACATGCCAGACCCAAGAGATTCCTATAACTCCTTTGAACCACCTTGCCATAGGACCACTTGAGATGTGAGACAGGGAGCTGAAAGGGAAGTGAAGCTTTGATCAGGACAAAGGATTATTAAATTCTGGAAAAGGCAGCAAGGAACTCACAACTCTTGTGAAGACAACTAGAAGAATTTGGTTTTGCATTACATTCATTTTAGGTCACTAAACTGAACCTTGCAAAGGGAGAGTTAATTCAAAAGCACCAGTTATCATAGAGGGATTAGACGAGAGGATACACCTAGTGGATGGGGGGCAGGGGGAAAGCAGTATACCTGGTCTCTTGATTTTAGTAAGGCTTTTGACAGTCTCACATGACATTCTCATAAGCAAACTAGTGAAACGTGGTCTAGATGAAATTACTAGAAGATTGATTTATAACTGGTTTAAAGACCATACTCAAAGTGCAGTTATCCATGGTTCTCTGTCAAACTGCAAGGACGTATCCAATGGGTTCCTACACAGGGTCTGTCCTGGCTCCAATATTTTCATTAGATGACTTGGATGAGAGTATATTCATAAAATTTGCAGATGACACCAAGCTGGAAGGGGTTGCAAGCACTTTGGAAGACAGGATTAGAATTCAAAATGTCCTTGATAAATTGGAGAATTGGTGTGAAATCAGTAAGATGAAATTCAAGTGCAAAGTAACACATGTATGAAGGAAAAAAATCAAATGCACAACTAAAAAAAGGGTACAAAAAGGATCTTGGTGTTTTAGTGAATCAGAAATTGAGTATGAGCCAATGTGAGGCATTAGCAAAGAAGTCTAATACTCTGGAATGTATTAAAAGGAGTGTGATATGTAAGATAAAGGAGGTAACTGTCCCACCTTACTCAGCACTGGTGAGGCCTCAGATGGAGTATTGTCTTCTAATTATGGAGATTACACTTTAGGAAAGATGCGGACAAACTGAAGAGAATCCAGAGGAGAGTAACAAAAATAAAAGCTTTAGAAAACTTGACCTATGAAGAAAGGTTAAACTGGGCATGTTTAGTCTTGAGAAAAGAAGACTGAGGGGGAACCTGATAAGAGTCTTCAAATATATTAAGGCCTGTTATAAAGAGGACAGTGATCAATTGTTCTCCATGTCCACTGAAGGTAAGACACAAAGTAACGGTCTTAATCTTCAGCAAAAGAGATTTAGGTTAGATATTAGGAAAAACTTTCTAATTTAGGATAGTTAAGCTCTGGAATAGGCTTCCAAGGGAGGCTGCGGAATCCCCGTCACTGGAGGTTTTTAAGAGCAGGTTAGACAAACACCTGTCAGGGATGGTCTGGCATACTTGGTCCTGCCTCGGTGCAGGGGGCTGGACTAAATGAACTCTTAAGGTCCCGTCCAGCCCTACATTTCTATGATTCTAAGTGGAAGGTAAATCTGAGGCAGCAGATGCGGCTGATGACAGATCAGATCAGCCCTGCTACTAGGTCTCTGTCTTTAGACTTCGTCAGGTATCCTCAATTGGATTTCCTATGAGTAATAGGAACAGGGCTCTTCTCAAGCATACCATAGAACCATGAAAAAGGAAAAGATTAAAGAAAATTCTCTCACACAACACCAGATTCATAGATTATAAAGCCATAAAGATCCACTTATCATCTAGCCCAGCGGTTCTCAAACTTCATTGCACTGAGACCCCCTTCTGACAAAAAAAATTACTACATGACCACAGGAGGGGGGACCAAAGCCTGAGCCCCGCCGTCCCGGGTAGAGGGGCCAAAGCCAAGCCCGAGCCCCACCACCCTGGGCAGGGACCATAGCTGAAGCTCTGAAAATGAAATTCACACTTTTCTTTGCATCCATAAGAAGTGGTATGTTTTATCAACATCACAAAACTACAATATCTTTTACTTGTAGAACACTTGTTTGGCTTTACAGCCATACACAGTACACTCAAAATAATGTGGTAAATTCCTCACCATACTCTCCCCACAGCCAATCATTCTTCACTCTTCATTACAAGACCAATTCTGATAGGCACTGAGAGCACTCCACTACTCAAATGAAGTGCTTACACAGGGCAACCAATTATCCAAGTGTTAGACACAGAGCTAGCCTGTCTCTATAGAGCAAAACTACACATCCCTAACATCATGAAACTAAAGTACTTACATTAAAAGAGCAAAAGTCGGGGTGATGACGAATCATTGCACTGAGTAAAGAAGAAAAACGTACTAAATGAATTAAAAGGCCATTGTTACATACTGCACATTTTTGATGATCCGTATACTAAGAAAAGACGAGATGCTGGCATCTGTATGGAATGACAGTTAAAGCAGTTTGGGTGCTTGTTTGAAGTGCTTGTGTGAGAATACAATTAAGTGTGAAAAATCAACAGGGAAACTTGAAGTCTATTGCGGTCCAAAATATTAAAAGTGGCACTTTATTATTCAGGATATCTACATCTATATTTATTTAGATTCCAATTGCTTACTTTACCAACTATAGTTTTTTATTTTTTACTACTAGCCATATACAGTTGTGAGAGAGTGAGTGGATTATTTTCTGGTTCATATATCAGTTGCAGAATCTTTATTATTAGTGATTTTGTTCAAATCAGAAAGAACACAGCTGAACTTCCAGACCCCAAAGTGGAGTTTCCACTGATAACTATTTCAGAAAAAAAACAACTTTTTGTTCTTGTAAAATGAGTAAATTTGTCTCAGAACTTGTGTCAAACAGAACTCCACACTTCCATTTTTAGAGACACTTTTCTGAGTACAGACTGAATCCAACTCCCACTGAATTAAATACGAGTTGGATAAGTCCCTAACAAACACTGCAACTCACTATGGACCAGTTTTTGTTTCCACTGAAATCATCAGTACAATTCTACTGATCAAGTCTTTACTAATTCCTCACTGAGAATGATCTTGTGCTAAAAGACCTGACTGAGAATCAGGATAGAGAGAAAAATTAGTCAAAAGGATTGTAATGATTGTGGTGCTCTAGACAGTCACAGCAATCACCACCCTCACTGAGAATAATTAGGGATATAAAATTTGAAAGTTAGGCTACCCAGAAACATGTTTTGGCTATTTAACCAACCACATCAGTTAGTTATCCCTAGTCCATGCCCACTAACTAAACTAAAGTTTTATATTTTAAGAAAGAGCTAATTTATTCTTTAAAAAATTCCCCCATGTCCATCTAGTATTTTCTTTCAGAGCTGTACTCACTTATCCTTCACCCCCTTTTATAAAATCCTGGGTAAGATATGATAGTATGTAGTATTCATTAGTCACCAACAACAGGGAGGTGACATGGATTAAAGAAGTTTGGTGTACTAGCAAAACTGATCTCCTACTAAAACATCTGCCCTTGACATTGAACTGAAAGGATAGAAACTCCACAGTTTATTTACTGGAACACAAAATTATATACATGCTTGCATTTTAGTCCTAATAATACATTGCTGAACTAGTCAGTAGTGCATAAAAGATGATGTTAAAACTCAATCCACTTCTCTTGTGCTGCTTAGTTAAATAAATTCCTTGGGGTGCTTGTGGTATGAACTGACCCTTCCAAAATATGGCTTTTGGACTCTGAACTACAGTACACTGCACATGGTGGGGGAATGGTTCTCTGGTTCTGCAGAATTAGTGCTTCACTTAACTGAAATTGAAGGACTCTGAATACTTCAGTGCTTTAGAACTAATATACTTGTATTAAGTTAATTTTTTTGTTTATGGCATACCAGTATAATGGGCTTCCTCAAGTTTTCATCAATAGGTTTCTTGGGGACTGTGATGGGGCTTGACTCACCACTGTGGTGCCTCCTGCTGGTTGTCTTGGGAATTAGCTCTGTCCCTCTTCAGGTGGTGTCTTGCACGCCGTCACCTCTGCTCCATGACCTGTGTCACCCCAAGGACCGTGGCGTCCTCTTCAGGACACAGCCCTCTGGCGTGTCACACTCTGTTCTCCCCCATTTTGGGGGAACTGCAGTTCACTGTCCAGCCACTTCCTTCTGTGGCAAGTGCATTCTACTGTTTAGCCAATTCCTCAGTGGCGAGGTGCAGAGGGGAGGGACCCAGGCTCGCTCACTACTCCAGGTCCAAATATAGCAGCCAATTACTGCATCCCCTCCGACTCCTCTGCAGATCTCCCTGGCCACTTCCTTGTGGCCCAGCATCCTCTTTGCCTTAGTCTCAGGGCCTCAGCCTGCAGTACTGCTATGTCCAGGGTACTTGCTGCCCTCAGCCTGCAAGGCAGCCAGTCTACGTCCCTCCTCAAGCTCCAGGGAGTGACTCCCTCTGCTCTGCCCTGCAGCACTTCTTATATGAGCCTGCCGGGCTATGATTGGCTGCTCCTCTCAGACCCTTTCTAATTGGCTGCCTCTGGCGCAGCCTCCCTAGGGCTGCTTTTAACCCCATTTCTGCTAGCGTGGGGCAGCTGCCCCATCACAGTGGCATACTGAGAAAGTCTCTAAGTTCTTTATCTTAAAATGATGTGTGTCTGAGTGCATATATAGGGGATGAAAACCATTTTTAGACTTCTAGGCAGCTTACATTTGGTTCAAATACTGGCTATTAGAATAGTGATCTGTATAAGAATGTTAGTTTTACTAACTAAAAAGAGATCTGCTACCTTTTCCCTGTTAAGGGACAAATCGGAGATATTATCTGTATCAGACCCACATCACTGATGTCTAAGATTAAGGTTACTGTTTGGGAAAAAAAGAAAATTTCAGTGTATTTTGATGACACATTGCTGTAACTTTGTGCACTTATCTCTTCCCTGTCCAACTCACTAACAAGCGCTATCTAGTTATGTCAAGTTACAAGGTGACTATCAACTATGAACAGAAAATTCCAATATTTGGGGACTACCACCATAGCAAGCCTTGCATGACATTTTTCCTGTGAGCTCAAAAAACACATGATAAATAGAACTGTTTAGGTGTTTGCGTTAGAAATAAATCACTACTAATAATCTGGAAATAGATTAATTTAGTTTATTTTTATAAGGGACCATTGTTATGCAAATGTATCACCATACACTAAAAACTGTGATTTTATCATCTCAGTAGTATTATTTTAACCAATGCAATATATTTCAAAAGTCCTTTCAAGAAACATTATTTATTTGAGAACAGCATTAAAAGTTCTATAGTAGCAGCTAACAGGCGCATAATTTATATTGTTTATCTTACAAAAATAGTTCCTAGCTGTTTGTGGAGGGGAGGAGATAAAGTTTCTTTAAAAAGATTTCTTAACTGCAAAGACAGCAATTTTAAAACCAAAAACATTTTAAGGTTTGAAGGCCATTCATCAAAAGAATGTACTCAAGGTAAGACAAGTTTTGGATCCAAAGCATTGTTTTCCCCTTTAATTTAAAGGAAAGCCATGTGTGTGCTATATTCTTGTAATTCATACACAAAGCACTTTGCTAAGCATGCTAAAAATGGATAATTATGAAATTTTATTTTTCTGCTCCATTATTTATGTTCACTAGTGTATTTATAGAGAGATATACAGAAATGTATATCCAAATTAAAATTTAAAGCCAGTTTCCATCTTGCTTTAATAATGCTTTTAATATTAAGTTACATATTAAATTATTCTAATTGTTCATGTTTTCACAATGTAGTTCTTAAGGTACTAGAATGATATTAAAGCAGGATCTAAACCTGAAAAAAAAGTTTATGATCTTTGACTGAGGGCTACCATAAAAGCTAGTATTGCAAATATCTTTCAGACAGATAGCTGGTAAAAGAATGCTACCTCTAAATACATATGGGCAGTTCCTCACCTGTTGTAAATTGCCATAGCTTCACTGAAGTAAAGATTCTACCTGAGAATCTGTCTCATATTTTCCATATCACTTCCAGTTTATTATATATGTATGTTGATACAAAAATATAGACACATATACACACACATTTACTGTCCACCATGTGAACTTTCAGAGTGCTAGGCCTAGTTTTAGCAGCCACACTATTTCTGCAGCCTAAAGGAAATTCCCATCACTCACTCTGTTCTGTCGTGGGCACTGTGATTAACATGTATAACACATCGTCATTTTTAGTGCAATTTTGAAAATTCTGGAAACATAATGTGCTTATTTATGTCATGTTCGTCATTATAATGCCACGGAATTGTGAACTTGTGGTTAAAATGTTTTTGCACACTTGCTTTTTCCTACTGAAGTTAACAATTTTATTATTTAAAATAGCGTTGTTTCTATTTTATATTTGTAACTGCTGAACTCAGCTACTCCCAAATATTTTGCTTAATGTTTAATAAATTCTTGTATTTTAACTTCAAAAAGTGACCTCTGATCCCTAACATTAACAGAATTTAGGTACACAAAATACAGTGAATCATTCCATTTTTCTCCAAAGTAATACCCTATACCGAAAACATTTTCTGATCTATTTCTAAAGTCACAATTATACTGAAAAATAAACCCTGAAAAATATTACATTAGTTAAGGAACATTTGAATCACTGCACTCTATACTTTACCTTAAAAACCATCACCTTGCTGATCTTAGCAATTAATTGTTTACTGTACACATCCTACTTATGTTTTCAGGTTGAAGTGATTGTATGATCACCTAAGCTTTAGCACACTAATCCACAATTCAAGTTACCTTTTAACTTAGCTGTTTCCTACTTCAAAATTCATGCAGGAATTTCCCATTGGTAAGTGTAATGTGATACAGGCAATTTTTTCACTGATTACCAGTGCAGCCCAGGCACAATATAAAAAAAGTTAAACACAGAAATAATTGTTTTCACTTTTTAAGCTCTCTCTTACTTACAAAATACGTGTCCTACAGGAGGCATTAAGTATTCACAAAAATGTTTGCTTATTCTTGAACAATAATGGGTAAATATATCAGCAACACATTCTGAAAGTTTTTGACTGAAAAGGACTAAATATAAACTAGCATCAAACACAGGAGCATACTTTGTACTTATACACCTCTACCCCGATATAACACTGTCCTCAGGAGCCAAAAAATCTTACCGTGTTATAGGTGAAACCGCGTTATATTGAACTTGCTTTGATCCGCCGTGGCGTGCAGCCCCGCCTCCCCGGAGCACTGCTTTACCGCGTTATATCTGAATTCGTGTTATATCAGGTCGCGTTATATCGGGGTAGAGGTGTATTTACTATTCACAAATGTACCTTGCAAATGAATGCTACCTTGCAAATCTTAGCGATATAAAAGCTTAACAAAACATGTTCAGTTTCAGGATAAGATAGGCTGGTCCAAAGGCTAGAACCAATTATGAGTCCCAATTTCACTCATCATAGAGTTTATAATGACTTTCGTACAATAAAATCCTTAACTTGACCTGAAGTTTAGCAGTTGAGTTTGTTTGTTTTCTAACCAGAGCCAGCATTTTGCTTCCTACTCACCCATCAATGTCCTAAGTAGATAAAATGGTCAAGAGAATTGCTGTCTTTGTACTTTCCCCAAACACAGAGTGAAATTAGTTTTGCTATGGTCCAAGTTCTCAAGAAATGAGTAAAGCACATTAACAAAAATGTGCATTAAATAGCTGCCAGAAAAAGGCTAGGAGTATATTCAATGTATTAAGATGACTTCTGATTCTATATACAGAAGATTTCTCTAAATTGTGAAAAGTCCTCTGAAATTTTAAAAAAATCTGTCAGTTTCCAATGCTTCTATTGTATAAGATCGTTGGGGAAGAATATTGTTAAAATTAGTTTTTATTTTGACACAAATAAGAGATACTGCATCTTTAAGAGTCCAGCAGTTTCAAAGCAACTCTAGGCTGCAATCATAACATCCATTAGAGTGCTCCACGTTTCAGAGCAAGCAAGCAAGTGGTTGTCATTGTAGCCAGTAAATCACCTGATCCTATTACAAAATCAATTACTGCAGCACATTTCTATTGCTACATAACCTGATGATAGCAAAATGATATTGGATGCTACTGCAAGGTCAAGAAATCTGCTAGGAACATCTCAAATTTGTCTTTTCATGTAGGTCCAAATTATAATGCATCTATTTTATGGTATATTTTAGATTTTAAATAAATATGTATAGTTACCTTCTTTGGCTGACTGGGACATTCGATGGATAGTCTCTGTAACTGGTCTGATGTATGGCTGCAAGATAGAAGATCAGAGCAGCAGGTCGAACGGCCCAGCCTCTTCATTAAAGAAGAAATAATGCTGCAGCCACATCCACACATTGACTTGCTCATCAGATGACTTTATTCCTTAAGAAACCAGAACTGGTACATTCCCACATATAGTCAAAATTGGCTGACTGCCTCATTCTGCAGTTCCCTGGCTGAAATTAACATTGATAAACAGAAAAAAAAAACAGGTGTTCCTCCCCCCCAAAAAAAAGGCCAGCCACAGTCCCATCACCAAGCAAAACTCAGTATTAAAACAAAACAAAACAAAAAAATCTTCCCAGACTATGGTTTTACAAGATAAGATGTTTTAAGGGTCTTAACTGGTTTACAAAGGAAAGAAAGGCATCTAACAGAGGAATAAATTTGAGGTGTCAGACACCCTAAATTGCACACTCACTACAGCTTCTGTCCTCCTCCATCACTTCAAGTCTATTTACCTACTCTACCAGCTCAGCCTATCCAACCTGTTCTCTAAGTGCACACTATTCCAATAGCCAACAGAAAAGAGCCACACCCCTCAACATCACCCATGCACTCTATTCAAGAACCGCTCAATACCTGGAAAAGAACTGCTGCTGCATTGCTTAGAGCAACAACAGGGAACAGATTACTGGATGGAGCCTGACCTGCCAATCAGAGCAGCTGACCTTTTATGACTCTAGTGTTCAAGGGGGACCTGTCAATTACATGCAAGAAGAATGACAGATTTGTCTTCCTGTTATACTTTACAATATATATTTTAAAATCTTATTCTAAATTGAAAATGCATATGCAACAAAAAGATTCCACCGAGGCATACAAATCTCTGAAGAGAAATGAGAATTGCTGCTACCAAGCTATGTGAGTTACTATAACATTTAAGAAAAAACATACAAATTTAAACTAAAGAAGGACTAAGCAATAAAGGAATTTAAGCTGAAACATAACCCTGCGCTTATCAATTCCCCAAGAGAAGCAATAGAGCTATCTAGTATAAGCAGCTTTGAAAAAAAGTTAGACAAGTCTTTGGCTCAGAGGAAGAGTTATACAGAAAGGCAAACCTAATTCAAAAGAGCAGTCAGATCTAGATAGGTTTCCTAGCCTGTTTCAAAAAATTTTATGTTCTGAAACTAAAATATGATTTCTCAATAATACTATCTGCCTAATTTCATCTATATAATTCAATCTCTCAGTCAGAAAACTTGACAGTGTTTCTCGTAGTACTAAATCAACGAACCCTATACTGCTTTTTCCTTTCCATATGCTAAATCAACATGCCAGTATTACAAATATTATAAAAAGCTCATTTTTAACTGGCTTATTGAAGTAAGCAATACGGTTTCTGAAGTAGAAGGGCTCACCTTAACACAAATGCTTAAAATCATTACAGGATAATCTGACTTGAAATAATTGTCACTTGCATTTATAGAGCTATCAGTGCTTGTCTAGTTCAATAGCATCCTCTTTATCAAAAGGTTAAGAAAAATACAGATGGCATGAAAGCAGCTTAAACATATATATTCAAGAAAAACTTCGTTTTCATACTGCATTGAAAGCTTCATTTCTCTCTTGCTCTCTCCTGCTCCCTCTGCTTCCTTCCCTCCCCTTCCTAGGTTTAAAGCTGAACTGAGCTAGTATTGCCTCTCCCTTTCACCTTGCTCTGCCCTTTTGATATTTATGTTTCTATTCAATCAATTTCCAGTAATCTCTAAATATAAGCATGCACTGCAAATTGAATAAAAAAACCTTTTGTAGATAAAGACTGTGGATGCAAATAAGCAAAATAATGCAATAACCTTTTACTCGCCTGCTTGAGGTACTGTCTGCTGCATAGAATTTTAAATCCTCATCTGCAGATGCAATTGAGCTGGTATTGCCAAGGACTTTGCTCTTCCTGTGCTGATTCTACACGTCTATTCATTGAAAGAGCACATTATGTCGAAAATTTAAAGTAAAATCAGGTGAAATTACTCAGATGGTTTGAAAGGAACCGACATCTAAAAATCAGCTGCTGCTTTGACCAGTCACATTTCAGAGATATGTCAGACACATTGGTGAAGAAAGTCTTATTGCTGATGCATGCTTACCAGCAATATGTAGGATGTGGATGTGCAGAGAGCTAATAAAAAAAATTAATACACAGAATTGAAGTGCAAGGATCACGCTTTGACCATTAATACTTCACATCTTTCATACCACAAAAATCTCTTTTCTCAAGATACTATTGCTTATAAAGCTAAGAGAGATCTTGTCAAAAAACAAAATCCTTGTTTCAAACCCTTGCATCTCAGTAGACTGCAGATAAGTTCTAATAAAATATTCTAACTCTGTGCACAATACCTCTAATAAATGGAAACCTTATTTTTTCTTTGGCAGCACATAATTAAGCATTACAAAATGTTATTTCTAAACAAAAAATAGACTAATAAAATACTAATGCACTGGGTAAAGATTTTTAGTTTAACATGGTTATGAAATACACTAGTACTTCACTGGAATTTGTATTCCTCTTAACAGAAATGAAACACCAGCAGTAAAGGCTGTTATTCATTATTTATGATTTTTCCCTCCTCATGTCAGTTTCCTTAATGTACTATTGATTCTCAGAATGCATACAGATGGGGCCAGTGACAGACAAACCAGATATATATAGAACAACTATCCAGAAAAGACAAAAGGAAGATGGTTTAGAAAGATACTAATATCACTACAGAATTTTGTTTTCAAGGCTATGGATGGGAAGGACAAAACAATTCCAATAAAAGTTAATCCTGATACTGATATAATTTAGCAGAGAGTGACAACCTTAAATTTTTTTGCACTGAACTGTTCTATAAAATAGTTTAAAATGTGAAATCAGATTTTGTTTAATCTGAAAAGTGTCACAGCTACATTAGTTTCTCCTGCATTAGAAAACTAGCAAACACTCCAGTCTCTAATACTGACAATTTTGCACATACTTTAACTCCGACAAAGGCAAGTTACCACTAAAGTTAAAATTGGTTGCTATGAATTGAGCATAAGATCAACCTGACCTTCACTTTCCTGTTGCAAACTCTAATTTATTACGTTATCCTTCAAGTTATTCTTTGACAGAATCTATAGTAAGGCAAGCAATACTCTCAGAACTATTGATATACCACTTCAAAAGTTTAGCAGCCTTAAATATTTCTATTAAATCCGTTAAAATCAAGTTTTAAAATTGTTTTAATATTAGCAATTTCAAAAAAGCATTCATCTTGTTCTGTAATAAAAATGCTTTATTTCAAATATATTATTCTCTAGCAATTTATACAACCAATAGAATTCTAATACATCTCTTAAGCGAAACAGAGGTGATTTCATGCTAAGCTAGAACTGACTCTTCCATATGTAAAATATAAAGAGGAAAAACAGCTACATATGCGCGTGCACACAAGATTTTTTTTAGTTAAGGAGTCCTGATGAAAAATCTTCAGAAATTCAGACATAGAATGGGGAGAGGACTGTACACTATGAATAGTTTAAAAGAATTGGGTAAAAAAATACTTATGTACGGTACTTGCACACCCTCTGATATCAAATATAGTTCACAAGGATGAGCCTAGAAATAATAAATAAGTCATGAAGGAGATGAAGACATTGGACAGAAACTGTTGAATACTACGGGGAAGTGGGAGAGAGGCAACTACCTGAAAAACAAATTCTCCACAAATCACAATGTAGACAAAGGTTTGGGACCAAGCAACTCTGGTATGTAGACACCAGAAACAGAGGTTTCTGATCATTCAATTCAGGCAGTGGCAGTACTCCAAGAAAACTGATCCCAAACTCAAAGGCAAGCTTAGACACTTGGGTTGCTTTTTTATTGGATTCCTGATAAAGTAAACTCTTAGGAAAGGTACAAAAATTTTAAATTTTTTCTAGGTAGAGATTCATGTTCCCTCAAACATTTAATATGTTGCTAATATTTCTTAATAGAGCGTAAAGAGTGAATTCACAACATATATAAAAATTCAGAGCTAGAATGTATTATAACTTATTTTATGCGGTAAACTATCAACTTTGACAAAAAGTTAACAGGCTAAACTTAATACAAATGTTTTGCTATCTTCTAGATAGAAACAGAAGAGAACTAGCCTAATGAAAGTTCACAGGACAGAAAAAAAGAAGCTCCTGCTAATGACAACCAAGTCTTAAGAGACTCTTTTTAGAATGGGGCATAAGATTCCAGAGAACCTGGATTGTCAAGTGACCTGTCTAGTTCAGCTTCCAGACATACTCAGTTTGGCCTCCCTGGTAAGAAACAAATTCAACATCTGTAATATACCCACCCACAAATTGTACAGAATATCTGCATCTTGACCAGCCATTCCTCTGCAAATCAATTAGTCTGCTTGAACATAACTTGCCTTCCAAATAGATAGTTGATCCAACTATCAAACAGAAGCCAAATTTTCAATGAGCCTTCCTAACTGTGTCCACAAATTTGTAACCAATCCTGATTACAAGCAGAATCACACCTTTATACGTGCAAGACAGAAACTACTACAAGCTTAGAGAGAGTAAATAAATTAAGTGACAAACTGAGCCCCCCCGTATTCAGAAACTTTTATGAAGTCTCAAAACTACCGTGTCTTTATGAAAAACTGTATGTAGGTCTTCCATACCATAAAAGCCTGAAAGCTTAGACACTCTGTTATAGCCACAAAGAAACGTTCTATTTCAGATGCAAAAATAAACAGATATTAAGAGGTTTTAAACGAACCTCCAAGTTTCACAAGAACTAATTACAAGAACTTAAGTCTTATTATGAATATGTAATTATGAATTGAATCTAGGCTACATATTTGTCAGATCATTAAAAACTGCTTTCCTTATGGGTGAGAAAAGACTGAGTCCTGCAGTACAAGAACATGGTAGGTAGCTGACTACTACATACACTTTAACTGTAGATAAAAGACAACAGCTTATTGGGAGAGAAGAAAAACGTAATTGCTAAAAGAAGTTACAATTACCATTTTAGCCTCTATAAAAATCTGAAAAGGTTTCCACTTGCAGGAGTGAAGCCATTTTCTGGATGTGTCTCAAGATTCTAGAAGATCAGATTTTTATTTTTTACGTGTAATGCCCCTCCCATCCCTATTAACAGCCCACCATCCAAACAATTATGCCTGATCTACATTACAAAGTTTTGTCAATGTAAGTTGCCTTGCACTGAAGTATGTGTGTCTACATCAAAATTTGTCCTCCACAAACATACCCTTAAAACTCTTGTTTTCAAACTACCTTTTCCTGATTGCCCAGCTAGGCGCGTACAGCTAGCAGCTCACCTTTATTGTGTGCATCCAACCAACCGTCAAACTGACCATGCTGGGGCCATACACACAGAGAGCTAATAGACATGCTCCTGCCTGCAGCAGGCAAGAAGTGTTGGATCCCCTTGACCTGTGTGGAGAACAAGTTGTGCAAGCACAGCCACAGAACAACCACAGAAATGTCAACATCTATAATCAGATTTCTGTGGAATGCTCGACAAGAGGTATGACAGGGATCAGCATCAGTGCCATGTGAAGCAAAGGAACTATGGCAAACATACCAGAAGGTGAGGGAGGCACAGAATCTGGTGCTGCCCCACAGACCTGTTGCTTTTATAACAAACTTCATGCCATACTTGGCAGTGGCCCCACCAGCACCCAACATATGACAGTGGGTACTGGTGGGGCCACCAGGAGCCCGAGGCGGAGACCCCTGCCCTGAACAGAAGGGAGAGAGGAGGGATGATGCGGTGGGGGACTCAAACCATGCCATGTGCCAGAAGTTGTTCGAAAATTCTCAAGTCGAGCCAAGGAAACTCCCGTGACCCCGCAGATTAAGGGGAGGAAAACATGGGTAGGTTTGAACAAGAATTATTGCTTGTAATAACCTTTTCCTCTTTTTGTTGCCTGAAACCTCATTGCCCTTGTTCCCTCCTCCCCACTATGCCCTACTTTGCCATATAAAAATGGGGCCCGGACCGTTCTCAACTTTTGAAAAAAAGGCATTGACTTTTCATTGATTACTTTACTGGTATATTAGAAAATATAGAGTTAGGGAATAAATTCTAAAAAACCAGTATAGCAGTCTGATTACATAGTCCACCTCAGAGCAATATCGTGTGCTTGGGCGAAGGTAAAAGAAACCAGAGGTAAAGTCTGTATCCGCTTTTCAATTGTTTGGCTTGCTGGGTGAGACAGTGGGGAACAGGGAGGATATGGAGTACTTTTTTTTTTTTTTTTTTTTTAATCTAAATAGGGATGACCCTTTTGTCTTCTTCAGACACATCCGTGAACGTTTCTGGATACACTCTACGACCCTCCCCCAAACGTTTCTCCCCATGTGACAGGAAATTTGCCGACACCAGTCTGGGATGAGCTCAGCTAGGACCATTGCAGTAGGCGGGCTGCTTCGGGATGTCAATAGCAGCTGAATGTTTTGTCCCTGTCACCCTCAGGAGTGAGATATCAGCCAACATCACCACCACATGTGAAAATATTGTAATATTCATTGGACTTTCATGGAACAAATCACTCCCTTCTCCTCCTTCCCAGCAGGCTAGGCCATATTCATCACAGAATCATAGGACTGGAAGAAACCTCGAAAGATCATCTAGTCCAGTCCCCTGCACGCATGGCAGGACTAAGTATTAAGCATGGTTTAAGCTGTAAAGCCATGCTGTACCAAGAGACTCCAAAGCAAAAGTGGTAATTAGCACTTCTTTTTGAAGGTTTTAATGTGAATCATACAAGGGAATTTTGAGACTTACTTCTCCCTTTCTGTTGTGACTGTACATCTAATCCTGTAATTAACAGTAGCCTCTGGTGCAGGGTCAGTGAGGGATTCCCAATCCACACCTGCTGAACATATGACCTTGATCAGGAGAAGAAAGAAGAGGACTCCAGAAGATATGTTGAGCAACCTCCTCCAATCCTCTACAGCATTGGACTGGGAAAACAGAGTCTGGAGGACTGTGACTATGAAGCAGGACCCAGAATGGAGGAATCAGTTGCTGCAGCTGAGGGAGAAGGACCAAGGGTATGTCTACACTACAGGATTAATCCGAATTTATATAATTCGAATTTGGAAAACAGATTGTATAAAGTCGAATGTATGCAATCACACTAAGCACATTAATTCAGCGGTGTGCGTCCATGTACCGGGGCTAGCGTCGATTTCCGGAGTGTTGCACTGTGGGTAGCTATCCCATAGCTATCCCATAGTTCCCGCAGTCTCCTCTGCCCATTGGAATTCTGGGTTGAGATCCCAATGCCTGATGGGGCCAAAAACATTGTCGCGGGTGGTTCTGGGTATATCCTCCCCCCTCTCCAGGAAGCAACGGCAGACAACCGTTTCGCGCCTTTTTCCTGGGTGAACAGTGCAGACGCCATACCACGGGAAGCATGGAGCCCGCTCAGCTCAAGATAGCAGTCATGAACATTGTAAATACCTCGCGCCTTATCGTGCAGTTTATGCTGAACAAGAACCTGGAAAACCAAGCGGCGGGAGCAGGCTACGGCAGCACGGCAGCGAGAGTGATGAGGATATGGACATGGAATTCTATCGAACCGCGGGACCCAGTGCTTTGGAGATCATGCTGTTAATGGGGCAGGTTATAGCCGTGGAACGCCGATTCCGGGCCCGGGAAACAAGCACAGACTGGTGGGTCCGCATAGTGTTGCAGGTGTGGGACGATTCCCCGTGGCTGCGAAACTTTTGCATGCATAAGGGCACTTTCTTGGAACTTTGTGACTTGCTTTCCCCGGCCCTGAAACGCCAGAATACCAAGATGAGAGCAGCCCTCACAGTTGAGAAGAGAGTGGCAATAGCCCTGTGGAAGCTTGCAACGCCAGACAGCTACCGGTCAGTCGGGAATCAATTTGGAGTGGGCAAATCTACTGTGGGGGCTGCTGTGATGCAAGTAGCCAAAGCAATCACTGAGGTGCTGCTACGAAAGCTAGTGACTCTGGGAGATGTGCAGGTCATAGTGGATGGCTTTCTTGCAATGGGATTCCCTAACTGTGGTGGGGCGATAGATGGAACCCACATCCCTATCTTGGCACTGGAGCACCAGGGTACCCAGTACATAAACCGCAAGGCGTACTTTTCAATGGTGCTGCAAGCACTAGTGGATCACAAGGGACGTTTCACCAACATCAACGTGGGCTGGCCGGGAAGGGTTCGTGACGCTCGCGTCTTCAGGAACACTACTCTGTTTAAAGGGCTGCAGCAAGGGACTTACTTCCCGGACCAGAAAATAACCGTTGGGGATGCTGAAATGCCAATAGTTATTCTTGGGGACCCAGCCTACCCCTTAATGCCATGGCTCATGAAGCCATACACAGGCAGCCTGGACAGGAGTCAGGAGCTGTTTAACTACAGGCTGAGCAAGTGCAGAATGGTGGTAGAATGTGCATTTGGCCGTTTAAAAGGTCGCTGGCGATCGCTACTGACTCGCTCTGACCTCAGCCAAAGAAATCTCCCCATGGTTATTTCTGCTTGCTGTGTGCTCCACAATCTCTGTGAAAGTAAAGGGGAGACCTTTATGGCGGGGTGAGAGGCTGAGGCAAATCACCTGGCTGCTGATTACGCGCAGCCAGACACCAGGACGATTAGAAGAGCACACCAGGAAGCGCTGTGCATCAGAGAAGCTTTGAAAACCAGTTTCATAACTGGCCAGGCTACAGTGTGAAATTGATGTTTGTTTCTCCTTCATAAAAACCCGCCCCCTTTATTGACTCATTCATTCTCTGTAACCCACCCTCCCCGTTCCCCCAGCTTTCTTTCAAAGGAAATAAAGTCACTATCGTTTAAAAATCATGTATTCTTTATTAAGTGATTATAAACATAGGGAGAGAACCAACAAGGTAATCTGGGTGAGGTTTGGGAGGAGGATAGGAGGGAAGTAAAAGGCCACTGAACAAATTCAATATAATGACAGCCTTTTGGTTGGGCTGTCCACTGGGGTGGAGTGGGAGGGTGCACGGAGCCTCTCCCCCTCCCCCCCCGCGTTCTTACACGTCTGGGTGAGGAGGATATGGAACATGGTAAGGGGGGAGGGAGGTTATACAGCAGCTGCAGCGGCACTCTGTCATCCTGCTGCCATTCCTGAAGCTCCACCAGATGCCAGAGCATGTCCGTTTGCTCACGCAGCAGCCCCAGCGTTGCAGCCTGCCACCTCTCATCTCGAGCGTCCCTCATGACCTCACGTTCACTGGCATCTTTCCTAAATTTAGATAGTGTCCTTCCACTCATTCAAATGAGCTCTTTCATTGCGGGTGCATTCCATTATTTCTGCGAACATCTCATCTCGCGTCCTCTTTTTCCGACGCCTTATCTGAGATAGCCTTCGGGGCGGAGGAGGGAGGCTTGAAAAATTTGCAGCTGCTGGAGGGAGGGTTGAAAAAAAGGAGAGAAGTTTTTAAAATGATACATTTTACAGAACAATGCTTATACTCTTTCATGGTGAAAAACACTATTCACATTACATAGCACATGTGATTTCAGTACAAGGTCGCATTTTCCATCTTAATATTGAGTGCCTGTGGCTTTGGTGTTAGAGATCACAGACGCAGGTCCGGGTAACAGAATTCAGCTTGCATGCAGCCATGGTAAGCCATTGTCTTTCGGCTTCTGCGCTCTCCTTTCCCACATACCAAGCAAAGCCCGTTGACTGCTGCGGTTTTCCTGTTAATCTTCAGCAGCAGAAAACAAACTAACCCCCCCCCATCCAATTCTCTGGGATGATCACTTTATCCCGCCCCCCACCACGTGGCAGGTATCAGGGAAGATCCCTGCAGAAACCAAACTAACCCCCCCCCTTCCGCCATGAATTCTCTGGGATGATCGCTGTACCCCTCCCCCCACCGCGTGGCTGGTAACAGGGAAGATCCCTGCTAGCCAAACGCGAAAAGCTCAGGGCCAATTCCCCCCCCTGCGCTTGGCTAACTGCAGGGAAGGATTTCTTTTCAGCCACAGGCAAACAGCCCAGTAGGAACGGCCACCTCTGTCCCCTTAATTAAGTTCCCGTATTTCAACCAGGTTACCATGAGCAATATCACTCTCCTGAGGATTACACAGCAAGATAAAGAATGGATGTTGCTTGAATGCCAGCAAACACCGGGACCATATGCTGCCAGGCTTTGTCAGGCAATGATATCAGATTACTTGCTGCAAGCATGGCGTGGTCAAGTGTCCTACCATGGAGGCCGGAATAAGGCTGCACTGCCCAGAAACCTTGTGGCAAGGCTTTTGGAGTACCTCCAGGAGAGCTTCATGGAGATGTCCCTGGAGGATTTCCGCTCCATCCCCAGACACGTTAACAGACTTTTCCAGTAGCTGTACTGGCCACGAATGCATCCCAAGTCCTCAGGGCAAAGTAATCATTAAAAAACGCTTGCTTTTAAAACAAGTTTTATATTTTAAAAGGTAAACTCACCTGAGGTCCCTTCCATGGGGTCATGGTCTTGGATACTGGCTTGGGAGGGTTGGGAGGGTACTTCAGTCAGGCTGAGAAAAAGATCCTGGCTGTTGGGGAGAACCGAGTGCTGGGTGCTCTCTGCAAGCTCGTCCTCCTCCTCCTCCTCTTCCCCATCCGCAGAATCCTCAGGTGTAGCTGATGAGACTATCCCCGACCCGGAATCTACGGTCACAGGTGGGGTAGTGGTGGCGGGCCCCCCCCTAGAATTGCATGCAGCTCGGCGTAGAAGCGGCATGTCCGCGGCTCTGACCCGGAGCGACCGTTTGCCTCCTTTGTTTTTCGATAGGCTTGTCTGAGCTCCTTAACTTTCACGCGGCACTGATCTGAGTCCCTATTGTGGCCTCTCTCCATCATGCCCTTGGAGATTTTTTCAAAAGTTTTGGCATTTCGTCTTTTAGAACGAAGTTCTGCTAGCACTGAATCCTCTCCCCATATAGCGATCAGATCCAGTACCTCCCGTACGGTCCATGCTGGTGCTCTTTTTCGATTATCGGCCTGCATGGTTACCTGTGCTGATGAGCTGAGCTATCTGTGGTCACCTGTGCTCTCCACGCTGGGCAAACAGGAAATGAAATTCAAATTTTCCTGGGGCTTTTCCTGTCTACCTGGCCAGTGCATGCGAGTTCAGATTGCTGTCCAGAGAGGTCACAATGGTGCACTCTGGGACAGCTCCCGGAGGCCAATACCATCGAATTGCAGCCACAATAACCCTAATTCGAATTGACAAAATCAATTTTGGTGCTACTCCGCTCGTCGGGGTGGAGTACAGAAATCGATTTTAAGAGCCCTTTATTTCGAAATAAATGGCTCCGTTGTGTGGACGGGTGCAGGGTTAATTCAATTTAACGCTGCTAAATCCGAATTAAAGTCATAGTGTAGACCAGGCCCAAGCCACGCAACAGGAAACGCTGGTTGAGGGACACTAGATGGGGAGGGCTCTGAGTTACTATAGAGAATTCTTTCGCAGGTGTCCGGCTGGTGGGTCTTGCCCACATAGTCAGGGTCTGACTGATCACCATATTTGTGGTCAGGAAGGAATTTTCCCCCTCGTCAGATTGGCAGAGACCGTAGGGGGTTTTTGCCTTCCTCTGCAGCCTGGGGCATGGATCACTTGTAGGTTTAAACTAGTGTAAATGGTGGATTCTCTGTAACTTGAAGTCTTTCTGTCATGATGTGAGGACTTACACCCTTTCAAGACAATGGTCCTCCCCTCCCCCCCACTGTGGAATTTCCAACTCAAAAATGATTGCCTTCTGAAGGATAGCAATCCAGTGTTGCAAGCTTCCAGAGCACGAGCACTACTTGCTTCTCTACTGTCAATGCAACTCTTATTTTGGTGTCCCTGCTCTGGATGTTTGGGCCCAACTCAGCACACAGCCTGGGAAATGTGGTCTTTTGCATCCACAAGTTCTAATGCCACTCCTTGTCATCCCAACCCTGCATTATGGCACAAGCCCACCAGGCACTGCTCATTTCTCAGCCCCAGAAGCGGTGATCCTCTGTGTGGAGCTGCTCCATGAATAACGGCAGCAACCTGGCATTGCTGTGTCCATCAGCATGCAGTTACTGTGCTTGAACATCCCCATATCTTCCTCATTGCAATTCTGACTGTGGTAGTACTCCAAGTTCTGCAAATACATGAGAATTGTGTGTTCCAAATAGCAATGCTCAAGAGAGACTTGCACTGAGTTGTGTAGGGTCCATGTTTCTGCCAGAGGAGGGAGGATACAAATTGATTTTTTTTAAACGTTTTAAAAAATTAATTTCAACTGTTTGATTTTGGTTTTTAAATTATAAGAAGTTTTTCTTTTTAAAAATAAACGTGTTTAAAATTAAATCTGAATTTAATACAAAATATGTTAAGGCCTAAATTTATTAGAATTTCTTAAAACATTTAAGTAAGAATTAATATGAATCCATGAGCCTCTATCAAAAACTCAGAGTTAAAGGTTGCTTTTATATTGAAAGAAAGAATCAGGGGAGAAACAACTAACTTTTGACATCAAGCTTTATACATGGCACAATAGATTATGTACTGTATTAAGAGCTTGATCCTGTGAGGGACCTGGGGCTGGGCTACTGGGTGCAACAGACTGGCAGAGTCATCACAGGCGCTGGGACCTGGCCTCTGACTCCAGGAGACATCAAGTATCTCATCATGATCATCTACCGAGCCCAGCTGGGTGGTCTCATTCTCCTATTTCACAGCTTCTTTCTACATGAACTCAAATTGGTTCAGTTCTCAAATAATGAATCTTTATGACACCACCCACCATGTAAACTTACTCTCCAGCTGATGGGAAAACAATAAAGTTTATCTATCCAAAACATTTAAGGTTGTTTTGTTTAATAACAATAAATGTTATATGATGGTTAGCATGTTTAATTAAATTCCAGTTACCATCCTAATGCATTGACACAAATCATGAGCTACAAGTTAATTATCTAATTAATAAGCAATACATCATTCACCATTTTCTAACATACTAAAAAGGTACAGTTATTAAGAATCTGAAAATATTAATCTATATAATTGCTTAAATAAATGTATATTTAGTTACAAATCAACACATTTTAATGGTTCTCAATCAATGAAAATGCACCTTCTTCTTTAGAAAATAACTCAAGTACAAGTGGAAAAGTTGATTAAAACAGATTATTTAAATCGAGGCTTACCACTTGGTCGTTGAAATCATTGCCTTGATTTAAATCAACCCACCCTGTGCCAGAGAGATGACAGAGACTAAGAGGCATACAAAACAATAAAAGATTTCAAAAACAGGACCACAGTTATGGGATGGAATAGGCACTCTGGAATGGAGAAAGAGACATGGTGGGAACTTGACACCTAGCTCCCAGAAATCCTGGGGCAGTCAAGGGGCAACCCACAAAACACTGCAGAAATGTCCCACAAGACACTGAGCTGGACATTCACTGTGACATTCACGGGGGAACTGTGAGATACCTACCTACGGTGAAGTGCATTTTACATTGATGCAACAACTCATTGTGAGGATACACATAGCTGATGCAAGCATCTAAGTGCGCACACATCACCTACTAGAGTCAGCGGACATATAGTGACATAACTTACGGCAACTGAACTTTGTAGTGTACACATGACCTTAAAAGAAGTGACTTCAAGTCTTGGTAATGCTTCTGATCCCTAACCTACGACAACAGAAGTGGTTCTCAAATCTGATAGCCCTTTCCAACGACACACCTTACGTTTTTTTCCTCTGAGTCTACGTCTGTCAAGCAGATGCTTAAGTGATCTAGACCACTTGAATTCATTCTTTCCGAAACGTCCTTCTGTTACCCAAAGTTAGCAGGAACTAGGGGAAAAGGTGGAGAAGAGGGAGTGAGAGCCTTCACCCTAAATATAAAATAAATATGTCTGACATGAAGCACAGGGTACGTCGACACTGCAATAAAAATAAATAAAAAAATTTTAAAAAACCCACCACACACACAAACCTTATGACAGAGTTCTGAGACTTGCTGCCAACTGACTCGGGCTCGCAGGGCTAAAAATAGCAGTCTAGACATTTGGGCTGGAGCCCGGGCTCCGAGACCCTCCTCCTTTGCAGGGTTTCAGAGCCCAGGCTCCAACCCAACCCCAAAACATCTACACTGCTATTTTAGCCCCACAGCCCGAGTCCCGTGAGCCCAAGCCTATTGCCCAGACTCTGAGACTCACTGCTGCAGCTCTTTTATTGCAGTGCATATATACCCTTAGGTCCATGTTAGACCTGGCACTCATATTCAAACACTGTGTTTACACTTCAGATAAATAAGCCAATATCCGGAGGATCTTATTTGACAAAAACTGAACTCTCCACCAACAAATAAAATGGAAAAAAGTAGTGGGGCTCACTCAAGCTCCATTGCCTTAAGAAAAAATGAGATGCCACCCACAGCAGATTACACAGATATTCAAAATATGATCACATGCTCTCTGTTGGGCTCCATCACATGAAGGGGTGGTCTGCTTTGCATCACTGGGATTTGCTCCACATCACTGGGGTTGAGATACTCCTATAATCAAAGCAAGATTAAAGCACAGATATGTGCTTAGTGCCCCAGCTACCAAAAATACGATAGTATCAGAATCTAAACTTATTTATTTACACTGGGGTAATTACGCCAGTGTAATCTCTGTTTTGAATCAGTGTAGTGTGTATAGTAAGGTGATGCACTGATGTAAGTGCATCCATGTCATTAGTTGTACTGGTGCAGATTCCCCTAATCTAGATGAGCTCTAAATCACTAGACATCTGAGTTAGTAGATTTTCTAAAGAAAGGTGCATTCTCATTGATTTATCTCAATGGGAATTCACACCTATTGGTTTAGGCTGTCTCTACACATCATTGCATCTATTCCTTTCAGTTTATATTTTCAAGATTTTCCTTGCAATCATAGGATTAGACTGTTTTCATAAAAAGAGGATGCCAACTTGCTCTCTAGCACCTCAAGAACTGCTGAATCGCAGATTGGGACAAATTTGAGCCTTACTCACCACTTACTCCTTGAGAGACGCAGACACACTGTTCAGACCCTGTTTGACTTAAGTCTACTAAGGTGTTCTCTTCAGTCCTATCAGATGCAGAGCTGAACACATTACTTTGTTCAGAATACACTATTCCCAAAGATTTATGAAACTTGACAAGACAGGGACGAAAGAAATTCTTCCTGCCAATTCAAGTAATACACTGCCATGCTGTTGACTGTGAGAATCTTCAATGCCTGAACTATAATCAAATGAATGAATGCTTAGAATGCAAGCCTATCACTCTTAGCCAAAAGAGGTTGGTAATTTGAATTCATTGGGTTTCCTTAACCCTAGGTAGAACAGAGGAAAACCCAGTGCAAGGTTGCTAAATGTTTATTCTGTTAGACTTGGTTTATCCCTGATAGCAGGGAGACTGATGTTTTAGATTTGGCTGGAGGACAAAGTCACTAAAAATCAACGCCTCTTAGTGCCAGGAGCCAAAGAACCACCAAAACATGAGACAGAGAGTCTATCTGAGTGAAGTAACTGAGGCAAGGGCAGCATTGGACACCAGATCAGGTAAAAACCCTGTTACAGGTAGATATGGGGATATCTACATTATGTGTTCATCCTCATTTCCTCTCTCTCATCTTACTGTGGTTTTATTTAGTTGTCTTCTTTCCCTGCTGTATCAAATGCTACCTGTGTAAGGGCTTGTCTATACTGTGAAGTTAATTCAGATTAAAGTAGGCATGATTTTAAAGCTGAATAGCTATTCTGAATTAACTCCTCATGCATGCAGATACTCTTATTCTGGGAAAACTTGCTCTTATTTTGGAAACTTCCCCCGTAGATAAGCCTTAAAACTACTTTCTGTGTAGTCTTCAGGAAGAAAAAATTATAAAAAAGTTTTTAAAAGTTTTAATCACTTAAATATAAAACGTTAGTAAAATAGCCCTCATGTTATTTATTTTCATAAATTCACTTTATGGTACACTGTACCTACATTTTCAGTTTTCAATATGCCACAGATTTTTATATTTATCCCATAATTATCACAAGCGGTTGAGGGTGATTGAGAACTGGAGGCTTCGGCAATTGGGTCTTTGGCTCCAGTGGACTGCAGGCTCTCATTAGAGACCTCTCATGCCATCCTTCAGTGAACTACTATCCATATATCTGACTCTGGGGATCACTGTAAAACCCTACGCACCCCCTGTGTCCTCCGCCTGTTGGCACCAACAGCTCCTTGGTTCACAATATTCATCATTACAGATGGAGTTGAGGTTTCGAATGACATCCCATTCAAGACATTATCTAATGTGGACACGATTAAAAAAATAGGAATTCCTCAAAAGGACAAGATAATCAACAGATTCCTACTGGTAGACTGAAAATGGAGTGTACCTGATTTTGCTGAGGATGCATTTATGGCCTCTCAAAAAGGTGTCTGAAAACAGCGACCAATCATAGCACTTTAGATAAAATGTATCAGGGACACTGGGTTGAGACCTTAGCCTTGATACCTCCTTCTGAAGAGCCACAAGCTTTTCTCACAGTACACACATCCACGCTATTCTCGAACACAGAGGCACTTCTACCAACATTTGAAATTGTGTGGGGTCTACGATCACCCCAAACAGTCACTCTTGGCCTTTGTATGGCATCACCCACAGGTAAAAGACTGGATTTTCAAGACCAAAGGCACCACTGCCCTGAGAAGGGCACATGCAGGATTACCCAGAGTGCTTTTGCTGTCACAGGCAAACTTCATTACAAGTATGATGGCTGTTAATTTTACCCAGCTTTTATTAAATTAAATATTGTAACATTTTGGCTTTAAGCTATTATATAATAGAAGTCTGAATTTACTCTCATGCATTTTATATCCCTTACCCGGATTTTACCTTAAACCTGCAGAGACAACAAATACAAAGGACATAGACAGTAGGGGGAACATGTATGAGGGATGTAGGACAGAAAGCAGGTAGATAGGAAGTGACGAAAGCAATGTGGATTGGGTAATGTACTCCATACACAGTCTTGGTAGTTCCATGATTCTTTGGACATTCTAGAGGAGTACAATTATACAGTCTGGTGTAACATTTGAGGAGACAATTTAGGACACACTTTTGGAAGATGTGAATTTTCAGGAAGAGGATATAAGGAATGTGAAAAGGCATGAGACAAACACAGGCAGGAAAAGGGATTCTAGGTAGAGAGAACCGACAGGGAATATACCAAACACTGCAATATTTTATCAAGAGGAAGTTAATACAAGAATATAATCAAGTTATATCCCAAAGTATGAGAACTGAAAACTTGCAATTTTTTGCAACTTCAAGTGTTACTCTCATTCAGAACATGGAACTTTTTTGAAATGCACTAAGCCATTTCTCTCATCAACATCTCAGGGATACAGATACCACAGGTTAATCATCTTGTTTCCTGCAACAACCCAGTTTTTCAGCAATATTTTCTCCTAGATAAAACCACAAGTCTGAAATGTACCCCTAGCAAGCAGATCTGGAAAGCAGTCATTTACTTACCGTCTCTGGTTCTCTGCTATGAAAATTCTGAACAGGACTCCTGTCAAGTTAATTTCCACGTTGAAAAGAAGGAGCGGAAGAGTCCGTATTTGTGGGGCATCCTTGATACACTTTCAGATTAATCAAGAACCATAGCACAAAGCATAAAAGAAACTACAAACTGAAAGTTGCGTTGTCATTTATTACTCTTTCCACCCCTTTATTCTGCAGCAAAACAAGTGGACTGGCCTTAATTAAGTTTAGGAAGCAGAAATATTTTAAGATAATCGGCTGCTTTAAAGACAAGTCTATGTACATTAACATCTGAGTTGTTTGACCCAAGCATGGGAATTCATTGCAACTGTCTTGTTCGCCTCTTTTCTTCCCTCCCCCTGTCCACCGTATGTTTATTCTTCTAAACAAAGGATTTATTTGGACAAATTGTTTCATTGTAAACATTAACATTTTAAACATTCCATCTTAATTCTTCAGTGTTGTAACTCACTGTCAAATTTCTTTCCCCCCCCCCCCATTAACCCTTTAGGAGGTTACAGGTCCGAAGCTTGCTACCCAATCTAACCCCTGCTACAGCTAACGCAATCTGCATGAGAGAGTCACATGGAAAAATGCTAATTTACAATACCAAGAGGTTATGGGGGTTTTAAAAGCTATTAAGAACTTACATGTGCTAAAAAAATTAAAGCTTTAAAAATAAAAACACAATTATGTTCTGTATACCCGTTAACCTTCTGGCATGAAGAGTTGGGTCTTCCTAAGAGCAGAAGTTGGCAATGTTTAATATCAAAACACATTAACAGATGTGAACAAAGAAAGAAAGGGGAAAGTGTCTTGCTTGTTAACTTCTTTTCTACTATATCACGTCTGACAATCCTAAAAGGGGAATTGCTTCCTCCAGCTAGGAAAGTGTAAAGGCAGCCCAAAGTGGTCAAAAGAGACTGGGTATTCTGCAAACCCTGTTTCCTGGCTACACTTTCCATTTCCATGAATAATAAAGGAAAATAAATTCAGAGTACCTCATGACTCTAAAAAGAGAGCACTTGAATACTTAATAGGATATATTTTTCTTTATCCATTTCCTTCTAACAGGAGGAAGTGACAAGATTCTACATCTGTGTATATATACACATATACATACATCCTTCATAGATACAGAAAGTTTCTCAGCTCAAGGAATTGACATGGTTATGGAGGAATGAGCACTAAGGTTCAGAAGTGCAAGCCTTTCATTATTTTTGACTGCTGTACAGAACACTGCTAACTACACCCTGCATAGTTTCATCTGGTGCTTTCTTAACCTTACCCACATGTGGCAAACCATATAGGGACTTTGTATCCTGATTACTCTTCATATGATGCTTGTGCTATCATGTGTCTCCTCCATGCATTATATTGATGCAAAAAGAATTAGAGAATGAAGAGGTAGCTGTGAATTTTACAAGTACATGGACACAATTGATAAACTAATCTGCCAGGCTGTCCACAGCAGAGTAAGGGAAAGAAGGTACTTAGGTAATTTCCTCCTGTGTATACGCAGGAGGCCGCGTTGTACAGGCCTATCTCTGAGCCCTGAAAGTTACACAAGAGATAGAATAGTTCAGCGATTGGTGTCAGTGTGGGACTTGGGGAATGCAAGTTTAGTTTTCTGCTCTATCATTAATTTCCTGGGTAAGTCACTTAGTCTCTCTGTGTCTCACTTGCCAGTCTGTAAAATGGTGATAGGAGCACTTCCCTACCTAACATGGATGTTCCGATAATGAATATTTTAAAGACTGTGATGTGCTCATTACTATGGTAATGAGAACCACTTAAAAAAATCCCACCAATACACTTTGAACATAGGGCCAGAAAATAAGTTCAGAAAAATCCTGCTCTTGCTTTTCTTCCTCTACTACCTTTGCTGCTGGAAGGGGATGGGTGGAGTGGGGGGGAAGAGACATGTTTAACTTTTGTATACAGTATTGTTGTGGCCCATTGGTCCCAAGATATTCGTGAGACAATGGTACCATCAAACCATTACGACCCATGCTCGATGGGGACCACATTCTGAAAGAAATCTTTCCTGAACCCCCTCTACTGACCTTGAAAGAACCACTCAACTTCACCAAGCTCATCATCAGAAGCAAGCTCCCCTCAGACCAGGACACACCAACACAAAGAAGCACCAGACCCTGTCAGAACAACAGATGCGAAACTTGAAGACATATCTCCACTGCTATGATGATCAACACTCCCCCAACACACACACAAAACACCTTTCAAGATCCCTGGGTCCTACACATGCCTATCACAACATGTGGTGTACTTTGACCAGTGCACTAAATGCCCCAACAACAACTATCTGGGTGAAACCAGACAGTCACTATGCTCTCAAATGAGCGAACACAGAAAACTGATAATACACCATATCACCTGTAAGTGAACACTTTTCACAAAGCAATCACTCTATATCTGACCTCTCAGTCCTGATCTTCAAAGAAAACCTGCATAACAATCAAAAGATGAGCCTGGGAGCTTAAATTCATAACTGTCCTAGACACTAAAAATCATGAACTGAATACAGACACTGGATTTACTGCTTATTGCAACAATCTATAACCCACTAACACCCCTCCATTACCCCCAGTCCGTCCCCCCCGCCACTTATTCCCTCCTATGACTGGACAGATTTTAACAGGTCACTTCATCTTGAATAGTCCCTTGAAATATGTGTTAACTACTTATGCTAAAGAATCTGTTCTGCCTTGTATTTAGCTGTGACATTCTGTGTACTTTTCCCAGACCTGAAGAAGAGCTCCGTGTAAGCTCAGCAGCTTGTCTCTCTCATCAACAGAAGTCGGTCCAAACTATATTACCTCACTCATCTTCTCTATGTTTAACTTTTGGCAGCCCAGATCCAGTAACTTCAAACACAAAGAAGAACTGTGTCTACAACAGTAAATAGATAGAAATGCAAAAATAAACACTGGAATCCTGCTTAGATAAGAATGTTGTTGTTTCCTGCTACTCTGCTCAAGCAACAGGATCTGGAGGGCTCAGTTACTTAAATGACAGCTCTAGGCTGCCTTTGTATCTGACCAGCAGGGGAACCAACCCTTATGTTAAAATTACTGGACATTAAAGGGGGAAAAGTTGACCTAAAAAAATCAAAAAACAAAACAAAAATAAAACCAGTGGTATAAATTTAGACGATAGTCAGCAAACCTTCCAAAAAACTCTCATTACAGTTACTAATACTTAAAATTCTATATATGAAAGAATGATGATCAGCCCTTATGTTATAAGTCTTCTTATTTTATTGTACATTAGCAAGTTTTGGTTAATCTGTCTTGCACCTTGATATTAGTGAGGTCATTCATACATTTGTGTGTAAGCTATGAGCCAAGTTTTACATATGTGCATATGTCTGCAATCACAAATCAGTAAGCAACCAATGCAAACAGAGATGGAAACTCTGCATCACTGTGTAATCACTAGTTAAATTGTTTAAAATGATAAATCAAACTGATTAAATAACAGCAGAAAAAAATGTAACCATAAAATGCTAACTCAAGTCAGTTCATCTTGAATGGTCCCTTGAAATATCTGTTAACTACTTATGCTAAACAAATATGTTCCGCCATGTATTTAGCTGTGACAATGGGCTTGTCTTCACGTACAATGTTGCAGCTGCACTACTGTAGCACTTTAATGAAGATGTTCCTCCTACGCTAATGGGATAGCTTCTCCCATCAGCGTAATTAATCCACCTCCCTGAGAAGGCAGGAGAAGCTCCCCCATCAACATTGCACTGTCTACACAGGTGGCTAGGTTGGTATAACTACATCACTCAAAAGTGTAGATTTTTCACACCTCTGAACAACGTAGTTATACCGATATGCATCTGCAGTGTAGATCTGAACTATGAGTACATTTCCCAGACCTGAGGAAGAACTCTGTGTAAGCTCAAAAGCTTGTCTCTCTCACCAACAGAAGTTGGTCCAATACAAGATATTACTGTCTCTCTCTAACTTCCAAATGTGTTATATGAATGTGACTCCTTTATGTAACATTTAGGACATTCTATGGGTATCAGTTTCTCCAAACAATACAAAAGGGACACATACACACTTTTAGGGTAAAGTTACACATAATCCAACATACATTCTCTTCTATATTTGATCCTTTTACAATGCTCTGTCAGTGTTAAGAGGGCAGAAAGTCACCTGATCTCCCCAGTTGGCATAAATCTAATGATGCCAACCTCCATGGAATGCATCCCAGCAGGCATGTGAGGATTGGGAAGGGGCAAAACAGCTTCACTCCCCATCTGCACCCAGTAAGCGATGTGCACAGCTGAAAATCTAGCCCAATGACAACTCCAATACACCTCTACCCAGATATAACGCAGCCTGATATAACATGAATTTGGATATAATGCAGTAAAGCAGCGCTCCGAGGGGGCAGAGCTGAGCACTCCGGCAGATCAAAGCAAGTTCGATATAACACGGTTTCACCTATCACGCGGTAAGATTTTTTGGGTCCCAAGGACAGCGTTATATCGGGGTAGAGGTGTACATACATCACTTCACTTCACTCCTCCCAAAGATCAAATCCTTGCCTCTCTTTTGCAGGTGTGAATGGTCTTTCTGTAGTAAAACATATTCAACTGCACAAAGTAGAAGAGGATTTGGAGAGTCTACACAGGAAGATGTGCCCCTTGTATAAAGCATAGTACAGATAACTAACATTAGAAAAATATAGCATATACGCAACATTGAATACTTCAGCTTGTGCTAAACAAATTAAGTTAGAGTTTAGACTCCCCCCAAATTAACACGTTAAAAAGTATGCAATGACTTTTCTGTAGTAGACCTTCAAATACATATGATAGCTAACATGTTTTAACATCTCACCATTTATCCTCATCTAGACAAGGTGTTAAGAAGGACTGCTAATCTCAGAAATGTAAGATTATTTGGTTTAGAAACTGTTTTTACTATCAGCATAGTTAAAGGCTTTATTCTTTGATAAATTAAATGGCAAAAAACTTCATTAATGCAGAGTTAAGGTTACCCAGTGATGGCTTGTACCCTTCCATAACATCAAATTCAGTAAAACTCAGACTTGTGAAAACCCAGAAATATAAGGTATATGACTACACAATCTTACTTCTGCACCCCCTGCAGCTGGCAATAGCCAGTGGAAACTGTCTGCATGCACTCTGGCTGCATTCACTGTGTTAAGTGGAGCGGTACTGAATGGTGGAGGAATTAGTTGGAGCAGCTTTGAAAAGCTGTGATTGTGGTATGAGGAGATCTGGGGGACTGTGGCACTGTGGAGGTATATGTGAGCCTCTCTCCCTGAATCCTGTGTGCATATGATCAAAGGAAGGAGGTGCATGTGTATTCAGAGGTTCAATATGATTCATTTCAGCTTTGTGAGGTGCAGACTGGATCAGTAGTGGGGCACAGGGTCTTCTTGCAATGGGGATTGTCAGAAGCTAGGTGGGAGATGAGTGTGGTCTGAGAGTTTAATTAAGGATAAGTGAAAGAGTGTTTCGTGGTATTGTGTGCATAAGGCCTTGGCAACACTAGGGACTTCCCAGCGCTGCCGTGGCTCTCTCGCAGCGCTGTATGTACTCCACCTCTCCGAGGGGAATAGCTTGCAGCGCTGCGAGCGAGTGTGCAGCGCTGAAGGCTCTGATTACACTGGCGCTGTACTCGCTGCGCTCGGGAGGGGGGCATTTTCACATCCCTGAGCGCAGCAAGTTGCAGCTCTGTACAGCGCCAGTGTAGCCAAGGCCTAAGGGTGAAGTGGTTGTAAAAAGGGGTTGGAGGAGTTGTAAACTTCAATAATGATGTTCTTTCTGTGGAGTAGACTAAGTGTACGAGGCCTGATCTACACAAGGAAATTAGTTTGGTATGACTATGTTGCTCAGGGATGTGAAAAATCCACACCCTTGAGCAATGCAATTAAACCAATCTAACCATGGTGTAGATAGCATAGCTACCACTTCTCGGGGAGGTGTAGTAACTACATCGACAAGAGAACCCTGCTCTTAGCATAGATAGTGTCTTCACTGAAGCACTGCAGTATTTTAAGTGTAGACAAGCCCTGAGTGTAGGAAATCCTTGTTCAGCACAGGGCAAAGGCAACATGTAAATATATATTATGGGCTTATTGGGCCATCTTTCGAAGAGGGCAGAGTTAAGATAGTACGGTTGTGCACCTTAATTCTCTATTTCTTGTTTTTAATAAGTCTGAGTTTTACTGAACTCAATGTCCTGGAAGGTCACGAGCTATCACTGCCTGGAGAACCTTAACTCTGCGTTAAAGCTTTTTGCCAAAGGATTGTTTTTTAAACAGAAAAAGAAACATTGTAAGAGTCAGTAGCTTTTCAGGCAGTTGTAATTATCATGTAGGCGTGAAGTACAGACACCTGGTGGACAGGGAATGATAACATGTAGCTTTTACATAGCACTTTTCATTTTTGAATACTTACAGTCCCTATATGTTATTAAAAAGAATCTTTAAAAATATACAAGTAGAGTTTTTTCTGTATTCTAAACATGACTTATGTACCTTTTTTATTTCTAGACCAATCATGGCTTAAATAGTATTGGTACACAAGCAGATGAAAAAAAAAGTCAAAACCCATAAGTGACAGGGTGATAGAGAAAGAACAGAGTATCTTTTAGGTAAAAGAATAAAGTCATTACGCAATATTCAATTTTCAAGGTGCCAAGGATTATTAAACAACTGGGAATTTAGAAAATGTACTGAGTAGTTAACCATGTCCATATTGTGGGTGAAATTTGACCCACAAAGATTTCAGGTTTCCAAATCTATGACCTATAGAAGTCTTTATAAGCTCAGTAAAAACTGTTTATTACCAAACTAAATACCATACTACTGTCTGAATACTACACAAAAACAGAAAATGAAATTGACTAGAAAATGAAAGTGATTAGGCTATATTAATTTCTAAACTAGAGAGAACAGAAAAGTATGACAGTGAAATGCAAAAATTCAGCTGTAATAATGTAATTTTAAGGTGCCACTTTTGATATTGAAAATCTTAAATAAAACATTTCTTCCCTATTTGTTAGCATCTAACTTCACAATATTTATCCAGCAACATTGGACCAATGGTCACACCAAAAGAAGAAAGAAAAAGTGTCATTCTAGAAGTCTTTCAGACAGCTTCAGTTCCTTTCAGCAATTTCCCCAGTATCACCTCTGGCATTTCTGCTGCTTCAAAGCCATATTTCAGCCTATTGCTTCCTCTTTTCTGCCAATAATTTATTTTCCTAGCCATTAGTTTTCCCTCCCCAACCTTAAGTCCTTACTTACCAACCTACCCTAAAAAGGATTTAAGGTATAATAATTGTAAAGTGCTTTGGGACTGAATGGAAGACGTTATCTCAGTATTATTTAATGTCATCCACCCAGATGTTCAACTCATTGGCCAAAGCACCTGTTTGTCTGGGGAAAAAGAAGGGCAGGGCAGGAATAAAAGTCTTTGTATACAACCAGTCTTTGCAACACTACTTAAAAGGAAGAAGGCTGGCAATGGCAGATTAGCTTTTTCTTGTGGTAGGATTTTTTTTTTTTAAATAAGTACTACTCAAAGTGCAGCATAGTTTCAGAAGAAATAACTCCCTAAACTTTTCTAGGAGATGCGTTTAAAAAATTTTTAATAGATAATATTTTAGAATACATCTCAAAATAATGCCAATTAAAGAGATCATCATCAGTAATACAGTCTCACTTGTAAATATTTTGAATGTAGTAACTAAACTACAGAAATGTCATTTTTGTCTTTCAGATATATTTTTCTTTTTTTGCCTAAGTGCTCTACTAGTTCAGAAACTGGGCTGCTGCTGCTGCTGCTCCTTTTATTATTAAAAAAAAAAAAAAAAAAACTTCCACTCACAATCCTAGAAGGATTTTGTGCTTTCAGCAATCCTGCATTGGCATCTGCCTTCAGACACAAGATTATTAACTTCCTCAGCAAAAAAGCAGAATCATAATTCTGAAAAATAAACAACACACAGGTGAGATCTTCCATTGGAAAGGACTTTTGCAGAAATCCAATTTATAAGGTTAAGATATACACTTTCTTTTCTGCTCAGCAGGTAGTCCAATATGGAGTATGGGCTATGCCTCACATTACCTTCAAAACCAACAAGATGAGACTGGAAAAGATGAGAAATAGGCTGTGCTGCTTTGGATTATGGCACATACAAATTTTTATCCATAGACCATCAATGATAATTGGAAATAATTACTGAAGACCACATAACATTCTCAGAAGTTTCACAGGACACCGAATTCGCACTCCACCCAGGAGGTAGCCATCCTCCTGGGGGAATCAAAATTAACTCCTAAGGAACAAGGAAGGCTCTTAACAGAAGCTTAAGTATGGCAAAAAAAAAAAATCACAAAAACCAACTTTTCTGAAATAATTCAAACCATTCTGTATTCTCTTAATTAGCCTGTGATAATACATTATTGCTAATTGAGTGTTTATACTATAGAAAATTTAAATAAAATTAAATAACTTGGAGGCAAACAGGCATGACTTGGAGGCAGAAGTGGACATACCAAAAAAGGTTACCCAAAGCAGGCTAGAACTGGGCAAAACGAAGAGCAAGAGCAGCAGCTGAAGAGGCAGAGGTCCTACAAGAGTTTGTTCATAGGCCATACGGAAGGAACTAATCAGAGAGAAGGCAATAGAGTTCTGGTTGTCACATGAGCCCCAGTAAGGAGCCAAACGTGTGGTACTCATGACCCAGCCCACAAATACCACCTTTAGACCCCAAAAATTTCAGCACTTGTGGCGTTTCACCTGTCATGCGCTAAGCAGCATAAACTCTGAGAATCCTGCACAGATTATAATTTTAGGGAAGATTTTTCTCCCTAGTTTACCATAGGAGGTTTTGAGTGAGTAGAGCTTAGTGACATTCTGTCTGCCTAGGTGCTGTACAGGGCTCACGTATGATGTCACAGCACATATAATGCCATCTAGATTATGGTCAGAAGGATCACTACATTATTTCTTTCCCAAACTGTAACAAAGCTTCCACAATTAACAGAAAAATCACAAGTACACGTGATGTATGGACACCCATGAAAAATACGTAGTTGTCTTCTGCACTTCTTACATAAATCACTCAAAATCAAAAGGAGTTATTTTCAAATATGGAGTGACAAGGTCAACTTCTATGTTCAAGAGTTCGGGGACACCCAGCTGTGCACAAACTAATCTATTTACTAGCTTCAGAGTACTAATATTCAACCAGATATCTACTAATAAAGTCCCATCACATTAGTTCTTGCCTCTGAGATGGAACTACATGCTATGTAAGTCTTTGCAACTAACTGCTATTATCAGCATAAATCCTAGAGCACATACTGTGACAAGAGTAACTACTACTAAAACAAGGACTTTGTGCAGTAAAATGATGGTCTGCTTCCGTAGCGAGTTCTTCGTGTAAGCACAGATGCAGAACAAAAAACCCTATAAATGTAGGATTGTAGAAAACATTTTAAAATGAGCTCCTTCATCAAAATATATTGTATCTAACCAAAAAAACAGAGGCATTAGCAGCCCCTATACGGTTTTATGAACAAGAAGACAAAGAAAGCTAACAGTTACTCACCAGATTTCTTTAGATCTTCTCACAGTCTCTCTGGTAGTCTAATATTATGCCTGTATAATAAAAAGGGAGTATTTTTTAAAACTCATGTAAACAGCAAATAATCCTACATTAACTATACAATCCTTAATTAATTTACATTTAATATAAACAAACTGTATCCTTGGTCTTAGGACAAGGCTCAAAATGAAGATTAATCATACATTAAGAAAGTTTTATCATTATATGTGTCTGTTACAGCTGTCCCCCTGCTGCATTCCTTTTTTCCCCTCTCCTTTCTGTTTGTCCTGTGTGGCCACCCCTCCCGACCATTGTGCTAACTAAAGTCACAGCCCTATTCATAGGAATGGCTTGTACAGACTAACTGGAGCCATTGCTCTGCCTAGGGAGGGGGCTTCTTGCTTCTTTGTTTGGTTCCTTTGTTCAGACCCGGGCTCGGTATGGGGGGTGCTGCCCAGAAATGCAAGACCTGAAGTGGCCAAATAATTAAGCATGTGAGTCATACCTGTGGCTCAGAACATGCCTATGCTTACCTGCAGCCTTTCCCTGCCTTCTCTCCTCCCCTGTATGAAGAGGAGCCAATCAAAAGTACTGGTGGGAAACTGCCTGAGTTTGCCTTTAAAGCCGGACATTTTCTGATCAGACCTAGGAGGAGGTCCTTGCTTTGCCATCTGGTCTGATCAGCTAGGGGTCTTTGGGGGGCCCTCTCCCCGCTCTTGTTTGTTTTTGAGCATACCCGTTTTGAACTCCCCTCCCACGAACAACAAAATTTGTGCCTGGAGATCTCCTGATTATTGTAAGCGAATCGAGTCCTCTCTCCATCCTCCGATGCTACTGCCGTTCCTGTCTCTGTGCTTGCTGCTGTCCTGGGGATTGGTAAGAACTCCCTCTTGCAAACTCCCCCTGTCCTAGCTCCTAGCCTTGTTTCCCCAGCAAACAGACCCAAGCTAACTCCTTGGTCTGTATCAGTAATCTGTTTCTTGCTCCGCAGCGCCTTTGCTGCTGGAAATAAGCCTGCGCCGCTGCTAGGCTGTGCCTTCCTGGACTGTATCCTGGGCTGCCGGCTTGCAGCCACCCCACTGCTGCAGCCACCACTAGTTAACGCCCCCCCCCGGGACTGTACCCTGGGCACACACCACTCTGCCCTCCGGAACTGCTCCCCCTCCCGATCAAAGAAGCGGCATAGTGTAAGGTGCACCTATTAGAATCAGGTTCTTAGTCTAGATAAGTTGTAATTTCATTTTGCATAGCTGTGGTTAAGTTAGGTTTAAAGAATTGTTTGTATTGTGCTCTGTAAGTTAGGTTTTAAAAAAAAATTGTTGCATTGTGTTCTGTTACTTGCTAATTTGTGTAATCTTGGTTAAGTTAGATCATAGATAAGATTTTACTGTGTTCTGTATAATTGTGGTTAAGTCTGTCTTCCCGCTGCCCTAACCCCCCCCCCCAAAGCTTGCCCGTGTCTCCCCCCGAGCTCCCCAGTCACTCGTTGCAGTCTCTCTGTTTAAACTTGCAGCCTGTCTGCTCTCTCTGTCTCCCTGAGTTTAAATCTCCCTCCGCAGCGCCTCTGCCTTTGGTCTCTGCTCCACCACGTGCTCCTCTTCCCCCATCCTCACTCCTCTACCACTGCCTCTCTCTCTCTCTAATCCCTTCCCCCACGTGCTCACCCCGCTCCTGCTGCTGCCAAACCTCAATTGTATTACTGAAGTCTAGCATAAAACCCCATTGGTTACCCTTTTTCTCTCTAACACACCTCACATTTTACATTTACACCACTGACACATATTTTTACCTAGAGTTGCTGGTTATTTAACACATTTTACCCATAACTCTTAGTTGGTTATATGCTGCTGTGACACACCCTTTACATAGGAACTGTTAGCTACCTGTTACATTTATACTTCAGTGTTAATTGGTTACCAACTGCATTGGACCCCACTGTATTGTACCCCACTATTGAAACCCCCTATCCTATTTACTAAAAGAAACCCCTCCCCAATTGTCTACCTTAACAAACCCCGTACCCCTCACTATTGAATTTTCCCTGTTTCTGCGTTTTCTTAATAAAGTTTATTTTGCACCCCACCAGTGCAGTAGTTGTCCCCCAAAATCCCCTATCTGCTGGCAGGGTCAATATGAATAATACCAGAGAGGCTGAAGAATAACTTGTAACATTAGGATGCAGGCAAACACTGCTTATCACAACTATAAGAACTACCACAAGAAAGATCAGCTGCAAGCTGATGACTCCTTCGAAATGCTTTTGTATATCAAAAAGAGCAATCAGAGATTATTATTTGTATTACTATAGGAGGCCTAGTCATGGAGGAGGAATACATTGGGTTGGGCACTGTACAAAATACAGAACAAAAAGATGGTTCCTGCCCTTAAGAGCTTACAATCTAAGTATAAAACAGGTGCATACAAACAGACAGATGGTAGTATACAAGGAAATAGTGACCACATTGGGCAGCAGGATAGGCTGTTGTTTCAGCATTCCAGTAGCCTAACGCTGTTAAGTTTTTCATGAGCGTGATGGAAAAGGAGAGTTTTAAGGAAGGATTTGAAGGAAGATAAGGAGATAGTTTTACAGATCTTCCTGGGTAGTTCCCCCCAAGAGTGAAGGGTAGCATGGGGAAAGCTCAAAGGTGCTCACTTGAAAATTTAACAAGTGGATGAGGGAGGCTGGCATCATGTGACTATGGGAGGCAGGAGTCAACGTCTCAATAGCGAATGAGAGATGACAGGTTGGGTGGGGACAGGTTGTCAATGGGCTTGAAAACAAAAGATAAGTAATTTATATTTGATGTGATAGAGAAGAGGTAGCCAGTGGAGGGAAGCAAAGAGAAAAGTGATATGGTCAAAGTGATGTGCTAGGAAAATGATCTTTGCAGTAGCATTCTAAATGGATAGGAGTAGGGTAATGACTAATGCTTTGTCTACACTATGCACCTTTTAGCCATACAACTGTGCCGCTACAGCCATGCTGCTAAAAGGCACGCAGTGTAGCTGCTGTTTGTTGGGAGGAGAAAGCTCTCCTGATGACAAAAAAACTTCCACCCCCAACGAGTGGCAGCAGCTTTGTCGGCAGGAGAATAGAAGATTAAGAGCTCTGTTTTAATCATATTTAACTTGAGCTGGTGGCTAGACATCTATGAGGAGATGACTTTCATTGGGACAGAAAGAGACAGATCTCGAGACAAGAGTTCTGTAAGTCATCAGCATAGAGATAAGTAGTTGAATTTGTGTTTGTGGATTAAATTACTCACAGATGAATGCTAGCATTTCTCCACAGTATTCTTGGTGGCATTCAATCTTCAATACTGACAACCTGGTTAACTCCCAAGTCTAATGAGTTTAGGACAGAGACGGGCATGAAAAGAGAAGTCAAAAAAAAAATCAAGCAAATCAACTACTTGAGTACAAACCTGAACAAAAAATTCAAACACTGACAATTAACCCTACAACAAATTAATCATAGCAAACGAGAAATAGGCATCGGTTTAATTAAGTGTGGCAGGCTGCTCAGTGCAGTTGAACAATGTCAGCCTTGGTTTCCCCGCTCTATATATGGTGGTGGCATCAACATCTATAAACTCAGGTTGTCCAACATTTCCCATTATAAAACCCTGTTTTCATTTGCTTACAGCTTGGCCAAACTTCAACCATTTGGGCTGAAATTTTCCATGATGGGTGTTTGTCTTATGCTGAACTTTTAAGTTTTAGCATAAAAAACAGGTCTGCTGGTTCAGAGAAAAAGGTTAGCAAAAACAACAAAAACAAAGCCATTTATACAATGATAACATCATACAACTGTTCTATTGAGAAACTCTAGGGCCTCCATGCTCTGGAGCAGGGGCTTGAAGTTTGGTAAAGGGATCATCCTGGAGCCAAAGAGGTGCCTTTGGCCATCCCTGTAAAAATCTACCCAAATTCGGCAGATTTATAAGCCTCTGTGGGGAAAAAAATCACCATTTGTACATGTGCTGTAGAGACTTCTTAGAGGATGGTGGCTTAATTCTCAGAGAATTTTATTCACACTGAGCATGTCCAGTTCAGACACAGCTCCTACATGCCAAACTCACTTCAAGCTGCAGCCTACAGCATCAGGGGCTTAGCAGGGTTTGAACTGAAATTGCTTCTCCTGGCTGCCAGACACTGCTGTGGCACTGAGTAGCAGAAGAGAGAACAAGGAAACCGGTATAAAGCTGCAGAACTGCCTTGAAAAGCTATGTCAATTGAAATCTCTCAGGAGGGCAATCTTATCAATCTACACCACAAAGTAGATCACACACATCTCAGTTCCTTCTCCCAAAGCACAGAGTTCTGATGTTATAGAGAATTCAGAATTAGGCCTGAAGGTGGACTGATAGTATGAATTCACAGAAATATCTCCTGAAAAACAATTACCAAGAAATAACCTCTTTCTGCTTTGAGAGCCTCTGTGCATTTCCACTTGTAGGAGCTCCTTGCCAGAGGATGTTGTGAAGGCCAAGACTATACACCAGGGTTCAAAAAAGAACTAGATAAATTCATGGAAGATAGTTCCATCAATGGCCATTAGCCAGGATGGGCAGTGATAGTGTCCCTAGCCTCTGTTTGCCAGAAGCTGGGAATAGGAGACAAGGAATGGATCACTTGATGATTACATGTTCTGTTCATTCCCTCCAGGCACTTGGCATTGACCACTGTCAGAAGACAGGATACTGGACTAGATGGACCTTTGGTCTGAGCCAGTATGGCCATTCTTATGTTTAAACCTAAGTATCATGCTGACAGCAAAAGCAGTAGACCTTCTCACATTATCTGGAAGTAAAAGTTAAAGGGGGGTAAAAAGGTGTATTTCTTCACATAACTCCTCCCAACTTCCCCCAATGCACAAAAAACACTGTTGTCATCTTCCTCTTCTTATCCAGCCCTGGCCTCAGGGTCTTCCACTAGGCTGCTGCTGGTGTCCTGTATTACATACAGGGTGAGTTCCTGAGGAAGCCAGTGTCTATTTATTCAGATGAATAGAAAGCCTTTCCACCTTCCCTGTGAAGACATATGTGTACCTGTTGGAGACTGTGGCGCTGCTGTGCTAAAAAGGCACTATGAGTACACACTTGGTGAGCAGGAGAGGTAGGTGACAGCCAACTGATGCAATGAAGAGGATCTGACTCAGTGGGTACTAGCATCCCATCTTATAAGTGTCCCTCTACTATCCCGCTGCACACTCCTCATCAAGGTGTGAAGAGGCAACGCAAACAAGTTCAAAGCCCTGCAAGCTGTGTCAAAAGACCTTTTGCTCTCCCTGTCAGCATACATGATGGTACTCCCTTCCTGCTGCAGCATCTGCGGTAGTGATGCCTCCTCGCAGTAATGACGTCTTGAACATCCCTGCGCAATGATTTCAGCCACTTTGTCTATAAGTCTGTTTTTCCGGTGGAGTATGCTTGCCTCCCTGTTCCCTGCTAGAAGGAAGGAAGCTATGACAGGTTGCTATCAAGTAGTGCTCCTGCTGTCTCTGAAATGGCAATTTCTCAGAAGAGCAGACAGCATGACTCCCACTACAGATTCCCCATTGCTGCCAGTCTGTTCCTTGAAGAGGCTCTCTATTTGCACCAGTCCTCTCTCTGGCAGACGCAGCAAGGGAATTACATGGTTACGTCTCACATCATCCTCTCTGACTAGCTGTGACGCCTCAAAGTATGTAGAGTAAGCTTCATCCTAAAAAACAGGTAGTCTTGTGGATGTTAATGTGCATGAATTTATGTCCTCTGTGTGGGCTGCACGATGCAGAGAAGGTTCAGAAGCGCTACGGTCGATTTTGGGTAAAGAATGCTGCAGCAATTCAATGGAAGACAGTATCTGTGGAAATAGAGGTCTTTCCTCCTTAACTTTCTTCACACAATCTGCTACAAGCCTCTTCATAGCTTTGGGACAGTTCTTGTACAGTTTACTGAGGTCTGGAGATGCATAACCTCGACCAACCATAAAAATGATCTGATCTCTGTTGTTAATATGGGAGTATGGCAGTTCTCCTGTCATCAGTTCATATAATACTATTCCACTGCCACTCAGCAGATACAATTTGGAGGCAATGTCTGTGCTTGCCTAGGCCCACAAACACAGAACACTGCCAATGCATCTCTCTGCTCACAGACATTCCATCATCTAAAAGGGGAGTGCGCCTGTACACAATCTCCAAAATTATTACTTTAATGATCTAAAGTTATTTGTACCCAGCAAATAACTTCTTACTGTGAAGAAATTTAGATAACTGAAGTCTCATGTCAATGCGTCAGAGGCTAATTTCAGATATAGCTATGACAAATGTTAAGTGAAAATGATTTCTACAAGTGTGCCAACCTATGAGGTAAACACTTACCTAGAAGTGTGCCTGAAACCACTAGATCAATTACATAATTGTTACTTCATTTATAGAAAAAAGGGCATCATTCTAATAAATTACCAGTACACCTTTAAGTTTCTTGCCTCCAGTTTTTCAACCATTTATTCTTAAGACTGCATAGCCTTGACTGTCCGATGATAGCTGTAGATTTACATTATGAATTTCATTAATGTTATTCACTACTTGTTTTGTTTTTAACTTCACACCATCTTGAGCGATGAACTGAGAACAGAGGCCATTTCTCAGTGACTTATAACTACTGATTAATTTCACAACTGTTTTCCTCTCCAAGTGTCATTAAAATGTGTTGCTTTTACCTCCTGTGTTTTCATCCAACAATACAATTTAATACCTACCTTGTTATTTTTCCATATATTTAAAATTAATAATACTTGTCTTTGGCCTTTAAAATCCATAAAGAATCCACTGTTCTTACTTCTGAGACCATGATTTGAGTTCAGCTTGTGATCTTAGGCAGAATAAGTTTTGTGGTCTTGTTTCATTCCCTTGTGAAAGCAGCCCACATTTCAAAACCACCAGCTCCAATTAGACACAAGCTGTCTGTCTTAAAAGAGGAAAAGATTGACTGAGCAAGCATGGAGAATTAATTACTTCTTAGCTTTACAGAAGTAGAGTGTCAGTACTTAGGTCATGGAGAAAATATAGGAAGGCAGAACTTTTTAGTCTTAAACCCCCTTGATACACATTTTTACATACTATGAAATTTAAGTTCTGTCTGAGGATATATTACAGCAATGGCTACGTTGGAAATGGATAATAAGTACAGAAAAGATTTGCAATATATCAGGTTCCTTTCACAGTTCAGAAAGGTGACAAAACCATAGAGTTGTCCTAACAACTCACCAGTTATCTTGTAAGCAAGCCTCCCACATTACCTTCTTTAGAAAACTTAAAATTAAAGTATTGCAAATTCAAAAAAAATAATTACTATCAAAAAATTTTCCTTTTTGGGCACACACAACTATTGTCAAGCAAGTTCATAGCTTTTCTTAAACTCTTTGGAAATGTTACACGCAGGTAATAAGAAACCAGAATTTCAGTATAATTACGACTGACAGACTTTAAGGAACACAGACATTTGACGCCACAACCATCATTTTGGTATACATGCAGGAAGCCGTGGTAATGCTCTGTCCTGAATATTGTACAAGAGAAAAGGAGATTTGTACTCTGAAGATGGAAATATGCATCCTTCAAAAGCAAACTAAACTTATTCTTAACTGCCCAAAAGTTCTCAATAGGTTGACATTGAGTAACTTGGATTACTTCCATTTAGAATTGAAGAGGGAAGAATGACTAGAGCACCTTGGCAGCCAAGAGGTCCCTGCTCCTTGATCTTCCACAATGCCTCGGTACTGCTCCCCACTCTCTAGTGATTGGGGTGTAATTGAATAAGAGCATCTGAAAAGCCAAGATTGGGTAACATTTAAAAATTAAAACATGAGGTTTGCCATCTTTAACCAGATATCATAGATATTACAATGATCAGCTTTATGTAAAAAGCTGCAAGACAGAAAACATTATGAAACTATAGAAACTGGTTTACAAAGTGTCTTTACAGTGGGCTCCCACACCACAAGTGACAGCTTCTGCACAACACAGCCACCTCTAGTATTAGACATAGAGATACAGTTGCAATTAGGAACTTTAAACAACATGTCACAGTTCATTTGTGGCAACAAGCAGTTTTTAGGCCGAAAATTGTTTATGAGTTGAATGGATGAACATTTCCCTTACAGTCTCTGATGCAAAGACCTTGACTTATACTCACTCACTGAGCAAAATTCATTTTAAAGCTTCTATGAAGCATTCTGGTAACTGAAACACATTAAAAATAGGGCCTAGTCCCCTGGACACAAAGTACACCAACTATATATTTTTGAGCCAGATAGATTGGGAGAGCAGAATGGTGAGCCAAGATATTCTGAACACCTTGTCTCAATAGTACACAAGGAAAAGAGTTAGAGGTCTGAGGTAATTGGTAGAAAAGAGAAACTATTTTATACTTCCTGTCAAGATGACCCAGGAATGAGTTGTCAGTTGTGAACCAAGCCCTTTGATCTTTAAAGGATCATTCTCAGAGCCATATATAAGGTAATTGGGGGAATATTACGCTGCAGATTTAGTGGAATTTTGGATTAAAGTACATTTGCTCAATTTACAACTAAAATGTTTATTTCTCTAGCTATCATTTCTAGAAGTAGCTCCTAAAATCTGAAAGTCACAATAGACTCTCTTATTTGCACACCACTACCCATAATAAAAATTCTGAAAGCCAATTAGACCCTCAGTGACACCTGTACAGCCCCACTGCTTTCATATGAAGCCTTCAAGGACACCCATCTGTGCAACCCCTTTGCATTCCATAGCATCACACAGGTTTAACTGATTGAAACTTAGGGCTTGGCTTCCCTACTGTGCTAAATCGGCACCACTGCATCGATGCAGCGGTTAGCGCGTCTGGTGAAGATGTATTACATCGACGGAAGAGCGCTCTCCTGTCAACGTAACTACTCCACCTCAACAAGAAGCGGAAGCTATATCAGCAGGAGAGCGTCTCCCACTGACATAAAGCATTGTCTATACTGCCCTAAGTTGATGTAAGTTATGTCGCTCAGGATGGTGGTAGCAACTGAAGTGACTGATGGACTATGGTATAAGGAAGATTTACTAAGAGAGCAATGTGTGTGAGATTTGTGGGAACTTAAGCAATTACATAGATGGTTGTCCTCATTTAGTCAGTAACCTGCACCACACATGTTTTAGGGTGTTCAAAAGAAAGTCAAGCAACACTGCACAAGTCAAATAATATGATAACCCAGAAATTTAGATGTTTCCCATACGCACGCACACATGCACACACCATTTGTAAGGGGAAGGAAGACAAGATTGTGTGGCATGAGTTTGAGCCACTTGATCAGAGTTATGGACAAAGATACAAGAACAGTCCATTTGTTAGGCAGATGAAAGCTGTGCAGCCTTTAACACTAGTTCCTCTGGTCCCTTCAAGAGTTTGTTCTCTGACTGTGGCTCAAATTACTACTGTTTATGACTGGACTGGAAGATTTTTTCACTGGAGTGACCAATTGCTCAGAATTTCATGACTACTATAATAATCATGCAGTTATCCTAAGTGGTTCCAACTCAATGCATACAGCAGATTACACCCTGGATCTTGTTTTTGGTTTGGAAATAGGATAGTCAATACTTGTCATGGACAGACCACTCTCTTGTGCTCTTTGAGGTTGGGATGCAAGATCTATTTCGTTGCCTCCTCTCAGATTAATGGAACTAGTTTGGTTTCCGAGGCTCTCAAGAAGATTATTACGTAGGCCACAGCCCATTATTAATGAGCTAGATTTTTGCCATGGAGGTCGCAGAATTCACAGAATCCATGACCTCCAGCAACCTCCGTGACTTCAGGCGGCTGGGAGCTGCAGGGTGGTGGTGGACCCTCGGAGTTCCGAGTGGGCCCCCGCAGCTGCCTAGCCGCTGCAGAGACCTCAAGCTGAGCTCCCCATTTTGTCATGAATATTTTAAGTAAAAGTCAGGGACAGATCACAGGCTTCCATTAATTTTTCTTTATTGCCCATGACCTGCCCATGACTTTTACTAAAAATATCTGTGACAAAATCTTAGCCTTATTAATGAGCTGGTTTGCCAATATTTTTTTTTAAAACCATGACTATCAGTGCAGTGACTCCCAAGTATCTTCTTCCCTGGCTTCTTCCACTGAAATCATCTTGGCATATGGACTGGCTGCAAGATGGAGACACACCAGATCTGTGACTGAGGGGAGCTATGAATGTCTCTTTTTTAAAAAGACAAGTGCCAGATGGTTAAACAACAGTTTTTTAACCAAATGCTGATCACTTGATATTAGCAGTGTTTCTCATTTTGTTTTGTTCATTTTAATTTGGGGACGATTAGAAAAGATGGTATCAAAGCAACTCTGGCAATACCCGTAGTCTTTAGACTTAATTATTCAATCCAGTTTTAGACCAAAGTATGGTAAAGACACAGTGCTGGTTTTCTGGAAATGGTTGCAAGTCAAGTGTCCATTCAGATTCTTCAGACAAAGCTACCTGGGATACCACTAATCACAAGGAAGTAACAATTGCAAGTTTTGGCAGACAAGCAGAGGTGTACAAATGGATCAGTTATTTTTATGCCATGGCATAATAGTTGGCAAATGATCACTTTCCCCAAGGGCGCTCTCATGAGGGTGCCACAAGGTTCTAGTCTCACATCTTTCCTTTTTAGCATGTATATGAACCCAAATGTGGAAGACAATAATAGGTAAGGGCTGTGATATCTCCAATACGCAGATGACATTCCACTATGCATCTGCAATTCTACTGACCTATTTGATGCAGTTGATGGGTTTTCCTGCTGACATGTAAAAATATAGTTTTGGATGGCAGAAAGATGGCTGTGATTTAATCCAGACTAGACTGAAGTTATGATGTAGGTTAAGAAAAATAGCTACAAGAAATACCCGAGGTGACACATGCTCCTTCAGTTGTGGAAGTGTGCCTGCCATTTGTTACTCAGCGTTGGTATTTGGAGTCCGGTTGGATTATCAGATGTTTCTGCATATCTATGTAGCAGCTGTAACTAAGATTATTTATCATCTGCATTTAGCTGGAAGTCTCATAGCTTTTCTTTCAGACCTAGACCTCACCATAGTGATCCAACCCTTTGCTACCTTGAAACTAGATTACTGCTATACAATCTATGTAGAGCTATTTCTCAAGACAACTTGGAAAATTCACTTAATGCTGAATATGGGTTGGGTCCTGATTATCTCACAAAACAGTATCACACAACGAAATGAACTATCACAATTGAGGATCAGCAAAGGCACATAAGTTAATGACCCCCTAAATTTAAGCCTATAAACCAAAATCTGGTGTAGCATGTGGAAAGCTATATTTAAGTTCTGTTGCAAAGTCCCTCACAGCTGTGGCCATTCAGAAATATTAAGATTTAATTAAGTATGAAAAATAATGCAATCATTAGCCCCCCACTTATTTTGATATTAAACTCCCCACATAGGAAAGCCTGGGGCAATTTGGCACTGGAATAAGCATATCTGCAAAAATGAAAGCAGTGAAATATTTAACAGTATTCGAGATGAGGCTGGTAACACTGTGTATTAAGTCATCAGCGCTTGCTATTATAAGCAACTGAAAACAATCTTGCAACTTTGCCAAACCTTAACCATTTGGCTTGAAATTTTACATGCTGAGTGTCTGCTTCTGGCTGATTTCTTAAATTTAAAAATAAAATAAATAGTTTTGGCTGATTTATTTAGTCATTTTCAAGAACTAAGCCAGAGAAAAAACAGATTTTGCCAATGTTACAATATTCTAGCAACCTTTTCTTTCAAATGCTCTCCATCCTTTGGAGCAAGGACTTAAAATTTGGCAGCAGGGAAAGGGGCAGCTTTTCTTTCAGAGATGTTCCTTTTGCTATCCTTATAAAAATCTGCCCAAGTTATAAACCCTTGGAAAAAAATAAATCACAGTTCACACATGCTCAGCAGAGACATGCTAGAACTTAAAAGCCAATATCTCCAAAGACCTCAATCTCATAGAGCATGTTCCAGCCCAGGGCAGAGGGAAAACATGGGGGAGGGGAATCAGACCTGACGAAGAATGTTGGGGCATGGAGGGAGAGGAGAATTGTCACTGTCTGGAGCAAAGCAACTGGGAAAGGAGCCAGGAGAGACAGATTAGATGAGGAGCCTGGGGAGTGAAACTGAGCTAGTGGGTACAGGGAATGTGGAAAGGAAACTGAAGGCCATGGGGTAAGATTGGACAAAGACCATGGGGGGCATAGGAGAGGAGGGATGGGACAGACTTGGGGAAAAGACTGGGACTAGGAGGGAAGCCTGAGAAATGGAGGACAGGATTAGCTATTTAAGGAGAATGGAACTGGGATGAGAACCCAAGGTAAGGACAGAGAGATGAAAAAGGATGGCAGAAGGGGTCAAGTTTGGGGGTTGGTTTTTTGGGGGGGATGGAGGGGAGAAGGGGAAGACACAGAAGAATCTGTGTCCCTCCTGTGTCCTGAGCACACCCCCTCCAGTTTGGATTTGAACTCAAGATACCCAAGTTTCACAGTTCCTCTGCTGTCAGCAAATGTGTGAAATCCACTGGCAAACTACATAACTCATCCCCCTGTAGGACTGCTCCACATAGTGGATGACAATCTACTGCTATTGGTTACTTAGCCAGAATTAAGGCAGTCTGGGCAACCATAATTCACCCCCTTGTGCATATGTATTGTAACACAGTGTTTAATTATGTGATCACATACTCCCCCTCCCCCCCCCCCCACCCATGGCACTCTTGCTTCATTCAGTGCAAAGAATGGATGGTGCTTACTTAATAAGCAGCTATTCAATATTTTGTTTTTGCCTCCTTTTTCAGTGTCTCACCCCAGGCTTTATCTATCTTCACCAACACCCCTGTGATTAGTATTATGCCCATTTTACAGACAGGGAACAGAGAAAAGGGTCAAAAGTGTCCACTAATTTTGGATACCCAATCTGAGACAACTAAGACCCAATTTTTCAGAGTATTTAGCACTATATAACACTTCACAGCTTCCACCGACTACAGTTGCAGTTGTGAGCACTCAGCATGTCCACAAATCAGACTCAAGGGCCTAGCACCCAGAAAATGAGGCGCATACAAGCAGTGATCAAATGTGAAAGTTAGATTTAAGTGACCTGACTAGCATGATATATGGACTCTGTGGCAGAGAAAGGAAGTGACGGAATTCTATTCTTCAGGGCACCATTCAAGTGCCTCCTTTCTCTTCCTGAAGCCCCCTGCTTCATTCACTACACACATTCCAACTTCTGGAATAATGAGGCAGGTGTCCTACATACAACAGCCTGCTTCACTACACGACCCTGATTTATCTCTGGAGCTGGTCCATCCTGTGCAATGAATGAGGCAAGGGGTCCTATGGAAAAATAGTACAAAATCATGTAACAAAAGACTGTATCATACCGCACAAGCAGCTGAATTAAGGTTGCAGAGCCAATCTTAATTCTGAGTTTTCCTAACTTCTGAGTGACTTTGCAACCTTAATCATGTTCTTTTAAAGGTAGCTGTGTGTAACTGACATTTAAGCTGTCATCTTTAGATTTCAGAATCAACAACCACTGTGATGGGTAAGGTAGTTTATAGTCATCAAGATGATTATAGCTAGTTGGAAAGAGACTCAGGAAAACAATGATCGTTTAACACTGTTGATTATCTTCGCAATGATGAGGGCTAGAAGTTTATTTTAAAAAATGAAGCCCAAGATTCTGTAACATATTTCTGGAACAAGGAGTGGATTCTGTAAAATTAGAGTACATTTGGGCTGTATGGAGTCATTAGCAAAAGGTACTGTTATCTTAAGAACAGTTTCTCTCCTTATGCAATACCCTGACAGTGGAAAGAAGCTAAAATGTTTAACAGCCCTCTCCAGTGTAGTCAGGGGACAGGACAGCCTAACTGAGGGGATGTCACTTCTGAAACTTCATGCTCTTGTTGGCTTCCTAGAGCCAAAATTGATTAGCTTTGGATATTGATGTTAATTGTCTTTGTACTTTTATTAATATCATACAAGTGCCCATGAGAGCTGGATGGATCTATTTTAATAAACCGAAGTTATATACAATATATCTCAATTGTGTGATAGGGGATTTACAGACAAATACAAAGACAAGGCCCCTGCCGGAAAAACTTAATCAAAATCAACATACAAAACAAAGACAGTGGAATGGAACACAAGTGATTTAACTCTATAAACACACATCTGTGCATTAGGCACTTTTCCTAAAGAGATTACCTTTATGTATGCTTAGTTCACTCATCTCCTTTTCTGCCTTCAAAAAGCAGTGACTTGTTTGTAATCAATCCGTTATTAAATGCATAAATAAAACAAACTTAGAAAGTAACACTACAAGGCACCTTCAAGTCTAAAAACTAAAATAAATTGAAAAATTAAGAATATTCTTATCCTCCAGGTCATCACCAAGTATATCTCACCAGAAAACGGACAATTCTATTCTGTGTAGAAAGAATAGTAAATATGGCAGGTGACCAGCTTGGCTAAACAGTGAAATCCTTGCTGATCTTAAACACAAAAAAGAAGCTTACAAGAAGTGGAAGATTGGACAAATGACCAAGGAGGAGTATAAAAATATTGCTCAGGCATGCAGGAGTGAAATCAGGAAGGCCACATCACACTTGGAGTTGCAGCTAGCAAGAGATGTTAAGAGTAACAAGAAGGGTTTCTTCAGGTATGTTAGCAACAAGAAGAAAGTCAAGGAAAGTGTGGGCCCCTTACTGAATGAGGGAGGCAACCTAGTGACCGAGGATGTGGAAAAAGCTAATGTACTCAATGCTTTTTTTGCCTCTGTCTTCACGAACAAGGTCAGCTCCCAGACTGCTGCACTGGGCAGCACAATATGGGGAGAAGGTGACCAGCCCTCTGTGGAGAAAGAAGTGGTTCGGGACTATTTAGAAAAATTGGACGTGCACAAGTCCATGGGGCCGGATGCGCTGCATCCGAGGGTGCTAAAGGAGTTGGCGGATGAGATTGCAGAGCCATTAGGCATTATTTTTGAAAAACTCATGGCGATCAGGTGACTGGAAAAAGGCTAATGTAGTGCCCATCTTTAAAAAAGGGAAGAAGGAGGATCCGGGGAACTAAAGGCCAGTCAGCCTCACCTCAGTCCCTGGAAAAATCATGGAGCAGGTTCTCAAGGAATCAATTATGAAACACTTAGAGGAGAGGAAAGCGATCAGGAACAGTCAGCATGGATTCACCAAGGGGAAGTTGTGCCTGACTAACCTAATTGCCTTCTATGATGAGATGACTGGCTCTGTGGATGAGGGGAAAGCAGTGGATGTGTTATTCCTTGACTTTAGCAAAGCTTTTGATACGGTCCCCCACAGTATTCTTGCCGTCAAGTTAAAGAAGTGTGGGCTGGATGAGTGGACTGTAAGGTGGATAGAAAGCTGGCTAGATCGTCGGGCTCAACGGGTAGTGATCAATGGCTCCATGTCTAGTTGGCAGCCGGTTTCAAGCGGAGTGCCCCAAGGGTCGGTCCTGGGGCCGGTTTTGTTTAATATCTTTATTAATGATCTGGAGGATGGTGTGGACTGCACTCTCAGCAAGTTTGCAGATGACACTGAACTAGGAGGCGTGGTAGATACACTAGATGGTAGGGATCGGATACAGAGGGATCTAGACAAATTAGAGGACTAGGCCAAAAAAAATCTGATGAGGTTCAACAAGAACAAGTGCAGAGTCCTGCACTTAGGATGGAAGAATCCCATGCACTGCTACAGACTAGGGATCGAATGGCTAGGTAGCAGTTCTGCAGAAAAGGACCTAAGGGTCACAGTGGACCAGAAGCTGGATATGAGTCAACAGTGTGCTCTTGTTGCCAAGAAGGCTAACGGCATTTTGGGCTGTATAAGTAGGGGCATTGCCAGCAGATCGAGGAACGTGATAGTTCCCCTTTATTCGACATTGGTGAGGCCTCATCTGGAGTACTGTGTCCAGTTTTGGGCACCACACTACAAGAAGTATGTGGAAAAATTGGAAAGAGTCCAGCGGAGGGCAACAAAAATGATTAGGGGTCTGGAGCACATGACTTATGAGGAGATGCTGAGGGAACTGGGATTGTTTAGTCTCCAGAAGAGAAGAATGAGAGAGGATTTGGTAGCAGCCTTCAACTACCTGAAGGGGGGTTCCAAAGAGGATGGAGCTTGGCTGTTCTCAGTTGTGGCAGATGACAGAACAAGGAGCAATGGTCTCAAGTTGCAGTGGGGGAGGTCCAGGTTGGATATTAGGAAACACTATTTCACTAGGAGGATGGTGAAGCACTGGAATGCGTTACCTAGGGAGGTGGTGGAGTCTCCTTCCTTGGAGGTTTTTAAGGCCCGGCTTGACAAAGCCCTGGCTGGGATGATTTAGTTGGGAATTGGTCCTGCTTTGAGTAGGGGGATGGACTAGATGACCTCCTGAGGTCCCTTCCAACCCTGATATTCTATAAACATTTTTCACTGTGGCTTTGATTCAAGTTTTTACATTTTGTTAAAAGTTTCATTTTAGAGGCTAACTTTCTGAACAGCTCTATTATTTAGGCCTCTTACTAAGGGGCACCTGCACTGTAACTGCCTGTACTGTATCTGTTCTGCGAACAGAATTTCCATGTATAGGACTGACAACCCAGTGCCTTTGAGGACATCAAACGAACATTAAAATACAAAGATTAAATACTTTGTAGTGGTTTTCATCTAAATTATGTTGTACACGGTAATACGTGTTATAAAAACTGTACTTGGTACAATATTTTGGTCTTAAATGTTTATAAAACAGAATAACTATTTGGTTCTGCATTTGGTTTTCTCCTTTTAAGACATAAAGCTTTTGGAGGAAGGAAAGTTTTATTCATTGTTTACACAATGCTTAGCACAATGGAGCCACAATCCTAGATGAGGCTCCTAGACATTACCACAACTGTTTAATAAATAATAATACTCCAAAAAGCCGTACCATTATAAAACAGTTATTTGCCCCCCTCAATCATCTGTTTTTATTACCCAATTAGTATGAAATGGGAGAGAGAACTCTATCTCCAACTGATGTCTGCCCATTTGTTGTCTTCTGCAAACTTACAAATAATGAGATAAAAAGCTATGTTCTTTACAGTTAACATTAGCAACAGCCAGTTTTGGTGCATAATATATCATTGTAACATCAGGACTCAGATTATAATCTGCACAATGAAATATAATGAAGTACTACAACAGTAAGAGATAATCAGAAACAACCTGAACCATGTCAGAGTAACACAAGACCCTCATGAGACTTACCAGGAAACTTATCCAAGTTCCCAGAATTGAGATACCATTATCAACACAAGACTGGTCCAAGATATAAATTCAATGTTATTAATTAAAAAAAACAAGAGTTATGGAAACGTTTATGGTGATTGTATTGTTTGCTCTATTCATAAACAACTTCACACTGGATATTAAAAACACAACATTCCTCATCACTTGAAAGCCTGGAACATTGCAGCATTCAGAACCCAAAAATGAAATTAAGCGCTTGTCTACAAAGGAGGTTTAGTCCATGCTGACTCAAGTTAACCTGATCTGCAAATGACAATTCCTTAGAGCACTCTAAGGGCAAGTTTACGCTCAAAATGCTATATCAGCAGCACTTTAATGAAGACGCTCTAAAACAATGGGAAAGAGCTCTCCTGTCAGCATAATTAATCCACCTCCTTGAGAGGCGGTAGCTATGTTGAAGGAAGAAGCTCTCGCACAAAAATTGCACTGTCTACACAGGGGGTTATGGTCAGTATAACTACATCACTCAGGGGTGTGGATTTTTCACACCCCAGTGACATAGTTGTACTGATACATGTCTGTAGTGTAGACTACACCTAAGTCTGCACTTATCGCAAATTCTGGAATTTTCTTTCAAAGTGTACTAAATTTGATGTGAATTGAGTTACTGCTATCTATTGTTCATGCGCACACAATGCTGCTGTGCACAATTATGGCAGTCATCCAACCGCTATTCCACACTGCTTTGTGGGTATCCATGACCATCCTGTTTACTTACTACTGTACCCTCCAACATTCTGGAGTCAAGCTAACCAAATGCCCTCCTCCTTCATTTAAAAGCTGGCACAGTGCCAGGATTGGCCTATTTGCACATGGATTTCAATATATTGGCATTACAGTAATATTACTCTAGCAGCCTTTACAACGTGCCTTGACCATCTGCTTGAAGCCATGTTGAGATCTTAAATCTCATTGCCATCTGGGAGAAGTGGTTTTGCAGCAACCTCTTGAGGCCAGACGCTGCAATAAAGATTGTAGACACTGGTAGATAGCTGTTTGAGAGTAGGTACAACCAGAATGCCTATCAGTGCCGGATAAAGAGCAAACAGCTCAGGAGAATTTACATTAATACCAGGGGTGGCAGGACACACAACCACTAGCCAGGGACACATAACTTGTACATTTTTTGAGGATGTGGACAGGATTTTATGTAATAACATCACTACTGAACCAAAGAAGGTTGGAAACCCTGTCCTCCCCCCAAGAACAAGCAGCAAGAGTCACTGGAGGAGGAACATAAGGAAGGCAGTGAAAAGCTGCCTCACGAAAGTAAGAATTTCTTCAGAACTCAGGACACTGAGGGGCGGCCATATAGGAAGTCAGCTTGATTACCACAAAAAACCCAGCCCAGAACTCAGGAGGCAGATCCTATTGAGGTAACCTCAGCATGTATCTATCTACCTTTACAATTTATGGTTATACTATACCGCTGTGCTAACTTCTGTTCCAGGTGCCCCACAGCCACAGCCTCACTACCACAAGCACTTGAAGAACTATATATCGAATAAAAAGTTCTTTAGTGTTATGGCTACCCCTACTGGGTGATAGGTGTCCTGATCAGAAACTGAAAAACTCGAGTAACACGTGGTAATTGACTACAGCATGTTCTCCCCTAGATCAGGACTTGAAAAACTCACCTGCGCAGAATGAATAGGAATCATTCCTAGGTAAGTACCATCAGTTTCTGCAGAATCAAAGCTTTCATTTGAAAACAATTTCAAACCCTTATGGTTATGAACAGAACATTCCAACACAAACCAGGCATAAATAGATTCTGTGATGTCTTTCTAAATCTGCAGACACAGTCCAGTGATGCCACTGCCACTGTGGGGAGAGAAGCATCACCTGTTAGGAGTAGGGTGATCTGGGTGTGCTACCACTTCTTAGAACAAGATGTCCTGCCATTCCAGCTGAGGATTCTATGGATGTTTTGGGCTCATACAATGCTGCACTGATTGGTATGATGTTTCTGCATAGGGGCTAGCATTAATTCTGAGAACAAAGTTCAGCTGTCAAGAACAAAAATGGGTCTTTGGGCCCAAGCAGTGATTGCAAGGATTGAGGGGAGATGTACCTGACCAATGAGATTCCAGGCAGAAGGAGAAGTGGCTCAGGGCACCAAATTATTTTGTCCTAGTTCTTGGACTGCAGGTGTTGACTAAGTTTTTCAAGTTCCTGCTCTTATTTATTTATTATTAAAAAAGGATAGTATAGTTGTATAGTAATCATTATATAGAATATATCAAAATTTAATATCGATCAACCACTGAGTTCTACTGAACTACTCTACTAAGAATCCCTGCAAAGCAAGTTTAAATGAAGTTTAAACTTTCTAAAAAGTTTCCTCTTTTCCTTTTACTGATAGCCTGAAACAAAACATGTCCTCATTTAGCCAAATTCTCAAAAATATAGGGCATAAGTTCACTTAATACAATCCAAAGTTAAATTATGTAGGTTGCCCATTTAAAAACAAACTTGCTCCTGAATACACAGTTCTTAGCGTCCAAAATAAATTAAATATTAACATATTAATTACTTCTTTGTTATAGCTATCACACAAATGCAATTACTTTACCTACAAGTCCTTTGAAAAACAACTTTCAGAACTAAATGCTTTTTTACCTTTCTATACTGAACCACTTAATGAGACCATGTGTGTGTATAAGAGAAGTACAAGGGCTCTTAATTTTTAAGTTGCTGAACTGAAGTCAGAACTGCATTGCTATTTTCTTCACACACTTTCTTCTTCACAAAAAAACTTTTTATTGTGCTTTAACAGAAGGTCAATGGCTATCACTTCTCTACTCTTACACAATGGTGAATTGAAACAAGAACTCATAGCTGTTTCAACCGACAAAGCTACCAGTATGTCTAAGCCAATAAAGCGATTTGTTCATTAAAGCTACTAATAAAGCAACCTTTTGTTAGTCTATGAAACATCAGAAACCTCACAGAATGCATCTAACTTTGCAATATTCCTGTTTTTATCATAAAAACTAGAATGTTCTCATAAAATTAGTTCACTTTTTCAGTTCCTGAAACTGGGTGAAAAAGAACTTAGTGATATTTTTATAGAAATTGCATGAATTAGTTCCACTTAAATTTATTTAGTCTTAATACTTTTTCTACACAGGACCAGAAATATATTTTTGAATATTTTTCAATTCAAATGCTACCAAAAACAGAAACCCCAAGAGATCTTTATCACGCTGCTAATGAGCTGTGATACTGGGTATGGCTACACAGCAATTAAACACCCGAGTCAGCTGATGCAGGCTTGCAGGGCTTGGGGCTGCAGGGCTGTAAAATTGCAGCACACACATTTGGGCTCAGACTGGAGCCCAGGCTCTAGGACCCAGGGAGGGTGGAAAGTCCCAGAGCCTGACCTCCAGCCCAAATCCCAATGTCTAAACCACTTTTACAGTCCTGTAGCCTGAGCCACACAAGCCCAAGTCAGCTGACCTGGGCCAGCCGCGAGTGTTTATTGCTGTGTAGACATACCCACATATATTACAGAACACTGACAGCCTGAAGTGAATTAAGGAGGGATCCACAGATCCAAACCCTAAAATAGGAGGAGGTCCATAAACCCATTAAATTTGGATCCAAGAAGCCACTGAGGTTGAGGCGGATTACCCAAGAACAGTAGTATATACAAGCAGCAGACTGGGAAGAAAGGAAAACACTGGCAGATCCAAGAACACCTTTGCAGGTTTCTTTTGATTGGATTGCATCCAGACTCAATTTAACCTCAATCCACAACCACCTCTAATCCCAACCCTAAACTGTGTGCTCAATCACCAATAACTATCTAGGATAGCCAACTTTTACAGGCCAATGACCACATTTTTCCATAATGAGCAGTACTCTGGTCCTTGTAATCTGATACTACAATGCTGGAGCAAGCTTTCCAAAGTAATATAGTGAAGTCTTCTTGCACAATCAGAATTTCTACAGATACTACCTACTCATTCCAACTTTCAAGAACAAGTCAGTTCTACTAGCCTGTGGTCATGGTCTGGACTCAATTTAATTTTAAATATCTAGCATACAGAATATGTTTCTTGTATAGATTCTTTCAGAAAAGTGGCTTATATAAAAACTGTCATTTTTAGGCTGTATGGGAAACTAATGGGTATGGATTAAAATCATACCTATACAATAAGGCCCTCAGCCAAGTAACCTTGAGAGGCTATACTGTTACTTCTTCAATCAGTGGAGCAATAATTTTATGCTGTGATCTTTCAACTGCAGAAAGCATCTATATCCACGGTATACACATTGTGAAAAAAAAAGTGATCAATAATGATATGGCCACACATGTGGTTGGGGAACTCATGTTGTCAATAACCTTGATCATTCTATAATGGCTTCCTTTCCCTCCCTCACCTTCATTTCCCGACTGAGCTTTTATTGTCAATTCCCAAATCCTCTGCAAAGAAATATTCTATTCATGAACACATTTGTATGAGTTCTCTGTCTGGTCTTTCACACACACAACTCTGTTTCACTGTTTTTGGTATGGTGAAAGTTACTAAAATCTGGATCTCTGAAGTGATATGTGCCAGTGCTATAGAAATCTAATTTTTGAATGTTTCACCTTGCCAAAATTAAAAAATTAAGCAGAGCAGTATGAAACAACAAAGAATTGACAAAGAATAAGGACTTTCCTAATGCATTTAAAACATAGAAAGTTTTAAAATCTCACATATATATTGTATAAAAAAAACAACATGGCATCATTCTATAGTTCAACCAAACAGTACTTTCCGAAATCTGCTCTAAACTAGTGAAGTTATACCTAATTTAGTTATTTAAAGATACCGATTGATGGAAGGCAACTCAATCTAGTTGACAGGTCACTAGAATGAGAGTCCGGAGACTCAGGTCAGTTACAGAGCTGGGAACAGAACTTACTAACTGATCCAAGACAAGTTACTTCACCTCTCTGTCCCTAGCTTAGGCCTTGGCTACACTGGTGCTGTACAGCGCTGCAACTTGCTGCGCTCAGGGGTGTGAAAACGCCCCCCACCCCCGAGCGCAGCACAGTAAAGCGCCAGTGTAATCAGCTCCTGCAGCGCTGCACGCTCGCTCGCAGCGCTGCAAGCTATTCCCCTCGGAGAGGTGGAGTACATACAGCGCTGCGAGAACTCTCTCGCAGCGCTGGCGGCGCGACTACACTCACGCTTCACAGCGGTGCCACGGCTGTTTCCCTCACATGCGAAATGAGACAATACTTACCACCTTCCTTTGTGAAGCTGTCAGATCTATCAACGAAAAGCAGTATTAAGAGCTAAATATTATTACTGGTGATGCAATGCCAGCATAACAGACTTGAAAACAGCTTCAATAACACAAAAGCTGCCAACTCCAGATCAGCAAAGACTGTATTAGGTTCAAATAGCCAATGATTCAACAGTTCTTATCGTACAATAGGTCCAGAAGAAACTAATTGTTCCACATCTAAGGAAAATTCCAGTGTTTTTATATCAAAGACTGTTTAAATGTTTCAAGTATGATTAATATTAGAAAAGAACATTAGCTTAAACACTGGAGGGAGTTTAGTGATGGATCTCGATGGATATAGATTATAATCTTATAGCATGAAAGCTGCCATTTTCTATGACAAGGAGACGAGTTTTTTTCTCCCACCCCTGTCCAAGATTTTGCACATAATATTCCACAGTTCCCACCCATCCATCAGTGACCATATGTTATATCGCCCAACCTTCAATCTAAATCACCATTCCCCAAGCATGATCTTAATTGAATACTAGTCAGTCTTCAAGCATGATCTCACTTCTCCCCCCTTGAACCAAACATCCATGGTTCCTTTCCAAGTTTCCCTCTTACTATACCTGCTATTCTTGGCAAGCTGCATAAAATTCTGCTGCCAAAGCAGTCCTAGGCTGCCACTTTTTCCTCCCACCAGTTTCATGAATGGTCCTGGTTCTCTTTCCTGAAAGACAGGAGGATTTATGAACCTCCTGAGTTGCCCAAGCTTTCTGAAGAGAAAATGTTTGTGGCCTGAGTGTGACTTTGAAGGCAAAAGCTGTGAAGTGTTACATGCCAAGAAAGCAGAGATATAGCCAGGAGAGTCCAAATGACAGAGAGAAGTAGATGGAGGAACAAAAGAAGTTTCTCCATGCTACAAAAGAGTTAAAGAGAGCTATTAAGGACAAGGGATCATTAAAATAATCTAATCTGGCCTCAAACCTCCTATTTAACACAAGCCATAGAATTTAAACCAATAGGCTATGTCTTTATGCAATAAAGACATTTTACCTTTATGTCAAATTTACTTTTATTATTAAAAACAAAAAAAAATTTAAAGATACAAGTAAAGATTACATTTTAAAAGAGTACTTTCAAATAAAGTGTTTTCATGAACAAACGAGCCCCAAAAGAACAGATCTAATAAGCTCAAAAGGGGATACTAAAGCCACAATGGGCATCCTACTTCTCACTTACCCTAAGTCTATCTTCCTCTTTCAACAAACACTTCAACCACTTCTCCTGTGCCCCCAGAGTTACCCGTCAGGCTTCCTATCTAACCTTTACCTATATTGATTTCAATCTTTTTCCTCACACAACTCCCTCTGCCAACATTTCTGTTCTTATCTCCTCCTAGTTATCCTATCATACCTACATAGTTGTTCTGTAACCTCACATCCAACTTTATACGTTCTTTCAGTGTACCCATAGTACTCTGAACATCTTCCTACTTCCAGTTTGCAAGGCACCCTCCTCAAAACTTCTTTAATTACCTTTTCAATTGCTGATCATGCCACTGACATACTTCCTTCACCTCTGCGTAGATGATTGTGATCCCATGTATTTGTCAATCAGCTTGCAAAGTTTTCAGGGACGGAACTCATTTTATTGAGTGCCCTATGCTCTAATACCCAGGCTGTTCGTAAAATACTTTTGGTTGGTTTTGTCCCCCACCCCAAGTTATGAGCTGTTAGGGAATTTTTTAAGCTTCCTAGCTTTAGAACTGGATGCACAATATCCCCTTATTAGGGCATCTTTGTTTTTAAGCATGTTTGGATTTAGACCTTCCCTAACAGCATAGTCAACACAAGTTCTGAAGTCTTGTGCAAGTGCGTGTCCAAGCAGTAAATAGTATTTAAGGAGAAAGCCAAGTTGATGTTAACATTTTCACTTTTATGTTTGCAGTGTTGTTGTAGCCGTGTTCGTTCCAGCATATGATGCAGAAAAAGTGAGTGAGCTGAAGAAGAGCTCTGTGGAGCTCAAAAGCTTGGCACTTTCACAAGCACAAGTTGGTCCAATAAATTACCTGCCCACCTTGTCTCTCTCATTTTCACTTTTAGTCATGTAAGTTATGTGTTTCTCTACCACAAGGGGCTGTTTTTTGTTGGGGATATCAGGATGCAGAAGACGCAGAGGTAGGGAAAGCTCATTTTTGACTGTAAATATTCTCTAACAGTTGCAACTAAAAGTAAGGAGCGGCTCCTTGAAAGCTATCCACCTTCTCTCCCTGTCTGCACACAGCCCTTAATGCAGCCAGCCATGGGATCAGCTCATGTATTCTGGATTGAAGGTTCAGGCAGCAGTTCCTATCCAAGCTTTTATGGCTCAGCTGAGTACCATGGAAGCACATGAAACCCAGTCCATTAAGCCATCAATGGACATGCATAACCTACAGAAGCAGCATATCGTAGTGGTCTTTGGGGCTTAGAAGAAAAGGTCAGGAAAAAAGCCCATGGACACATACAAGATGTGAAGGCAAGAAAAAGAAAGTAGGAAGGCCAGCAATTGTACTGGGAAATCCAGTCTGGCTGCCTTAGACCCTGAAGCCAGTGCCTCAGCTCTCCTAAGCCCCCAGGTGCTTAGACACATTCGGCCTATGGGAGCTCTGACTTCTAGTCAAACTCTTCAGGGACAACATGGCAGAAAAGCAGGAAACACAGGCTTAGCCAATGAATTCTTAACCACAGTCACTTCTACTCTTGAAAGGAGCCGATAGCTACACATCACCCATTCTGAGAATGAGGTTTGATCAGCATTTTTATGGTGGACAGAACTTCCTGCCTTCTCTCTCTCCTTAACCTGGTCTTCTGGCATGTGGCGGTGATCTGGTCCTTTTTCTCAGAGAAGAGCACACCTTTTAGAATAGTCTCTGTCCCTGTTTTTGTCCATGTGCTTCCACTGGGAGAATTCCAGGCTCCAGACACCCTGCCCTCCTACTTCAGTCAATGATCCTGCCTGCATTGTTCCATTAAGGGATAAGTCATTCAAAAGTGATGACTCTATTATTGTCCCACACTTCTGCATGAGCAGGACAATGTCTAGAATAGATTGTCCCTGTCAAGATTAGACTGGTTTTCAACATAACATGGACGTCTTAATCCAACATGTAAATTACAACGTAAGGAAAGATTACAATAAAAAAAAGAAAAAGGTGTTCTTTACACACATACACATCTCCATGGAGCTAACAGTGTCCCTTTAAACCTCAATTTGAAGAATCTGCAAAGCTTGCAGTTTTGTATTTTAGAAGCAAAGACCAGATGTGGGTTAAGAAATGACAAAAATGACACAGAATTGCTACGGGTGAGAAATATTTCCTTACTCGAATGGGGGAGATGAAAGAAAATGCTTTCATCTTATGGGAGGTATTTTAATTTCCCTTGCTTACCAGTCAATCTCCACCTCTCATTATAACAGCAATTGCTCAGGAGTATAGCAAATGTTGTATCTATTAATATTTTAAAAGACGCAATAGAGATGATCCAGGGAGTTACAGACCAGTAACTTTCATCTGTAATTAGCAAACTAGTTGAAACAATAATTAAGGGTAGTATTATATACGCCTACAAGATCATATGATAAAAGAGAGTCCAACTAGTATGGCTTCTGGAAAGGAAAATCATGCCTCACTAATTATTAGAGTTCCTTAACAAAACAACATGTCAACCCTTTCTTCTTATTCCAATCTGGATTTCCAAAAGGTCTCCAAATAAATTAACCTTGGTGTGAGACACAAAGTACTGTGGGTCAGAAATTGTCTAAGAGGTAGAAAAAAAGTAGGGCTAAATGGTCAATTTTTACCATGGAAGAGGATTAACAGCAGGATGCCACAAAGTTCCATATCAGGACCATTTAATGTATGTATTATTGGTCCAAAAAGAGAGGTGATCAGTGCGGTGGCAACATTTGTCAACAAAAAGTTATTTAGGCTAGGGTATGTCCACACTACAGACGCTCCCCGGGTTACGCAAGACCCGACTTGCACAAATTCGCACTTATGGAAAAAGTTCCATGAGCCAGAAATAATATTTTTGAGTTGTGGAAATATTTGTGTAATGTATGGGTATACATTTCCAACTTACGCAAAATTTGAGTTACGCAAGGCTTTCTGGAACGGAACAACTGGGTAAGTCGGGGAGCATCTGTACAGCCATGGCACTGCAGCACCACTGTAGCGTAGATGCTTCCTACAACAATAGAAAGGGTTTTTTCAGAGGTGGTAGTCAATCGAAGAATCCTTTCATCAACACCAAGAGTTAGTTCGACCTAAGTAGAGTGCTCAGGACATGAAATATTTCACAACCCTAAGCGACATAACTAGGATGACCTAAGTTTTAGGTGTAGACCAGGCGTTAGTCAAGATGAGAGAAGACTGTGAGGAAGAAACTTCAGACAGACCTAACCAAGCAAGACTAATGGACAAAATAATGGCAGATGAAAGTCAATATTCACCAGGTACTGCAAAATGAAAATAATGATTTGAACTACTTATACAATTTTCAGGATTCTAAATTAACTGTATCAACTAAGAAAAGAGATCGGACTGCTCAATGGAGACCTTGCTCAGCATGCAACAGTGACCAAAATAAAATAAAAAAAATCAAATAAAATGTTAGGATGCATGAGCATGGAATGGAGCCACAACAGTAGTTCCCTCAACCCAACCAACAATATTGTTAATCTTTCCAGCTATACTCTTAGCCCAGCAAAAGAGTCTGTCCTATCTCGGGGCCTCTCCTTTTGTCCCTTCAGACCCACGAACATGATACAGTTCTGTGGTGACCTAGAATCCTACTTTCGACGTCTCCAACTCAAAGAATATTTCCAACATACCTCTGAACAGCATACTAACCCACAGAATCCTCCCTACCAGCACTACCCAAAAAAAAAAAAAAAAAAAAAAAAAAGGATTCCGCGTGGACTCCTCCGGATGGTCGAAACAACAGACTGGACTTCTACATAGATTGCTTCCGTCAACATGCAAAGGCTGAAATTGCGGAAAAGCAACATCACTTGCCCCATAACCTCAGCCATGCTGAACACAACGCCATCTACAGCCTCAGGAACAACTCTGACATCATAATCCAAAAGGCTGACAAAGGAGGTGCTGTCGTCATCATGAATAAATTGGAATATGACCAAGAGGCTGCTAGACAGCTCTCTAACACCACATTTTACAGGCCATTATTCTCTGATCCCACTGAGGATTACCTAAAGAAACTACACCATCTGCTAAAAAAACTCCCTGACAAAGCACAGGAACAAATCTGTACAGACACATGCTTAGAACCCCGACCAGGGGTATTCTATTTGCTACCCAAGATCCATAAACCTGGAAATCCTGGATGCCCCATCATCTCAGGCATTGGCACCCTAACATCAGGATTGTCTGGTTACGTGGACTCTCTCCTCAGGCCCTATGCTACCAGCACTCCCAGCTATCTTCGAGACACCATTGACTTCCTGAGGAAACTACAATCCATCGGTGATCTTCCAGAAAACACCATCCTGGCCACTATGGATGTAGAAGCCCTCTACCAACCAATATTCCACACAAAGATGGACTACAAGCTATCAGGAATTGTATCCCCGATAATGTCACAGCTAACCTGGTGGCTGAACTTTGTGACTTTGTCCTCACCCACAACTATTTCACATTTGGGGACAATATATACCTTCAAGTCAGCAGCACTGCTATGGGTACCCGCATGGCCCCACAGTATGCCAACATTTTTATGGCTGACTTAGAACAACGCTTCCTTAGCTCTCGTCCCCTAACGCCCCTACTCTACTTGCGCTACATTGATGACATCTTCATCATCTGGGCCCATGGAAAAGAAGCCCTTGAGGAATTCCACCATGATTTCAATAATTTCCATCCCACCATCGACCTCAGCCTAGATCAATCCACACAAGCAGTCCATTTCCTGGACACTACTGTGCTAATAAGCGATGGTCACATAAATACCACCCTATACCGGAAACCTACTGACTGATATACTTACCTACATGCCTCCAGCTTCCATCCAGGACTCACCACATAATCCATTGTCTACAGCCAAGCTCTAAGATACAACCGCATTTGCTCCAATACCTCAGACAGAGACAAGCACCTACAAGATCTCTATCAAGCATTCTTAAAACTACAATATCCACCTGCTGAAGTGAAAAAACAGATTGACAGAGCCAGACGAGTACCCAGAAGTCACCTCCTATAAAACAGGCCCAACAAAGAAAATAACAGAACATCACTAGCTGTCACCTTCAGCCCCCAACTAAAACCTCTCCAGGACATCATCGAAGATCTACAACCTATCCTGAAAGATGATCCCTCACTCTCACAGATCTTGGGAGACAGACTGTCCTCGCTTACAGACAATCCCCAACCTGAAGCAAATACTCATCAGCAACCACACACCACTGAACAAAAACACTGACCCAGGAACCTATCCTTGCAACAAAGCCCGATGCCAACTCTGTCCATATATCTATTCAAGTGACATCATCATAGGACCTAATCACATCAGCCATGCCATCAGGGGCTCGTTCACCTGCACATCTACCAATGTGATATATGCCATCATGCGCCAGCAATGCCCCTCTGCCACGTACATTGGCCAAACCGGACAGTCTCTATGCAAAAGAATTAATGGACACAAATCTGACATCAGGAATCATAACATTCAAAAACCAGTAGGAGAACACTTTAACTTGTCTGGTCACTCAATGACAGACCTGCAGGTGGCAATTTTGCAACAGAAAAGCTTCAAAAACAGACTCCAACAAGAAACTGCTGAGCTTGAATTGATATGCAAACTAGATACAATCAATTTAGGCTTGAATAAAGACTGGGAATGGCTGAGCCATTACAAACATTGAATCTATCTCCCCATGTAAGTATTCTCACACTTCTTATCAAACTGTCTGTACTGGGCTATCTTGATTATCACTTCAAAAGTTTTTTTCTCTTACTTAATTGGCCTCTCAGAGTTGGTAAGACAACTCCCAGCTTAGCATGCTCTCTGTATGTGTATATATATCTCCTCAATATATGTTCCATTCTATGCATCCAAAGAAGTGGGCTGTAGCCCACGAAAGCTTATGCTCAAATAAATTTGTTAGTCTCTAAGGTGCCAAAAGTACTCCTGTTCTTTTTGCGGATACAGACTAACACGGCTGCTACTCTGAAACCGAGCATGGAATGGAGAACAGTATTATAATGCCATCATATAAATCAATGGTAAGTCTTCACCTGGAATTCTGCTTTCAGTTCTTATCAACCCATCTCAAAAAAGGATATCACAAAAATAGACAAGTGACAACAATTATTAGATGCGTGAATCAGAAAATGATTAAGAATCAGAAAAAAAATGAATGGTAAAATTCTCATGCTGGCACAATTTTAATATTAATTTAATACAAGGTCTCATATAAAGTGATATTGAAAATTATTAGATTTGTTAACATTGCAGAGGAGACATAACAGAAGTATACAAAATAATGAATGTTATAGAGAAAGTAGATTGAGAACTTCTATTTATCCTGAGTAATATTACAAACACAAGGGAACATTCAGTGACACTGAAAGGTGGCAAATTCAAGACTGAAAAGGAAATTATTGTTCCATGCAACATAGAATTGTGGAATTCACTGTCATAATATATTGAGGCTAAGAGTTCAGGATTTAAAAAAAGGATTACCCACTTATAAACTAGCAAGAATACCTAGAGTTATAACAGTATTTTTTTTTAAAAGAGCACTTCTGAAGGAATATTAAACACCCAAAAACTTCATTAACGCAGTTAAGTTGCCCAGTGGTCCCTTATGCCCTTCCAGAACATGGAGAATTCATAAATTAAATCTCTGAAAACCAGGGAATATAAAGTGATGGTACACATCAACCCCATAATACAGCCTTAACTCTGCCCCCAGGGAGCTGGCAGCAGCCAATAGGAATGATTCAGTACCAGGTGTCCCTGGTATATGTAGGGGCTGCATTCTTGAAAAGGGCAACGGATACCAAAACAACAGATACCGGGGACTTTCCCCCCATAAGAAATAACAGTTCGCCCCGCCTCTTCCCGCCCAGTTCCACCCCCTCCTCTGAGCGCGCTGCTGAGCAGCTGTTTCGCAGTGTGCAGGAGGGGCTGGGAGGAAAGTGGAGGGGTTGATTGGACCACTGGTGGACAGGAGACACTGGGAGGGGAGGGGGAAGGAAGGAAGGGCACTGGCTGACAGTCAGTACTAAGCACCCACAGAAAAGTGACGCAAAAAATGAAGTGATGGATATGCGGATAGGGACCAACATGAACCGGAACACATTCACCTACTGATGAGCAAAGGATACGCGAAACGACGGATAAGGAGGAGACGTATACCAGGGACCCCATGTAATGGGAATGCAAAGGTTAAACTACCAAAGTAAGTAGAGGATTCTGCATTTCTTTAAGTCTTCACATCAAGAGTGGGATGTCTTTTTGGAAGATACTTTAGCCAACCAAGTTATTAGGCTCAACATAGAAGTAATAGGATGAAATCCTCTGGCCTTTGTTATACAGGAGGACAAACTAGATGATCTGTTCTAATGGTCCCCTCTGGCCTCAAAATAAAAATCTATAAATTCATAAGTAGATATAAGGAAGGAGTAAGAGAAGGTGTCACTGTTTGTATTTTGTTCTACAGAGTTGAACTTAAGCATTTATCTGCATTTACTCCAGATGTGTTCAGGTTGTTAGCTGTAGCTATAGCTATAATGAATGAGGAGGGTCCTCTGCATGGTGGCATATATGACAGTCACCTCCAGGGCTTAGTGGGGGACAAGTGAACGTAACATCTCAGACTGGATCCTCAGGGCAAGAAAGAAGGGGTGGCAACATTTTTGCAGTGTGGGGTGGGTTTGTGTACAGCAGGCTCAGTGTTTGAGTGTAGGTAGCTCCTGTTTGCTATGTCTGATTTGACCTAAATCCAAGTTTTGCCTTAGCAAAAACATTTGCTTTTAGTCTATAATGCCCACGTGCTCTGTTCCTAAAGCGTTCTGTAGAATCTGTGGAGATAGAGAGCTAGAGTACTTGTGTTATTGGTATGTTGGGGCATTGCTCAAAGACAACTGCAATAAGGCTGCGTTACAGTAGTAACCCCCACCTTAGCTTTGCATTTCCTGGTTTTCAGAGGTTTACATTTAGCCTCTCTCCAGATTCTGGAAGGGCATAAAGAACTACTGGGCAATCTTAACTCTGTGTTATCTAAATTCTGGGTATTTAATTTCCTTAGGCTTTTTGAAAGTAATTCCTCAGCACCCTTACATACCACAGCGCAGTTCTCCCCTCCTCTGCCTCTGGCACCTTGGCAATGATTACCTCAACCCCAGAATGCTCTGGCAGCATGCTGATCTCATCTCCTACTGCATCATCTCCCACCTCTGTCTGTGTCCAGCACTGCCAATTCTCCCTCCTACCGACACAGACATAGGTGTTGGCATGGGAGTCGCAGGTTGAAGAACTGGAGAGAAGATGCACAAACAAGGTCTAGCATGGAGACTGGAGACATTTCTGACATTGAGAGGGTGCATGATGGGAAGGATAGTCCCTTGGTTAGGACCAGGGATTTGGAAGACCTAAATTCAAATCCCTGGTCCACGACGAACTTCCAGTGTGACCCTGGGCAGGTCCCTTAGTCTCACTGCGTATGTCACATTACAGCTGGAAGCATGCATCCCAGCATGGGTAGACAGACTCACGCTAACTTTGCTCAAGTTAATAGCAGTGTGGACACAGTAGCATGGGCAAGCCACCCAAGTACAGACCCAGAGCCCCCTCAGTAAAACAGAAGCAATACTACCGCATGGGGGCATTGTGAGAATAAACACATTAAAAACTGTGAGGCACTCAGGATACTACTGTGATGGGGGCCATTGACTGACAGATGGATTGATGATGGGGGATTCTGGGGAACAGAACTAAAATTCCCCCACACACACACATATCCCTTACTGCATGCCCGACAATCTCCTTTCCATCCCACTCTTCCCTGCGCTGTTCCAACCCCACAGGCACACACACAAATCCCCCTTCTCTACTCCAACTCCCCACATTCTCCATAACAGCCCAGCTCCAACTCCTCCAAAATTCCCTCCACACATGCATTGCTCAGAGCCCACCACTCCATGCCCTTGATAAGTCTGGAGGGACTATGAGAATGTGGGAAAGTGGTGGGGCTGTAAGAACTGCATGTGCCAGGTGGAGACAAGAAGGAGCAAGACAGGAGAGTGAAGATGCAGAGTACCTACCCAAAATCAGGGCCTAATGTATATGGAAAAAGGGCTCCATACATCATCTGCTGCACAGAAAGATCAGAGAGGTGTGAAGTGGCCCCCCTACAAATCTCAGCTCACATGGAGTGTTAGAAAGAGGAGCTCGGCTCCCCTCCACTCCCAAATCCCAGTTTATATGTGGGAAGGGGGCAAGGAGAGGAGTCAGACCCCTTCTGAGAGGCAGAGCCCACCAAATTGCTCTGGCTCCTGTTCGCAGTCCTGAGAGATAGGGCTGTGAATTGGAGGCATCTGTGCCAGAGATAGCAATTTCCTGCAATATTCCGGACAAACCTTTTGAATTAAGTGTATATATTCCCATGGGAGAGCAGGACTACAGCCCCTCCAGGAATTAAGAAGAGCAGAGAGTGGTTAGGTATTCACTCAGGTTGTAACACCTCCAGAGAGCTACCATCACCTGGCGAGATGGTTGCATATACTGGTTCAAAGGAAATATTTTTGGATGATCCAGCAAAGAAGAAATCTGGTCCAAGTGTGGCCCCAATCCTTAGCAAAAGAGTTTTTCCCAGTGGGGCTCCTTAAGACAGTGTGCTTGTTCTGAGCTGAAGCTGGGATGAACTCATGACTACAGGAAAAAACCCTGTGTGGGGTTTGAAGGGACTCATCACCAACCAGAGTCCTTGTTGGAGTTGGGTGTGATCTCTCGTAAGCTGATCAGAATGTCTTTAATATGTTTTCTCTGTAATGCTTTTCCTTAAGAATGTGCTTGCTTGGAAAGAGCTGTGTGGTAGCTTAACTGGGGCAATTACACTGATTACCATCTCTGAGGAGAAAAATAAAGCAGGTTGGCTTAGGCAGCTTGACTTTGCTGGGGAGATCCCAGTATAGGCAGGGAGCTGCACAGTTTGGAAGTACCACAACCCCACCCACCCTGGTTAGGAGGGGGGGAAAAATGCAGGACTTTGCCAAGAGATGTGATGGCTGAGATGCTCTTGCTGGACCATAGAGGGGAACACTCTATTTAACAATGCTAATTTCCTTGACAATGCTTATAAAGTAAAATCAGAGTGGATTTTAGATCACAAACTAAAAGTTTTGGTCTTGGGCAAAACTTCCAAAAGGAGTATCTGCATAATGCAGACAGATATTGAGGATCATGCACAAAACACATTCTCTGAAAGCTGCCACGGGCAATGCTCAAACTCAGTGCATGGTGTAGCTCAAGTTCACTAATGTCAATACACTGCATAGGCACCAACTTTCTAATCTGACGGGGGTTGCTGCCCCCCAGCTCCACCCAAGTCCTGCTCCCACTCCACCCCTTCCCCCAATGCCCCACCATCGCTCTGCTTCTTCACACCCCCACTCTGCCCCGCCTCTTCCCACCCCGCGCAGTTCCATCCCATATCCCGAGCACGCTGCACAATCACACCTCCTGATGCTGCGTAACAGCTCATCCGCAGCAGACGGTAGGCACAGGGGAGGTGCTGATCAGCAGGCGGGAGGTGCTGGGGGAGGCGCTGATAGGGGGCTGCCAGTGGGTGCTCAGCACCCACCATTTTTTTCTCTGTGGGTGCTCCAGCTCCGGAGCACCCATGGAGTCAGCGCCACTGCCACATTAGTCACAGTGACAACAGTCTCCCTAGAATCTCTCTTACTTCAATAGAGTCCTTGCCTTGGTGCACAGAACATGTACACTTCAATCTCTTTGACTCAATAGTTTTGGTACAAGCCATTTTGGAGACCTAAACTCTATGGTCCATAGCTTTTCCAATATTGCTCCCCCAGTGGGGCAATAGGCGTCATGCTCTACCTGAGTAACATCAAGCAACTGATATCAGATGGGGGATGATTAAGGTCAGAGTTTGAACCTCAAGTGTGCACAAAAACCATTAAAAGAATCAGGTGATTTTGCAAGATACTGGGTTTGTTTTTAAAGGGATTCTACTGGAGAATCCTTTTCTTAAAAGACCCCAAATTTGGGCCACTAACCCTACCCCTCACTCCCATGATGCATAGTTAGTTTTAAGACAATCTGATTAAAGTACAGATTTTAAAACATTTAGAATAGTCCACCTTTAAACAGAAAACACTGCTCAACCTTAACTATAATGGAGTTAGCCCACTGCTATAACAAACCCTCAAGCTTCATGACATAATCAAACCTTTAACTACCAACTTAATCTGGGGCAGGTTATCCAATAATTGCCCCAAACAGGGTTCCAGTTGGCGTTGGCACTGTCAGACAGGATACTGGAATAGACAGACCACTGATTTGATCCATTATGTAAGTCCTATGGTACCTATTCCCTCCCCCCCCCCCCGCCCATGTGTTGTTTTCTCTTCTTCATCTCCCCTTTTTACATATTAGTTAATTCCATTGTGTTATCCATGATTTTTTAGATCACCTCCCCATATAGTCCCCATCCCCTTTATATACCTAGTTTCTCTCCCCACTTCCATTCTTCTTCTCCCACAAAATTTTCACTGGGCTGGAAATGAAATTGACATTAACAGCCATTTTCACTCCCCTCCCCACGCCACCCAGGATTTGAAGCCCAATTAATTCACTCCTAGCACAGAAAGACTTCTCCCATGATGATGTTGCCTGGCAGGGGCTCACAGTTAAACTATATGCGTTAGATCAGGTTTCATACTTTCCATATAGAAGTGTAATTTTTAAATTGATTGTACCCCTTCAATACAACAGAAAGTAATTATAAAGCATTTACAAATGGAGAATTTAGACAGACTATTTTTTATAGTATGTTTTTTAAATGTAGTGCATCTGGAACAAATATATTAATATAATTTATTCTGCCCCCTTAGCCTGGGGTGGGCAAACTTTTTGGCCCAAGGGCCACATCGGCGTTGTGAAACTGTATGGAGGGCCGGGTAGGGAAGACTGTGCATTCCCAAACAGCCTGGCCCCCGCCCCCATCCGCCTCCTCCCACTTGCCGTCCCCCTCAGAACCCTCAACCCATCCAATCCCTCTGCTCCTTGTCCCCTGACCGCCTCCACCCACCACCACCACGCTGCTCAGAGTAGCAGAAACTCACAGGCCCGCCGGAGCCAGTCACTCCGCCCATGCTGCCCAGCAGGAGCAGCGGGCCAGACTGCCGCCCGCACGGCAGCGTGGCTGCAGGGGCGGGGGGGCCGTGGAGGACGGGCCGGGAGCTCAGGGGCCACACGAGACGGTCCCGCAGGCCGGATGTGGCCCACGGGCCTTGGTTTGCCCACCTCTTCAAATGCTTACAGTTCTCTCTATGTCCTTTTGTATATTGAAATTCTTGAATGTTATGGTGTTGGTGGCCATATAAGTATATAGTCTTATCAAAATCAAATACAAATCCAACACTCACAGACATGTCATCGACTTAAGAAATTCCCCAAATGACCTTAAGTCCACAAACTAGTGAAGGGGGTATAATTCAACAAAGTTACCAAACTTAAAAAATACACCTTTTGTGAGAATATAAAACAGAAATACAAAACTTATGCAATACATGTAAATCAAGTAAACGGTATTGCAAAATTCTGTGTAATTATAGGAAAGAGCAGGCAACAACACCTATAGTTAAGATTGCCTAACACTTTTCATTATAAGACCCCGTTTTCAATTGCTTAAAAATACTTTAACTGTTCAGATTAAAGTGTTCGATGTCAGGTGTCTTATTTGTTTGGGGTTTGTAGTTTGTCTTCTAATCTTTCAGGAAAAATGGCTCTGCAATTTCTCAGAAGCAAAAGTTACAGAAAAACATACCGTTTTACCAATGTTTCAAAAAATCATGCAATCATTTTTTTCAGACGTGCTACCTTCCTGCTTTGGAGCACAGATTTAATTTGGCAGCAGAGTCAAACTTGGGGACACAGAAATGCAATTTACTGTCCATGTGAAAATCCACTCAAATTCAATAGTTATAGGCCTTTGAAATTTGTCATTTGCACATGCTAAGTAAGGGATGACTGGTAAATTCTCCTAAAATTCATCTGCAGTGAGCATGCTCCAGCCCATACCTGCAGAGACTGAGCAGGGCTTCTCTCTCAATTGATCCTCCCAGTTATTGGCAACCACTGTCACTAGGCACTGCTAAAACCCAGGCAACAAGGAGGAGGAAGCAGCTTGACTTGAATGCAGAGGTATGAGGGGAAGAAAGGAACCTGCTATGGAATAGGGGCAGAAGGATCTGTTACCAATATAGCATACTACCGTTGAGAACCTGAAACTGAACTGGGGAATTCTACATAAGAACAGCCATACTGGGTCAGAGCAAAGGTCCAACTAGCCCAGTATCCTGTCTTCCCACAGTGGCCAATGCCAGGTGGTTCAAAGGGAATGAACAGAACAGGTAATCATCAAGTGATCCATTCTCTGTTGACCATTCCCAGCTTCTGGCAAACAGAGGCTAGGGACACCATCCCTGCCCACCCTGGTTAAATAGCCATTAATGGACCTATCCTCCATGAACAGTAGAATCTCAGAGTTATAAACACCTTGGAAATGGAGGTTGTTTGTAACAGTTATACTGTTAGCTCTAGTGAGCTCTAGCTGTGGATTTAGATGTTCCAACCTTGCTGGTGACCCATGTGGGGATCTACATGCTTCTACGTGATTGAATTTATTTTTGTCTTTTTTTTTTTTAAAGCTAGGAAATGACTTGAAAAAAAACTATTACATGAACATTGAAGATGAGAAGTCCAACACTCAAAAGTTAGGAAATATCAAAATTTAGGCTACATGTGTAATCTTACTTTGGCCCCCTTGTGCATAAGCATTATGATACAATCTAATTACATGATCACCAGGGATCCTAATTTTCCATGATAAACAAAATTCTCCAAAAAAATCCATACAAATCAATGTTTTTCTACAATTAAAATAAAACCCTGAAGTTTAGTTTCCCTAGCCACAATATATAAATATCAGTTGAACTAGGGTGACCACACATCCCATTCTGGTGAGGGTAGTCCCCTTTTTAACTCCTATTCTGGATGTCTTTATGATCAGTTGGCAAGAGCAAATGGGACAAATGCCTAGTTTTGCAAAAAAAAATATTGGAGTGTGCAGAGGAATGTTCAGAGGGGCGAGTGGAGATGCCAGGCGCTGGGGGTTGGGCTAACCCCACGCGATGTCCCATTTTCACTTTGGGAAATATGGTTACCCTAACTTTCGGTAAAATTTAGTTAATAAAAACATATATTAACTGTTTTTTCACAAAATGTAAAAAAAAAAAATGTTCTCTGCAAAAATGCAAATTCTGCATTTTTCTGTGGCAAAGAGATTTCTAGGATCTCAGATGATCGCATGCTACTTTTTCCATGGAACATCTCTGGGAATACTACGAGCTGTGTAGCACAGAACTCTCCCCCAGAGCCACAAGAGCTCAGGGGGAAAAAATTCCAGGGAGAAGCCAGCCCCAGAAGCCAGGAAACCTCAAACCAGCAGGATCAGATACTGAAGCAGCCTCAGCAGCATGCTGCCAGATTGCTTTCTAGTTTTGACTTTGAATAGTCTCTCCTCTGTCCTGACGGTGAAGAAGTGGGCTGGAGCTAACCGCTTCACTCCATGCTTCCTTCCCTCTTCCACCCCTTGCTGCACTTGCTTCTATATCTCCTCTCTTCCTTGATCTAGTTATCAAAGACTACCCCAACAAAACTCCATGAAAAGAAGTTTAAAAACAAAACAAAACAAAACAGGACATTTGCACACCATCACAGTGCTTGTTCTGCTTGTGCATTATATCCCTTTTCCTTAATCTTTGACTGTCTTTGTCTACTCATATTGTAAATTCTTTGGGGCACGGACTGTCTCTTACTCTATGTTTGTATTGTACCTAGCATAATGGGGTCCTGTTCTTGGTGAGTTCCTAGACGCTATCATAATAAAATCAGTATTACCAGCACCTTGCCAAACAGGGATATTTTGAACACAAATTCTTTAAATGTTTGTAAAAAGGACATTGACACTGTGGCAATAAGCATTATAGAAAAGCCCAGGAAAAAATTATTAATTTTAGTATTCAGTGCAGCGTCTGGATAGTGTGCAGTAAATAAGGCCTGGAGCCATGCATAAGATGACAAGGACAAGACGACACTGAGTTCAGTGAGCAATATCCACCTTGTGCACTGAATGAAAATAGGCAATGTCTATGAGGGTTTGATTTTGCAATCTTTATGTTATTTCAGTGTAGGGTTTGGGGAGTTTCATGTAATTATTGCTAGAGCTGGTAGCACTCCCTATTACAAAAGTTGCCCAACACTTCCCACCATAAGACCTTGGTTTTAGTTGCTTATAACTTTGCTATTTGGGCTGAAATTTTCCATGCTGGGCATCTGCCTCACTGAATTTCTTTGGAAATTTTCAGCCAAAATGGTTAAGCCATTCCCAAAAGCAAGGCTGGGAAAAAACATTATTTTGTTCAGGTTATAAAATTCTAGTGACCCTTTCTTTGAAAAGCTCTAACACCCCATGCTTTGGAGCAGGGATTTGAAATTTGGCAGAAGTGTGGCCTTTGTGTCAGGGATGTGCCATTTGTCATCCCTGAGAAAATGTGCCCAAATTTGACCATGTTTTAAACTGATTTTTTTTTCAAACAGTTTGCACATGCTCAGCAGAGACTTGATAGAGCTTAAAAGACAAATCTCAGAGAATTCTGTCTGCAATAGGCATGCTTCAGCCTGAGTCTCTACAAGACTTTCCCTACAACTGCAGATACAGGCTGCTACAAGCTGTGCTGGGCAGGTATGGGCACCTGAACTCGGAGAGCAAGGAGACTGCCTCCCTACTGGTCCCTAGCAGGGTAGAGGAGAAAGCGATCTGATTCAAATGCTGAGGGGACAAGAGCCGGACTTGCAGGAGGAAAGGAGGTTGGGGAAGTAGATTGGGAACAAGAGTTGGGGGAGGGCAGGGAAAGAGGAGGCAGCTGGAAGGAAAGGGAAATGAGAGTTGGGATGGAGGAAAGGGGGACACTGGGAATGGCTGGGCAAACAAACTTGGAGCTGGGGCAGAGACTGAGGCCAGGAGCCAGGTTAAATTAAGGTTGTACAGAAACCTTAATTCTGGCATTTCCTATCTTCTGAGTGCTTGACTTTGCAACCCTAAAAGTGTTCTTTTAAATTCCTTTGGGCACGTTATAAAAATAAGTTTATATTACACACATCTGTCCAGTCCTCACCTTACGTATTTCTAGATCATAATTATGTTGGCTAAGGTGTTTAAAACCTGCTGTTTCAATCTAAGAACAACAATAGAGGAAGAACACAGTTACTATGCTGACCTAAATTAAATCATAGAATCGTAGGACTGGAAGAGACCTTGAAAGGTATTCTAGTCCAGTCCCCTGCACTCAAGGCAGGAATAAGTACTATTATCTAGACCAGTGGTTCTCAACCTGCAGCCCAATCAAGCACAGAACTGCTGCCCATGTGACATCCTCAGAGCCATACAGGTAGTGTTGAATGCGGCCCACAATGGTAAATACGTTGAGAACCACTGATCTAGACTACCCCGACAGGCTTTTGTCTAACTTGCTCTTAAAAACCTCCAATGACGGAGATTCCAAATTTCCCTAAGCAATTTATTCCAGTGCTTAACCACTCTGACAGGTAGGAAGTTTTTCCTAATGTCCAACCTAACTGCCCTTCCTGCAATTTAAGTCCATTGCTTCTTGTCCTACTCTCAGAGGTTAAAGAGAACAATTTTTCTTCCTCCTCCTTTTAACAATCTTTTATGCACTTGAAAACTGTTATGTCCCCACTCAGTCTTCTCTTCTCCAAACTAAACAACTCCCCCCCCTTCTTTTTCCCCCCAAATCTTCCATCATAGGTCATGTTTTCTAGACCTGTAATCATGTTTGTTTAAATCTGATAGAAGGGGAAGAGGCAAAAGCCAGACCTGGACTGGCAACCAGAACCAGATATGGTAGACACAAAAAATGCTTACTTGTACACTATATGTTGGTATAGGATTAACACAGGTCTTGTTGGAAAGAACCACTGACAGAGTATCTTGCCCTCTCATCCCACAAAAATAGCAAGCCAGAATGCAATATAAATCAAAATGTTTCTTTCAAGTGTGACATTTCACATTTTCCCCCCAGACCATTTTAGAATTCAAGAGAGCATCCCCCCCCGCCCCGCCAAAATCCATCTCAAGTTCCTTCAAATCATATATTTATGCCAGTAAGGCCATAATTTTCCATCTTGACACCTGGGCAGAAAAACCTTCTAAAGAAGGAACTGTGTATTTTTGATGTGGGTAATGAATTTTCTGGCTGCTGCTACATTTATTTGCAGATCCATCAATATCTGCACATGGAGCTAAAGCAAAGAGAGAAGAGCTGCTTTGTGACAGATAATTTGTTTACATATTACCTTAAATGCGCTGACCTATGTAAAATGAAAATTTGTTCCCTAGGAACTGGACTAAGAATACCAAACAGGTGATCACATCTCATAAGAACGGCCATATTGGGTGAAACCAAAGGTCCATCTAGCCTGGTATCCTGTCTTCTGATAGTGGCCCAGAAGGAATGAACAGAACAGGTAATCATCAAGTGGTCCATTATTCCCTATCACCCATTCCCAGCTTCTGGCAAGCAGAAGCTAGGAACACCATCCCTCACCATCCTGGCTAATAGCCATTGATGGACCTATCCTCCATGAATTTATCTAGTTCTTTTTTGAACCCTGCTATAGTCTTGGCCTTCACAACATCCTCTCGCAAAGAGTTCCACAGGTTGATCTGAAAAATATCTATCATAATTGGCACACTTTGTGGCAGTCGCAGAGAGACCTAGAACCGAAAAAGTAAAGGCTTCGCTCCTAAGAAATCAGAAGTGAGGCCAAGACAGTAAGTAGAAGTTTGCACTGCCACTGCTCACAATTTATCTGTTTTATGAATAAACAGGAGATTTCAATCCAGGTGGTTCCATCATCTTTCATGAATTTACTAAACACATTAAAACAATACAACCCAGCACGTAATTAGTTTATTTACAGGAAATGGAATTAAAATGTAACGTTTGCTCTGTTAGACACCACCATCATCAATTGAACTGTTTCTTCCTTCTCTAAAATGAAGTTGTGCATACACTGACACAAAAGTATTATAGATGTTCAGGTATCTTCAAGGGCTTCATGTTGATTTCAGATATTCAAGTACAGGTCTGTCTCATCTTACGCAGGGGTTCCGTTCCGCAGTTAGCGCGTAAAGCGAAAACCGCATATAGTCAAAATTACATTGAGTTCAGTGGTGGGCGGAATCGCCTGCACTACAGGTACAGTATTAAAATTGTTATTTTTCTCTTTTTTTTTTCGTTTTGTTTTTGCTGACCGCGTAAAGCTGAAATCGCGCATGTTAAATGCGCGTAAGATGTGACAGACCTGTACTACATACATAAATTCAGTTAATGGATATATGTTTTGAAGAGTAACAGCCAGTGTGCCCAAATATTAGATTAAATTCAGGATTGGAGTACCCTGAGTGGTGATGCTTCATGTGTTGTTATAAGCTTTTTTCTTTTTTTAAAAAGCCAACCAAATAAAATTGCACACATTGTTGAAACTGACAGACCTACAATGGGACCTCTAACGCCCTCCCTTTTCTAATAGCTTTCAAATTTAATTTCAAAAGAGAGAAAGCCAGCACAATATCAAGACTATCAGAAAGCAGTGGGTACACTGTAGGGAGGAATTAAAAAGTTAAGACAACCGAAGCAGCTAAAAATCCAAGTCATTTTCAGTTTTGTAAAATATATAAATACATCCATTTTATTAATAATGATTTCACAGAATCAAGATGTTTACAAGCATGGACCATGCAGAATATGAGTGCAATTTAAAAAAAAATACAGCTAACAATCTGACCATTGCAAAAAGGTGCTATAAAGAGACAATAATGAAAGAGAGGAAGTTAAACTTAATTTGGATTCAGGATATTGACACAGCTTTATGTCAAAGGAAGTTGAAGTGTTATTGTCAGATTGAACTAAACCATGTTGCTTTAAGCACATGCATAAATTAAATATAAGAAGACACTGACTATCCTACTAATCCTCTACAACAGGGATAGGCAACCTATGGCACACTTGTGGCCGCGAGCTGATTTTCAGTGGCACTCACACTGCCCGGGTCCTGGCCACCGGTCTGGGGGGGATCTGCATTTTAATTTAATTTTAAATGAAGCTTCTTAAACATTTTAAAAACCTTCTTTACTTTACATACAACAATAGTTTAGTTATATATTATAAACTTATAGAAAGAGACCTTCTAAAAACGTTAAAATGTATTACTGGCACACGAAACCTTAAACTAGAGTGAATATATGAAGACTCGGCACACCTCTTCTGAAAGGTTGCCGACCCCTGCTCTACACTGAAGGAAACTCATTCAACTTCTGGTACCTTGGCCTTGTAAGTCAGCAGAAGCTGGAAGTGTTGTTGAGGCATCACTCAATTCCTGAATGTCCTTAATGCAGTAAGTGTTGTATGCTCCTGTTGTTTAAGAAAGTATTGCTCACCTCAAGGTGACTTTGTCTCAAAAAAAGGAATTAAGAAATTTCTAGTATTCTTCAAGCAATTTTTTAGGTTTTACAATCACTTTTTAAAGTGTCTCTCTTCCTGGTGAAAGACCTTTAAACAACTGGAGAAACTGACTATACGGGTACAGTAGGTATACATGTAATACAGTCAAATGCTTAGAGCAAACAAACAAAAAAACCAGATCAAGATTTTTTTTTTTCTTTAATCTTTCAGTTGAAGTAATCCTAGCTGACAGTGATGATAGAAATATAAAGTTTTTAGACAAAAAGCATGACAATTTATATTAACACTCCAAAAAGGCACTATTTAGTAGATCCTATACATTCCTCTCTGATGGAAGGTCAACTGCTGCAATGTAGGATTGAAAGAGGAGAAAGTAAAAGCTGATTGGAGGGAAATGTAGGAGGGAAGTCAACAACACTCTCCAAAAATAAATCTAGATAAAGTTGGTCAACCTGTTTATTCTCCATTCAGTTAAAAGTGTTAGTTAAACATAAAGGTTTTCCATTTTCTCTTTCAGAAAGACAGCTAGGAAAAATACCCTATAAACAGTTGCAGACACCAGTGTTATCCCAATGTTATTAATTCAGAAACTAGATCTGAAATACCATTCAAATGATAGTTACAGATGTTCTTGGTTTGCATATAGTCTATGTGTAAGCCCAATTTAGACAAACCAAATTAATATGTACAGTATGTAGCTCTCCATAAGGCAGAATGTAGAGTGATTTCCATTTTCAAAGCCTGTATGGTGGGATAAAATGTTTTTTATTTAATTTAGCAGCAACTTGAACTGCTGGCAAATAAGGTTGAAGATATGCTACTCAAGCAACCAGATCCTTTTCAGTAACTTGTAGGGTAGCAATATAAAAACACTCTGTATACTAAGGCTCAATACCCAGTATAGGATTTCCAAACTGAGACCCATGGAGCACTTGATGGTATTGTGTGGAAAGATGATTAGACACATGGTGCTGGCTCTTCCTTCTTATTTCCAACTGCTAAACTGTATTAAAATCCAGCTAAAATGCATTAAATACTTGCCTAATATTACTTTTTCATGCAAGCAATTACAGCAGTTTCCAGAGGGATGTTATGCAACTGTGCATAGAAGGAATCCACAATCTATTAAGATGAATCCCACCCTATAAGAGTTTGAAAATCCCTCCATTAAAATATTGTGGCTTTTACAGATGCTTGTATTTTTCAGTTCTGGTGTACAAGACATCCTGATAAAGTACAAGCACAGTTCTGTTAAGCTCTTAAGATTTTACATAAAACAATAGTGAATGGAAGGAGATTCAAAGTCGTTTTAAAAACCGTGGTCTTTGTTTAAGACTTCAGTAACATTCTCTGCTGTTCCTTGCTGCAGCAAGTTCAAAGCGAGACGTACAAGTTTCTAAAGGGGAACTAATTCCCAAACTCGTTTTTTGATTGGACGCTATCAGCCCCTCTCACTGTAGTAACTCTTTACAAAGCCGAGACTGCCTAATTCTCAAGGTGAAAAGTGGCAGGATAGGAATTGATTTAATATAAGGATTTCCCTACGGTGTCTCTCTCTCTCGCATAAGCAAGAAGAGCTGCACTCTCGGGAGGGTCACTTAGCTCAGCAGACCGTGCAAAGCTCCCGGCAACGTGAGGCGCATGTGAAACAGGGGATACCTCGGGCGGGGCTGCTGCGATGACGGTGCGCCCCCGCCGGGAGGGACTGAGCCGCATGCTCCCACTTAGTCCCCAGCCCATGCTCACAGGGGTTGCGGGTCTTTGCATCCACGTGTTTCACCTGGAAAGTCATCAGCAGCGCGGAGCAGAGACCAGCAGAACTAGACCCTCCTCCCGACCCACCCACCCAACCCACACTCACCTTAGGAACAGCAACAGCGGCGCGTTAAGTTTCCCTCCTTTGGCTGTCTGGCTGCAGCAGATACGCTATCAGTGATACAGGGGGCGGCTAAAGCTCACCCTTGTGCCGGGGACAGGGGGATCCGCTTCCCTGCGGGGACTCTAGGACTTCACAGTAAGTTGGACGCCAGGTCCCGAGAGGCACAGCGTGTCCGGGAAACTTTAGTGAGAGACAGGTCAGCCCCCCTCGGCTGCCGGGTCCCCGAGTCTCTCTCGCTGCCTCCCGGCTCCGGGGGGCTGCTCGGCGGTTCACGTGCGTGTTCCGGTCTCTTCACATGGAGCCGCTGCCCCCTCGCTTCCCCCCGGGCCGGTCTCTCTGCTGCCGCCGTCCGGGAGAGGAGGCGAGTGGCTCGGGCCGCGGCCCCCGCTCCGCGCTCCCTCTCATACACTCGGGCACCGGGAGCCGCCGCACCCGGCTCCAGCGGCCGGGGCGCTGCTAGGGCCCCAGCCAGGCAGCGCGGGGAACCCAGGCGGCCGGGCTCAGCGCCGCTCCCACTCTGGTCTCAGGCATGTGTGAGTCTCTGCGCGGGGCGCTCCGCAGGCAGAGGCGGGCGGCAGCCGCCACGCGTGGGTGCCCGTTACCTCCTCGGCCGGAGCCCTACGGCTGTGGCGGGAGGGGGCGCTGGGGAGGCCGGTCCGGGCTGCAGCTCGCGCCTCGGGTCCGCTTGTTTTCTGTGTCTCACACAGAGCGATTGGTGCGGGAGGAGAGAGGGGAAGAGGACGGCGGCGCACGGGGATGACAGGCGTAACCAGGCAACAGCCCCCACCTCTCTGCCGGCGCCCGGCGATTACGTCAGAGAAGGACAAGGTGGCGCGGAGTGGGTAGCGTTGTTGCTGGATGGTTCAGGCCAGGACAAGGGGGAGGAGCCTGAGCGCAGAGACCCAGACGCAGCCAAAGCGCCGGGCTGCTGGCGGAGGAATCGGCTCTGGGAGAAGTTTAACCCCCGCGGTCCCGAGGGCAGCAGCCCCTGGGAGGTAACTGGCGAGGCTGGGCTGAGCCGTGCGCCCCGTGGGCCCGGAGCTGGTGCAGTAATCCCTGTGCAGCGCTGGCCCCTCACTAGAAAGAGCTGACGTCACAGCAGCGTCTCCTCGCGGCCCTGGAGATTCGGACACTTAAACCCTGGGGAAACTGAGGCAATGCCCGGCCGGTGACTGGCCTCCGGGGGCCACTTGCGGGGAGCTGCGTGTTACGGCGGTAAAGCCCAGAGCTCAGACAGGGAGCAGGCTTGGGACGCAGGCAGAGGGGATCCGTGCCCTGCTGTCCAGGCTCTAGAAGCTCTTTGCATTCTCTCTCCTAACCCCATTTATCTCTCCTTATGTAGCTTGGAAAGGAAAACTGCTGTGAATTAAGGCCATTGGTGGCCCCTTCTTGACCTTTCCTCATGTTCTCATCCACATTCCTCCACTGGATTTAGCCAGTGCAACCAGCTCTTAACCTAACATCAGCAGCTGTTCTGCTGGTCCTGTGTGCCCCAGCTGCCAATCGCTCATTGTCCTTCATAGCTGCCACAGAACCAGGGTAACTTCTTATTCTAATATGCTGCCCCTCTCACCCAAGAAGCATCTGTGAAAACAAGCATGTTTATGTCAACCTCCTGTACAGCAATTGTGTTGAAAACATTTGGTTTCATTGCACAAGTTGTATTGTCTTGAGCAGCAAGAGTCAACAGCAGTTTACACAGGCACAAGAATTGCTAGCCTCCAGCCACAGTACCAACCCAGGTAAATCAGTGACTGGCTGGTAATGAAGCAGCCTCTCCTCCCATAGAAGCAAGATGTTGTCAGGTATGCTTTGGACCACAGTGCTTCTGAATTTAGGCCCTCTCATACTGCACTCCTAAAAGCCTTTTTACATTATATGCTCTCCCTGTTTCTCCAGTGTCCATTTTCCTAAAAAGAGGTTCTGCTCCAGCCTCTCTCTGGAGAACGCCATTGCCAGATACCAGTGTATATTTGGTACATAAAACATATCAACTGACTGAATAGTCTTGCATTTATCACTGCCATATCCACAGTTATTGTTTATATACATAAATAAAACTAAATAGTTTGTCGTGAAATTTAAATCCTTTATTCCACTTACATCACTATATGAATTTAAGTGCTCTGTAATTTGTTTTATTTTGAAACATCTAGTGAAATTAACAAACACTTTAACCAAGTATTTGAAAAAAAATTACAGCAAATATAAAGGTTAAATGTTAGCTAAGCTAGTATTTTCAAACCCACAACAATAAAAGGATGTCTTTGGGTTTTTTCTTTTGAATCTTCTGAGACAGGGTTGTGAGGCCTTACCATCATCAGCTGAGAATCCAAGTACTAATACCCAACATAATTGGCAATTAGTTACAAGAATACAGTCAATAATTACAGATATCATTGCCCTTCCACCCCACACACTCTGGATTTAGGAAGATAGGACTGGAAGGGATTTCCTGGATCAATCGAGTCTAGTCCCCTGTGATTGCAGGTAACCTCATTATGTAACTCCCATGCATAAATTTATCAACTTCCATCTTAAAACTAATTAGTTTATTTGCCCCCACTACTTTTGGAAAGCTGTTTCAGACCCTCACTCCTTTGATAATTAGAAACTCTTAATTTCCATCCTAAATTTATTCATAGCCAGTTTATACTCATGTGTTCTTGTGCCAACATTTTCCTTCTGTTTAAAAACTTCTCTCTCCCTGCTGTTTCCTCATTTCGTGTATGTATAGAGAGCAATCATATCCCCTCCTAGCTTTTGTTTCCTTAAGTTAAACAAGGCAAGCTCTTTTAGTCTCCTTATGTAAGATGGCTCTGTCTCCCTGATAATTTTAATAGCAATTCTCTGCACCTGTTCCAGTTTGAATGTCTGTCTTGAACATGGGTCTCCAGAATTGTATGCAATATTCCAGATTAGCTCTTACTAGTGCCATGTACAATGGCATTAATATTTCTCTCTCTCTTCTGAAAATACTTTGCCTGATACATCCTAGGATCACACTTGCCTTTTTCACAGCCATAGCACATAGTTACATAGAATGGTGGCTTGTAGTCAAATACATCCAGCTTTTTCTTGGTCATTTCCAACTGATGAGCCCCCAACTTACAACAGAAATTCTTGTTATTAGTCCCTAAGTGCAGTTTCATGCCATTTCTATTACTCCAGTCTTCAAGATCATCCATTTCTTCCTGGATTGTGATGCCTCAGCATTATCCCAAGGTGATAGGTAACTGTACTGTTCAATCAGTTGCAAGAATAGTCAGTTACAGGCATTCTTGCCTTTTTCACCCAGCATGTCATCCACTAACCAATTAGCCCTGTTCATCCTTAAAATTATAGGGTTTCAGGAAATGTTTGACAGTTTTAGTTTTCCCATTACTATTTTATGGCAGATCCTGTATATCAGGGAGCTAGTATGGGACACGTCAACATCTGTAAGGCAAGTATGAGCCTATGGTTATAATTTCCCTAATTTGCCATAATATTCACTGTTTCACTACAACAATTTATGATAAGACTTTGCTGTGGCTGATGGACTATCCCTACTGTCTAGGCCAGATAGGGGCTAGGATGAGCAAACTGACAAACTCAATCCAGACAAGACAGAGGCGATACTGGGTGGCATGGGGAATTTTTATCCCCATCATTACATTGGTTTTCCACTTGGTCAAATAAATACTCAATTTGGATGTGCTCCTAGATGCTTAGATATTACCTGTAGCCAGAAGTACCTTTAATTTCTTAATCTGATTAGATACTTGTGACATTTCACCATAATAGTGACCTTGACACTATTTATGCCTTGGTCACCCCTCTAGATAGGATTTTTGCAAGGCACTGAAGATGGCACTACCCTTAAGAACACTCAAACTGCAGTTAATGTTGAATATGGTTGCACACAGGCGTAGTAGATTATACATGCTCCCCAAAATCAGCATGAGCTTTCAGGTGAAATTCAAGGTCTTTATTTTAATTTCTAAAGCCCTCTAGTGGTTGTGACCACCAAACTACCTAAGAGATTGTGTCTCTCTCATTATAGGCCATTGAAACAATTGAGACAGCCAAATATTATTAAAGTTGCAAAATCAACTGCTGAGAACAGCAATTACAGGGAAAGTCCTTTTGAGTGCTCGTAGCCCTGGGCTGGAACATGCTCAGTTGCTCTGTGAGGATCATGCATACATAGTCCAATCAGCACTAGGAGCTGTGAGAGGCTTGAGCACCCTCAGTGAAAAAGGACTCTTCAGAGATTTTAGTTGTTAAATGCTAGCAAGTCTCTACTAAGCATGCACAAACAGATTTTTCAAAGACTTATAACTTGGCAAATTGAGCCAGTTTTCACAGGCATGGCAAAAGGCACATCCCTGATGAACATGCCACCCCTCTACCAAGTTTTGAGTTCCTGCTCCAAAGCATGGGGCACTAGAGCATTTCAATGAAAAAAATCTCCACAATTTTTTAAACATGGGCAAAACATCATTTCCCTAGCTTAATTCTCAGAAACAACTGGACCATTTTGGCTGAAATTTTAAAAAAAATAAACAGCTTGAAGCAGATACCCGGAATGGAAAATTGCAAAACTTTCACTGTTGGGACTGAAAAAGTTACAAGCAACTGAAAACAGGGTTTAAAAGCTATTGAGGAGCCTTAATCATAGGTGATGCTATCACCCCTGCCTATAATCTATAACTAAAAGCCTGAAAATTCAAATTTAAGATTACACTTAACCTCCTAACATCAAAAGGATAGAATTGCAATATTAAGAGACTCCAAACCAACCTTAACTCTCCCCTCACATCTCTACCAACCTGTGCACCCTCTGTAAAAAGTAGCTGTCTATATGACAAGGATTTCTTTTCAGTGAATTCAAATGTTAAACCCAGATATTTTGGCTTTTCAGCTAGAAAACCTAGTAGCGTGGGTCATTTTCAATCCTGCCCAATTCTGTAGCTGTGGACACCTTAAATCCCAGTTCCACTGGTTTATAACGCCAATGCGATATAGGATTTAAATTGTCCATAGCCAGGGAACCTGTCCACAGGGCCGGCTCCAGGCACCAGCCTAGCAAGCAGGTGCCTGGGGCGGCCAATGAAGAGGGGGGGCGGCACGTCCGGCCCTTTTGGCGGCGGGGCCGTCACTCCCTTTGGGAGCAAAGGACCTGCCGCCGAATTACCGCCGTAGAATGAAGCGGCGGTAGAGCTGCTGCCGCGATTGCAGCTTTTTTTTTTTTTTGCGCTGCTTGGGGCGGCAAAAATGCTAGAGCCGACCCTGCCTGTCCACTGAATAGTAAAGGGTTAAAATAGTTGGAAAATGTCCCGTGTCTGACATGAGTATATTAGGAAGATGAGATGAGAGTTGATTATGTCTCTGGTGTCTAAATAAACATATTGGTGATGCCTCATGAAGGCAACAATCTTAAGTAATAAATAATACCACATAGTTTCTTCATCGGTGGGTCTCAAAGCATTTTACAAAGGAGGTCAGCATCATTATCCCTGTTGTACAGATGAGGAAACTGAGGTACAGAGAGATGAAGTGACTTGCCCAAGATCTAACAGGCTAATGGCAGAATCAGAAAAATAACCCCAGGTCTCCAGTGCTCTCTTTACTAGGTAACACTGCCCTGAAGAGAAACAAGTGTGAAAAGTAGTGAAAAATATATAGAAGAGTAAGCAATGATAAGGGATGCTGGATATAGGGAATTAAGAAAGACAGATTCCAGAATCTCTCTGGTTTAGTGTAAAGTTTGTGTTAAATGTTTTAATCTGTCTCAATAGACTTTAAATAAAGAGCATCCTGAGAATTCTCCGTGAGGTAGGTCATTATAAATATTATTATCCCCACTTTACAGGTGGCGAGAGAGAAGCAGTGATTTGTCCAAGGTCACATAAGAAATCTGTGCCACGGTTAGGATTAGAAATCAGGAATTCCTGGTTTTGAGAAGGTATGCTTTGGGGGCCAGGGACTGTTTTTTTTACTGTGTTTGGAAACCACTTAGCACATCTGGGCTACTGAAATCTAAATAAAATATAGTAATTTGGGGGCGGAGAATGAGTCAGCTGCTTCATCAATATGCATCCAAGGCAGTGGTGGATTATTGATCAAAAATCATGATGACAGCAGTTATCTGGCAGTGGTGGTAGTGCTAAATCTGCATCAGAATCTAGTGAAAAGTGTTAAAGTTTTGATTAAGTCACAGATTAAACTAGTTCAGTATCTAGTCTTCAATGGAAATTTTGTTATGATTATTCTTTGGCTAGCAAGATAAAGATAGCAAGGGAACTGCAGATCAGTGTACTGACAGAACTTAATAGACAAGCTTACACTGTCATATCTCAGGCTCTAGTATTGCCACACACTTTCATTAGCATTTAAATCCCTTTAAAAAAAGAAAGAGGTATAACTAGGTATTAATTGCAGACTTTATTTTCATGCATAATCCCGAGAGATAACAAATTTATCAGGGAATATTACTGTTCTTTTGAGTGACAGAGCTAGTGAAACATTTCTTCCAAACACTTAGTCTGGAGACTAAACAGAGAAAATATATTCACAATGTCACTAGCTTACTCACATGTTCTGAATTTGAGACATTGCCATCTATACAAGCAGCTGACGTTAAACATAGTGGTAAGACTGACATCATAATACAACTGATCATTTGTTAAGATTAAAAAGACAAAATATGCTTGTACATGGACATGTCATTGGACTAGACTAAATTCAGGTATGATCTTGATAACGAAAAATTGTATGTCAACAGATGTAGACGAAAAATAGATCAAGATGAGAAAATGTTGCTGGTTCTGATAATTTGGGAAGAGAAGCTGCAGTCTTTAGTGTCAAATAGACACTAGAATAACTGATTCCAGAGGAAATCTAATTTTGTATTATGCTATACAATTTTAAACATAATATAATTAACTATCAGTGCTTAAGTTGAAAGGACTGCACACAGTCTGATGCAAATCAAAATACTAAAAACAGCATAGTTTTTTTTAAAAATCAGTTTGATTCACTTGTACATATTCTTGTCAATTAACTAGTGTTTGTAAAGTGCTTTGTAAATGTAAAGTGTGTAGCACTTATAGGTAAAAAGAAAATATGGACCTAAGGCCAGGGTTTGTCTACACAGGGCACTTTGAAAATATAATTCTAAGGCCACTTTAATTCTGAATGAGAGCATCCACATGAGTTTAATGTGATTTAACTAATACACTTTAAATTAGAACCTTTCAGTTCAATCAGATTAACTTTCCTGAGTATCCCCGAATGGACAAGCCATAAATGACATGCCCAATGTCATACCACATGTCACTGGAAAAGTTAGGATATCTGGGTTCCATTTCCATTCCATTCCCAACTCCCATACTAGTGCCTTAATCATGGACCAGGCTGCATTCTGGATCATAAGAATGGCCATACTGGATCAGACCAAAGGTCCAATTAGCCCAGTATCCTGTCTTCCGACTGTAGCCAATGCCAGGTGCCCCAGAGGGAATGAACAGAATAAGTAATAATCAAGTGATCCATCCCCTGTCACCCATTCCCAGCTTCTGGCAAACAGAGGCTAGGGACGCCATCCCTGTCCATCCTGGCTAATAGCCATTGATGGACCTATCCTTCATGAATTTATCTAGTTCTTCTTTGAACCCTGGTATAGTCTTGGCCTTCACTACATCCTCTCGCAAGGAGTTCCACAGGTTGACTATGCGTTGTGTGAAAAAAATACTTCCTTTTGTTTGTTTTAAACCTGCTGCCTTTTCATTTCATTTGGTGGCCCCTAGTTCGTGTGTTATCAGGAGGAGTAAATAACACTTCCTTATTTACTTTCTCCACACCAGTCCTGATAGAGGTCTATAAAATCATATCTCCCCTTAGTCGTCTCTTTTCCAGGCTGAAAAATCCCAGTCTTATTAATCTCTCCTCATACAGCAGCCGTTCCATACCGCTGTCTAGAGAGATCTGCAACCTTTGTACCAGACAGACAAGGCACCATGCGGTTCTCTCGGTCATCGCAAACCCAGCTATCTGTGTTTCTAATGATCGAATCACCCATTACTAATACTTGTCTCTTTCCAATAACTGGAGTTCCCGTCCCTGGAGAGGTATCCTCAGTGCGAGAGGATACCACAACACCATCTGGAAGGAGGGTCCCAACTATGGGATTGTTTCCCTCTGCTCCAGTTGGATGTTCTCCTTCTCTGAGGCTTTCATCCTCAACATCACAGAGGCTGTCAGACCAGGGTGGGACTGTTCTACTGTGTCCCAGAAAGTCTTATCTATGTACCTCGGTCTTCATTAGCTCCTCCAGCTCAGCCACCCTGGTTTTCAAAACCCATACTTGGTCTCTGAGGGCCAGGAGCTTCTTGCCTCAAATGCACACATACACCACCTGCCCATACATGCTGCATTGAGTGCAATAAACTGGATAGGTAGCCCCTACTCTGTTGCTGGACTTCTGCCTGCATTCTCTTTTTACTCCTGAAGCTTGTTCCTTTGTTTTTATCAGGGGGTGTTTCGTGTTTTAAGTTTAAGGAATGTTAAGTGTATGTAGCCCCTCCCCACTTCCCCTGTAAACTCCCTTGCAAAACTCCCCCGTTAGCCGCTCCTGTTCGCAACGCTAACTCCTCTAGTCACTTAGGAGCAGGCTTTTTAAAGCCCTGGTCTTCCTGAGTAGCCCCACCCCATGGTTAAGGGTTGATGGGTACTAACAGGCTCAGGGATCAAAGCCTCGTTAAGAAGCTCTCAGCCATGCCCAGCAGACCACTAGGCTCAGCACCCACACGGTCAGCACACGGTCCCCCAAACAAACAGACCACACAGTATATTTCAGTCCAGCAGCAAGCACACCACAACACAAACACACAGAACAGACAACAAACTAACCTCATGGGTCACGTAATCGCTCCTCCTTCACCTGGAGAAGTCCCTCGCAAAAGTCCCGTTAGCCGCTCCTGTTCGTGACGCTAGCCAATCGTGTGGATTAGCCAGTGCCAGCAGCAGTAGACAAAAGGTAATAATATGCCTATGGGTAAAAACACCAACACTCATGGAGCCAGTTGCAGCACGAAATTGAGTAGGATTGCATAGGTGGTGGCCTAACAAGAGATGGAAATAGGACAGAAAGACAAGAGAAGTAAGGAAAGTAAAGAAAAACATCACAAGAGGAAGAAATTGAGATATCTTTTCTTGGGAATTTGTGTGAGGAAGAATAAATGTTTAAAAAAAAAAAAGTGAATGAGAAAAGCAATGATTATCCCCATAATACAATGACAATAGTGTGAGTCACCAGAATTAAATGGAAGAGAAGAGGCTGCATTACAAGTGGTGGAAGTGGAATGCCCCTGTAGCTTTCTAGCTATTTCATTGTTCAGTTAATGGTTGGATGACATTTCACCATGCAGTGTCATGAAGACATGCCCTCCAGATTCTTGATCAAGATTTTTGAACAACCAAATGAGACTGCCCCCCAGGAGGCCTTCCTAGGTGCAGTATTACATCCTAGTGCATGGTAGGACTAGAGTCAGGGAGTTTGAGTACTGTAGGAATATTTACACAGTGCACACCAATTATATAACTCACTTTTGGGTCTCAGTACCTTGATTTAAATAGCTTCAAAAAATTGGAATACAACAAACCTCATCTTTTCCTAATACCCATAAAATGTACACTGACACTATTTCTGGTAATGCATTGTTAGTTCTTAGGCCTTGATACAAAACGTATTGAAGTCAATGAGACTCTTTTCATTGTCTTCAGTGGGATTTGACTTGGGCCCTTTGGTTCAGATCCACAAAGAGACTTAAAGAGAAAAAAAAAAATCATAGGAACAGCGCTCCACAAAGCCTGAGTTAAGCATCTAGGCTCCCTGTACAATGATAGGGAGAAATAGGGGCCTTAGAATGCGATCCGCAGAAGCCAGCATGCGAGGCAGGGAGCCACCTAAACTAGCCAGTGGAAGAAGATGACAGCAGGGATGAGTGCAAAGCCCTGCTCCTCTCATGGAATTACATGCCTAAATCCAAGCTGCAGGAAGACACCTGTCAGCTTGGCGATTCACAAATGGGAGCCTGTCTTCTGGAGTCAGGCAGTTTAGGCATTCATTCTTGTGGGAATGAGTTAGGCACCTGCTTTGCTCCCCACAAAACAGCTGGTGGAGGCCACCTTACAATTTTTAACATAGTGGTTAGAGCATTCACCTGGGATGTCGGAGACCCAGGTTCAGTTCCTCCCTCTGCCTGAGAGGGAGAAATTGAACAGTGGTCTCCCACCTCTCAGGAGAGTGATCTAATCACTGGAGCAGGGAGACTTGACCGTAGGGCTCTCCCATGCTCCTGAGTGTCTGTCCCTCTCTGTGGGCCAATGACTATTTAACTATTCACTATAGAACAGTCATTGGGCTAGAGCGAGGGAATGACTCTATAGTCCAGTGGTTAGGGCACCTACCCAGGAGGTAGGAGAGCCAGAGTCCAGTTGCACTGCTCCAGTCACCTTTAATTATTTATATATAGTGGAACAGCTTCAACAGGGGACTTCGAGGGAGCTCTACATCTGATTATCCCATAGCTCACCTCCTCCACCTGGATTTTGAATGGAATCTGATCCAGTAGGCGGATTCTGGGCACACCTACTGGATCAGGTTCTGCATGTAAGATAGGTGCATGAATGCCTATCAGCCCATAGTTCCTGAATCACTCTGAGGCTTAGGTGAGAGATAAACATCCAGATGCCTAAAGTAAGGCAGCAGTGCACATACCCAGAGGCAGAAATTTAGGCTCTGAGGGAACTTTTACTCTGAAAACTTAGGCACCAAGTGAGTTTAAGCATCTACACAGTTCAGCAAGAGTTTTGTGGATCTCAGTGGAGCCTAAAACTGGGATTTAGTAGCCTAAGTGTGAGACTTGGGGGCCTTAGTGTGGGATTTAGGCAACTAAGTACATTTGCAGATTGGGACATTAGTAACCACTTACCTATGCTGAATCAGATTAATTTCATTCTGAAGAATTGTTCTGCATGTGATCATGTGGGCTCTACAATTATTTTCTCTTCTATTATTGGTGGTAATGACGGATGAGCCTATAAAGAATCTGATTTAGTTTGAGTACGGCAGCAAGACCAACATGTTCACTACATTTCCTATAATATACTGATTTGCTTAAAAAAAAAAAAAAAAAGAAGAATTTTTAATACTTTGTGGGCACATTGCACAACCTGAATATCTGTTGCTCTAATTAACATCTTGCCCTGACACTCCCCTTTTCTCTGGTTGCATTTGAAACAAATTAAGATTTAGAACTGGGAAACTTGGGCTTTTTAATCATTGTGATGGAAAGGAAATGAAAAAAAAACCTCTATTTCTTCCTTATCTTATTCTGTCTAGGCCAGGGGTAGGCAACCTATGGCACGCGTGCCAAAAGCAGCACACAAGCTGATTTTCAGTGGCACTCACACTGCCTGGGTCCTGGCCACTGGTCCGGGGGGCTCTGCATTTTAATTTAATTTTAAATGAAGCGTCTTAAACATTTTAAAAACCTTATTTACTTTACATACAACAATAGTTTAGTTATATATTATAGACTTAGAGAAAGAGACCTTCTAAAAACGTTAAAATGTATTACTGGCACGTGAAACCTTAAATTAGAGTGAATAAATGAAGACTCAGCACACCACTTCTGAAAGGTTGCCAACCCCTGGTCTAGGCCATCTCCTTCACAACTGTTGCTAATTTTCTGAAGTTCCTTCCTTGCAAATATAAATTGCTTTGTTTAAGTCTCTTTATCCCCACCTTAGATTAATTTATTTATTCTTATTTTCCTTATCTACAACTAGAGATGCGCCCAATCCAAAAGTATAATCCCTGTATCATCTCACCAACTCAGATGCAAGTGCTGTCTCCCAACAGACCTGTGCCTGGGTAAATTTTACCCAGGTGGTTGCTATAGTTATGAGAACACTCCTTGGCCAAATTGAACTTCCCTTAGTCCAATTGCTCTCCCACATGTCCCTTTACCTTATTTCCCCATTTAATTCTTTTTTTTTTTTTTTTTTTTTTTTAAAGTGAAAGGTGTCAGATTAATAGCCCTGAAAAATGAAGTCCTTGGTTCATTCAGAGAACAGGTATGTCAGTAACAGAAAACTGCTCATGTTAGTCAACATGCCTCAATCCGGAAGTGGAGGGACCACATTTATGGGAAGGAGGAAGTTCATTCTCCATGTTAATGCAATCCTTAGCTTCTCTAGAAGGTGTACTAACAAGGGTGCTAGTTTGTGGTGAACACCTGTCCCCCTCTAAGGGGATTGTGTATTTATATATATATGGCAGTAAACAGACTTCACCATTTGGTAATTACTAACCTGGTTCAGATTTGAACTGCTGGCCTCCCAGTTGAAGGTTTTGCATCCAGTTACAATCCTTTGATTCATCTAAATCCTACACCTTTTCTAATGAAAACCATCCCCTAAATACAATTCCTCTCCCTCTGAGCTGTAGTAATTTTCAGCTGTGTTTGGTCTCAGCTACTGCTGTCTTTAAGATAACATGAAACATCCTGTGTGTTTGATGGCAGGATGTGGTGAACTTCAAGATGGGGAGCAAATAGTTCTTTTTTAGCTAGCCCTTTTTCTCCCAGCAAACAAGCAGCTGTTAGCCCTAAGGAGCCTATTTTGAACACCAACATCTGACTCTTGCAGGCTGCAACTCTCTTCCTTTCAGCTAGTTAAATATTTGGCTCATTTTTGTCATCTTCTTGTTTCCTTTTTTGGAATTCCTATTAGTTTCAGAGTGACTTTCAAGGCATTATCCAAACTTCTCCCACAGTTTTACTGGTACTATAATCCTATGTACAAACTGGCTGCTGCTGATAGCCTGCAAGGTAACATACATAATAGACCCTAATACACTCACCCAAAGTAACAAATAAGACCAGTGATTGCAGGCACACTGAAAGTAAAAAAGAAATGAACCAAACAACTCCTTTCACCCACATTCATCACTCGAGAAACATACAGAAACAGTGCCTAGTGAATATACTGAACTCACCCAAAGTTGGCAGTACTTTGCCTCCCTAAATCTTTAGAAGAATGGCTAAAGGAAAAAGGAGTGTCACACCTCTCACTCCTGAGGAGGTAGCACAGACTCACATTTGATGTGTCTCAACTGCAAGAAGATGGACAGCAGAAGTCTGGGAAGCAGGAAATATCTCGGATGGCCAAGGTCCATTTTAAAGGAATAGAACAACAACTGGGTCCTGGAACAATTGTATCACAAAATTAGGAGACCTAGGGACTCAATCCTGTTTCTATCAAAGTAAATAGAAGTTTTGCCAATTAATTCTATAGAAGTAGGATCAGATCCTAAGTGAAGATCAAGGAAGATGTTCACATAGTTGTCAGTCCATTTTGGGAAGTATGGGTAGGATAACTGAGTGAACAGATTATTATATGAACAATTTCCTTTGCAGCAGTGAGCTGTGTAGAGTAACCAAAGAAGAGTAGGAAACAGAACTTTAGAACATCTTAATTTATTATGTGGTTCAGAAGTAACAGTACTTACTGAGGTTTTATTGATACATCATTCCACCAATTTCGATGGGAAGTCTGAGTACAATCAAAATAAGGACTTCAAGATTAGGCCTACAGGAAAACTGTTGCTCTAGCTAATCTTGTCCCATATCTATATTATCTGTGCTGAGGTAATTAGTCACCATGGACTCTCAATCTGAGACCGAGGGTTTCATTAGTAATGTTTGGCAGAGATGGTTTGCAAGTTTTTATTCTAATTTAGGGCAATTTTTACTTTTACTTCAAGATATAAATAGCAAGGGTATTGCAGATCAATGTGTTGGCAGAACTATGCAGGGAAGCTTGCACAACATTAATCAGCATGCTTCTCTCTAGCTAATATTTAGAAATGCTAAAATTGATAAAATACATTATTGTTTGTAGGCTCTAACTTTGTTTTATATATAGTAATTGTTTTGACAGGAGTAATTTCTAGTAGTTGAACCAACTGTTTAAAGTGAGAGAAAAAATTAGGGCAGTCAGTGAGAAGGTTCTTTAGGGCTTGAAAGTGTGACCGTGTATTAATCACAGGTTTAATTATGTGATATTGTACAAACAGTCTTTGCATGTCTGGTTATGCCCTAGTGCAAATATAATTCCAACTAAAGCAAATTTGGCATCCATGTGGTAAAGATTAGCATGATTGTTTGTTTAGACCACAAATGAGTTACATTCAGGTGTTCTTTCACTACTGTTAAGCTAACCATCATTAAAAATAGTATCTTTTAATTATATAGATTTAAATGAAAATTAGAGTTGTGAAATGCTTGGAACAAAGCCCCAAACCATCTAAAACTCACCTGGACTCGAGCAATATTTCAAGCTTGGGCCCTGAACTGGAAATCACTTAAGTCAATCTCTATTTAAGGCAGCACTTAGAACTTAAACGCTGTCATGAATAGATAGGCTTTTCTGAATCACAGCTTAAATACACTGGCCAGGTTTGTCAACAGACCACTAAGGCAATACACCTCTACCCCGATATAACACAGCCCAATATAACATGAATTCGGATATAACGCAGTAAAGCAGCGCTCCGGGAGGGCGGGGCTGCGCACTCCAGCGGATCAAAGCAAGTTCAATATAACACGGTTTCACCTATAACACGGTAAGATTTTTTGGCTCCCAAGGACAGCATTATATTGGGGTAGAGGTGTATATACAGTTGAATTAAAACTATGCTAGAACCATATTTAAACATGGAGAAGTCAAGATATAAATAGCAAGGGTATTGCAGATCAATGTGTTGGCAGAACTATGCAGGGAAGCTTGCACAACATTAATCAGCATGCTTCTCTCTAACTAATATTGTTATTCTCTCACTTTCATTAGCACCAAAATTAATGAAGACATTAAAATATTTAGCTAACAACAGCTTATTTCCATGAATACCTCAGAGGAAACACACACTGACCTGAGGCTAGGACCTGAGCTATGATTTTGTACAAGCTAGCCCACTCCTTTGTAAATCAATTTAACATGGTTAGGGCCTGTCCGCATTTGAATTTGAAAGTGTTAGCACTTTTCTAGCATAAGCCACATTTAAACATCATTGGACCTAATGTGGTTTGAACTCCATTGCAGATAGGGCCACTGAGATTTGGTGGGAACAAATTTCAAAATGTTTTTCATGTGGTGTTGAAAATTATTTGTTTCTGACAACATTAATATTAAAATCATTTGCAAAACCAGTTTAGGGGAAACCATTGCTTAAAACTATTTTCAGTAATGCTTCAATTTCCTAAGAGACATGGTTTAATGTTCTGTATCCACAAAATCATAAATAGAACTAGGTTCACTCAAAAACTTCATGAACTTATAGGCTTCCTGTCCAAAGTTATTTTTACTAGCTATATTTATGCTAATTATTTTTTAATATTGGTGTTCTGTACTAAGCTCTAATACACAAATTTTATTTCCCCTCTCACTCCATACCGCCTGGCAGTGTTCTCTTGTGGTCCAGAACAATTAACATATTAAAAAGGTTCGTTCAACTGATGTGTTAACTAGTCCATTAACAATTCAAACAGAAAAAGTTACATTTTATGAGTGATTTATCATCCCATAGCCCAGTTAGTGATGAAATATTCACGACCATTTGTTTGCATTGGTGAGAAAGGAACAATGCAAGGAAGAGAAGGAAATTAGACTAGCATATTCACAACTAACTAGAAATAAACATCCATTTTGTAATTAATTGGCAACACTTTCAGGAAAAAGGAAAGTTTTTGGACCAAGTTTTAATTTGATTTGAATTACATGGCTATAAAACTAGAGCATCTAAATCTAAGGCAATCAAAATTTGTACCTCCAAGCTTAACACAGTAACCGGAATGAAGTTTTAGCCTCTTTCCTAAAGCACATATGGAAGAGAGTTCCCTATTTAATAGAATTAGGGTATGACTGGTGCTGAGAAAAAAGAGCTTCAAAGTCTAATGATGTTATTTTTCTGATACTAGACTTTACTAACAAAACTAATAATTAAAATTCTGTGAGCATGCAACTCTTTTGTTTAAGCTATCTTTCATGCTTTTAACAGTGAGTAATTCATTTCTGTTTTCTTTGTCAAGAAATTCTTCTTATATTCAATCTAAACTAAATTTGACTTTCACTGTTACCTGAGAAAAGTTAAAGGCACTGTCACTTTTGAAAGAAACCGAGCTCTGTCCTCTAAGCATGATTGAGGAAAAAAATTAAGATCACTATTGATTAAAAGCACAAGAAAATTTGCAGCCTTCCTCACAGAAGAACTAGTATTACAAGTTGGGCACAGTAGAACACTGCAACTGCATGGCTATCATCTATATTCTCAATGCAGAAACCATTTTTGTATGACTCTGATGTGAAACCCGATGAAATTCAGTGGCTTTGCATGAGTTTTGCTTTGATTTTTTTAGCTGAAAGCAAAGGCCAGGGACAAGCTGGGGAAAGAGGGAAATGGTGCAAATGTGAGTGGATTGAAACCAAATAATCTGTTCACATAAAGACTTGTAAACTGAAACAACTGAGTTACACACCTCTCTGCTGAAAATGAAAGAAAATCCATGATGGAATGCTTCAGAATCTTGATGTGGGAGGAAGCAAGAAGAGACTTTCACTCTTTGGGCAGATAAGGGAAGAGTCAGACTCCCAGGAGATGTGAGAGATCAATCCACTTTCAGACAGGATTTACATATTACCAAGAATCTCTTAACTTTAGAGTGTTTCATTTACACCTTATTATATCAGGGTTGTTAAATTTAATGAATTATGGGCTAAAAATCTTAAGTTAAAATACTGGAAGATGATACCTGGAAGGAAATTGATTTCCTAATCAGCAATACAGTATAACTTTGTTCTATTTCACAGAGTGTGTCTTGGTACTTCAAATCAAACTGTGATTTGAAAGAAACAGCACTACTTATTTGCACAAGTTATAGAATAAACACAAAATTTGCTTTCTACACTCAGGTGTTTCTATTCAGACTGAATGTTCTCTGATGCAGCTGTGGAATTAGTCTCCTAGCTGTGCAGCTATGGAGAGTGCCTCCTAATCCAGTAGGTGTTTCCCCTTTTGAAATAGCCATCTAAAGCAAGTTTGGGCCTTATTTGATGAATGAAGCTCATCTTCTTACCGAGGTTGGAGTTCCTACTCTCCTACCATTTATAGCAATTGACCCCATCGTAGTCCCATTAAGGGATGGAGTGAGTAAGTTCACTCGGACCCTCTAACGTCATAACAAAACATGAGATCTGTAGATGTTCAGGCTCTAGCCCAAGTCTGAACATCTACCCTGCAGTTTTATAGCCCCACAACTGGAGTCCCAGGTCAGCTGACCTGGGCCAGCCACAGGTGTTTTGACTGTAGACATACTCTTATTTGCTTTCAGCCTCACTGCAGAACAAACAAGTGCATAGCACACAGTCCTATCAGCCATTGTCTTTTTACAAATCTATATTATATAACTAAATTATTGTTGTATGTAAAGTAAATCAGGTTTTTAAAATGTTTAAGAAGCTTCATTTAAAATTAAATTTAAAATACAGAGCCCCTGGACCAGTGGCCAGGATGCAGTGAGTGCCACTGAAAATCAGCTCGCGTGCCATAGGTTGCCTACCCCTGCTCTACACTCATTTGTAACCCCTGATTGTTGAACCTGGGGTTCATCTACACTGGATTATGCTGGCCCCAGTCCAACTACCCATATCCCAGACTTCCTCGTGCCCTTCCAAAAGGTGGCCGCTCTAGCGCTTTGTTTGCAGAGTGTGAGAAAACTTGACTGTCCACCAAAACTGACTGTCCAGAGGAGAAATAACATTGGCCCATGGGATTGCGGAATACTTCTGGGGGAATCCCAGAGCACAAGTACAGTGGGGCTGTGTTGACACTGCAAAGCAGTAGGGCTTGAACCCTGGGTCCCGGCTTTACTAAGGCTCGAACCCTCTACCCCCATGGAGTCCTGGGATGCTGGGTTAGTGGGATTTGTGTGTAAACAGAAGGGAGGTTAGGCTGAGTTTGAACTCTGGTGTATGTTGCAGTGCAGACATACCCTCTGATAGCTGGCAAACTTGTACTGGTAGCAGGGTGTTTAAGGGATTGCTTTTAGCTGCCTTTCCAGTCCTAGGCAGGCAACAGTGTTGCAAAAGACAGCATTGGCCAACTAAGCTAGACTCTGATTAAACAAAAGGCAAAAGGGGAGAGAGAGACACACACACACACACACACACGAGAGCAGGGTTGAGGGTGACACCAGGAACCCGAGTGTTGCATTCCAGGATGTATTCGAGATTTAGCCCGAACTGATAGAAGTGACAATGTCATCTGGGTCCCCCTCTCTGTTCTGGTCAGGCCATCTCAAGATCAGCACAATGAAGATCCAATGGTGGCATAATAGACACTGTGGTCTCCGCAGGCAGGGAGGTGGCAGCCAGGGTGGTAAAGCTTGCTCTGTCCAAGCTACTCATCTCCACACACCTATCGTTCTGATTCACACTTGTAATCTCTTTTTTTAGTTACCCCAGAAAGGGGTTGATGGGTAGAATAACTTGTCCCCTTATTATTTTGTCCACCAATTAGATCTAATTTTCAGTATACCCACTTCGGTTCGTTAATTTCTAGTTTTATTCTCCTCTTGTTTACCAGTCATGATCTCAACACCGTCCTTAGGTGTTAGCAGTAGATCTTTTTGTTTGGATTAATTCAGTCTGTTTCGCTTTTGTACCTTTTGCTAAACGATATTTTATAGAAGTCTGAGCTGTGCTTTTGTTGCCTTGGACCATTTAGAGTACAAACCTCTACACAACAGCACTTTGCAGAGGAGAGCCTTCCACTCTAGAATTTGCTTACCCATTCATCGACAGAACCCCAGTTGCTGATTTTCCATGTATGCTATTTAAACCAGGTCTTTTCTGAGGGGTTCGAGTAGAGCAGTGTGGATTTTAGTGTCATTTTTGTTGACATGGGCCAAATTCAACCTAGTATAGACAAATTCAACACTGATGCAAGTGGGAAGCAGCTCCATTAATTTCAATGGGTTTACACCCACACCCCTCAAAACTTGAATTTGGCCATTTATAGTTATATTATTATGTTTTTAATTAACTTCTGTGCTTATGCTTACAGAATTGTGAAAAGTGTACTCAGTAAAAAAAAGGCATTACAATATAACAAAAAAAGTGGTATGGATGCACTGTTGTCTGATGCTTCATTCTTCTGAAGGAGGGATTTTAGCATACATTCAGTGGAATTAACACACTTTAATTATGTGGATCCAAAGCAATACTTCTTATTTAGAAATGGCAGAGTGGTTATCCAATTAACCTAGTTTCATCTGTGAACTCATCAATATAGGATACTCTCCCCCCCCCCCAAAAAAAAAAACAGTGGAATGGTAGATATTTATATTTAACACTTATTATGCCAGTTTATATTTCCTTACCTCTCTGAGATAGTTTTACTTTCCAACTGCTATTGTTTGATAGTTTATCAATTATTTAGTAACCGACTAATAGAAAGTTATGAATAAAATAAAAAAACCAAACAAAGAGAATGAACTCCTAATTGCAGATTAAAATAGGGTGGTATATTCTCCAGATTCTGGGAGAAAATGCCTTTTCTCATGAGGTAAGTCCACAATTCTTGTCCAAAGACATCCAACAGCAACATGAGAGTTTGTATGTGAGAATTTCAGGAATAAGGTGATGCTGAATATTAAAGTTTAAACAAAACATTTTTTCATTGAGCCCAATAACCCAATAGAGAGAAAACTGAATACTCCCCTCCTCCCCCTGTTTTTGGTTTAAATCAGGTGTAGGTTTAGTTATTTCAAAGCCAGGAACCAATAGCTATTACTTGAGTCCATTGAGCAATCTCCACTGTACATAGAAGGAGCCAAATGGACTTCTGTAACCTGACTGTTCTTATCTCTTATCAATGTACTTCAATGTCAGACAGATGAAGTAGCACTAGCCAGTAGATAGCGAACAGTTTAAACTCCAAAATGCCAGTTACCTTGTCTTTATAGCTTCATAGCTCCATTTCTGAAATATATGGAACATAATAAACAGCGGAGGCCAATCACTGCAGCACTGGTCAATACAGTAAGGTTTCTGAAAATATTAAACCATGTTACTAGAAACTCTGATGATAATTTTGTGATTAAAATTAAGCTGTGTAGAAAAGTAAGAAGTCCTGAGCAAAATAAACCCATTTGTGATGTCTGAATCCATGTTTTCTGTATCTTCCTCCAATTCTGTGGTATGCACCTCTGCAAAACGACTGATAGCCTCTGTGATTGCAAAGATACAAGACCATCCTGCATAGCTGATGAAGCCTGAGCCTAACAGAGAAACAACAATTTAAAGTCTAAGCATCAATGATGATGCTACCAATGTTTTAGTGGCAAAAGTCCCATCCTATTCTAGCAAGAGGAGTTAGAACTCTTTTGACCATGACAGCCTCACTCCTCAAGGACTGTAGAATTGAAACATCCAAGATGTGAAGGAATGGGTCCCACAGCTGTGAAACACCCTTCCACAAGATATTAAAAGACTAGAGAGCTGAACACCTTCAGATTAAAATGGCTGACCCACTGTCACATACTGGGGTGCAATCCCAACCTATGTTCGACTGTGTCACTCTTGCCCTTCAATCTGGGATGCCTTGCAATGCCTTACTGTTGGAACTCCCAACCTGGACCACTCACAAATAGTCTGCCAGCACGCAGGTCACTCGCAGATGTGTTTGTGCAACTGCAGCTTGCCAGTCACACTCTGGATCTCACCAGCCTTGGTTACACTGAAGGATTACCCCAACATACTCCAAGTCCCAGGTTTTCCCTCAGAAATGTATATCTTGTCCTGCACAGCCCTCTCCTGGACAGTCCAAATACATAAATCCATTATTCTTTTAAGGGAATAATATATATATACACACACACCTACCTCTCCACCCTAAATGGAGTTACCCATACACTTTAACTTAAACACACTCGATTAGCTAAAACAATAAAACAAGGTTATTAATTACAAAGAGACAGATTTTATGTGAGTACGAGTAATGAGGCATGAGAGTCAGAAATGGTTACAAGAAAAATAAGGATAAAACTCTTTCTAATACCTAACTTAACAAACTATATTTGGTTTAAAGCGAAGTTTCTCACCACATGCTTCCAACAGCATTACTGACCAAAGTCTTCAGGTCAGGACCCCTCTCCCAGAATCCAGTGACTGTTTCCTTTGTCTTCTTGGGTGCAGAGACTGAGATGGGCAGGGAGCAAGAGAGAGAAGGTGATGGGGGTGTTTGCCCTTCCTTTTTATAGTTTCAGTCCCTCAATGAAAAGCATTTCCAGCTGTGAACCACAGGGTGTGGTGGAGGAAGGAGACCTTATGCTGTTTCTTTGCTAAGATGCAGATCTCTTTAGCCCTGCCCCCATTTCTTGCCAAAGAATGGCCACTTGATAGGTGGTGGCCCATCAGCTTTGTTGACACCTGGCCATGGGTGCTACATTTGTATAATTTTTGGTGGTGCCCAGAACAGGCCCAAGCAGAGCCATCCTGTCCATAGGACGGACTGGGGCAACCACCCCGTGCTTTGGGGGCCCCGTGCTTCAGGGGGATGTGGGGTCCAGGGCAGCCTGAGGTGGTTAGCGGAGGGCCTGGCGCCAGCAGCAGCAAGCAACCTGGCCCCATCCTGCCCCTGCTACGCCCCCTCCCTGCCCCCATTCCACCCCTTCCTCCAAGCCCCTGCCCCGCCTCTTTCCAGCTTCCATCCCCTCCCTTGAGCGACGCCAGAGCCGGTGGGGCGGGCTGGAGCCAGGCCCTCTGCTGCTGCCAGCGCCAGGCCCCCTGCTAACTCCCCAGACAGCTTTGGACCTGTGTTCCCCTTAAGCGTGGGGCCCCCCCCCAAAGCGTGGTAAGCCCAAACATCGGTGGTGCCAGGCCCATGTTCCCAAATATTGGTCGAGATGGACACCATGGACCCATATAACTCACCGCCTATGCACCTGGCTGGGGCATCACCTTGCCCTTTGTCTCTGTGGAACTGGTTTAGCCTTTCCCCAGACTTATCTTGGAAAAACTCCTAATTTCAGCATATATTCATAATGTTACACATAATGTTGTTACATGTATTCTACCATGATATTACCTATTCACAAGTTATGAGTTTTCAAATGATACCTCACAAGGCATACCTTCTACAAAGATTACGACAGTAGTGTGTGGGGTGTGAATACAGGGGTGTGTTCCATCACACCCATCTCTTCTCAGTACTTTACCCCTAGAATTTCCTGAGGGTGGCTTATGATGCAATTAAACAAACAAACCTTTGCTCCATTTCTCAGCACATCACAAGATAAATGGTGAGACTATAATTTTTGGAATAGCTGTTCGTTTTTATAATCCTGGTGTCACAGTGATGGATGCATTTTAAATTCCTGCATAGGTCAAGCTTTTCTTACACTGCATTAAGATCCAATAAGTTATGCTGAAAAGGGAGGCTGCATGTTTTGGGGAATAGCTGAGTATTTTCTTAAGGCTAATGTAGGCACAAGAACATTTTCTGAAGGTTTCCTGCTAGACTGAATTTTTCTATTATATAGATGCTTTCTTTGTCGTGCTGATGAAGATGCTTAGTTGGAAGACTCTGCCTTATATTGGTGGTTTTGTGGTGCTGCCAGGGCTGTAAGATAGTGTTCTGGCATGTGTAATTTACACATATTACTCCTGCTTGATAATGACAGCAAACCACAAGGATTTCCTGAGGAGACATTTCCTCAATTAGTGTATGCAGTATCTCATTGTTCTTTTTGCAGGGAGTGGCACTTCCTAACTCTGACAATGACATTGTAACCCAAATACATTATCCATTAAAAGCATGTGTAGGGCAGAAGTATGGGGGTTAAAATAGTATAGAGTAGTTGTGACCACCCTCTTTCTAACTACGGTAGTAATCCATTATTTTAGCACCTGTGTTAGGATACTGAGTTATATGTGTCCAATGAGAGAATGATAAGAACATCCCTAATTATATTAAATAGGATTGAAAAAAGTGATATAAAGTTTCATCCTACTGGGCATAAGCCAACCACTAACTGATGAAGTTAAATCAGAATTTTTCACTAAGGATAGGTGGTTATTCCATAATTGTCCACTACAGGGTTTGTTTATATATATATAAACTCTGTATGTGGTACTATCCTACTTATATAGCTCATTAACCTATATATGCTAAATGATTTAAATTAATCAGCAGCTTGACTCTTAATTCCCCATTTACTGAAATTATGTCAAGAAAGATACTTACCTGAAGACCCAGGGAATTTGTACAAAAAATTCATACAGTTGTAGCACTGCTTCAGCTGCATGAGTATTAGCAATATTGAAAGCCCCAATATAAATGGCTCTCAAACTTCAACAGCTATTTTCAACACTATGCCAATTAAATCTTCTGGGTGCCTGTCTAATTCACACAATGTTGAAAACAGCTGCTGGAGATAGAAAATTGTTTACACCAGTTCCCAACATTGCTAATACTAATGCAGCTGAACCAGTGTTACAACTATAAGAATTTTTGTACAAATTCCCTGGGTCTTTAGGGATTCCTGCTGAATTAGGTTACTTTTGATTGCATGCTAGTTTTCCAAGCAATGCAGTGGGGGCTAATTTAGAAGTCTCTCTAATGCAACTAAACCAGAGGTTGGTAAAAATTCTCTCACGTAGACAACACTATAGAGAAAGTGACCTGTGGCTGACCCCAATTCAAAAAATCATCTAGCTGCTCCCAGATATCATACAGCTAAGCACCTCCTTCCTGTGGGAGTTTGAATTATAGGGTACGCAAGGCCTCTACATTTGCAAGTTATTGTGTTAATGATGCAATGTAAGAAAAGCTTGTCCGACCTAACAACTATTGCTAGATAGGGTGTGGCAAAGAAGCTGCTGATAATTAAAAAGCCATTTCTCTTTTTTTACCGTTGACGTAGCTTATCAAGACAATTAAAGCTGACCTACAAAGATAATAACTTGTTTAGTTTTTTTTTTTATTAGGAAGTACAGTATGAAGAAATGCTGGAAGATGTAAAATCTGCTTGGTTTCTCTTTATAAATAGCAGGACTGTTTGCTCTTCCCTGGTTTTATGAGCAGACTTGTGGGAAGGCTTAGAAATGTAGGTTTGAACATTTCACACCTTAACTGAAGAGGCAGTGGTGCTGAATCTTAGAGCCATCCTTTCTTCCAAGTGCTTCTCAGTCATTTATGTTAAATAGGTTTTTTACAACACAAACCAAAAATAGAGTTTTGAATAGTGGCTGAAATCCTGGCCCCACTGGAGTCAATGCCCAGTAGGGCTAGGATTTCACCTGCTGTGAATACAAATAATTTCCTCTCTGATTTAATCAGATTTCTCTTTCTTTGTGCTTGTGATGTCACAATTCTATATGTCGTCCAGCTGCCATAGAGTTTTCCAAGATAGACAAGACACCACACACTTAAGGTCTTCGTTAGACATTATAAAGAAGGAGGGTGGGCACACATTCCAATTTATTTTCCTTTACAGGTCACCTTTCAGACAATTAAATCAGCATTACTAACCTACATACATCTGCTTGACATTCTTGTGACTCTTCAGGAGAGTGGTATCTAAACTGCTAAATTCAAATCCATATCTGAGCTATCTCAGAGTTTGGATCTGGGGTTTTGGTTTGCACGCTACTTTGTTTTTAAAGTTTTTGTTTCATATACAGTTTTAGCTTCTTTTTGGGAAGGTCATTTAAATGAAAGAAGTGTTGAATTCTTGATTTTAATAATTATTTTGTGATGACTTCTGACTCTCTTTGTATTATTTTAGGTTTAAAAAATGTTACAACAATAACAGGCAAAGGAATCAATTTCTTCAGTCATAGCTTTTCCTTATAGGGCAGAATTAGGTATTTAATATGCAAAACACCTATTGCATTACATAAGAATGGAATGAACTGGCTGCAGCATTAGTCCTATTAACTAGCTCTGGTGTAAAGTCTGATTTAGGCTGGAGCAGGGAGGATGTGAATAGATTATTGTTCTAAATTATGATTATAGTAAAAATTAATTAGTCTCTTCTTTAATATCTTAATGCATAGTAGAAGAACAAAGGGTCATTTGATAAAATGAATAGCTTGGCATAAACAAATGAAAAGAAATACTACTTTGTATTCCATCAAATCAACCTGTGGAATTCACAGCAACAAGAGTTTGTAGAATCAAATGCTGTGGCTGGAATTTTAAAGTTACTGGATAACGTCCATATTTATGTAATTAAATCTCATGGATTATAGTACCAGCTGGAATCAGGAAGGAATTTTTGTGACTGTGTACTGCAAGGCACTATGTAATCTAGAAACATTGCAGGCAGGGCTGGATTACCCAATAGGAAGACTAAACATGTGCTTAAGGCCACCAGCAAAGCAGGGGGCACCCCAAAAAATGAGATTTTTGTTTTTTTGAAAAAAATTGATATTTGATATTTCAAAAAAAGCATCGAAGAAGTCATCATGGGAAAAATCAGAACTTTCTTAGACTTCCTTACACTCCACTTCACACTCTTCCTCCGTTTTTCTGTTCTCTTTTTATTACTTATTCCCACCTAAACCAGGGGGGTGTCCTACTAACATAGATCGAAATAATGCGAGGAAATCAGAGATTGTAACTGATCATCCTACTCCTGGTGGTAAAACAGACATTGTTCTAGAAGGTGTGGATATGTCAGGGACTGAACCTGCTCATGCTGTAAATAATAGGAGAAAAGATCCTGGTATGTGGGTTGATTTCAGTACCAATGATGTAGCTTACTGGATAGATCATGGACCAAATGACTGTCAACACCACACTGGGCCATTTGAGAAATCATGTCAGACTTTTACCAATGGCAAACAAACAAGATATTGTCCACAAAAAATATTTTTCAGCATGAAAGCGAATGGTGAGAAATACACTCAAGAATGGCTACTGTATTCACCATCAACAGGGTCTGTGTACTGTTTTGTTTGCAAACTTTTTGCATATAAACCTTTAACATGCTGCAGATGGATTTAGTGACTGGCGGAATACAGTTGTAATTGAACAACATGAAAATAGCACTCCTCACACAGATTCAATGTTGACATATTTAAATCGAAGACAGGGCTTTGGATTGACACAAAAATTGGAAGAACAAATTAAAGGGGAGCATGAATACTGGCAACATGTCTTGCAGTGTGTTATAGCTGTTATTCAAACATTAGCTGAACGTGGTCTGCCTTTCCGGGGATCAAATGACACATTTGGATCATTGCAGAATAGAAATTTCTTGGGATTTTTGGAGCTTGTGGCTGAGTTTGAATCATTTTTAGCAGCCTATCTCTCAAAATATGGAAATGCTGGCAAAGGTAACCCATCATACTTACCCAAGACAATATGTCAGGGGTTGGCAACCTTTCAGAAGTGGTGTGCCGAGTCTTCATTTATCCACTCTAATTTAAGGTTTCGCATGCCAGTAATACATTTTAACATTTTTAGAAGGTCTCTTTCTATAAGTCTATAATATATAACTAAACTATTGTTGTATGTAAAGTAAAGAAGGTTTTTAAAATGTTTAAGAAGCTTCATTTAAAATTAAATTAAAATGCAGAGCCCCCCGGACCAGTGGCCAGGACCCAGGCAGTGTGAAGTGCCACTGAAAATCAGCTCGTGTGCCGCTTTCGGCACACGTGCCATAGGTTGCCTACCCCTGCAATATGTGATGAATTCATTGGTCTAATGCAGGGGTAGGCAACCTATGGCACGCATGCCAAAGGCAGCACGCGAGCTGATTTTCAGTGGCACTCACACTGCCACCAGACCAGGGCGCTCTGCATTTTAATTTAATTTTAAATGAAGCGTCTTAAACATTTTAAAAACCTTATTTACTTTACATATAACAATAGTTTAGTTACATATTATGGACTTATAGAAAGAGGTCTTCTAAAAATGTTAAAATGTATTATTGGCACGCAAAACCTTAATTTAGAGTGAATAAATGAAGACTCGGCACACCACTTCTGAAAGGTTGCTGACCCCTGGTCTAATGAGTGACAAAGTTCATTCAGCTATTGTGGATGAAATAAGTACTGCTGGGTACTTCAGTTTATCTGTCGACTCTACACCTGATCTTTCACATATTGATCAATTGAGTATTGTACTAAGATATGTGTCTCCCACAGATGGAAAACCAGTTGAATGATTTATAACTTTCCTCAATTTGAAAAGCCACACTGGTGAAGAAATGGCAAATCAAGTACTGCATTATCTGAGCCAAGTTTGCAAAATAGATTTCTTAAATTGCAGAGGTCAATCTTATGACAATGCTGCCAACATGTCAGGGCGTTATCAAGGAATGCAGAAGAAGCTTTTAGAACAGAACAAATATGCCATATTCATACCATGTGCTGCACACTCTCTCAATCTTGTTGGTTGCAGTGCTGTTGATTGTTGTCCAGTGGCAAGAAGGTTTTTCTCACTAGTCCAGTTACTTTATACATTTTTCTCTGCCTCAACACACCGATGGGCAGTTCTTAAAACATATTTGGGCAATGATCGTGTGTTGAAATCTCTTTCTAATATTGCTGGGAGGCACATGCAGTGGCAACAAGTGCAATTCTGGAGTCCTACTCAAAGATTATGGATGTATTAGAAAGTATAGCTGAAGACCAATCACAAAAGGGAGAAACTATACGAGAGGCAGAAAACATTTCAAACAAGATGCAAGAACTAGAGTTTGTATTCATGTTGACCACGTGGAATGAAATTTTACAACACTTTTACCACACAAGTCAAGCTCTCCAAGAAAAATAATTGGATTTGAAAACATGTGCAGACCTCTGTCAATCATTAGCAGATCACTTACACACTTTGAGAAATGATTTCGAAAGATTTGAAGACATATCAAAAGATATCTTGCCTGATACTAACTACAAGAAGCCCAGTCCCACAAGCGAATCAGGAAAAAACAAGCAAATGATAGCAGTGCAACAGAAACAGCATTGAATCCTAGAGATAAATTTTGCGTATCTACTTACTATGCTATAATTGATACACTTGAAACTCATATGAAGAGGAGAGGTGAAGTGTACAATGAAGTATCAAGTAGATTTTCTTTTCTAAATGATATGAACTTATCTGATGAACAATATTTGCAAGGTTCCCAAAAGCTAGTTGACTCAGACCCTGTTGACTTGAACATGAATCTTTGTGGAGAAGTACGGCAGTTCCACTGTTATATGCGCGCAAAGTTTAATGAATCAGGAAAAATGGAATTCAGTCACATTGATCTTCATGACACAATATTGAAAGACGGAATACAATGTGTATTTCCAAATGTAAAGATCGCACTACGTATTTTTCTAACATTAATGATTACTAACTGCTCCGCAGAACACTCGTTTTCTAAGCTGAAAAGAATAAAAAACCCTCAGAGAACAACAATGTGTCAGGACAGACTTGATTCACTTTCCCTATTGTGTATGGAAGCAGACATGCTTCATCAAGTTAGCTTCAGTGAACTTATCCAGAATTTTGCAATCAGAAAATCTAAAAAGAAGCTATTTTAATTTCAGCATACATGTAAGTTTTGTGTAATTTTGAAAAATAAAATTTTATTTTACGGTATAGTATTGTTTTTATTTTGAATTACATATGGGAGGGCACCATAATCTTTTCAGTGCTTAGGGCCTCTAAAGGTCTTAATCCAACCCTGATTGCAGGAGTGTTTTGTCTTTGAAGCAGCCAAGTATTTGTCACTGATATTGTCATTGTACTGGGCTTGGTAGACAAATTGCTTAGTATGACATGTTTTCGTAATTCACTAACAAAAAAATTCTCATTACGCTTGCATTGTCCTAAAATAAATTACATCCTTGTCTATCATCTTTTTTAAAAGTAACTGCAATATGTTTAATTAAGAAATGTCTGGCAAATTGAATATCAGGGGGGTATAGTGCATTAGTTATTTACTGATGAAGACCCATGTTCTAATTCAGATTGGCTCACGTGTGACAGGATGACATGAATTTCATTATTTAAATCTAGTCTGTAATAGACATAATTAATAATCTCTGTTCAAGGAAAGTCCACCACTGCAGAGTCAAGGGTTGTTGGCTTTCAAGATGTCTTTTGAAAGAAAGGAGGCTTTCCCTCAGATGGGGTGGGAAAAGAAACATGAACAGCATCTGTCAATACTGCATTTATAAAATCTCATTCTCAAAACACTAAGACTCATCCAAGTATGAAAACGACATGAAAACAGGGGCATTCAGATGTTGTTAAAATTAAAGTTGTTGGGTTGTTTGTTTTTGTTTTTAATTGGAAGTGTGGCATACAACAGAGAAAACAACCATGGGACACAGATAACAAGAAGAAAACAAGAATGTCAGGCAACAAATGTTCTGCCTGCTATCTTTTCAGTGCTTTGGAGCAAAGGGTAGGCTTAGAATTTGAAGTAGTGTGAGGAATGGTATACTATTCAATGTTGCTATTTTAAAATGTATTGAATTACTTTTCTGAACGCTTTCTGTTGCTCTTAAATTGTCAGAAAACCAGTCAATATCAGGGAATGTTAGGTCAAAGCTTTTGAAAAGTGACCATTTGTTTTTGGGTGTCCAATTTCAGACATTTTTGTATTTGATTTTTAAAGGTATCAGGCACCCACAACTCCCATGGATTTCACTTGGAGATGCAGCTGCCCTGCACTCCTGAAATACATAATGTGTCAGACGTGTCAAGGTGTCTCAGGTTGGACAACCCTAATCAGTGATCACTCTCAATTTTTTGGTGCCTTTGTTAATTCCATGCAAATTAATAGATAGTTGTAGTAAAATATTTGCTGCAATACTAAACAATGTGGGTAAAGGTCTTTAATAAATGTGTACCTTAAAAATATTTACAAATTCATTAAAGAGATGACTTAAAGTCTGACGTCAATGTAGCTACATTGATTTGCACCAGCTGAGTATCTGGTGTCTGCTCTTTAGCATCATCTTCTTGTCAGCTTGTCCATCTTCTCATGTGACTTTACTGTTCTTAGACTACAGACTCATGCACATTAGTAGGTGTCATGGTAACAGAGAAATAGCTGCATGTAACAGGTTAAAAAAAAACCCAGAACTCCTGAATGTTAGGCAATAGCCAGAAGGAATATTTCACTAAAGTAAAAAATAAAGGAGATGTTTTTAAGTGATTTGTGTGTAAGAAAAATTAAACGGAAAATAAACCAACAACCACCTTCAAAGCTGGAATGTATAACTCAGCATTACAGTTAGAAACCCTTGTTGCGGAACAGTAACACTCACTACAAATTAGCTTGGGACCAAATTCAGGCAGTCAGGCAGATTCTTCTGTGTATGTAGAGGAGTCCTGAGGCTGTTTCTAACTTACCTCAGCTTCAGTCACCTGCAGTGCCAGCCAGGATCTGGCAGAGCACCATATGCCTCATTCCCCCAATGTGCTGCCTACACAAAGTGCATGTGTGTGGTGGGGCAGAGGTGGGAGAGAAATGGGTGGTATAGAGCCAACTACATTGGCTTTGCACCATCCAAGTACTCCTGTGCCAGGAGGATCCTTCTGCTGCCCCTTAAGGGTGGTACAAAGCAGTCAGAACAGGGGCCAAGGATTGAGGCCCATATTTATAGGGTGATTGGATTCTTTTATATAAATGCAGCTTAGAGACCATAGAAGGGGGGAGTAAAATTAGTATTATTATGAATTTTTAGCAGATTAGAAGCTTGTTGCTGGAGGGATGAGTGAGGAAAGCGGGGTTTTGAAGAGAGATCTAGAAGAGGAAAGGGATGGTGTATGTTGTACAGGATCAGGGAGGACACCTGATGACTGTGTGTGCAGGGCAGGAGCACCATTGGAGAAGGCACAGGGGCATGTGTGACATGTGAGAGAGGGAACAAACCAGGAAGTAAATTGGTAGAGCATGAGGTGAAACAGAAGTATTGTAGGATGGGTAACCAGAGATGTAGGCGTGAGCAGAAATGGGCAGAACCTTGAAAGTGAGGATAAGGTGTATGAAACTTATGCGGAGTGCATACAGGTAGAGACTTGGAGAAAGTGGGTAATATGATGAAAGAGGTTGGTGAGGAAAATGAGGTTGGTGACAGTATTTTGGATAGACTGGAGGGAAGCAAAGTTGAAAAGCCAGAGAGACAGTGGTTACAGTAGTCAAGTCACAAATTACTGTGGTCCAGTTTATTAATGGAAAGTGGGGGAAATACTTTTTTTTTTTAAAAGAAGACCGTACACCTCCAACCAATATCTGATCTTTGTGGGCAAAGTCCTGGCCCCCTGGATGCAGATGGCTCTAAAATTGTGGAACAGACTTGGTTTCACTATGCTGGTGGATGCATCAAGCTGTGGAGAGGCTGCACAGGAAGACTTCGCTTGCCCTGCTGAGTGTTTCTCTCTGCAGTAATAGGGAGTGAGGTTTAGGGACAGAATGAATAGAGGTGTGAATCCACCACTGCAGGGAGTCACTGATTAAAACCTGTTGAGGAAGAGTGTAGGCACCCTTCTGCAGCTCTGAAACTGTAAGAGTAGGCACGGGAATGGCTCTATTTGTGGCCTGGATGAGAGGAGTAGAGGAAACTACATTCCCCCATGAAAGTCAGCTGGGCAAAGCATGGCGCTATTACTCTTTGTACAGGGTAGATGACTTGGCTTCAGAATAGGAACAGCATCTGTCATACCTTTCAGATGTTCCTAATTTCAAGAAATGTCATTCTTTTTCATCCCTACACTTCACACAGATGTGATGTCCCTAACTTTTACTATTTATTAATTACATGAGAAATAAAGAATGAAACTGAGGTTATAGGGAAAGTTATTTACACAAGAGGACTCAGTCCCACCTCATTTTATGTTTCCTACACAAATATTTTTTGTGCCCTTCATTTGGGTCTTTGTCACACATTGTGCCCCAAATTGGGATCTTTTCAGGTTGAGAAAAATGGTTCCTGTAAACCTGCATCATTTAAGGATAATCAAAGGCTTAATGGAACTCCCACAGACTTCAGTGCAGAGATACCCACAGAGTTAAATGGAACTTTGATTGGATCCAAAAGCATCACTTTCCTCTTTCTAATATGTGAGTACACAGAAATGATCAGTAGATGCTTCAGATTACAGTGGCCTATTCAAGGTTGTGGGCTATTATATGGTGTACTGATTATAGCTATTCATTTATTAAACTAAAGAACTAGGTAGAGTCTCAAGCCAAGACACTTGAATCTGTGTCCAAACTTGCCCAGAATCTGAGGGAGAAGTACAGAGCTCCTGTACTGTTCTGGACACATTTCTATTAAATATTAACTTAAGTCTTAAGTGACTGATCTCACTATTCATGAAGTACAAAATTAATCTTTGTAAAGCAGAACTGTACAGAAAGAGACTTAATTTCTTCTACAAATGGGCCTGAGCTGCAAGTTTTGGATAAATACCTGAACTTTCCCAACATTCAGGATGTATTCAGATAGAGTATTTTGGTTCATCGTAATATTTGCCTTTGCATTTGGCAATTTGGCTTTACATCAGAAACACAGGAATCAGTCATTTCTAGACTGATAACTTTCACAAACTGTCTATTTTTTCTAGCTACTACTGTAGTATGTTTTGGAATCTCCCTGTAAAACTATTCATGTTACTGTAGAAATTCGGAAGAAATAGCAATGGCTATATGAAGTGTAACACTGTGTTTAATGTACGTCTGATTTACTATAGTTAGTAAGTCTTTCATTTGTGTTTGAGTGTCTTCTAAAATAAACATTTCTTATGAACAATAGTTAAATATATTTATCTTTAATGAAACAATATAAAACCTCAGCTTTATGGCCATATTCTCTTAATTTTATTCCCAGCCAATTATTTTCCCTTAGCTATTCCCTTTATCTGTGTTAATTACACTGGTCTACAATTTTTGAGAAGTCGTCTGCTTCAGAGATAAAATGTGCTAGTTATTATGTATTTTGATGTGCTGAATTCAAATATGACAATTAAAACAACTGATTGGCTACTGTTTCTAAGATATTTAAGTTTTTACATTTTATGTCTATGTATATTGTGTAGCTAGTAGAGTTTTAATCATAAATTGTAAACCTAGGTCTTTTCATGTGTTTATGGTTGCTTTACATGATAATATTTCACCTGTCCTGTTTATGTAACACTTTAAAAATCAGCAAAAGAGTTATATAAATAAAATTTATTATGAAACAAAAGGCAAAAAACTATTCTGTACATAGTTTAGTCCTATTCAGTGTCTACTCGGCGCTTCTTGGCTTGTCTCTTGTATTCATTAAATGGAGCATCTCTTGTCACTGTCCAGCAATAGTCTGCAAGCATTGATGGGCTCCATTTGCCCTGATAGCGTTTCTCCATTGTTGCAATGTCCTGGTGAAATCGCTCGCTGTGCTCGTCGCTCACTGCTCTGCAGTTTGGTGGAAAAAAATCTAGATGAGAGTGCAAAAAATGTATCTTTAGTGACATGTTGCAACCAAGGCTTTTATATGCCTTGAGGAGGTTTTCCACCAACAACCTGTAGCTGTCTGCCTTGTTGTTTCCGAGAAAATGTATTGCCACTAACTGGAAGGCTTTCCATGCCGTCTTTTCCTTGCCACGCAGTGCATGGTCAAATGCATCATCTCGAAGAAGTTCACGAATCTGAGGACCAACGAAGACACCTTCCTTTATCTTAGCTTCACTTAACCTTGGAAATTTTCCATGGAGGTACTTGAAAGCTGCTTGTATTTTGTCAATGGCCTTGACAAAGTTCTTCATCAGACCCAGCTTGATGTGTAAGGGTGGTAACAAAATCTTCCTTGATTCAAAAGGGGTGGATGCTGAACACTTTTCCTCCCAGGCTCCAGTGACTGTTGGAGTGGCCAATCTTTCTTGATGTAGTGGGAATCTCTTGCACAACTATCCCATTGGCAGAGAAAACAGCAGTACTTTGTGTATCCAGTCTGCAGACCAAGCAAGAGAGCAACAACCTTCAAATCGCCTCAAAGCTGCCACTGATGTTGGTCATAGTTTATGTACCTCAAAAGTTGTTTCATGTTGTCATAGGTTTCCTTCATATGGACTGCATGACCAACTGGAATTGATGGCAAAACATTGCCATTATGCAGTAAAACAGCTTTAAGACTCGTCTTCGATGAATCAATGAACAGTCTCCACTCATCTGGATCGTGAACGATGTTGAAGGCTGCCATCACACCATCGATGTTGTTGCAGGCTACAAGATCACCTTCCATGAAGAAGAATGGGACAAGATCCTTTTGACGGTCACGGAACATGGAAACCCTAACATCACCTGCCAGGAGATTCCACTGCTGTAGTCTGGAGTCCAACAGCTCTGCCTTACTCTTGGGTAGTTCCAAATCCCTGACGAGGTCATTCAGTTCACCTTGTGTTATGAGGTGTGGTTCAGAGGAGGAGGATGGGAGAAAATGTGGGTCCTGTGACATTGATGGTTCAGGACCAGAAGTTTCATCCTCTTCCTCTTCCTCATCTGACTCAAGTGAGAATGATTCTGGTGCATCAGGAACCGGCAGTCCTTCTCCGTGGGGTACTGGGCGTATAGCTGATGGAATGTTTGCATAATGCACAGTCCACTTTTTCTTCTTTGACACACCTTTCCCAACTGGAGGCACCATGCAGAAGTAACAATTGCTGGTATGATCTGTTGGCTCTCTCCAAATCATTGGCACTGCAAAAGGCATAGATTTCCTGTTCCTGTTCAACCACTGGCGAAGATTTGTTGCACAAGTGTTGCAGCATATGTGTGGGGCCCACCTCTTGTCCTGATCTCCAATTTTGCAGCCAAAATAAAGGTGATAGGCTTTCTTAACCATAGTGGTTATACTGCGCTTTTGTGATGCAAAAGTCACTTCACCACAAACATAGCAGAAGTTATCTGCACTGTTCACACAAGTACGAGGCATCTCTGCTCACTTTGGCTAAACAGAAATGTGTCCCTTTGCAAAATCAAATCCTGACAAATAAGAGAGCACGACACTGTATGATTTCTAGAGCTGATATAGGGCAATTTGTTCAGCAGAGTGATGTAAACTTTGTTACAATTGCATCATCCATGACTTCTAGGAATAACATGATGCAATTCATATCATGTATGATGCATTGCCAGCTTCAGATTGCATCATTCATTGTTTTGCCTAAAAAGCAAGTACTGTCCAAACCCAGTCAGAGATTTAGTCATAGATCCAGTCAAAGATGTATTTTAGTCATTTCTGGTTTAAATTGAGATCCCTTCCCTTTATAACTCACTTATCTCCGCCATTCCCAAGTCAAGGGTCGTATATACTGACCCAATAGCATATCTTGAAAACCAGAGCCAATCAACAATTTTAAGCATCATTTTCGTTCTCAGTGACCCTGAATTAGTAAAGTTTGACTACATTTATTTCAGAAGCATTTTGGCTGTAGAGCAGTGTTATTTGTATACTGTGACAGTCACAGTTCCACAGAGACAGCAATGCCTGCTGCACATTTCCTTATAGTATTGTCACTCAAACACTGCTTGTTACTTCTGCAAAATGATTTGCAGTTTAATGTCTCTCTCAATTTTCTTTTCCTTATATGCAGTGTGAAGAGAATATATTTAGCTCTTCGGATAGTCCCGGCTATGTTTGTTTATACTCAGAAGCCTGATTCTGTTATACAGCACCTGTGCTTCTCAAATTAATCCACTCACAAATGTGTCTCCCAATTTTTCTGTATGTATTGGTGAAGTGCATAAAAACCACACTTCCTTACAAATGTTAACTACATTTTTTCTAATCAAAACAGCCATAGCTGTTATTAAGAAAATCTCATAGCAATTCTGTAGATTTGGTTTTCCCATTCTTAAATAGTTTAAGACTTTCGCACAAAAATCCTTTATTTATTTTAATCATATTATGTTAATTTTGTGAAACAATTCCACATACTAATAATTGCTTTGATCATTCAGGGACAAATCCTGCAGTCCTTACTCTGCCAACGCTCCCATTTACTTCAGTGGGTGTTTTACTGGACTGTAGGTTCATGAGGTTTTCTTTTTGTTTGTTTGTTTTTTCTTCAGTGCATAATAAAACAAAATCTGCAGGGATTGTATGTAAGAATCTATACAACAAGTTTTAGTTTGGACTGAAAACATATAAGAAGATGCACTCTCAGTGGTGGCTGGAACTCATGAAAATCACACAACCCTCTGGTTTGGTGAGAGTCAGAGCATCTTGTCTTTCTGTGTGAAAAAAATATTAAGTCAGAAAAGGCCCCTCCCTCTTTTTCTTGCTGAACATTTTCCTCAAACTATGACACTTAACAACAGTTTCATCCCTGTCTACTGTTCCCTTATGATTAGTGCTGCCATTAGAGATATGGTCCCCACAGCACAATGAGTCATCTCAGATTTTGACAACTGTAATCATTCCAGATGGTGAGAGTGTCACTGGCTCTAATTATCCGTCTAACCAGCATTCTGAACACATTGTCCCCTGATCCATTAGGAATAGACCAGCTTGTAGCCATCCAGATCTGGTTACATTTTGTTGTAAGGTTTGTTTTCTGTGGACAGAATATAAATTGTAAAAAAAACCCAACCACCTCCCCAAAAAAACCAAAGAAATCACAGAGCTGGTAGTTATTATCAACAATAGTGAGAGAACAAATGTAACTATATCGTAGAATTGTATAACACTGTTAAAAACATTTGCAGAAATACACAATGGAAAACTCAGTTTATGAAGGGAAAACATCTGTGATGCCTAATTTTTTGTTGTTGTTTTTGTTTTGGGGTTTTATGAATGGGAGACTTATACAGAATAAGGTATTTCAATAAAAAGCTTAAAGCTGCTTAAAACCGAATGGCTTCGCCAACTGAAAATAGATAACACTTTTTAAAGTGGCATTCCTCATGACATTTCTAAACAGCTCTGAATATAGTTCACTGATTTGAAAGTATGCATCATAAAAATAGTGTTGGGAGAAGTACTATAATCATAATGGCCATCTAGAATGCTCATTTCACAAGATGCCTGTGTAAATCAACTGAGCACTCACTAAAAATATGATACAGTGGCTTAATTCCATGTTATGACTGAATTTAGCTGTTAAATTAATATATGTTTGGGAAAGCCAGGTAAGGGGTCTTTTTGATAATATTCATTTTTATCCATGGTTCATTTTTTTGTAGGTTTCTCCTTAGGACCATCCCATTTTTCCTGCAGTATTACACAGAGCATGCTGTATTCTGAAATAGAAGCTTTAAACAAAGCAAAAGTGAAGAAGATACCTAACTGTTTTAACCTGAGTAGTATGTATGCATCTTCCTTACAGAAAGAAAGAGAGTGAAAAGGGAACAAAAAATCAGTGTCATAAAGTTTATTAAAATTATCTGAAGAGCTCTGTGTAAACAGAAGTTGGTCCAGTAAAAATATTCTCTCACCCACCTAGTCTCTCAAATAATCTGAGGCACATACATTATTTTCAGCAGCACATGTGCTGCCTAGCATACATTTGTTACACAAACACCACTCAACAGTGCTCAGGGGGACCAGAAAAGCCTCACAATAGTTCCATAAACTATCCAGATACATATTTATAATCAAGGAGATGTAATGCACTTTATTTTTAAAAATTTATATAGCAAAATAACACAGTGAAAACTAATGTACAAAATCAAAATGATTCCCAATAGAATTCTTCCTGCATAGAGAATAAACTAAATGGCTCTTGCTACGAGGAACCAGAGCTAGTTTTAATGCCATGCTTTCTGGATCCTGATGACAGCAGCAAAAATATTCTCTTTGCTCCTCACATCAGACGGCATGGAACAAAAATGACTTATTTTTATAAGTGAGGCCCAGTGTATTCCACATTCATGGAAGCTTCCATTTATCACAGGATTTTAAGGCAGATCCTAAGCTGTCTCTCTCTATATATATATATTTATATACACACACACACACACACACACACACACACACACCCTTATGTGTAGTATAAACCACATGCATGAGTCTGCAGACAGCTTGAAATGACAGTCTTCAGACGTGCAATGTTCTACTCTTCTTAATTGCATGTTAACTCTGAAAGTGAATGATGACAGTTTAAATGCCATCTTTGCCTATTTCTGTGCTGATATTTTTAGCAGAAATAACCAGCTAATATGCTTAACTATAGAGTTGGGCAGGAACCAGATTTTCTGTTTCACAGGAAATACCATGATTTTCAAATGTTTTCCATTCTGAAATAGAATTTCTCACAAAATGAGTTTTAGAAAAAAAAGTTGATATGGGGTCAATTGAAATTTTTTTTCTCGATTAAAATCAAAATATTTTGCTCTGATTTTGACCTTTTTTAAAATTATATAAAAATGAATTTCATTTTGATATGAAAAATCAAAATTTTCAATCTGAAAATGTCAAAACAAGATGTTTAAACATTATCAAAACACTGTTTTGTGTTTTTCTAAATTAAATTTTGTTAAAATCTAGCTTTTTAAAAACATTTCAATTGACAGAAATGGCCTTTTTGTTTCATTGAAAAACCAGTTTGTCAAAGAATTTCCAACCAGCTGTACTTATCCATATTTATTGTGTACTGGGGGTAATTGGTTGTTGCCAAGGGCAGGTGTAACAGGGTACAAGAGCACCCCCTAGCCCACACCCAAATGTAGCAGCCAATTAACCCTGACCTATTAGAGGGAGTAGGGAGTCAGGGCAATACAGAGGGCTGCTGGGAGGGGGACAGCTGGATGTGAACTGGGGCCTTGCCTTCAGGTCTGTACGTTGAGACTGTTGGTTGTAGTTGCAGTCTTCGCTCGTTTTGTTTTGTTTGGACTCCTTATAAGTTCTCATAAAAGTGGCTCTGGGAAGATGGGACCACATTGACTGAAGCTCACCTGACTTTTATTCTGTAGGGTGTGAAATCAGTGCACTAGCCCACAAGTGGCTAGGATAAAGAACTAGAAATTTAAGTCACCTCCCCCTAACCCTTTTCCCAAATGTCATGTTACATCCAATCCTGTCAACAGGTGGAGGGAAAGAGGTATTTCATTTCCATTGCCAAAATGCTATTGGGGGCTGAGACCTCAAGCTGCCATCTGGGTGCCCAAAGCCCCAACTACCCCGTGCCCACCTGCCAAAATATCCCCCTCCCCTCCTGACAGTTTCCAAAATACAGTTATGCATTGTCAGTACAAAAAATATGCACGGCATTGAAAATTTGGGAGCAGTGTAGAATAAGTGATATAATATCAAAATAAATGTCACAGGGTAGTATAGTGTTGTGTATTATTCATGTTCTTATGTCCTAAAATCCTCAATTTCTGAATTTACCTAAATCTGCTATAAAAATTCTAATTCATCCACCCTAGTGTATTCAAGAAACTAGGAGGCTTTGATGCAGAGGTTGAGTGCAGTTTGCCACACAGGATAAGGCCATGTTGATGTGGCCTCAGATCCTTTAATCTCCTAAGCATTACATTTCAGATTAACTCTTAACCTTCATTGCCAGGGGAAGATGACTTCCTAAAGAGAGGATTACATATGTAATATTAATATAATATAGGATTTTATGTTAATAGAGTTAAAGTTTCTTGGTGGTATGTTGTCCCCTTGCAAGATGTTGGGTTGAGCAAAATTCAGACTTCTGAAAACCAGGAAATGCGGATTTAAAGTTACCCAGATTATATTTAGAACCAACAGTGAAGGAGATAGACATAAGGGAAGCTGATAGCTGTGTTTCTATCTTTTGTGGTGATTTTATTGTTCTGGCAACAAACAGGAACAAACAAAAGTGAGTCTCTGCCCAAGGTCGGTACAGAACGCCCAAACATTTAAAGGGACAGAACATCACATTTCTCCACCCAGCTTTAAAATACTTTCCAAATACATTATCATTTACAGGGCTAACATAAAGGCAAACTAAAAGTTGTGTGTGGACTAGCACAGACTCTCAAATTGCAAGGGATTATTCTGCCCTGGAATAGAAACTCATTAGCTAAACAAATTATAAATTCATATGCACATCTGGATTTGACATTCTTTTTGGATAATGCGGTGGTGTGACATTGTCCTGTACAACAGAAACAGTTGGTACCAGAGTTCCTTCCAACAAGTTATCAAAAGTAACTGAAATAAATAGGATGAAATTCAATAAGGACAAATGCAAAGTACTGCACTTAGGTAGAAACAATCAATTGCACACATACAAAATAGGAAATGACTGCCTAGGAAGGAGTACTGCAGAAAGGGATTTGGGGGTCATAGTGGATCACAAGCTAAATATGAGTCAACAGTGTAACACTGTTGCAAAAAAAGCAAACATCACTCTGGGATGTATTAGCAGGAGTATTGTAAGCAAGACACGAGAAGTAATTCTTCCGCTCTACTTCGCACTGATTAGGCCGCAACTGGAGTATTGTGTCCAGTTCTGGGTGCCGTATTTCAGGAAAGATGTGGACAAATTAGAGAAAGTCCAGAGAAGAGCAACAAAAATGATTAAAGGTCTAGAAAACATGACTTGTGAGGGAAGATTGAAAAAATTGAGTTTGTTTAGTCTGGAGAAGAGAAGCCGGAGAAGGGGACATGATAACAGTTTTCAAGTACATAAAAGCTTGTTACAAGGAGGAGGGAGATAAATTGTTCTTCTTACCCTCTGAGGACAGGACAAGAAGCAATGGTCTTAAATTGCAGCAAGGGCAGTTTAAGTTGGACATTAGGAAAAACTTCCTAACAGTCAGAGTGGTTAAGCACTGAATAAATTGCCTAGGAAGGTTGTGGAATCTCCATCATTGGGGATTTTTAAGAGCAGGTTGGACAAACACCTGACAGGGATGGTCTAGATAATACTTAGTCCTGCCTTAAGTGCAGGGGACTGGACTAGATGACCTCTCAAGGTCCCTTCCAGTTCTATGATTCTATAAAATTAGGAGTTGTAACAGGAGGCAGCTTGATTGGAAAAACAGAAAATCTTACTGGAATAGCCCTAGACTCTGGTACTTGTTGAGGCTGCAACCTTTCCATATGTCTTTTCAATAAACTACCATCGGAGAGTTTCACCACAAACAAAACTGGTCCTGTGCATTTTACAACTCCAGGTACCCATTTCATTCCACATCTGTAGTTGTGAGTCCATGCTAAGTCTCCTGCTCGGAAAGAACAATGACAAGTTTCACTTTGTATAGCTTGGGATTTGGCGACACATGGGGCAACATTAGGACATAGCAGGTCCAAACAGATATGCAAAGATTGCTTCAAACAAAGACTTACATGTGACTCCTGAGTACGTGGTGTGTTCCTATAGACAAGCAAGAAGTTGTCCAATTTCTGCTGGTGACTCAAAATAGAATAGTTTGTTCTTAAGGCATGCTTACATGTCTGTACAAAGTGTTCTGCTAGTCCATTTGTGGCAGGATGCTATGGAGCAGAACGAATGTGCTGAATTGTATTTCTAACTAAGAACCTCTGAAACTCTTCTGAACAGAATTGAAGTCTATTGTCACTCACCAACCCTAATGGTAGACCAGACTGGCTAAACAAGATATGAAGATGTCCAATGATCTTGGTAGCTATAGTCGAAGTCATTCTGCAAACTTCTGGCCATTTTAAATGGTGTCAATGATGACCAAAAACATATAACCTTCTAATGGTTCAGCAAAGTCCACAGGGATACGTATCTGTGATCCAGGAAGCCCGTCAATGCCAATTTAAAGAGCACACACCATAACATAACTCTCATCAGTCCTGACACACTGATTGGCCCAATTTACTGTTGTCATAATCTGTATCTAAAAGGTATTGTGCAGGTGTCATATGCAAACTGGTATCACTCTGGTCATCAATATTATTGCGTCATGTATGCACGAGCTGTGTATAAAGAATTATAGATGTGTGATGGAAATGTGTTTGTTTGGCAGACAGTGCCTAAGCCCGCCTGTCCAAGATAAAGGAATCTTGTTTCTGTGAGGGTCCAGTGAGAGGGACTGGACACTGCAGGCAGCATAGTTTTGGGGAGACTTGGGACAGATGGGCTGTTGGTGTCACCCTGCAAGGAATAAACAGGCTGATGGAGGCCAGCCTGAGGTCATTGTGCAGTGAGCAGGCTGCCGGTGTCAGGGTTCTGGGTCAAAGCATCACAGCACAGAAGCATTCAAGGTTACAGAGCAGGCAGTGGCACAACCCTTTATTGGTCTGGGTGAAACCTCAAAGCATCAGTGTGCAAGGAATCTGTGGTCATGACCAAGAGTATAGATGAGCGGGGCCAGGATCATGCTGAATTTGTTGACACTTAGTACAGCACTTCACCTTCCTCTCCATGTCTTCATTCCTGGCCAACAGACATGACTCGGGGCTATGGCCTTCATTTGTACAATACTAAAATGATGTTCATGAAGAGCTACCAGACTGTGAGAATCGAGTGATTTTTTTTTGAATGATCACTCGTATTCTCCATTAGATACACTCCTGATTCACAGATAATTCAGGTTGATCTGACACAAATGTTGTAAACTGGGGATTCTTATGCTCCAACACTGTACTTGGTAATACCATTCTTTTCACAAGAGAAAGCACATCATCCTTAGTGGTTTCTTTGTTAATATCTGTGCTAGTGATGGGTAATCTATCCATCAAATTGACATAAAACACTGTGTCCAAAGTTTCTTTGTGCTGATGGAAGATTGGGCATAGCAGACATAACAGTCCATCAGCATTGCCATGAAGAGTCTCTTTACAGAACTGAATAGTATAGGAATGAATTGAAAGTAGCAATGCCCATCACTGCATATGAGCAGCAGCCAATGATAGAATTCTATGTTTTGGTCCAAAAATTGAAATTCATGGGCAGTGATCCATCTGCAAAGTAAAATGTCTACTATACAGATAGGTGTTGAACTTCAGAATTCTGAAGATAATACTGAGCATCTCCCTTGATTTCTGCGTAGTTCTTCTCAGGGATTGTGAGTGTTTGTGAAGCAAAGGCAATTAGTTTCTCCATGCCCTCAGGAAAAATGTGGTAAAAAACTGTACCCATTCCATATCCTAGCATCACAAGCCAATTGCAATGGTAGTGAGGCATCCAAGTGCATAAGAACTCTGGGTGATGTCAATGGTTTCTCTACTACTCTAAATACTCAATCATGTTCTTTAGTCCGTTTTTTTTTTCTTGTAGCAGTTCATGTAAAGGTTCCAATACTGTCATCAGATTAGGCAGAAATTTACCATAGCAGGTAAGCAGTCCTAAGAATGAGCATTACTGTGACATGTTCTTTGGTGGTGGTGCTTGAAGAATCACCTTTTCTTTCCCTGATGATTTCTTTAAGTCAGTGGTATTAATTATGTGTCCAAGATATTCAGCTGAAAATTTGAAAAACCCACACTTGTCTCAATGCACTCTCAGTCCATGGTCTTCCAAACATTGTAAAACCACATCCAAATTCCAAAGATTATCATCTTGATTATTTCCTGTAACAAGGATGTTATCCAAGTAGCACTGAACTCCATTCAGTCCCTTCAGGATCTCATCCATGGCTTTCTGGAACAGGGGAGATGCTGGTATAATTCTAAAAGGCAACCTTTTGTATCAAAATAAGCCTTTCTGCACATTGATTGTAAGATATTTGTGAGATGCCGAATCAATCTCCATTTGCAGGTATTCATTGAGCAAATTCAATTTACTGAAACACTGTCCTCCACAAAGAGTAACAAGCAAATCTTCAGTGTAAGGTAGTGGATACCGGTCTGCACCTAAAGTTGGACTCAGTATCAATTTGAAATCTCTACAAATTTGCATGGAGCCATTCTTCTTGATCACTGGTATGATGGGTGTAGCTCACTCACTGTGTGAAACTGGTGACAAGACTCCAGTGTTCACTAAACAGTCCAAATCAGCTTCCACCAGGGGCTTCAGAGCATAAGGCATAACTCCGGGCTTACAATATTTTGGCTGACTGTCAGATTTAACAGTGAGCTTCACTGACACGCTCCTCATCTGTCCAAGTTCTTTTTCAAAAATGTTGAAGTGTCTGTCCAGTATTTCTTGAAGGTTTCAAGGTGTTTTCAAGATTATTCTTGATCTTGGTCCACTGTACCATGAGCATTTCAAGTCAAGTGCTGCCAAATAATGATGGATAATTTCCTTCAGTGACATGAAAAGATAAAACAACCATCCATCTAGTTGAACCTTCATCTGGAGTATCCCTTTTTGGATTAACTTTTCTCTGGTATGTCTTCAAAATTATGGAAGTTTCTTCCAGAGGAACTTGTGACAAAGTCTGATGAGAGCTAGATGCAGTAATCAGTGAGATGGCAGCTCCAGTACCAAGCTCCCTCAATCAAGAGTGTGACCCAGATGCCATCTCTTACTCCTGCTTTCGATAACACATGCTATGCTTGATCTTGATCAGTGCTCTTGTCTTTTTTTACATTTTGAATTCCCAATTTCCATCTTTTCTTAGGTTCAGTCTCCATAGATGTCTTCTAGGATGGATGGTTACTGTGTGTTGCTGGTTGTTGAACTGTGCAACAGGTTACAGCAATGTGTCCTTTCTCCTGGCACTTCCAGGAAATGACCTGGCATGCCCAACAGTCCTCCTCAGCATGCATAGTGTGTGCACAATGGCCACATGGAAATTCCTTACATTCCCATGACCCTCTGGTTTTGTTGATTCAGGTGGTGTATTCCTCAGTTCAGATTAAATTCCAGAGCCTTCTCTGCAGTTTCCATGGGAATAGCTACCTCAACAGTTTTATTGAATGTAAGCGCTGATTCAGTAACTTTTTCCAGATCTGGTCATTGCATAATCCAGAGACAAATCGTTCATGCAGAGCATCACTTAATGTTTTTTGGAACTGACAATGCTCTGTCTGACAAGTGACCTTAGAGCAACAACAAACTGTGCTACCAACTCACCTCTTCCCTGATGTTGCTGATAGAACCAATATTGTTCTGCTATCATTAATGGGGTAGGAGAGAAATGAAATAGTATCCTGTGAATAAAGCCACATCTACATTTCAGCTGTGCTTCCCAGCTTGTGTAGATGTATCCATGCTCTTCTTCTTGAACTACCATGCTCAAAATAGCAGCACAGCCAGGGTAGCAAAGGGGTGGCTTGGATGAGCTGCCCTAGTACAAACCTACCTGGCCACCCCTGGGTAGGTACTCTGGGAACTAGTCTAAACCGCCATCACCCATGATACCCTGGCTACACTGATATTTTTAGTGTGCTAGCTTGAACAGAGCTAGCGCAGGTACATCTGTGTGATCCAGAAGTCACGTCTCCCAGTTCAAATGTAGACATAATCTTAGGGCAGTGGTTTTCAAACTTGGGTACACAAGCTCTCGTCAGGGGTACAAGAGAAAAATCCTGTACTGGCAGACAACGCATTTTATTTAGTGGGACTTGGCAATCTAATCATAGATATATTATGACCCTGTATCAGATAGGAGTATGAAATAGGCTACATTATTTGGAAAGGGGTACGCGGCCTAAAAAGTTTGAAAAACACTGCCTTAGGGTTAGGGAATTGAGAAAGGCCATAAAGTGGTTCTTAAATTGTAGGTGTGATATTCTGTCTGAGGAGTTGGCTCAAGTGTGGGACTATAAGCCCAGATCTGGAAACGTCTGACTTTTTTAGTGCATACTTCGCCGGCCCTTGGCACTATGTGCATACAGACAGATTGCTCCAAGAAGATGGAGGGAAGGTGGCATGGGCAATTATTATTTTTTTTGTCCTTTAATAGTGTTAACTGGAATCCTGTGGGGGAGAGTGAATGGGTTGTAAAAGGAGGTGAAGAGCTTGTACACTTCAGCAACTGTGGGGTTGACAGAGTAAGGATATGTGTGTTACCAGGGCTTATTGGGGCATTACTGAAAGAGGGCAGAGTTAAGGTTACATGGGCAAAGTTAACTTTGCATTTCCTGGTTTTCAGAAATTTGCATTTTGCTCAACTGAGTATTCTGTAAGGGGATACCATACCACCAAGCAACCTTAAATCTGCATTATTTGGGATGTGGGGCGGGGGGTGGGGGGGGCGGGTTGCAGTTGTTTCCTAGATTTTTTAACAGGAAAAGAGATGTTGGTAGGAGTTAGAAGTCATTTAGGTAGTTGTACCTATAATTAGCAAATCGAACCAGTTGCAGTCTCCTTCCACCCCACTCATATATCAGCTGTGCCCCACCAGCCCTGTTTCAGCACATTTCTCCAGTAATGCCCCTAGCCCATTCACTGCATTCCCTCCCCCCAGCATGCCCCATCCCCACTAACGTATTCAGGCCTTCACACAGAAATCAGAGAACTCATCTCCCTGAAGCCTTTACGCCCTGGTATACACATTTTTCTATTGCCGTTACTCACCCCCTCCTATAACTCAATACATATGAAGTGCCTCCAGAAGTGGTTCTCAACTTATTTACCATTGTGGGCTGCATATGCAGCCCACAGTGTGTTATGTGGGCCACATCCAATACTACCTGTATGGCCCTGAGGATGTCACATGGGCTGTGTGTTGTTTGGGGCACAAGCAGCCTATGGGCTGCAGCTTGAGAACCATTGCCTGGAGCAAAGGACAACTATGTTACAGTGGAATGGTGTTCCAGGTCAGGGTTCAGAATGGTTGGTGGGTGAAATTTGAGGCAGGGCTGGTGAGAGAAATCAAAGACAGGGTTTCTGTTCCAAAATAGTGACAGTTTTATGTGTGAGGGAAAGATCCTGTGGGCCCTGTCCATTAGATGTATCCCATCTCTGAGAAACACTGAGCCCTGGTCTACACTGAGTAACATAGCTGAAGTCAACGTACTTAGATCGACTTACCGTGGTGTCTTCACTGCGGTGAGTCGACTGCTGCCACTCCCCGTTGACTCTGCCTGCACCTCTCGCGGCGCTGGAGTACAAGAGTCGACGGGAGAGGGCTCGGGGGTCAATTTATCGCGTCTAGACTAGACGCAATAAATCAATCCCTGCTGGATTGATCGCTGCCCGCTGGTCCGGCGGGTAGCGTAGACATACCCTGAGATGTCAGACCTTGTAATGTTTCTATACCCTACAGTACACATTTTCGGATCAGCCAGGAACCCTCTAATGTCTAATGTTCTGCCAACACTTAATTTTCATGCAGTGTTGGAATGCCCTGGCAGAGCTGTGGGGTGCAGGAAGGGTGGGGTGCAGAGGTGGGGTACATTAGCAAATGTGTGGGATAGCAGTCAGGGTACAGTGGTGGGGCTGCAGGAGGGATCGGGTGCACTGGCAGGACTGGGGCTGCAGGAAGGTGGACTGGCAGAGCTGTGGACAGTATGTGGGGTTGGGATGTACTGGCAGATCTCGGGGTAAAATGCCTCCCTTACCTGAGCCCCCATCCTCTCTCACCTCCCCTACCATCCATCCCCACATATTCCCCTTCTCATAACTTCCTGCAGCCCCAAACCCTTCTCTCCATATTCCATTCCCTCCCCTTCCAGGAAACAGTCACGTGTCTTATTTTTCTTCTCAAATACTTTGATTACAGTGCCCCCAAAATAAAATTGCCCTCCAATACTGACAAATTGCAGCAACCTCCAGCCACTCAGTTAAAAACTCCTTTTGTCTCAAGTGTGGGCTTGTGATTAACTTATCCTTAGATAGGTTAATTGAAGGATGAGTTTTCAGCCACCAAGAGGTCTGATTCATCCAGTCATTAGTACTTCTCAGTTTAACAGTCCAAGGCAACAGAAGGAAATCAGGTTTTTTTGAGTATTGTAATTTGGGAACCCGTTGGTCCCAAATTTGGATTACTAATATCACCCCATGTCCCTATGAGGCACACCAGTTTTCAAAGCAATCCGATTAACTGTTCAGATTTTAGAGCTCTTACAGGAGTCATATTTCAATCATATAAAATGGCAGAAATTGAAATTTTCTAGCCATTTCTCTGTATTGGAGCACATAGAGTATAAAAAAAATGTACATTTTCTTAAATACCATTCTCAATTTGGGTCCACCAAACATTTACTGGGTGCCATGTGCTACCTTCGATATCTGAAAACTCCACAGATTAAGACCATTTTGATGCACAGCTTGTCAAAAATTAGCTTTCTAGCTCTCCATAAAACCTCACACCTAGAAGAATTTTTTTAAATGGCTAATTTTTGGTGGGTCTTATATCTCCAGAACCCCACATGCAAATGACTCAGAATACAGGTCACTACCCCGGGCCTGCTCCCTCATGAGGCACACCAAATCTCAAAGAAATCTGACTAACCATGTTGAATTTAGAGGACTTAGGCTGACCTTTAAACGGACATCATGACACAACCTTAACTATAGTTGTGCTACTGCACCTGTAGGTGTGCGATACTTTTCTGTTTACATGATTATTGAGGCAGGCTGACAGATGCTATAAGGAGAATGCTGCTTGCATATCTCTCCATCCCCTATGAGAACTGAGAAGAGAGTGCTTCCCATCCACCGTTTCCATGACGTAGGAAATGACCAGGCCAGCGTGAGTGTGCACTCTCAAAGTGGGTAACTAGGTATTCATACACTTCTATCCATACTCCTCAGACTTGAGAGAAAAGAGAAAGCAAATGAACTAAAGTAAAACAACCTAAAAATAGATTTCAGGGGTCTCCACTCGATTCAAGGAACAGTAAGGAGCAAAGGAAATTCTTCTACACAGATTTTTAGGCAGGTAAGAAGAGGAATTCTTGTTCATCCATGTCTTCAGAGCTCTCATCTTGAGGTCTTGAATATTAAACTTAAAAAAACTAAATGGAGAGTGAGTCAAGCCTTTTGGAGGATCCCAAGACCACTTCCTTCCTCTCTAGTGAATTTGTTCCTGTAACAGTAATGGACAAAAGTACTGTCCTGTTTTGTTAATCTCTCTGAATCTCTAATTGGAAACTTTGCTTCCCCTTAAAAGACCTCAGCAGCTTGGTTGACCTCTGCAGTTTATCAGGTTAAAGACACCCATTTTGATGGGTAAAAGGAATAGCTTCAGAAGTGTTTGATCATTAAAGAGATGAGCTCTCTGTTCAGATACAATAGAAAGGTAAAAAGTCAGCCAAGGAGGAATATTGTGGGTGAACTCCTGATCTCACTGAAGTCAGTGGGTATTTTGCCACCGACTTCAAGGGGATGAGAATTTCATATTGAGTGCGCATTATCTGGAATATCCAAATAGGACTGTAACTGGATCAACAATGAAAGAGGCGGCAGCATAAAGCAGGGTTTCACATTACAATGTAACAATTTTTGGTAAAGTGGAAGTGATGTTGAAGTAGGTCAACAAGGATGAAAGGTTAGTGCACTAACCCATCATTATACTTGCTCTTCTAAATTTTGAATCCTTTATGAGGTTATGCTATATATGTGCCATGGGTGACTCTGCTCCCTTCTTTTTTGTCTGAGCAAGCTACATAAATAAATACTGTAAACATCCAAAGAATGTCATTGATAGTAGTTACAACCTGGGTGGATAAAAAGGGTGGGGAAAAGATAAAAAGTCTTCCCCAGTGAGAATACTTTTAAAGCTCTTTTATTCAAAAGTGTTTTTAAAAAAATATGAAACTTTTATAAACAACTTAACAAAATTATATTCCCACTTTGAAATATTTATATTAAAAGATCACTTGAAATTTGCTGGCACAAACAGAGCATTTCCATATACGAAAGTGAATGGAAAATGGATTTTTCAGACCTTTCTCAGATTCTGCATTATAAAGTATTTTTGCCTATTTTATCCAATTTGCATTGCCCTCGTATCTGTCTATAGATATTTATGGATTGCTGAAGTGCAAATACACAGTAGCAAAAAATTCATCCTCTTAGATGCATTCAGGTAAATCAAAGAGATCCCTCATTTTACGATCAAAATATCATGGTACCAATTCGCTGTTAGTAGCTTATACTGAAGTAACCTCACAGAAGAATTATTTTTATTTCTCAGTTAATGATTCTCTGCTAATACATAGGCATTTCTAATCACTTGTAGGAAAAAGGTAGTTCTTAATTACACTCTTTATTTTATATATTTAATTTTCAATGACTACTTTTCTTTGAGTCAATAACTAACTTAATTTCCCCCATTTTGCTGGACAAATAAGCAGATTATATTATCTAATTTATATTGAATTGTATTGATCAGTGCCTACTAATGAGTGGAAGATAAAAATTAAAAAGGAGGCAACAATTCCAACAAGTAGGAAGAATGAAACTAGGAGACATTTTAGAATAACATTGTACTAATAATTGTTTTTAAAATACAATATTTTTTCTTAGTCTATGTTGAATGGCACAAAATGGTAGTGAATTAGGTCAAATCGGGTTAACAATCAGCATTATGTACAAAGAGGCCTAAATTGTGTTCTGATGCCAGTGGGATTTTGATGTTGATAGTCATGCAGCTAATCTAATAGCTGATGACCCCACTGATTAAGTTTTGCAAAACTTAGAGACTATTCATAAAGAAGGAAGAGAAGTCAATCATGGAGGAGCAGCAAACTGGCTTAGCAAAGAAAAAGGCAGAGCTGAAAGAAGTGGAGGAAGTCAGTTATGGTCCCTGAATTCTCTTCAGAAGTACTCAGCAGTGAGACCATCTGAGGGGGTGGAAACAAATGCAGGAAAAGCAAATTTCTGCATGTCTGGATGGACACTGCTGTGAGCAGGGCCGGCTCCAGGCACCAGCAAACCAAGCAGGTACTTGGGGCGGCACATTTTCAGGGGCGGCATTCCAGCCAGCCTCTTTTTTTTTTTAATTTTTTTTTTTTTGGTGCTTGGGCGGCGAAAGCCGAGAGCCAGCCCTGGCAGCAGCAGCGCGTCCTGCATTGGGGGCGCCCTGGGGCCACTGTGGTTCGTGTTGGGGAGCAGCGGCCACACCTTATGGCCGGGCGGGCTCTGAGCGTGGGACACTCGGACTGGGGGCTGCCCCTCGGGGCACATGGAGCCGCCTGCAGGTGCCGCAGGGCAGCTGCCCCCCAGTGCCGCAGCCGGGGCTGGGCAAAGTGGCCAGAGCTGCCCAGGGACTGCGGCAGGGTGGCCAGGAGCAGCAGCAGCAGCGGGGCCATAGAGGGCGGGGCGCTGCTGTGCGGGGCCTGTGTCCCGCTCTCCGGGGCTCCGGTCCCTCTGGGGCTGCCCTGCCCCGGCTCCTCAGCCCCCTGCCGGGGCGGTCCCCCAGCTCTGTCCTCCCCAGTCCCAGCCAGTCCTGGAGGTGGGAGCCCCGGCTGGAGGGACCCTGGGCTGAGGCGCGGCCTGGGAGCCCCGCTGCTTACCCCGATCCTGCCAGCACTGGACCGGCTGGAGGCGAGGGGGGAGTGGGCGGAGTCAGCGCTTGGTGGGGGGAAGCCCAGCACTGGGGCGGCAGGCGGTGCGGGTCGGGGAGGGGGGGAGAGCCCAGTGCTGGGGCGGCAGGGGGTGCGGGTGTGGTGGAGGGGAGAGCCCAGGGTGGGAGTGGGGGGCAGCCAACGTTTTTTTTGCTTGGGGCGGCAAAAAACCTAGCACCGGCCCTGGCTGTGAGAGAAATGAGCAATGGAAACTAATCTGAGGAAGAGGAACATGATGGCCATAGAGTTGTAAAAGGTGAGAGAAATTAAGAAAGGAAGGAACTGAGAGCAGATGAGCAATACAAAAAGTTGATGTAGTGAGCAATATTAAGTAAGTGGTGAGTTTGAGAGAAGGAACTCTGAGACTAAGATATGTGAGAATGGTGCTTAGAGAAAGCCAAGAAAGCAATCAAAGTGGGGCCTGATTCAAACTTTCTGAGGTCAATGAGCAATGGATCAGGTTTGTGGTGAGTAGAAAAGTCAGTCCAAAACAGGAGGTCAAACGAAGAGTAAAGAAAGGAAGCTGGATAAGTTATCAGTAGGGAAGTTGAAGTCGTCTAGGTTTGAGATGAGGAATTGAGATGAGAGGAAAAGAGTGAGACAGATATTGATGACAGCCACATAAGGAAAGAATGGATGGCATGAGCTCAAACAGGAAGAAGGAGAAAGGGGTGAGTGACAGGAGTGTCATGGAATGGGTAAGACAGGAAATGTGGGGAGGAGAAGAAAGGGATTGATGGGAAATGAAGAAGGTAGAACAGTCTAGTTAATGCTTGCCCTTGCTCTAAAAATGTTAGACTGGAACTGACTAACATAGAACTCTACAGTTCTTACAACTGTCAAAATACATCTTATACCACATTCTCTTCTAGAAATCATCCTACTTTTATGCTGTCTTCAGAATTACTCTTTGCAAGGAGTGAAAAATGCCAGAGTAACATCCAGTTTCTAGTTTACTAAGTTGCTAACAGAGTTGAGCAAATACTACAAAAAATGTTCCTGAGAATCAAATTGCTTCCGCTTAATTTGTCGTGTTTGTTGTTTTTGACAAATATTCTACTGAACAAATTTACTGTCAAGAGCATTTGGGAAATGTTGGAGAATTTTTGTGAAAAACTAAATTTGAACTCATGAACCTGATTCTCAAAGTTAAACTCATGCAGTCAGGAAAAATGAAGTCACCACAGCTCAGTGGCTGAATACTTGCAATTAACTATTTGGAAACAATGTACAGACCAAATACTCTTTTGTAGAAATTGTTCATTTAAGCCAAGAATAAATTCAAGAAGGCAATCTGAGAATGTAAAGAGCAAAAATTCTTCAGTGCAAGTTACTCATACTGTTCAAGTTGCTTACACCCTAAAATGTTGGATTGGTTGGTGAGGGTTAGATGATATCCTCACTTAAAAAAAACCAAACCTGTGCATGGAAAAATATTTTTAAAGTAATTGTGCCCAAAACGAAATTGGGCACACGTCTCAAAAATATATTGCCCAGGTACAAAATAATATATTATAGAAAGTAAATTTAGCTAGGACTTGAGGTTAATGTTTTAAATATAGGACAAAAATCTACATTAACTAACATTCAGTTCCACACGTTTGTTACATATTAAAAAAACCCATGGTCATAATTTTCAAAAAAGAGGCTAGTGATTTTTTGGGTTCCACGATATTTGGGTGCCCAACTTCTCACATCTGTAAGAGGCCTGATTTTAGAAAGTATTGAGCATCCACCTTTTAGCAATCCCTCCTTGAAGGTGTCTCAAGTTGGGTACCCAAAAATTGAGGCATCTGAATCAACTTGTTATTTCTGAAAATCTTGGTCAGGCAGTTTCTGGTGCATATGTTCAGAATAGGTTGGTATCCAGTTGTTCGATATTCATCCTGCTTTTCACAGAAAGTACCTTAAACTGAAAATCCCTAGAGTTAATTATTATTAGAAAATACCCCTGAGTTGAGAGAAAAGCTGAGAGAACAGCTCAGACTATCTGGAGGACTAAGGTTCAATGGCTGAGAGGAAATCTTTAAATAAAACTTTCCACTTCTATAGTGCCTTTCTCCTGAGAATCTCAAAACATTTGACAAACCTTAGGTCCTCCTTTGGGGCTGCAGTTGGCTTTAAGGAGCATCCTCCATGCTGTAGCTTTCAGCAGTTTAATTTTTTAGTGGACATCAAATCTCTTCTGGCAATCAGAGCCTTTTACTTCAGCAATGGAAATCCAACACAGATTATTCCACCATTACAAAAAAAGTAAATTATATACAAAAACAATACAAGATTATGAATTTAGCAGTCTGATTTAAACCCACTAACACAAGGAAATTGGGAGTTAAGGCTACAGTGATGCTTTATGGAGGAACTCAGGTATATGAGCAGTCATACATATCACAGCCACACACAGATAGAGGATAAGGTGGAACATGGACTGTTCTGAGGACCTTCAGAAATAGGACTGTTGTCGCTATATTAATGCTGAAATTTCATTGCAATGCAAGTTTAAATCAGATCCTTAATCTTACTGTAATGCATTTCTTTGTTTTTATTGGTGATGCCTCCATTACGAAGAATGCATGCAACAGGAAACAACAAAAGCATTTGCTTCTCTCGCTGTTTGAGACGAATTAAGTTTACATCCACTTCATCTAGTATCTGTGGGATAGGACTACGAGCCTTGTGCACAGCTTCCCTTTAACCAGTTCAGTGCTGTTTGGACTTCATGATTCGCAGTCACTGTATATGTATTAAAGAGAGAAACAACTTGTGTCACTATAATTTTCCAATGAAGTTTAGCTCATTATAGTTTTCCAATGAAGTTTACTCAGTGGTAGTGGTGGGACAGTGTATTGTAATGATGATCTTGTGGACTGAAAATAAACACAGGTTATAGATTCCATAAAATGAACATGTTTGTGATACCAAGCAGTGTGAGCGGGGCTGGTTTGATTTCTCTCTCCTGTTTCCAGGCAAACCCTGACAAATCATATTTCCCCCGACACACTCACCCAGGGCCGGCTCCAGGCACCAGCTTAACAAGCAGGTGCTTGGGGCGGCCAGGGGAGAGGGGCGGCACCTGCGGTAATTCGGGGGCGGCAGGTCCCTCACTCCCTCTAGGAGTGAAGGACCTGCCGCTGAACTGCCGCCGCCGATCGCAGCTTTTTTTTTTTGGTTGGGGCGGCAGAAATGCTGGAGCCAGCCCTGCACTCACCCCAGCTTCTGCACTATGGGAACCATATGGAATTAATTTTTTAAATCCATTCTTATATAAGTCAAATCGTTTCCTTCCCCCCCCCCTCCACTTTTGTTCCTGTTGTTTCCACCTAAACAATTTACTCTCAGGTATTTTTCCAATAACCTGTTTTGTTTATGGTAACACAAAAAGATCTTTCTGTTACTTAGGATATGTCTACACTGCAAATGAAGTTGTGATTGCAGCATGGCTAGGCCATACCTGTGCTAACTTGGATTCTAGCTAGCATGGGTAACAGCAGTATTGAAGGCGTAGTGGTGCAGAATTCAGCATAGGCTAGCAGCTCCCAAGCAGGGCCGGCTTTAGGCCAATTCAACCAATTCCCCTGAATCGGGCCCCGCCCCTAAGAGGGCCCCGCACCCAAGCCCCGGTACGGCGTACCAGCAAGAGCCGGTGTGCTGTACCCGGGTGGCCTGGCTTCCCCAGGGGGCAACTTAAAGGGCCTAAGGCTCCCAGCAGGGGCTGGAGCCCCAAGCCCTTTAAATTGCCACTAGAGCCCCACTACTGGAGTCCTGGGGTAGGGCTGCGGGGCTCTGGGGGCTATTTAAAAAATCCGGGGCTCCTGTTGCTTCTACCGCCCCGGCCCTTTAAATAGCCACTGGAGCCCCGCTGCTTCCCCAGCTCCTGCTGCTGCTACCCTGCTGGGGGAGGGAAGAGGAGGGGGCACTTACTGTACAGGGTGGGCTGTACCCACACCCTCTGCCCGCACCAGCCCCGCACCCCCTGCCCTGCCCGCAGCCAGCCCCTGCCGCACCCCCTGCCCGCACCAGCCCTGCACCCACCCCACACCCCCTGCCCTGCTGCTGCCCGCAACCAGCCCCGCACCCCCTGCCCGCATCAGCCCTACACCCGCCCCACACCCCCTGCCCTGCTGCTACCCGCAGCCAGCCCCGCACCCCCTGCCCGCATCAGCCCTGCACCCGCCCCACACCCCCTGCCCTGCTGCTGCCCGCAGCCAGCCCCGCACCCCCTGCCCACAGCCAGCCCCTGCCGCACCCCCGGCCCTGTCTCCAGCCAACCCCTGCCACACACCCCTGAGGCCCTGCCCAAAGCCAGCCAGCTCCACACACACCCCTGCCCACACCACCCCTCCATCCCCTGCCCTGCCTGTAGCCAGCCCCTTACCCCCTGCCCTATCTCCAGCCAACCCCTGCCGCACTCCCCTGCCTGAAGCCAGCCAGTCCTGCACTCCTCTGTCTCCAGCCCTGCCAACCCATGCCGCACCCCCCTGTGGCCCTGCCTGAAGCCAGCCAGCCCATCCCACACACCCCTGTCTCCAGCCAGCCCCGCACCCCTTATCCTGCATGCAGCCAGACCCTACCTCCAGTCAGCCCCTGCCCTGCCTCCAGCCAGCCCCATGTCCAGTGGTGCCCTACAGTTCCCAGGGCAGTATCCCTGCACACCTGCTTCAATGAGGGGGGGCAGGGAGCGGCTGGGACCCACACATGTGCACACCGGCTAGGGTGATCAGACAGCAAGTGTGAAAAATCAGGACAGGGGGTTGGAGGTAATAGGATCCTACATAAGAAAAAGACTCCAAAATCGGGACTGTCCCTATAAAATTGGAACATCTGGTCACCCTAGCACATCCCCAGGGAGTGGTGGGGACCCACACATGTGAAACGGAGCTTATTTCCATCTTTTTAAAAAACAACTTTAGGTAGGGTTAACATACATCCGTATTTTTCTGGACATGTCAGGCTTTTTGGTTCTTAAATCGCCGTCCGGGAGGAATTTTTAAAATTTAAAAATTTCTCCTGGGAAAATACGAACGTATGGCAACCCTATTGGTACAAAAAATACATACTGTGGCACATCCCTTAAATCAGAACTTTTTATAGGGAACCGGTTGCTAAGAAATGAAAGGCTTTTTTTTTTTTTTACTTTTTTTTTTTTTTTTAGTCACCTCTGCTGGGGCCCCGCCGAAAATGTTTGAATTGGGCCCCGCACTTCCTAAAGCCTGCTCCCAAGTGTACTGTAATTTCCTGCCTTGTGTGCTGAAATCTATAACCTTAATGCTGGATTAACAGGATTTTTTTAAAATTTAATAATAGCTGTTTTACTTCATTTATTTGACTTTAATAACACACTTCCTCAAATGAGCTGTTAAAATAGTTCTATGTATTTTTCTTTCCTCTGTTCATGTGACCCAGGAGGCATTGTCAGCAAAACATGTCTGTTTGGTAAGATTCAATAATAGAGCTGGGTGGGGAACCAGATTTTTTCCTTTTCTTTCTTTTTTTTGGGGGGGGGGGGTGAGAATTCCACGATTTTGATTTCTACTCCAAAATGGAACACAACCAGGGCCGGCTCAGACTTTTTTGCCGCCCAAAGTGGCGAAGGGGGGAAAAAAAACGCAATCGGCGGCACTTCGGCGGCAGCTCAACCGCGCCACTTCATTCCTCGGCGGTAATTTGGCAGCAGGTCCTTCGCTCCAGGAGGGACTGAGGGACTTGCTGCCGAAGACCTGGACGTGCCGCCCCTTCCCATTGGCTGCCCCAAGCACCTGCTTCATTCACTGGTGCCTGGAGCCGGCCCTGATCACAATCAAAACATTTAGAAATTTCCCACAAATGAAAACTCTGAAAAAATGTAGTTTTGGGAGAATCTAAGAACTTAGTTCTGATTTCGACATTTTATATTTTAAAGTGTTTTTAGTATAAAAACAATGAATTTTGTTTGAAAAAATTCTTTCAAAATGAAAAATTGAAATGGTTTGTTCCAAAAATGTTGAAATGGCTTTTTCAGCATGATCAAAAATGCTTCATTTAATTTTTTTCAAAACAAAATGTAGTTGAAATCACCGCATTTTTCAAAACATTTGGACTTTGATGAAAGTGGAATTTTCCTAAAACAACAAAAACCCTGACAAAAAAGATCACCATTTCTGTTCAAGAAGGTATTTAAAAGTTGGCTAAGATTCCTTGCATTGTAGAATTATTTAACATTAAATTAAAAAAAAAAAAAGTTACATAATTAAAAAAAAATCTGCCTAAATGAGCCTGTCTTCCTGAATTTGGAACTAAATTTAAAAGAATCAGTCATAACACTTTGCATTTCAACAATACCCCTCAAGTGGGCATCAGGGTGTTTTACAAATATTAAAAAAACCTCAGACCATAATTAAGGAATGCTTTAATGAAAGTGCCTAACTTCCTGTTGACTTCAATGGGATGTAAGTACATGCTTATATGTGCTTAAGTGCTTTCCTGAATAGGGATGTTTTCCTAACTTAGGGCCTAAGTCATAACAACACTGTGAAGTAGCAATATCCCCATTTTATAGATGGGGAAACGGAGGCAATGAGTGGCTCAAAGACAGCTTGCCCAAAATCACAGAGGAAATCTGGGGCCTAGTCAGGAAAGAACCCAACTCTCCTGACATGAAATGGGATTTGTCTACACTGCCCCACAGTTTGGACTAGAAGGGTGTGCATAAGAGTCCGCATCAAAGTGCTGTGCTGTAACTTCCCCATGTAGATTTGTGGCAATGAACTAAAACATTCCTCGTATAATCCTTGTCAGAATTAGGAACATTTTAGTTTGTGCTTGCAGCATCACATGGGGGAGTTACAGTGCAGCACTGTGGCGAGCACTGTATTCACACTCTCCCCAGGCTGAACTGTGGGGCAGGGTAGACATAGCCTCAGATTCTTGTTTTTTTAGCTACAAGACCATCCTAACTTGATATTTTATTACCATAGGTCTAATCAAATTGGTAGGTCAAGCTGATACTTTTGAAAATGAACACTTAAGAAAATGCCAATAGTAGTAATTCAATAGCCATGTAATTTCAGAGAACAAAATTAATACTAAGGAATGTTATGCCTTAAAAATGGCTTTTGCAGCAACACTTCTAGTATTGGTATTAGCAGGTGTTTAAGAAATTCTTGGTCTTATTCTACTTCTTAATTCAAGTCCGGGCAAGCAAAGACCTTGATAAATCTAACTTTTGGAGAAAGGGTGTGTAGTTATCTTTACAATCCATGGCTTCTCAGTTCTGCTCCCTCCTTCTTTATCTGTCATCATGATGGGCTCATACACAGGAAGGAACAGAGAAACAGGAGGGCTATTACATGCTTTTTCACAGTCTGATTGCTGGTGGTTGCATCTTGGACCCAGAATCTAAACTTTCACTTTTTAAAAGAGTAATTTCTCTTGTCTTTATAGTTGTAAAGGAAACTTCTTCAAATGCAAACAGAGGCAGTGTTATCTGCATGAGTCTGCAGACATCCTGGAACAACAGCTTTGAGAGAAATGTGAAAAGACGGTTACTCACCGTTGTAACTGTTGTTCTTCGAGATGTGTTGCTCATATCCATTCCATTAGGTGTGTGCGTGCCGCGTGCACGATCGTCGGAAGATTTTTACCCTAGCAACACCGGCGGGTCGGCTGTGGAGCCCCCTAGAGTGGCGCCTTCATGGCGCTGAATATATACCCCAGCCGACCCGGCGCCCCCTCAGTTCCTTCTTGCCGGCTACTCCGACAGTGGGGACGGGGGGCGGGTTTGGAATGGATATGAGCAACACATCTCGAAGAACAACAGTTACAACGGTGAGTAACCGTCTTTTCTTCTTCGAGTGCTTGCTCATATCCATTCCATTAGGTGACTCCCAAGCCCAACTTAGGTGGTGGGGTCGGAGTGAGACATTGCTGTGTGCAAAACCGCTGATCCGAAGGCAGCATCGTCCCTGGACTGCTGCACTAGTGCATAGTGAGCTGTAAACGTGTGGACTGATGACCAAACCGCCGCTCTACAAATGTCCTGGATCGGAACTTGCGCCAGGAAAGCCGTCGAGGAAGCTTGGGCCCTCGTAGAGTGAGCGGTGAGGTGTGGTGCTGAGACACCTGCCAGGTCATAGCAAGTCCGGATGCAAGACGTAATCCAGGAGGATAGGCGTTGTGATGAGACCGGTGAGCCTTTCATTCGGTCGGCCACTGCAACGAAGAGTTGCGTCGTCTTTCTAAAGTGCCTTGTGCGGTCAATATAGAAGGCCAGGGCCCTGCGTATGTCCAGAGAATGCAAACGTTGATCCTGGCGAGTAGCATGTGGTTTAGGGTGAAAGACCGGGAGAAATATATCCTGGTTGATATGAAATGGAGAAACCACCTTAGGGAGAAAGGCAGGATGTGGGCGGAGCTGCACTTTATCCTTATGAAAAACTGTGTAAGGGGGCTCGGATGTAAGCGCCCTGAGTTCAGAAACGCGCCTTGCTGAGGTGATGGCTACGAGGAAGGCTGTCTTCCAGGATAGGTACAGAAGTGAACAGGTGGCTAGTGGCTCGAATGGATGACCTGTGAGCTTGGAAAGAACCAGGTTGAGGTCCCACGTCGGAACGGGCTGACGTTGCTGTGGGTACATCCGGTCTAAGCCCTTGAGGAATCTAACGACCATCAGGTTAGAGAATACCGAGGACGTGAGTTCCCCTGGGTGAAAAGCCGATATAGCGGCCAGGTGAACTCTAATTGAAGATATCGCCAACCCCTGCTGTTTTAGGGAGAGGAGATATTCCAAAATGAGAGGGATAGGTGCCTGTAACGGGAACGTGGCTCGTTGTTCGCACCAACAGGAGAACCGCTTCCACTTGGCCAAGTATGTGGTCCGTGTTGAGGGCTTCCTACTGCTCAGCAGAATCTGTTGGACAGAGTGCGAGCACTGCTGCTCTGCCTGGGTGAACCATGGAGCAGCCACGCCGTGAGGTGGAGTGATTGCAGGTCGGGGTGACGCAGGCGACCGTGGTCCTGAGAGATGAGATCCGGGCATAATGGAAGCGGGATCGGTGTCTGAACCGAGAGTTCCAACAGCGTGGTGTACCAATGTTGTCTCGGCCACGCTGGGGCGATCAGAATCACCTGTGCCTGGTCTCTGCGCAATTTGAGCAGGACCTTGTGGACCAGAGGAAACGGAGGGAAGGCATAAAACAGGTGGTCTTTCCAGGGAAGGAGAAACGCATCCGAGAGGGAGCCCGGAGCTCGACCTTGCAGGGAGCAGAACACGTGGCACTTCCTGTTGTCTCGAGATGCAAACAGGTCTATCTGGGGAAACCCCCACTTCTGGAAAACGGAATGTATGATGTCCGGACGGATAGACCACTCGTGCGTCTGAAAGGACCTGCTGAGTCGGTCCGCTAAAGTGTTCTGGACTCCAGGGAGGAACGATGCCGTGAGATGGATTGAGTGGGCGATGCAGAAGTCCCACAGGCGAATGGCCTCTCGGCATAGAATTGACGAACGTGCTCCTCCTTGCTTGTTGATGTAAAACATAGCCGTGGTGTTGTCGATGAGAACTAACACACAGCGGCCACGTAGGAGATTGAGAAATGCCTGGCACGCCAGGCGCACCGCCATCAGTTCCCGAACATTGATGTGCAGGGCTAGCTGGGGTGCAGTCCACAGGCCCTGGGTATGGTGCTCGCTGAGATGGGCGCCCCAACCCAGAGATGAAGCGTCTGTGACCAGGTGCAGAGAGGGTTGTGGGGCGTGAAACGGCATCCCTTCGCAAACCACATTGTGATCTAGCCACCATGTGAGGGAGGTCAGGACCGAGTTCGGGATTGTGACCACCATATTCAGGCTGTCCCGATGTGGGCGGTATATTGATGACACCCAGGTCTGGAGTGGGCGAAGCCGAAGTCTGGCATGCCTGGTTACGTACGTGCAGGAAGCCATGTGACCCAGCAGGGTAAGGCACGACCTCACCGTGGTAGTTGGGAAGGCCTTGAGTCCTTGAATGAGGCTCGTGATGGTGCAAAAGCGATTGTCTGGCAGGATGGCTTGTGCGCGTCTGGAGTCTAGAACCGCGCCGATGAATTCTATTCTCTGGGTAGGTTCTAGAGTGGATTTGTCCTTGTTGAGTAGGATACCCAACTTGTTGAATGTGTGCACTATTATGTGGACGTGATCTCGGACTTGTTCTTTGGTGCGACCGCGTACCAGCCAGTCGTCTAGGTACGGGAACACCTGTATCCCTTGCCGACGAAGGTACGCTGCCACGACAGCCATACATTTCGTGAACACCCGTGGGGCCGAGGATAGGCCGAAGGGAAGGACTGCAAATTGGTAGTGCACCCTGTTTACCACGAATCGCAGGAAGCGTCTGTGAGGCGGGTAAATAGCAATGTGAAAGTATGCGTCTTTCATGTCGAGGGCGGCGAACCAGTCTCCAGGATCGAGGGAAGGGATAATGGCCCCCAGAGAGACCATGCGGAACTTCAACTTTACTACGAATTTGTTGAGTCCGCGCAAGTCCAAGATGGGTCGCAGACCTCCTTTGGACTTGGGAATGAGGAAGTAACGGGAATAGAATCCCCTGCCCCTTAATTCCACTGGAACCTCCTCTATGGCCCCCATAGCGAGGAGCGTAGAAACTTCCTGTATAAGAAGTTGCTCGTGAGAAGGGTCCCTGAAGAGGGACGGGGAAGGGGGGTGGGAGGGGGGGATTGAAGAAAACTGGATAGCGTATCCCCTCTCCACCGTGCGAAGGACCCAACGGTCCGAAGTTATAAGGCACCAAACACGGTGGAAGTGGGAGAGGCGATCCCGAAAGGAGGGGGCTGGATCCTGGGGGATGACTGGGGCGCCGTCCTCGACCGCACCTTCAAAAGTTCTGCCTAGGGCCTGAAGGTGGTCTAGGTGGCCCCTGGTTCTGACCAGGTTGAGGGCCGGTCCACCTTCTTCTACCACCTCGCCCTCGCCTCCGGGCCGAGTCCTGTCTCTGACGAGGCGGGGGGGGGGGTAGAAGCGCTGAGGCTGCGGTCTAAATGGCCTGCGCTGAGGGCCCACAACATGCATCCCCAAGGAACGCATGATCGTCCTGGAGTCCTTGAGGCTCTGCAGGCGAGAGTCCGTCTTTTCAGAAAACAACCCTTGACCTTCGAAGGGTAGATCCTGCAGGGTTTGCTGCAGTTCCTGAGGCAGACCCGAAACCTGGAGCCAGGAGATCCTCCGCATAGCGATACCTGAGGCCAGGGTTCTCGCAGCAGAGTCCGCTATGTCTAAGGAGGCCTGTAAGGAGGTCCGAGCCACCTTCTTACCCTCCTCTACCAGGGCTCCAAACTCCTCCCTGGACTCTTGGGGAACCAACTCCTTGAACTTCCCCATAGAGTTCCAGGAGTTAAAACTATAGCGGCTCAAGAGCGCCTGTTGATTAGCCGCTCTAAGTTGCAGCCCCCCGGCTGAGTAAACTTTACGGCCGAATAAATCGAGGCGCTTAGCCTCCTTTGATTTGGGCGCTGCGGCCTGCTGACCGTGGCGCTCCCTTGCGTTCACTGATGCCACCACCAGAGAACACGGCTGAGGGTGGGTATACAAGTACCCGTAGTCTTTAGACGGGACAAAGTATTTCCTTTCCACCCCTCTCGCTGTGGGCGGGATAGAGGCAGGAGTCTGCCATATCGTAGAAGCATTGGCCTGAATCGTGCGGATCAGGGGTAACGCCACCCTCGATGGGGCATCCGCTCCGAGGATATTCACGATCGGGTCGTGCACCTCCACTATCTCCTCCGCCTGCAGGTCCATGTTACGGGCCATCCTGCGCAGAAGATCCTGGTGAGCCCGAAGATCTATTGGAGGTGGGCCTGTGCACGATGTGCCCGCCACTGCCTCATCCGGAGAAGAAGAGGAAGATGCCTCCGGTGGAACAGGATCCAAGGGCTGGTCCTGTTCTCCCTGTTCCTGGGCTGGAACGTTACCTGCGCCTGGGTCCAGGGCGTCCGGTGGTGTGGACACAGAAGCCTCCATGCCCCCTGGCGGAGGCCGAGAAATGGTGGACTCCGGGGCCCTTCTGACGGAGTGACCGGAGCGAGAGGTCGAAGCAATTGGAACCCCTTGCGCCTGATGGTACGCCCACGGGGTCCAAAACGACCAGTGAGATGGGCCATGGAAATGGTCCCCTGTGTCCTGCCAGTGTCCTAAGTCCTGTTCCTCGGCTTGCCCCTGAGGGGGGTATGCCGACCTCGAGAGGTCCTCCGAGGAGCGGGACACCGATCTCGATGGCCACGGCGGTGCCGAGAGCGTCGAGACGATTCCTGTGGGCTGCGGTGCCGCACGGTGCCGGTCCGGAGATGATCTATCTCTACGCGGTGCCGGCGATCGGTGCCGGGACCGCGACCGGTGCCGATGACCTCGTCGGTGCCGGGAGTCGGATCTGGACCTCGACGAGGACCTGGAGTATGCCCGGTGCCGGGAGCGGCCTCTCGACGTCGAGCGTCGACTGTAGCGGTGCCGAGAACTACGTCTCGACGTTGATCGGTGCCGACGATCATAGCGGTGCCGAGACGTAGAGCGGTGCCGCGAAGAAGATCTTGGCCGCGAGTACGACCGGTGCCGAGACGATATCCGGTGCCGGGACTGCGAGCGGCGTGGGGACCTGCTTCGGGACCTGGATCGGTGCCGAGGTTCCAGCCCTTGCGATGGAGGGCGCATCAAGGCAGGTTTCCCCCTCGACTGGACCGGGCGAGTCAACGGTGCCGTCGGTGCCGGTGGTTGGGGCGGTGCCGGCTCCGTGAGAGCTATTAAGTTTCTCGCCACCGCGAAGGTCTCTGGAGTCGACAGGAGGCACTGTATCACCGCCGGTCTCGGTGGAGACGCTATCTGCACCGGACTCAATGGCCTCGGTGCCGGAGTCGACGGTGCTGGAGGCACCTGTTTCCGGTGCTCCACCGGTGGACGCGGCTCTACCCCCGGCACTGGGGGAGCCGGCGTCTTCGGCACAGAGGTCCCCGTCTTATGGGCTTTTTTATGCCCCGGGGATAATGACCGGCGCCGAGGCACTTGCTGTACTTGCGGTGCCGACGAGGTTCGGTGCCGGGGAGGCTTGTCCGACGCCACTCGCGTGGTCGTCATAGCCGGTGCCGCCGGGGCACTGCGCACCGAGGCGCTAGGTGCCGGGGCCTGACTTGTAGATGGAGCGTCCGGACTAAGTGCCGCCTCCATCAGGAGTTGCCGGAGCCGAAAGTCCCGCTCCTTCTTGGTCCTTGGTCTGAAGGCCTTACAGATCTTGCACTTATCTGTTTGATGGGACTCTCCCAGGCACTTCAGACAGGAGTCGTGCGGGTCGCTCGTGGGCATAGGCTTAGCGCAGGAGGCGCACTGCTTGAAACCGGGAGCGTTGGGCATGAGCCCGGCCCCGCGGTCGGGGGAGAAAGGGGGGGAGACGACCCCCCTAATCCCCTAAACTACAATAACAACCAAATAACTTTAAACTATTTAACTATTTAACTATAAACACTAGAACTACAACTATAACTATAACTGCGAATGACTAACTAAGCTAGGGAAAGTGGAGAACAGCTAAGCAGCGCTCCACAGTTCCAACGACCGTCAGGGGCGGTAAGAAGGAACTGAGGGGGCGCCGGGTCGGCTGGGGTATATATTCAGCGCCATGAAGGCGCCACTCTAGGGGGCTCCACAGCCGACCCGCCGGTGTTGCTAGGGTAAAAATCTTCCGACGATCGTGCACGCGGCGCGCACACACCTAATGGAATGGATATGAGCAAGCACTCGAAGAAGAACTGCCTGAGTCAGCTCTGAAGCGAATGATGATGTATTGTCAATACAACTATTTCACTCATCAAGGCATGAAAGAAAGAGATCATCATATTAGAAAGATCTACATTCTCTACTATAAATGGCTTCTCATTTGGTGGACGGAGGGTAAACTGCAACTCTTTCCCCCACCCCCATCTGATCCCTGAGTGTGACCTGCTCATGGATCTGATCCTTTTCTTCTTATGACCCATCTCACACCATCTAAGCTTTTCTATTTTCCTCTCTTGAAAATATTTTTCAGAGACCAGATCACTTCCCGTCTCCACTGTCAATTTTCATCTTTTCATGCAGGATCGGATATATGAATTGAATGTGGAAGTAGAGTGCAGCAGAAACAAAGCTTAACCCTACAAGGTTCTATATATTATTTTAACTAAAGTTTATGGAAGCCCATTAGGGATGGGGTCTTACATGATCCTAAACAAGAATGGGTTTGGAACACAATCTTGGTGGGAGGTTTGATTGTAACTTCCTCAGTTGGGGAGGCAGGATCACACAGAAACACTGCATTGGTGTGCATTTCAAGTCACCATGTAAACATTAACCAAACCACTTCTTCCTCTCTCCATATAACACACCATTTGCTCACGAGGCATGTGACTAATACAATTTATATCCACAAGCTTTTAAAAATGCCCTTTGAGACTAGTTGCTTGCACCCACATTATGATGAAGTAACCTTATTTTAGCTCATCATCTGCCATGATAATCTCCCTGGAATAGAGCTCTGGGAGAAGAAATCTCCAGGAGAATCTCTCCCTTCCTCCATTCCCTCCACACACACACCCCCGCCCCAGCATCTTGTTTGCAAGCATGGAATTTGCTTCCCCACCAAAGAGTTCGTGGGCTCCACCCCAAAGCTGCTGGATCCCCAGGAATCTGTGGAGGCTGAGAACACCCATGAGGAGGCCTTGTGTGGCCTCATGGGCCCCAGTAGCCTTTCCCCAGCCGGTTTCTTGGCAACTCTTTTCTACTGGAACCACCCCATGGCATTTGGAACTACTGACATGGCATCTATGCGGAACTGTTTGTGCCTGTGTCATTGTTCATCATTATATATCTTAGAGAGATTAATTACTTCACTTACCACTAAAATGCAGCCACCTCTATGGAGGGAATGCAGGAGCATGACAAGAAGTGAAGAATAGGAGCAATTGAAGCCAATAGGAGCAAATTGAAGAATAGGAGCAATTTTAGGTAGGCAGAACTGAATGGTCAGTTTTATTCAGGATACCAGAGTTCATGCCCTTACCCTTGTGAAAAATGCCAAGAAAATTTTATTGTCTACCAAGTCATCAGGATTTTCATTTTAAAATCTAATCTGAATGAAAGCAGCACAGTGTTTCCCTCCTCCCCTTAATTCCATGTAGGAGATTAACTCAATATTGACTTTGAGGGGAGAGTCTCACCTCCTGAAGCAACAAAACCATTTTTACTGCACTGCTGGCTTTCTTTTAAGGTCTGTCAAGCTATTGATCTGGCAGGTTTGACCCTACTTGGCTTGTGAGATTGGAAAAACTCAGAGCCCAGTATAGTATACTTGCTGCAGACAAATTAGTTATGTATTATCATCTCATAATAACTGATCTTAGTAACTAAATGCAATATATTATAATTGTTTACACAAGCCAAAAAGTGTGTCATTCTCAGTCAAGTAGAGCCACCTAGTGGTAAAAGATGAGACTAATTTTTTTTTTCTTACGCTGACTGACCTTTCTTTTTGACAGCTCACAAACAACGGATTTTTCAACATGCTCATATTAACACCTTGGGAAATGGCAATTAAAATTTGATCAACTAACAAAATTCTGTTTGCTCCATCTCTCTCTGGCTGGCTGTCTCTCTCACACATAGGCTTTTTACTGTAGGGTTTTCTGCGAGTGCAAAGCTACAAGTAGACACTTTTTTTAAGGTAAAAGAACATTGAGGCATTTGTCTGAAGAGAAATCAAAGTCCATAATAAATAATTAAATAAATCAACGTTAGAAGTAGACAAAGAAGAAAAAAAGTAGGTCACATTTTCAAATTACTAATGTTGATAATGTTTCTTTGAGTAATACAATGGTAGAATTAAAAGTACCTTGTGAAGACATTTGATTCCTTTTCTTCTTCTTTTACAGTAGGTAAACATTCACCATCAGCTAAGAAGAGAAAAGATAACCACACTGTTACCTTTGGTAATTCTTTCAGACATTTCAAAATTGTGTTCACTTTCAGAGTAGTGACTGCAAACCAGAAAACTCCAGGGTACAAGTATAGTTCTTTTTATCTGTAATATTTGCACATTTATATGTTTTGTTTAATATAATTATCAGCTATTTTAAAGTGTCCTACCCTTGTGACTGTAGTGGAAGACCTGGTAACCTTTATGATATTTATTTCAGTTGTTTGTGTGTATATGTATGTATACACATAGAAAGTGCTTTTCCTCGTTCACATGCATCTTTGCAATAAACTCAGACTACAAGGGTTATTTATTAGCTATTCACAGTACAACTGTTTACAATCACATCTGTTATTTCACAAGATTAGTACAGCCAGCAGTTTGGGGTATTTTTTGTATGTGGTGCTGCTGCTGAAGAAATACATGAAATGTTTGCTGACTTAAAAAAATTGTTAACATCTTTTTACAATAAATATTTCCCCATCTACTGTATTTAAAGCCATTGACATAGTATTGTTATTATTTAATGTTTATATTGTGGTAGTGTCTACAGACTAACAAGGTGAAAGGACCATCCTGTTAAACACTGTACAAACCTACAGGAAATGATAGGTGTCTACCAAAAGAGCTTACCATCTGAAAGACAAGATATAATAAGAGGATGAAGCAAACAAGCATTTTGGGGCATGGGTCAAGGGATAGGCAACAAAAATATTAGAATATGTGCAATTCTGAGCCAGTCTGGAGCAGTAATCACAATGTGCCATCTGTGTAGCTGAAATCAGGTTGCAGTTAACTCTGTGCATTAAGGAAGAGGTGAGTTTTGAGAACTGACTTGAAGGCGGCGTTTGAGAATTTTGACTGGGAGCTCTTCCCATGCACCAGGGGCAGCCTGGGAGAAAGCACAGAGGTGCTTCAGGGAGAAGTGGATCACTGAGAAATTAATGGTGGAGGCTCACAGCTTGATAAGCAGTATTTCTGACAGATAAGGTGAATCTAAATGGTGAAGGGCATAAAAGGCAAAAAGAAGGAGCTTGTGTTTGATGCAGTAGAGGATAAGGAGCCAGTGGAAGGGATGCAAAGGGAGGTGATGTAGTCATAGTGATGAGCCAGGAAGATGATCCTGGCAGCAGTGTAATAAGTAAATAGTGCTATGGGCTATGAGTAAACAGTGATTTCTCTTAGAATGGCACAATATGCAGCACACTAATACAGACACCCTGAATACTGAGAGAGCCAGATCTTTTAAAGAGACAATTATGTACCCCTAAAAAGCAATTTTTATTTAAAAATGTAAATACAGTATACGTGTTTAATAAAAGCTTCTACTGAAAACTGAAACCTTTATGGTACTATATCTATAGTATCCCATCATTTGATAAAAATAAGCACCCACCCAGCCTAAAATACTCCTGATATTTGCTTGTGCAACTATTCTAGTATTGTAGGCTTAAGATCAGGACTAAAAATGTTTTAGGAAAAGTAGCAACACAAATATAAAATAGCTCTGTGGTATTTTTTCTATTCATGGGGCTACCTCAGACACAGAGAGAGAAATGATTGGAGGGTTACCAGTACCATTTTTGTTCATGCTATTCATCCATTTATCGAGCTCTTCCATTTCTATTTCCATAACAGAGGGTGTGTCTTCTTCAAAAATAGGACTTGATCCAGGAAACAAAAGATGGGTTAGACAACGTGTTTCACTCAAATAGACATGTAACATAGCAGCATTATATCAATCTTGTATAATTCTGGGCCGTAATTGTGGGACACCAATGCTGTTCTAGTGAGTTTACTTTTTGAAGATGTGTCAGTTCAACAGGTAAGAAACAAATAATCATGGCCCACAAATGGAATAAATGGGTATCTTAACTACACACTGTAGATAGAAAATTAGAAAATAAAGGGTCTGATTCCACCCCATTGAAATCCATGGTGAAACTCCCATTGCTTCAATGGTAGCAAGATAGAGCCCTAAGTTAGAAATGCTATTTCAACCAGGAGGTTGGTTTCAGCAATGACCTAAAAAGAAAAGGTCATAACTATACTAACTACATGTTACTAATTTTACTCTTTCCTTTACTGATCATTTTTAGAAACAGCCTCATGGTTGAAAGACTATTGCTAACTTTATTTTGTATTTTTAACATGAATTAAAGCAGTGGTTCAGGGTCGGGATCCTGTTTTAATGGGGTCATCAGGGCTGGCTCAGATTTGCTGGGGCCTGGACAGCAGGGCTGAAGTTACACCTTGCCAACCTGAGACTGAAGCCCTTGGCCTTCTGCTTTGCCCCCCACCCAGGGCAGCGGAGCTCAGGCGGATATAGGCTTCGGTCCCCACTCCTGAGGTTGTGTAGTAATTTTTGTTGTCAGGAGGGGGTCGTGGGGCAATGAAATTTGAGAACCCCTGAATTAAAGGGAATCTCTCCCCCCTAAATCCATTTTAATAATTTTCAGCACTTACCATGAGGAAGGATCTCAGTAAAATAAATAATAAGGTAACAACTATCAAATGGTTGAGAACTATTCTGCAGCCTGCTTGTTTTTATTGGACATGGGTTATTCAGGTCACACAAGCTCCAGAGAATCTTTACATGCCATGTAATAATGAGCAAGCAAATTTGAAAAATAATTGAACATGACATAAAGCTTATTCTGGGCAGATAGAATTTATGGACAGAGCCAGGAAGCCTGTCCCTGTTACCCAAAGTATAGTTGTATCCTGTGATATCCACATTTAGAGTAAGAGAACCGATGGTGGCTCGTGCCCAAAACTAGTGGTGGGGCTGTAGACAGCAGGCTGGATCAAAGGCCTTATGGCACCTATGTCATACTCCACCTGTGTGGCTGAAATAATCCCAACAGAAGCCTGTATTCCCTGCTCGGTGCCATCTCCCTCTGCTACCTGCAGTCTATATGCTGAAGGATCAGAAGTCCCACAGTGACAGCCAGATGTACTATAATCACCAGAGGAGCCTGCAAATGTTAGCAGGAGGTAATGCACCCTACAATATATCAACCACAAAATACAACAGTGGTAATTATTTGATGGGACTTGGGGTCCTTTAGCCTCCTCTAGGGTTAATGAATGAGAAAGGGTAAGAGTGTTGAAAGTACAAAATATAGACTCCTCAAGACGTGCAGGACATACAGTAAGTTTAAAACCACAACAATAAGGCCCTAAAAATTAACATGATCTACTTTAGGAAACAAGCTAGAACAATAAGCAATATCTATAAATGTTACCTTTTGACATTTTCACTTCCCAGTTCATCTGAAATAAAATAAGTTAAAAAGTTGAATGTATAGTTAACTTGTCTTTAACTAACTATCCATTTTCTCTTAATGTGATATCCCAAATAGCTGGGAAAATTCTGCAGTAGGTTTATTTTAAACACGGAACAGTTTTCATATATACCTGGTTATCCTTTAGATTAAAACTAAAATGCTTTATACGTTTTCTTCCATTAACCATGTAGTCTGTAGTTTATGTAGGTGCTGATTGCTTTTAATCAGTCGTTTTCTCCAATGTACTAAAAGAAGCTGACCACCAGCCACTCTTGCTGGTTATTCATATACATGAAATGATGGGGGGGGGGGGAGCACCAGCTACAGGGGAGGACACGTGATCTCCCCATGTGACTCCCACCAGCCCAGGGCCCCCATGCTCTCCCCGTCCCCTCCCCACTGCACGTTACTGGGAGGGCGGGGGGGACTCTATCCTCCTGCTGCGCCAGCTCCCCCCTGGCATGTTTGGCTGCTCTCTCTAGCAGCCAGGCCCTGGAGCCACTCCCAGATGTTGCCCAGCAGCTGTCTGGGAGAGAGCTTGGCTGTGGCAGCAGCGGGCTGCTTCCCGCCTGGGCTTGGCTTCCAGGACAGCAGCTGACTGAGTCGGAGCACCCAACCGACCTCCCCCGCATGCTCTGTGCACAGCAGTAGCTAGCTATGAGAGAGCCTGGCTGGGGAGGGGGCAACGGCAGTCCACTGTTTGCCCAAGCTCGACTTCTGGGGACAGGAGCCGACTGTGAGCATGCCAGAGGGGTGGGAAGGTTCCGGCTTGCTGGGCCACTGTCCCCAGAAGCTGCGCCTGGGTGGGGGCAGCCAGTTGCTGCCGCAGCCAGGCACTCTCCCAGTCAGCCACTGCACTGCACTGGGCAGCATCCCAGGCAGCGTGGCTGAACGAGTCTCTGGCCCCACCTCTCCCCACCCAAGCCGGCTGCTGGAGGGACACTTGACCCATGCCCCTCCCATGAGTCACCTCACCCTGTTTGGCTTGAACAGAAATCAGTAACTGAGGTAAACCTAAGATACCGATCAGTGCAGTGGGAGTTAACATTCAGAATGTGAACAGGAGACTGCAAACACAGAGTTCCTTGAACCTAACAGATTCCAGGAAGGAAAGTGACATCCTGAAAAAGTAACAACTGGTATAAAAATTGGTGTATTGCAAGCTTTGAGACAGATCATGTGTAGTGTACCTATTTATGAATGAAGATCATAGGAGCTGGTTTCCACATTGGAGGAAAAGGTAAAGAAGCTTGAATGGTAGCTGAAATCTCAGAGTGCTAAATTACAGAGACCAAAGGGAACAATTGTCAGGGAAGCTGGATGAGACGCCACACAAGAGATGGAAAATGAAAAAGGACTGACGGTAGGATGAGATATTAAGGAATACTAGAAACTGTAGGAAGAACAGAAGGGATATGTGCATATACAGATAGATATAAATACCAGAGAGAGAGAGAGAGAGAGAGAGCGAGCAAGCAAGCAAGCAGTCAGGTGGTGTGGCATAGCAGGCCATTATACAGAGAACTCATCTCTTCTGTACGGGCCTAAAATGCTTTAGGAGTCCCAGCATGTAATAAAAAGAATGAAGGGCTGGGTGTAATATCCACATTGTACAATTATTTTATGGTTCAAATCAGCTCATTTTAAATTCAGCCCAGTCAGAAGACACCAAAGCCTCCAACCCACTCCAGCGCATCCACCTTTTCTCTCTGTTTGCCAATGAGTCATGTCAGGAGTATTGGATAGGCTGAGTAGAATGTCTACAAGGCTAAGACACCCAATGGATTGCTTCCAAGCAAAAGGAAAAAGTGAGCAGGAACCCAGAATTGTGCATTAGCAATCTTTAAGATCAAATTTCCAGTGGGCTCTGAAAATGTACCCATATAGTTACATGAACATCCCCAACACATATGAACAACCAGGCAGAAGCTTCATTACCCATTTGGTGTGTATCAGTGATGTACCTAATACTAATGCAGGGGCATTTTCAGAGGCACACTGAAAGTTTGGCCCTAAGTATCTATTTATGGTTTAATATTTGTAGGCTGACATACTTTTAACAGCACAAAATATTCCAAAATATATCAGTACACCTCCTTCAAAAGTTCCTACATCACTCTATCTCTTTAAGGCCCTTTCTCTGTTCAGTTCCTATTGTTTCACACAGCGGAGTTATTGAGGTAGGGTGTATGTACCTTCCTGAAATTGCATCATCTTATTGCAGAATACAGTTACTCTGATCATATTATTCTTAAGCAGTTTACTTTGATCTGAACAAGTGGTTTCATAACAGCAATCGCACTACAGGGTCTCTGTGAAAGCTTCCCTTGAAGTGCTAAGATAAATTCCCTCTTATGAAGATTTTGCTTTTATTTTCAGTTAGTTTCTCCCTGTCAGTAATGAAAGAAGTAAATTGTTCATTAGAGAAGTACCCTCAACAGTGAATTAGTAAGCATAAGAACAGAACAAGAAAAAACATGCATGGTCAAATAGTTATCTCTTTGCCCTGAAATGTTACCAGAGGGCTGAGATGGCAGAGGATCTTATTATAGCCCATAGCTGTCATAGATGTGAGAGATAAGCAGAGGGTGCTAAGAAGCAGAACTAGACCAATTTACATGGGGTACACTGTACATACTGTGCTAAGATTTCAGAGTAGCAGCCGTGTTAGTCTGTATCCGCAAAAAGAAGAACAGGAGGACTTGTGGCACCTTAGAGACTAACAAATTTATTAGAGCATAAGCTTTCGTGGACTATAGCCCACTTCTTCGGATGCATATAGAATGGAACATATATTGAGGAGATATATATACACACATACAGAGAGCATAAACAGGTGGGAGTTGTCTTACCACCTCTGAGAGGCCAATTAATTAAGAGAAAAAAACTTTTGAAGTGATAATCAAGCTAGCCCAGCACAGACAGACAGTTAGATAACAAGTGTGAGAATACTTACAAGGGGAGATAGATTTCAATGTTTGTAATGGCCCAACCATTCCCAGTCCTTATTTAAACCGGAGTTGATTGTGTCTAGTTTGCATATCAATTCTAGCTCAGCAGTTTCTCGTTGGAGTCTGTTTTTGAAGTTTTTCTGTTGTAATATAGCCACCCGCAGGTCTGTCACTGAATGACCAGACAGGTTAAAGTGTTCTCCCACTGGTTTTTGAGTATTTTGATTCCTGATGTCAGATTTGTGTCCATTAATTCTTTTGCGTAGAGACTGTCCGGTTTGGCCAATGTACATGGCAGAGGGGCATTGCTGGCACATGATGGCATATATCACATTGGTAGATGTGCAGGTGAACGAGCCCCTGATGGTATGGCTGATGTGATTAGGTCCTATGATGATGTCACTGGAATAGATATGTGGACAGAGTTGACATCGGGGTTTGTTACAAGGATAGGTTCCTGGGTTAGTGGTTTTGTTCAGTGATGTGTGGTTGCTGGTGAGTATTTGCTTTAGGTTGGGGGGTTGTCTGTAAGCGAGGACAGGTCTGTCTCCCAAGATCTGTGAGAGTAAAGGATCATCTTTCAGGATAGGTTGTAGATCTCTGATGATGCGCTGGAGAGGTTTTAGTTGGGGGCTGAAGGTGACAGCTAGTGGTGTTCTGTTATTTTCTTTGTTGGGCCTGTCTTGTAGGAGGTGACTTCTGGGTACTTGTCTGGCTCTGTCAATCTGTTTTTTCACTTCAGCAGGTGGGTATTGTAGTTTTAAGAATGCTTGATAGAGATCTTGTAGGTGCTTGTCTCTATCCGAGGGATTGGAGCAAATGCGGTTATATCTTAGAGCTTGGCTGTAGACAATGGATCGTGTGGTGTGTCCTGGATGGAAGCTGGAGGCATGTAGGTAAGTGTAGCGGTCAGTAGGTTTCCGGTATAGGGTGGTATTTATGTGACCATCGCTTATTAGCACAGTAGTGTCCAGGAAATGGACCGCTTGTGTGGATTGATCTAGGCTGAGGTTGATGGTGGGATGGAAATTATTGAAATCATGGTGAAATTCCTCAAGGGCTTCTTTTCCATGGGTCCAGATGATGAAGATGTCATCAATGTAGCGCAAGTAGAGTAGGGGCGTTAGGGGACGAGAGCTAAGGAAGCGTTGTTCTAAGTCAGCCATAAAAATGTTGGCATATTGTGGGGCCATGCGGGTACCCATAGCAGTGCCGCTGACTTGAAGGTATATATTGTCCCCAAATGTGAAATAGTTGTGGGTGAGGACAAAATCACAAAGTTCAGCTACCAGGTTAGCTGTGATATTATCAGGGATACTGTTCCTGATAGCTTGTAGTCCATCTTTGTGTGGAATATTGGTGTAGAGGGCTTCTACGTCCATAGTGGCCAGGATGGTGTTTTCTGGAAGATCACCGATGGATTGTAGTTTCCTCAGGAAGTCAGTGGTGTCTCGAAGATAGCTGGGAGTGCTGGTAGCGTAGGGTCTGAGGAGAGAGTCTACATAACCAGACAAGCCTGATGTTAGGGTGCCAATGCCTGAGATGATGGGGCGTCCAGGATATCCAGGTTTATGGATCTTGGGTAGCAAATAGAATACCCCTGGTCGGGGTTCTAGGCATGTGTCTGTACAGATTTGTTCCTGTGCTTTGTCAGGGAGTTTTTTTAGCAGATGGTGTAGTTTCTTTAGGTAATCCTCAGTTTCTTTAGGTAACCCTCGGATAGAGACAAGTATAGTCCACGAAAGCTTATGCTCTAATAAATTTGTTAGTCTCTAAGGTGCCACAAGTCCTACTGTGCTAAGAGTTAGTGAGGAAAACAGAACTCTAGAGTTTCATAATACATTCCATTTCTGCATATGAAAATTCAAGTATCGCTAAATAGAGAAATACATCATAAACATTGCATTCCATTTCCTGAAATCCTTTCCTGTTCATGTTCAATATTTTCTACCAAGATCCTTCTAAAACTTGAGAAGTCCTAAAATTTACCTTGCTTAGACTTTTTCCTTTTATGACGTATCACAAAGAAAATGATCAGCAGAATTAGTAGGACTAGTATCACCACAGGAATGCCAAACATTAAGGCAGGCTGTACATCTGCCATTTCTGGGGTGTTGTCATTATTCATATCATTTAACCCAGTACTTGCATTATTTCCTGTTTCAACATTTATCTCAATCTCTGTTGGTTTGATGGCAGGTTTCAGATCATGGTCACCTGCAGTTGTAAAATATTCTGCAGATGTCTCTGGTCTAGGTGTTACTTTGATATTCAATGCTGGTGAACCATCTCCTGAAGCTTCTTCATTTGCAGTGCCTGCCAAATATAGGTAAACATCTTAAGGTTTTCACTTTTTAATTGGATAATCAAAATAGATAGTGAGTCAAAGCATATGGTTTTAAAATTTCTTCTTCATTTCTCCTGTACCCATCCTGGTTTGTTTGTTTTTTTTAAACCACACTTGAATGTCTGCAGACTGACTGACCACAGTGATGGGCGCTTCATACATAACCACATTACCCTTGCCAATTTGTCAAGAAAACGTATAATACAGACAAAATTCTGCTAGCTTGCTCTTCTTATAAACAGTAACATGTGTAACCCCATTCCCAGACAACCACATCCACCCGCTTGCTCTTGCGCAATATAAATTCTCTCACACACCGCACAACCCCACCACACTGGCAGCCATTCCTCTTTTCTCCTGATTGAGTCCTTCACTGGACTGGGACCAATAGTATTTTACACGTTAATTGCTTCGTAAGCACATAAATCCTCATCCATCCTGTGAGAGGAGCAATTATATCAATTATACAAACGAGGAAATAAAGGGAGACAAGTGAAGTGGGTTGCCCAGGGGACACATAGTGAGTCAGTGAGAAAACCGGAATTAGAACTCGAGATCCCTATCTCATGCTTAATCCACTGGACCACATTGCTTCTCCTTACTGCTAGATCTTTGGAAGGAGATAAGTGTCTCTTGAGGCTGTATTCTAGGGAACAAGATTTTAAATTATTAAAATAATCTGAGTTTATTGCATTAAGTTATTGTAGTGATGATTTATCTATCTAGGTATTTATGCCATACTCATCATCTGAGTGCCTATTCATTTTATCCTTTACTAAAAATTATCATCAAAAAATGTTTAATATTAAAAAATAAATCATCAGACTACTTCATTCAAAACATAGCAACAACTTTTAACTGATCTCCTTCAAAGCATTTTACAAAACATTAATTAGTAAAACTTAACTTCTTTATTTACTATTTCCCATCTTCATTCAACAACAAAACAGAATCTCTGCCTCTTTGGTAGGTAATACCCTTCATGTGACCTCTTACATGTATCCTCTTATTTTTGCATGCATTGATAACCCATTATATTCTTGGTTCTGCTTAAACCCTATCAAGAGGATCCACTGGCACAGGAGTTACTGTACTGCACTTCTATTCCTTGCAACCTGGTTCTTCCAGATTCTTCTTCCCAGAAATTGTTTCTAGTCACCACCAGCGTTTGCAGCAATTCCATTTGACAGTTAACATCATCATCTAGTCATGATGGGCCAACGCACCAGTATAGACATGTGTGTTGCAGACGCCTGCATGGCTAATCATAATACTGACATAACAGATAAACCAACTCAGTGTCACAGAACCATTTATCCACATTTGCTTAATTATCCCTCCTCTTATCATTCTTCTCTTGAAATCTGTCAGCTTCCTCTGCTTAACATACTGATAGCAACAAGGCCACTGCTAAAAATAGTACAAATGGGAAAGCGGGGGGAATAGTTTAGGTTTCTGTTATTTCCAGAGCAAATACTTTATAAAAGCTTTTCAAACGTCTGAAGCATGATGTACACTTGAAAGCAAGAACAAATAGTAACATCTCATTAACCACAATCCTAAACTTTCAGCTGGAATATATTTTTCATTTGATGTTCCAGAGAGACTGTTCCAATGTCTCTTCTGTTCTTTATTTGCCATGTTCAAGCTATAAAGCAGATTTCAGATCACTTGTCTCTCTATTAAATAAAATTCCCCTTTCCAGTCTCCAGCCAAAGATAATTTCAGATAACAGAGGGTGACCTTGTTAACATGTATATTTGTTCACTTCCCATAATTCCAAAGACAAAACAGCATCTAGCCCCACTTTCTTTTTCCTAAGTGATTTAATTTGGGAGAATTAAATACATCCTTCAGCAGTTCAGTAGCCAGTTATACAATGCTGCTTCCAGCATATTGTTGTTACCTCCTGTGTTTTAACTGCTGCATTTAGAAATTATGTTTTAACTGCCGCCAGGATTTAAAGCATGACTGAGGTCTCAAGTGATAGATGATGACAGTGATGACCTCACTGGTCAACATCATACAGTCACTGCATAGTGTAGCATAGCTCCACCCAGTGGGAGGAGGAGTTACAGATCAGAGTTGAAATGCACTGGTGGCACTAAGCATGGGAGCTATCACAGAACATGCCTTCATTTTTTGGGACTCAAATGAGTGCTTTTAGTCCCTTTCTTTGGGACAGATTCTGACAGCCTGACTCTCAGCGAGTAGCACCTTAATCCACAAATAGTAATGTGACTCCTCACAGAATACGATATTACAGAGCATGAGTAAGAGTATCAGGATTGGACCCTTTATAATTGATTAAGATTCAACAGCCGCTCAAAAGTTTCACAATAGGGCTTTTATCACAACTGGTTGTGCTAGCGAATAAATGAAGTTGTTCATTCAAATTTTGAAAAGGAGAAGCAGTATCGTTTGCAGACATGTACACTACAGCATACAGTCTTGCTTAGCATCTTCTCCTCTTTAAAGCAGCTGGTGAGAAACTGGTGAATCTTGCTTGACTTTTTCTCTTGACTGGCCGTACAGACTAGACCACATTTCTCTACACAACAAAAGCAAGAATGATATTTTTGTTGCCACATCTGAACACAATGCTTGCTGCATTTCCTGCTCTGAGTGGTTTGCCTTCTTGATGAAGTAGGCAGGTAAACAAGATTTCTCTTTTTAATTTGAAGGGGAGGACAAAACAAAAACCATGCAATCAGCTTCCTCTTTCTAAAGAATATAAATACATCCTATTATAAAATTGCCAGAGCAGACCTAGATTGTTCTGATAAAACAAGTCCCTGGAGGGGAATGTTTTAAAATTACATCTTTGTACCTAAGCACAAAATAAAAGGAAAAAAAATAAAAGATTTCAATTGATGGAATAATCAGTTTTTTTTTTAAGGGAATTTTGGTTTCTCCAAACTTTGCTATAAAATACAAATAGCCCATGTGAAAAAATACTCAATTTAAGGCTAAAAAAACAGAGTTAAAATACTATATATACTGAAAAAAACATTTGTGCAAACTGGAGAGCCCCATAACTGTGTTTGTTAATACACCCTATACTCATAACATTCTTTTAAAAATTTCTCCAGGTGGCATTATTTATGGAGTACAGGCAGGATTTTTGTTTTCCATTGGACTTTTTAATTAACAAACACAGTGGAAAGGGGTGGGGGGCCTCCAGTTTGCCCAAGTGTTTCTTTCTACCTAATAACTTTTCTCTACATCATTTCAACTCTCTTTTATCTGATTTCATGTAACTGTTGATCTAGGGAGTGTTGCTCCTTGAAATGGGCAAGGCTTGCCCAGATAACATGTTGAAACATGCCTCAGATATGATATGTAGGAATCCTTAAAACAACTGAAGACCAGCTTGATTAATAGATATGCTGTCCTAGAGGGGTAAAACAGCCACATGTTTGTGGGGGTAAATCAATAGAAAAGATCCTGTAGAAAATGGGTGCTTACAAAAAGTCTTGTCCAGATAGGTGTGAACCAGGAGGGAAATATACTTAAGTTTATTTCTAGATGATGGAACAACTTCATCCCTGGTATAGACAGCTTAACTGACATTTCTACTGCCCGTCCTGCAAATTCAGACCAGCATCTAGGAGTCAAGCTGGGATCATTCATCATCAACAGTAATAAAGGTTCTGCAGACCAAATTATGCACTTAGTCACACCTGTTTAACCTTTCAGTTTTGCCTCAATGACATCTTGTGCAATTCCATTGCATTCACGAATTTGTGATGTGAATCTTCTCACCTTAAGGTATCACTCAAGAGGACCTCTGTGTTTAAGACCAAATGAGCTGAAGCCTTTATCATACCAGCAATTATAAGATACCTTCACGAACAGTGCACAGGGGTCACTGACTAGAATTTGATATACAATTTAACTGATGTGTAAGAAGGATTCTCTTTCTCTGAGATTGCTCTCTAGTGCATGAGTGAACAGCAGTAACAACTTGTTTGTGAATCAAATGGGAATATCTGGCTGAATACACACAAAGAGTTAATCGGTTGAGTAAAAAGGTACCATTTTTACATGGCCACTTTTCAGAGACTTGCACTTTGATGCATCTTTAAAAAGAGATGATGCAGCAATGTAGCAGTTGCTGCACCAGGCCAGACAGAAGGATCCTAGCAAACCCTCATTTCTTGCTTTATCACTTTGCTAGAAAATTTAACATGCACATTTTTGGTCTCAAAATATGTTAGAGGGAGACAGCTTCATAGTGACTAAAAAGAAATCTGATTTTACTTCCATTTTTAGCAATTATACTAAGCTTCCTCATAGATTAAAAAAAAGTTTTTATGTCTACAAACACTGATGTGGGTTCAGATCCATTTTTAAATTCATTATTATTATGAGGAGGAAAAGAGGTCAAGAACAAGAATCCCCCAGTGGTCCTAGCTATGTATGTGACTTCACCTAAGAGGTCTTTTCATCAAACTATAGGGTGTCTGTAAATGCTGTTCGTACAATCTACAGCACATTTGGCTCTTGAACTGAGAAGTCCTCTTGAATTATGGCTAAAGTGATAATAGCATGGGCACACAACACAAATTCTATCACCTCTTAGCTCTTGACATTCTCTGCATGAAGCACTGTTGAATACTGTTATCTGGCTGAACAAGGTTCTTGTGGCATAGCTCAGTAAGTGAGGAAGCCTTTTCTGTAACTTCCTAAATATTCATTCAACATAGTACAAAGGGACATGGAACACTCCAGGGAATACCAGCACAGCTTTTACAACCTTTATCTGCATTATAAAGCTGGCTGTGGTGAGGGGATTGGTTACAATACAGTTTTCCCCAGAGATAGTTACAGCTTTGTCTTCTTTTAGCTGTAATTCAACTTGTGGGATTTTGACTTTGTAAGACTCTAATATAGTTTGGAAATGTTATTTATAACATAATCCTATCCACACTGCAAGACCTAATTATGCTTTCACCATCTTTATGGCCTACTATGTTGTAAATGGTCCCCAAACACATAGGTGAGGCCTTAGAGAGACCACCTGAGAGCTCTAGTCCTTTACTAGACCAAATTTAGAAAGAGACTTCTTGTTCTGCATAATTTCCCTGATAATTATGGACAGGGATTTTTTTCTAATAACTTGGGTTATAATTGTCCTTAGCATGGTTGTAACACAATTTTTATTCCATCTACACAGGCAAGACCAAGCCATGTTATAATTCAGTCATGGCACTTGTGTGTATAGACATTACCCTTAACCACGGTAAGGTTTGTAGTATAGACAGGGACTATTGCCCAGACTTACAGCATGGCTATAATCGTTTTTTTTTTTTAATCCATTTTCACCATGGTCATTAAAACCATAATTAAAGTGGGGTGGCAATAACAGAGTGACTATCCTTTCTCCCCATTTTGTGCAGAACTGTTACTTGATACAGCAATTTGAGGGCAGCTAATAATACCACTGTATATTAAAGGATTTCAACAGTGGTTTGTTTCACACCCAAAGGCACATAAGTAAAACAATTTGTAAGTTTTCTTTAAAACAGCTACCAACATTGTTCAGTTACTGTCTCTATTTCTTGTGCAAAATACAAATGAAACAATTGTACACGTAATAGTTTAACGATTTTTTTGTTCAAAGTTTAACTATGCAAGCCTGCAATACATAATATTTTTAAACAGTATGAACCATCCCTAGATTATTATTTTGCTTAACAAAAGTTGTTCGTTATGGCTGTTTGAAATATTCAACTGAAAACTTTGAATGTACTGTAATCAGAGTACATTTTTTTGGTCCATTAAATGCCGTTATGAAGGACATAACTTTTACAGGCAAAATACACCAAATGGTGGAAATCATAACAGAAAATAATGATGGATGTTAACCAAACCCCTGTATCTAAAAACACCTGAGATTTAAGGATGTTTGGATCCAAATGTTGCAGGTGAAGCTGATCTCTATTAAACACAGAGAGAGAGAGAGATGCAAGTAGCAAAGTTAAATAAAACTAAAACAAACAGTGCAAGTTTTCATAAACCTCCTACGTGAGATCAGGTTTTCAGGGTGTTACCCTGTAACAGAGTTCTATCGCTGTAGGCATAAAACATGTCTGCATAGTTCTACTTCAGAATGTGAAAGACACTTTATTACTTACCATATCTGGGAGATCCTGCCGTGAGAAACAGGACAAAAAACAGCATGAAGTTTTGTTTCTGTATGATACATTTTTTGTGATTAGGCATGATTCTCAATTTTAGTTTCTCCCTGTTTTACAGGAACAAGTACGTTTCCTGTTTCCTGCTCATGTGTATGTGAGTTAAATTTCTTAAGATGTGCTGTATTTGATTGCTTTTAGGAAGTGATGTAATTCAGTTTGGGCCTGTCAAACAAGCAAGGATTGCAAAAGAGGAGAAAAAAAATTGCTCTTCAAGCTCTGATTCAACTGAATCACCTATGTAATTGGCCATTCTCAAGACCTATGCCTATAGCATAGTGTCTGTTCTTTTATATTCAATGTCATGGTGATGAACATGGTATAAACACCTAGATAGTTAGGCCCCTAGCACAAAATAAGATGATTCTGTATCTGTATGGAGGACTCCACATTTCTCACTGTTGGTGTGCTACATAGAGGAATGTAGGGTCAGATTTTCAGAAAAGTCCATGGACTTCTGCATGTCCCACTACCTGTGCTTGTGCATCAGAGTTTGGGGGCAGAAGTACCCTATACACTTTTGAAAAACCAGATTCTAAATGCTTTAAACCACTGCTAAAAGAGCAGGATGAGTGGTTGCCCATGGCAGCAGTTAGCTAAGCATTTTAGTCCATTTTTAACCAGGAAAGGGGGAAGACTAAACTCACCATGCAGATTCAGCTTACCTGGAAAGTGCTTGAATACTATGGCAGTGATGGCTCAAGACAACCTTAAGAAAGACAGGCAGACATTTGACAGTTTACCTTGGACAGCAAAACCCCTGAAGGCAGTCCAGGTCAAGAATGTTGGAGAACAATGCTTCAAAATGTAAGGTAATTTCTCCTGCCTGGATTTGGTTTGAACATCAGCAAAGATGGCTAATTGTGAGAATGCCTATAACTAAATATGGTGAAGGTGGAGGTGCAAGTGATTCCTGAGCAACAGTGCCACTATTTCCCTACCAGAACAGCCATACAAGAAATATATTTGGAAGCAGAAACCGAATAGGACACACATTTTACAGGACGCTTCTGAAGCAAGGAAGGTAGTAACTGAGTAGCAGTTTCTTCAGCTCCCTCTACTTCCCCAACAATAGGAGGCTCTCACTACCTTCCTCTCACAATCATGAGGGATCTGCTATCCACCTCCCCTTCCTATGTGAGGCTCCACTGTCCCTTCTCTATTCCCCAAGCAAATGTAACTTTGGCTGCTAGAGCTCACACCATCTGCCCCTTTAGAATGATGTGTGCACCACATCATTTCTGCTAGTTACAGTTCCTTTGTGTTTTTTTGTCACTTGCCTCACTATAGACAATACACAAAGGGTGACAACACTATTTCACTTATTGCATGTCTCTAAAACTGGTTATAATGGGTGGAAGGATATGTTTATTTGGGAAAAAGATGCATCCTCTCTTTTATAATTCCAGTGATGGGCCTAATCTGGGCTCAAGCCACAAAGTTTGTATTTTGATCACAAATCTCCCCAGATTAGATAGTGTTTGGATCCACAATTTTGTTTTTCCTTATTGTAGGGATAAGAGATAGTCCTAGATTTAAAAACCATCCTTCCCTGAGTCTAGGAGTGTCTGGATCCAGGATTTGTATTCTGGACCAACTTGAATGTAAATCATATTAAATTACTTGCATAGCATTCTTCAGCAGTAAACCAGGTGAGCGGGAGGGAGAGAGGTGCGCACCCAGCCGTCAGCATAGCAACTTCACTTTACTGCAAAGTTAATCTGAGTCAAAGTTTGGTGGCTGACAAATAATTAGTAAGCACATAACAGTGAGCCATGCATTCTGATTGGGGGAAGCCTGGAAGGAGACTAATATTTTGCTCTGCTGTTGCAGCTATTAATTTTTCTACACATTCCTACTTTTATAGATCACCAGTCATGGTTTATCACCTATTAAGTCTGAGAAATAGGTCAGTGCTTCATTTAGTGACCAGATCGTTAATGGATTTACAATGCTTATATAAATCTGTTAACTAACAATTGAGCCAGTTGTTTATTATTGGTTATGTAGATTTGTGCACTTTACACAACAGTGAAAAATGAAAAGCAAAATTAAAAGGAAACTGTGCAACTTGAGGAATGAAGGAGGGGCTTTCAGTTACAAAAGTAATTTAAAATTAATTAAAATATTTTGAGGATCCTGTTTAAGCCTCTAACCTATGACTTCCTCAGGACTCAGGGTTGTTTAACACCATGTCATCTAACCCTGTGCTGAGAATAGCCTCCGTTGTTTCCAAATAACCAGCCATGCTAATGCTGACCTATCATAGACAGATCTTGCGAGGTGTTATTTGTTAATGTTTGCATAGGGCTTTGGCATTTTCCAATGAAAGGAGATATAGAAGTGCAAATTAATAACAGTATTTAATTTATAGTTATATAATAATTACTAGAGATGACCATAATAATTTTGGGTGGGTCATATCCTGCTCCGTGCTGCACAGATGTGCTAGGTATGGAAGAAAGCAGCATGGCATAAGTCTGTTCTTATTTACATAATGTATCATTGTTCAGAGGCATGGCCAGGCCTACGACTAGCTAATGTGCTGCTTTTTTTCTCTGTGTCATCCTTGCGCCGAGGCCATGCTAATCTTCTCTGTATCGTTCCAATGTTAGTATATGTGCTGCCAATGCTGAGGACATCAGTGGCTGCTAGCAGTATGACAATGCTCCTTCTCCTAGTTATACCTGGAAATGCTTCACCCCCAACCCATTTTATCTTGTGCTAACCAATTTCAGGCCAGATATGCAGCTGGCACCACTCCCCTCCCCCAGCACAGCCACAATTGTTAAAGCCAGGATTTCACCCTATATAAGAGATGAGCCTACATTTCCCAATTGCTCTGAGATTCTATAGCTGTATCCACATTGCTAAAATTGAGACCAACTGGTACATCTCTCCACTGGTGGTAGAAACAACGGAGGCTATTCTCAGCACAGGGTTAGATGACATGGTGTTAAACAATCCTGAGTCCTGTCTAAACCACAGCCTCCACTGGAAATGAATTACACACCCAATTTTTCCAAATGCAGGGAGGACCATTTGTTAGGGCAGGTATTCTGCTGTTAGATTTACAGATAATACCGTCTAAGGCCTGAAAAGCCTTAGCTCATTTGGTCTGACAAATTGAATTTTGCAGGACAATTCCCTACATTTTCAATAATGTCTTGTCTTATCTGCTTTACATAGCTCCAGGGAAAGGGCTTCGAGTACTTGCAGTCTATTCTAATGACTAATTACTCGAAGAATGCTTTTATTTTTGTCCAATCTAAACTTTTTAGTTTTCAGCAATTCTTTCTTGTCATAACTTCTTATATCATTGTCCTCTTTCTTCAATTATATTATTTCCTTGATGACATTTAGCTATTCTCCCCCCACCCCCCTTGCATTCTCATTCTTCACCCCCTTCCCAGCTCATTGTTTTCTACATCCCTAGACCTGTATGGGTAGCAGAACATTTCCACTTGTTATCTCTTCCTCTGTCTGCTTGGCCCTTTTGCCCCATTGTAGCCCCAAATCAGTTACTCATCTCTAACTAACACATGCACATTTGCTATTTCTGATCCTTATAATTGTCCTTAGTTCATTATTTATGAATATATTTCTGATATACAGTGCAATTTCCCTTCTTTTTCCCATTCCCAATCCTCCTTATATATACACACACTATAGCAGGGGTAGGCAAACCTATGGCACGCGTGCCGAAGGCGGCACGCAAGCTGATTTTCAGTGGCACTCACACTGCCCGGGCCCTGGCCACCAGTCCAGGGGCTCTGCATTTTAATTTAATTTTAAATGAAGCTTCTTAAACATTTTAAAAACCTTATTTACTTTACATGCAACAATAGTTTATTATAGACTTATAGAAAGAGACCTTCTAAAAACGTTAAAATGTATTACTGGCACGCGAAACCTTAAATTAGAGTGAATAAATGAAGACTCGGCATACCACTTCTGAAAGGTTGCTGACCCCTGCACTATAGCCTCTCACTAGAATTCCAGTTATCTATTTTAAACCATTTTAGACAAATATTCAGCTAGTGACCCACTTCCCAAAACCACCACCAATTGTTATGTATCCAATTAATGGATTTGTATGGCAAATTAAAGTTCAGGAAATTTGACCTGGTGCTACACAACAGTTTGATTTCAGAAACTAGAACAATATAAAAATCAACATGGCACACATTAAATGGATTAAAAACTGGCTGACTGATGTAATTTTATGGGGGAGGGAGATCATCACCGAGTGGGTGTATTTCTAGTGGAGTTCCACAGAGATTAGTTCTTGGCCCAACAATATTTAACATTTTTATCAGTGACTGGGAAGAGACCATCAAATCATAACAGATACAGTTTGCGGATGACACAAAGATTATAGGGAGTGGCAAATAATGAAGAGGACAGGTCACTGATACAGAATGATCTGGATTGCTTGGGAATCTTGGGGCAAGCAAACAATATGAGTTTTAATATGGCTAAATGTGCACATACACATATAGGAACAAAGAATTCAGGCCATTCTTACCAGATGGGGGACTCTATCCTGGGAGGCATTGATTCTGAAAAAGACTTGGGGGTCATAGTGGATAATCAGTTCATCCTCATGAGAGCTGTGATTTAACCCCCTCCAAAACACTTCCAGTATGCCCCATCTACTGTACCAAAACACACTTAATCCAAACTCTTCAATCTTCCTCTTCAGCTTTGTTCTTGTCAGCTTGCACTATAATGAAGAAAATAAAACAGGTACTGGCAATCTCACAACTAACCTGTACAAAGAGTTTGAGAGCTGAGGTAGGAGCAGTCACAGATCATAATTACCACAGCAGCAGACTATATATAGCCTCCAAAATCTTGGTATAGTCAATGGCACCAGTAGTACCTGTTTGGGAGAGAAAAAGATCTTATCACAGGTTTACAATGAGAAAAATAAAAGTTCCTTGTTTATCTTGTGTGTATGCGGTTCAGCTAAATCTGTCTGTGCATGATCAGGCAATGTCTGCCACCTGGTTTCATAGATTTTAAGGCCATAGGGGACCACTACTATGATCACCTAGTTAGAATAGTGAATAATATAACTTTTTATTCAGACACTTTATTTTATCACCGAGACTACAGGATATTGTCAGAGTGACATTTCCAGAAATATAAACTAACATGTGTCAGCACTTTGCTGAACCGGGGCTCCAGTTTTTTAAATCTTGACCAAGGTCTCCAATAGAGAGAGAATACAGTGTGTATGATCCCTTCATGGGAGGCTGCATTTGAACACAACTGCTTCTGAAGCTTGGGGGTGGAGGAAGATAGTGGGGGAAATTCTATTCTTCAAGTCAAGGTGCAATAGACAGAAATCAAGTTATAGCAAATGCAACTTACATACAATCGCAATAGAATGTAAAGAGCAAACTGGAACATAAGAATTACTCCTTAATAAACTGAAAACTTGAGAAAGGATATACTGAATACCAGGTTATACAGCAGAACCATCATCTGTCTTTACCATTTTTAATGCCAAACTTTGTATCCATCACAACCACTGTAGCTTAGACTGAACAAAACCTTTTATTAATATGGGGTCTGATTCTGCAACTCTTAGGGCCTGTCTTCACTTCAAAGTTAACTGAAGTCATAACTTGAGTTAAGGGTTTTTGTGTGTGGATGGGACTCGTGTTAGGTGCTACACTCAAGTGTAGTGGCACTTTTAATTCAAGTTGGCTAGCCCATAAGGAGGTATAGGTTAAAGCTTAAGTTAACACAATTGATCTGTGGGTAACATGACCACTCTGTAGTGTGGACTCAGGCTAGCTCCATTTGAGTGCTGCTAAACCTCCAGTGTCTTCCTATAGTTCCCTGCATGTGCCCAAAGGACAGACAAGTTATCTCACAATTCACTGGGAAAGAATTCATAGAATAGCTCACATACTGCAGTGCAAAGAACCATGGGATGTGCCCCCAGAAATCTTAGTGCCACATATGAATAACTGCAGTGCCGGTATGGACAAAGTAGCTTGAATGTTATTTCTCAGCATGGCTGCTCTCACTCCAGCTAGCTAACTTGAGAAGAGTAACTTGAATGTAGATAACTGAAGTTAACTCTGCATTTAGGACATACCCTTATAATCAATATTATTAATTTATGCAATCAGACCCTTTGAAGTTCATGGAATACTAATGTAAGTAAATGCTATTGAAGATAAATAAGTGTTGCAGAATCAAGACTATAATCTAATTTCTTGTAGAAAAGCTTTAGCGCTTTGACTTCAATGAAGATTTTGCCAGAATAAGATGTACATGATTAGCTCTTTGCAGGATAAATTGAATCTATTCTGATGGTGTGAAACTGAAAAATTCTCAAGGAACTAGATTTATATTGTCTCTCAAACTAAAGTCATCAATAAAAAATAGCACAGCATGAAGCACAACGGGGCCCTGATCCGGGCCTTTGAGTGAAATTAAAATATTGATATTAAATAACCAAACTCAAAGTAGACAACAAAGCATGGCACCATTAAGAAGAATTTGCACAACTGGCCCTATACATTCCTGAGCCTTTGCTTTTTGTTGTATATCAGACAAAAGTGATTGCAAAACCATGGCTGAAATATCTTGGATGCTAGAACATAAGAACAGCCTTACTGGGTCAGACCAAAGGTCCATCTAACCCAGAATCCTGTCTTCCGACAGTGGCCAATGCCAGGTGCCCCATCATCAAGTGATCCATCCCCTGTCGCCCATTCCTAGCTTCTAACAGTAACAGAATGAAAACACAAAATTTCAGTTGAAAAACTCTAGATGTTTTCACTTTTGTGTCTGCTCAACAAAATGAAAAATAGTTACAAAAAAAAAAAAGACTTCTGAAGCACGAAAACCCATCTGAACCTAAAAATAAAGAACCACAAATTGTATAGTTAACTAATGGAGAAATAAATAAATATCCTGTTGTCAGGCAGAGAGAAGAATCAGACAGATGATACATAAAGCCCTTTTAAAATGGTTAAATTAGGCTGTCTAGTTTCATTCTGAGAAACATTAAAATACAGTACAATGCAACTTGTGTTACTTTTGCAGTTAATATTAACCCATTGAGGATAAACACACAAAACATGCTTATCTCCCAAAACTGTTCACAACTAAGTAAAAAATATTAGTTGCAACAGAACTCAAGATGCAATCTAAATTTAAAGAGAGCGAAGCTTAGAAAGTTAAAATTAAAAAGACTGGGTGGGGCAGTTTATATCCTCCTTCCTCTTTTTAATTAACAGCACTCTACCTTCTATTTTATTTACTCTTTTCTTCAACCTGCCCTTCCCCAGTTTGATGTGCCATTCCTTATGGAGTAGATTTTGTCTGACAAGCAGGATAAAGGTTGTTGAGGACTTTCTGATAACACAGAAGGAGAAAACTATTATGTGGCACACTCACTACACTTTACTAATCACAAGTCCTAAGGCAAATACCTACCTCACCCTTCACAATTTTATTACCATCTCCAACATCTGAGGCAACTGGACACTTAAAGTGAATGGCAAAGGTCACATAGACTTAAGTGGCACACAATCAGTTAACACCAAGCAACAGTGTATGTTGAAGTCCACATCCATGACAGAACTCTGAATCAAGCAGCTGGAAGACATGTTATTAGAGAGAGACCCTGACCACACTGTGCTTGTGTTTGAAACCATTTTTACACACTAGTATAAACTAATACAATTCTAACGATATGGCTAGTGCCCACATTTATCATTATTACAAACTGTTCCAACTATTTTAAGAAACTACAGTCTACCTAGCATGGTTGTTAAAAAGAAACAACTTAACTATAACAGACAGGGAAAAAGTGACATAACTCTACTGGCAACAAATAGGTTGGAAACAGTTGTCAAGGATGTTTCTGGTATACTTTAAAGGTCTGCCAGCAGTACAAATATATAGGGCCCTACCAAATTCATGGTCCATTTTGGTCAATTTCATTATCATAGGATTTTAAAAATTGTAGATTTCATGATTTCAGCTATTTAAATCAGAAATTTCACAGTATTGTAATCGTAGGGGTCCTGACCCAAAAAGGAGTTTGGGGGGGGGAGGGGGATTTGCAAGGTTATTGTGTGTGTGGGGGGTACTGTTACCCTTACTTCTGCGTGGCTGCTGGTGGCAGCACTGCCTTCAAAGCTGGGCAGCTGGAGAGTGGCAGTTGCTGGCTGGGAGCCCAGCTCTGACGATAGAGCTGCTGCCAGCAGCAGCACAGAAGTAAGGATGGCACGGTATGGTATTGCCACCCTTACTTGTGCGCTGCTGCTGGTGGGGCACTGCCTTCAGAGCTGAGTGCCTGGCCAACAGCTGCCAATCTCCAGCTGCCCAGCTCTGATGGCAGCAGTGCACAAGTAAGGGTGGCAATACTGTGACCGCCCCCCCCCCCGCAACTCCCTTTTGGGTCAGGACCCGCAATTTGAGAAATGCTGGTCTCCCCTGTGAAATCTGTATAGTATAGGTAAGACCCTACCAAATTCATGGCCTGAAAAATGCATCATGGACTGTGAAATCTGGCTTCCCCCTGTGAAATCTCATCTTGTGTATGCTTTTACCCTTTACTAAGCATTTTTCATGGCCGTGAATTTGGTAGAGCCCTACAAATATTCGGTGAACCTTCAGGATTAAACAAAGACTGTGAATGGCTATCCAACTACAGAAGCAGTTTCTCCTCCCTTAGTGTTCACACCTCAACTGCTAGCAGAGCACCTCACCCTCCCTGATTGAACTAACCTCGTTATCTCCATACTGATTTATACCTGCCTCTGGAAATTTCCATTACTTGCATCTGAAGAAGTGAGGTTCTTACCCACAAAAGCTTATGCTCCCAATACTTCTGTTAGTCTAAAAGGTGCCACAGGACCCTCTGTTGCTTTTTACAGATTCAGACTAACACGGCTACCCCTCTGATACTTGACATCATGCAAGGCACTGCATTTAGCCATACGGAATGGAAATCTATCAACCTCATGAAGAAACTTGCACAAATACAGACAGATATCATCTTCCTTTCCAAATGCAAACAGATGGACATCATACCAAATGGACTGAAGGTGAAAAATCCATTGCTATCTATATACTGCACAGACCACAGTGAGAGATTATGCCATACACTATCCAAGAAAGTGAGGAACCACCTGATCAGCATCCTATACAGCAAACAGAAAAACATCAAGAAAGAGCTCTCCAACCTGGAGACATTTCATAAATAACCAACCCTCCACACAAATGGACTTTACTAAAATAAGACAGGAGATCTACATTACACACTTCACCTCTCTATAAAGAAAAAAGGACTGTAAGCTGTCTAAAATCCTACCTGCCACATGGGGCCACAACAGGGGTACCCCTAACTCACCCAGCAATATCATCAATTTATCCAGTTACACACTCAACCCAGCAGAAGAGTTTGTCCTATCTCGGGGACTCTCTTTTTGCCCCAGCACCCTACGAACATGATACAGTTCTGCGGTGATCTGGAAGCCTACTTTCGCCACCTCTGACTCAAAGAATACTTTCAGGATAACATTGAACAGCGCACTGATGCACAGATACCCTCCCACCAACAACACAGGAAGAAGAACTCTACATGGACTCCTCCTGAGGGTCGAAATGACAGTCTGGACCTATACATAGAATGCTTCCGCCGATGTGCACAGGCAGAAATTGTGGAAAAACAACATCGCTTGCCTCATAACCTAAGTCGTGCAGAACACAATGCCATCCACAGCCTCAGAAACCACCCTGACACTATCATCAAAGAGGCTGATAAAGGAGGTGCTGTTGTCATCATGAACAGGTCTGACTACCAGAAGGAGGCTGCCAGACTACTCTCCAATACCAAATTCTACAGGTCACTTTCCTCAGATCCCACTGAGGAATACACTAAGAAACTGCACCATCTACTCAGGACACTCCCTACACTAACACAGGAACAAATCAACATACCCTTAGAGCCCCGACTGGGGTTATTCTATCTACTACCCAAGATCCACAAACCTGGAAATCCTGGACGCCCCATCATCACAGGCATTGGCACTCTCACTGAAGGACTGTCTGGATATGTGGACTCCCTACTCAGACCCTACACCACCAGCACTCCCAGCTATCTCCGTGACACCACTGATTTCCTGAGAAAACTACAATGTATTGGTGATCTTCCAGAAAACACCATCCTAGCCACCATGGATGTAGAGGCTCTCTACACAAACATCCCCCACACAGATGGAATACAAGCTATCAGGAACAGTATCCCTGATGATGACACAGCACAACTTGTTGCTGAGCTCTGTGACTTTATCCTCACGCACAATTATTTCAAATTTGGTGACAATATATACCTCCAGACCAGTGGCACTGCTATGGGCACCCGCATGGCCCCACAATATGCCAACATTTTTATGGTTGACCTGGAACAACGCTTCCTCAGCTGTCGTCCACTCACGCCCCTTCTCTACCTACGCTACATTGATGACATCTTCATCATCTGGACCCATGGGAAGGAGACCCTGGAAGAATTCCACCATGATTTCAACAGCTTCCACCCCACCATCAACCTCGGCCTGGACCAATCTACACGGGAGGTCCACTTCCTCGACACCACAGTACAAATAAGCGATGGCCACGTTAACATCACCCTATACCGAAAACCCACCGACCGCTATGCCTACCTTCATGCCTCTAGCTTCCATCCCGGACACACCACACGATCCATCGTCTACAGCCAAGTGTTGAAGTACAACCGCATCTGCTCCAACCCCTCAGACAGAGACCAACACCTACAAGATCTTCACCAAGCATTCTCAAAACTATGATACCCACACAAGGAAATAAAGAAACAAATCAACAGAGCCAGACGTGTACCCAGAAACCTCCTGCTACAAGACAGGCCCAAAAAAGAAACCAACCGAACTCCACTAGCCATCACCTACAGTCTTCAGCTTAAACCTCTCCAACGCATCATCAGTGATCTACAACCCATCCTGGACAATGATCCCTCGCTTTCACAGACCTTGGGAGGCAGGCCAGCCCTCGCCCACAGACAACCCACCAACCTTAAGCATATTCTCACCAGCAACCACACACCGCACCATAACAACTCTAACTCAGGAACCAACCCATGCAACAAACCTTGATGCCAACTCTGCCCACATATCTACACCAGCAACACCATCACAGGACCTAACCAGATCAGCTACAACATCACCGGCTCATTCACCTGCATGTCCACCAATGTTATATATGCCATCATGTGCCAGCAATGCCCCTCTGCTATGTACATTGGCCAAACTGGACAGTCACTACACAAGAGGATAAATGGACACAAGTCAGATATCAGGAATGGAAATATACAAAAACCTGTAGGAGAACACTTCAACCTCCCTGGCCACACAATAGCAGATGTAAAGGTAGCCATCTTACAGCAAAAAAACTTCAGGACCAGATTCCAAAGAGAAACTGCTGAGCTCCAGTTCATTTGCAAATTTGACACCATCAGATCAGGATTAAACAAAGACTGTGAATGGCTATCCAACTACAGAAGCAGTTTCTCCTCCCTTGGTGTTCACACCTCAACTGCTAGCAGAGCATCTCACCCTCCCTGATTGAACTAACCTCGTTATCTCCATACTGATTTATACCGGCCTCTGGACATTTCCATTACTTGCATCTGAAGAAGTGAGGTGCTCTGCTAGCAGTTGAGGTGTGAACACCAAGGGAGGAGAAACTGCTTCTGTAGTTGGATAGCCATTCACGGTCTTTGTTTAATCCTGATCTGATGGTGTCAAATTTGCAAATGAACTGGAGCTCAGCAGTTACCCACGAAAGCTTATGCTCCCAATACTTCTGTTAGTCTTAAAGGTGCCACAGGACCCTCTGTTGCTTTTTACAGATTCAGACTAACACGGCTACCCCTCTGATACTTGATTGGTGAACCTTGTTACATATAGAGAAAGTAGGACCTTAACTTTATTCTGAAATGGGGTAAAAACCTTGGACATCTTCAAAAGTAGTATGGGGTTGCAATTAGAAGAAACATTTGTTTGTGGGAGGGACTCAGGGAGGAGGAAGGAGCTGGGGAATATTGGAGTGTCTCAAGAAGTGAGATAAGGCTAGAAACTTACCAGAGGCCACAGCAGGTATGTCTACACAGCAATTAATAACCTGCAGCTGGCCTAAGCCAGCTGACTTTGTCTAAGGGGCTCTGGTTAGGGGCTGTTTAATTGTGATGTAGGTGTTCAGGCTTGGGTTGCAACCTGAGCTCTGGGACCCTCCCACCTCACACGGTTCTAGAGCTGAGTTACAGCCTGAGCCCAAATGTCTACACCACAATTAAACAGCCTCTGAGCCCAGTCCAGGTGAGCCAGTCAGCTGGCATGGGCCAGCCCTGGGGTTTGAACTGCAGTGTAGACATACCCAGAGAGGAAGAAAGGAATGGAATCAATATTAGGAATAGGAAGAAGGTGGATCCTTATTTAATTTAATCTAAATGGTATGGGTTCAGATCAGGGTATGTAATAAGATTCAAGGCTCTTATTTTTTTCTAACCAATTTGCCCATCCTGATTTTCAATCCCCAGGCAATATTCACAGAGTAGAAGCCTCTAGCAATGTAACAGCAACACTAGGCTACAAGTACCATCTCTGCATATCTTAGTGTTACTTGTCCTTGAATTTTAGCTTGGTGTATGCTGCATCCTTGAGGATGAATTTTCTGTTGGGATTTGGAATGTCATTAGAACCATACTAATGAATCTATGGCCTCCTAGGAGATCAGAACTATCATTATGCTGCATATCAGGCCACTTGGTACTTTACCATAACAAGTGGTTTATAACTCAGATCTTCCTGCTAAAATGCACTAGGGTCCATATGATTTGAATGAAACGAGAGGCTACTTTTATTGTTAACAGTTTTGGTGCTTATGACACACAGTTAATCCATGCTAGTTCCATCCAGTAGAGGCCAATGGTATACACACATTAGCCCAGTCATTCTCAGGGGTTTGCCCTGAACTTTTTCTAATGCTCTGGAGAATGAAGGATTCAGAGCCCAAACAGTGGCTACTAGAAAGTAAGGTTGTCTGACTCATTCTCTTAGAAAGAGGTTAGCAGAAAATTTTTTTCCACAAACCAATTCATTGCAATATTATTGTTAGCCTCACTGAATACTAACAGCTGAATCTGTGACAAGCTTCAGAACTGTGGCAGACATGTTTGCAATTATACACGAAAAGCCTTTGGCTAACGTGGAGGAATGGATCCCTCTTCATTTTCAATAAAATTGCATTGCATTGCCTGATTCCTTAAGAGGATTCTGTACTCTTGCACACCATTGATTCAGTATAACTAGGGCCCTACCAAATTCATGGCCATGAAAAACGCGTCATGCACTGTGAAATCTGACCTCTGCTGTGAAATCAGGTCTTTTGTGTACTTTCACCCCTTTACTATACAGATTTCACAGTGGAGACCAGTGTTACTGTTACTCAGACTGGGTGTCCTGTCCCAAAAGACGGGTCGGGGGGGGGGGGGATTGCAAGGTTATTGTAAGAGGGTCATGATATTGCCACCTTTACTTCTGTGCTGCCTTCAGAGTTGGGTGGCCAGAAAGTGGCAGCTGCTGACCAGCAGCAGCGCAGAAGGAAGGGTGGCAATACCATATCATGCCATCCTTACTTCTGCACTGCTGCTGCCGCTGCCCTTAACCAATGTTTTATATTGTGATGTTCCTTGATGGCCCATCTGATTTTCATAGTCCTTCTGGATGGACGGCGGGATGATCCCTGTACCTAGGTTCACAAGTTCAGAGCAAACATTTTCAAAGTTATAAAGCAAAACTTACATATTTTCTTGTCATGTCACTATTCCAGGCTATACGTGATATTAATGCATGCAGCACTTACAAGCATCCCATAAAGTCCAAACACTAAATATTATTAGAAGACTAATACCTATTATGAGCAAAACTAGCATACAGGTGAACTGGTCTGGTCTCGAGCTATGGATTTGTTAGCTCTTACCTAATGCCTGTAAGAGAGGCATCGAGAGCTGGCATCATGCCTGTCAGCATCACATTTTGATACGCCACAAAATCTTAAAACAGACAGAGATAAACTGTTTCCATGTTGTCTTATAGCATGAATGTTGTTCTGAAATATATTCTCTTCTGGAGGCTTATTTAGTTGGGCTAACAATCTCACACTATTGAATTACCTTTTTTTTAAGTGGTCTCCAATGTGTAAAAGGCCAACATTGGCTAAAGACAGATTTCTAAAACAATGTAGAGTTTTCATTTGAGCGTAGAGCCTTGTCATTATTTGTTCACTTTGGAAACATTTCCTTCTTTATTATGTGACGGACAATAGTTACAAACAATACCTTGTTCTGAACCAGCGTGTTTTTAGTACACAAAAGCATCCCACTCATCTGCGACCTTCCAGGACTACTAGTACTGAAATACACACAAGCTTAGGTCCATCTTTACATGAGAACACTGGGCTAAGATTTATGTGGTGCAAACAACTCCAAGCACAACTTCAGGTGGTGTTTTTCAGGAAAGCCTGTAGGTTCAGATAAAGCCCGAAGCGTCAGAGTCTTTCCAGTTTTTAGGTGGCAGACACTTTTACATTTGAATTTTATAACTTCACAAAGCACATTCATTCATTAATTTACAAGCAACCTAAGATTTTTATAATGCAATTTGGAAATCAAATTTCAGCCATTTCTGATAATTTTTATGATACTACTACCTTGAAGGCTAATGACAAAGATTGAAATAGAATGAGTCCATCTTAAAGAGTAGTTGGGTCAGATTCCTTATCTGTAATATGTGAAAAATAATATTCACCCCTTAGCAGAGTTATACTGAGGATCCAAAGGTTAAATGCTTGTTTGTCTCTCTGAAAATCATTGTGGAAGTGCTAAATAATAGTATTAAGATCATGTCTTAGTGCCTGAAGTATGTGCTTAAAGCACACCTTTAGGTGCTTTACTGAAAAGGAATGCTTTCCTAAGTCAGGGCTTTAAGTTATGAAATCAAGCATTTGAAAATTTGGAAATGCCAGATTCAAAGTTATCTGTGCCATTTTAATTCAACTCCTATGTGTATTATGATACAGTCTTTAATTACATGATCACACACTACTTTTTCCAAAAGACTTCTGCCTCAGTTAACCCTGTGGAACTACTTGAATGCTTAAATTTAAATACAATTAAGTCTTTGCAGGATTGGGGCCTTACTTTGGAGGCATTCCCCTTGCTTTCAAAGGGATTACACATGGGTAAGGTACTGCTCAGTTTAAGTAACAGTAGAAGAATTATGGGTAAGGTACTGCTCAGTTTAAGTAACAGTAGAAGAATTATAGAACCAGATTTTTAGGTGTCTAAATACCTTTAAAAATCTGACCCTTAATATCTAATTTATTTATAGTTGTAACCCTGTTTGCCTATGTAGTATAGTGCAGTACTTAATATGGAATTGGCTGTAGGCAAAGAAAAAAAAAGTTGAGCTGTTTTGAATTCAGGATTGTAGATGGGAGGATCAAGTGAGAAATACCATGATCTAAAAAAGAACCAAGAAACATTTAAGCAATATTATTTTGGGACATCTAAGCTAATCTTCAGCTACTTAAGGTGTGGCTGGAAAACCATACTGCTCACATAACAGTTTGGACAGGATATTGCTTTTTTGTAGGACAGCTAGGGTTCCTGAGAGAATGTGATTTTAAAAGATGTTAATACTTGAGAAAATTAGACCTTTATAAGGTCAATGACACTAATGGTGAAAAACAGAGATAACATGTATTTAAAACAAAAACCCACATTTTCTTATATGTGCAACTGACAGCATCAAGCTCACTAGAAATGGAGTTTGAAAAATCTAATTTAGTTTCCACAGGCACCACCTATATTTTTTCTTTACTTTGTTTATTTCAGGGTAGATGTGATTTAAATCACTAGTCAGGAAGACTCAATTTAATCATGGATTTCTACATAAAAGTGCATTCTTGTTGGTTGTTATAACCTTAATACATATTCTTCATAACTCAGATAGATGTAGGTTTCATTTTTAGAAGATACACACTATACATTTTTAAACTAATTTACTTTGAAAACTTTTCAGATTAATTTTACCACTATATCAGAAAACGAATGATTGTTTAAGTTATTTCATTTACCAAAGGTAATTGAAGCAGATATTTATGAAGTCATTGGGAGGTGAAGTATCTCCAATTCAACCGGTTAATCATTAATATTTGGAGGATTTTCTTACCATGCTGTATTAGGAGGAGAACATCACCAGACAGACATTTAAATTGTTTTATTTAACTAAAACAACAATGTTATGTATTCTGGATTTTTTTCTTCAACAGCAAACATATAATATTTTAACAAAACAAGCATATGAATTTTTGAATTTAAACATTTAAGTTTCTTAAAATCAGGTTTGTTTGTTAAAAATGTTTTTTAACTAAAATAGTTAAATGAAATATTAAAAACAAAACAAAACAAAAACCTAAATCAACTATATCAGCCAGGTCAACATGGGAAACTTAAAATATTGGCTTCTGCAGCTAACTCAGTCGTCCTCACCTTCATTTTCCTGTGTGTTCATAATCTGGAAAAGAAAAACAAACTTTCCTGCTTTTTCAGGTCCCAAACTATTTCTCAATTTGGAATGAATTAGTCCAAAGGAAGAAAATATTCTTTCTAAACCCGCAGAAGAAGCTACTGCTGTTAAAAGTGAGATTATCACTTCAACAGTCTCTGAATCCAAGTGCTTATATGACTTCCACCAGTTCACTGGTGTGACTTTCTTTAAAACATCATCATCCACGAAAGCTTATGCTCCAATACATCTGTTAGTCTATAAGGTGCCACAGGACTCTTTATTGCTTTTTACAGATCCAGACTAACACGGCTACCCCTCTGATACATGATGTGACTGAAACACTATCATTGGCAGATAACTCTGAAACTATAGAAAATGACAGTGATCTTGAAGGGGGATAGTCTTCAGAATCCTGTATGTTGAGGATGGATTCTCAAACAAAATAAGTGAATGCAGTTATTTAATTATTATTACCATGCTGCTCATTTAGTATTACTCATTGCATTCCCTGACACTCAATACTACTTTAAAGGTGAAATTGTAAAAGGAAGATCTGCCTATTTCAGCTATTTATTTTTTATCACAACTGCATCTAAAATGATAGTACTATAGAGTAACAACTATATTTTTTGCTCAAACATATGAATTCAAGACTAGTTCAGAAGGAAGATAGGCAGCCCTTAAGAAAGAAGTATGAAATAGAAAAGTTTACCACCCTGAAAATCCTGCATGTTCAGACATGTTCCTTCCATTATCTTCAACGCAGTTGCCTCCTGAGAAGGAACATGTTTCATGATGTTGTTTCATTTGGGCAACCAGGCCTTGCATTTCTTTGTTGCACTGTTTGTATTTTGCATGCATGCCTGTCTTACCCACAGGTAAAGGAACTTCATTAAAATATTCCCAAACTGGGTCTCTTTTATGGCCTGCTGCCATGATAGGTTTTCCCTTCTAGTGAGAGAATGGTATGGTAGAACTCAAATCAATGAAGGCTACACTCAGAAAGACCTCAAGACTTCTGGAATATGCTGCTCAAACAGTTTCACTTTGTTTCTACTTCCTGTCCCTCCCTTCTCACATTTATCTCCAGACTTCTTCTACTTGTCCAGATTTATTCCACCCCCAACAATCTTCTATTCATTGAACTTTTTGAAACTTTGCACTTTTACAGAGAGGTAAAGGATTTACTCTGTGTACACAAATTAGCCATGGGATAATAGGGTTGAGGTCTGTTATTTCTCACCTCTATTATTTATTTATTTAAAAAACATTTTTGTTATTAACAAGCATGTTATCTCTGGAGACAAATCCACAGTTTGAGAACTGCAAAACTAAGTATCTCTGATGGTATCTTCTAGACTGAGCATTGAGTCCCATTGGGTAGATAGAAAGAGTAACCTAAATAATCTATACAGAAGCCCCTGGAGCCCCAAAAATTGGGTCCCTAATCCATGAACTATTGGAACTCATTTACAAAACTTTTCTTAAATATTACATGAATATATTCTCATACTGTAGAATTAGAATTTATAATCCCTATTCCATGAGGAGATATCTTTGAGCTATAATTTATCTTAAAACTCTTTAGGTTTTTTCCTCAAAAAGCATTTTATGAAATAAAATCCAATTTAAATAAAAAAAAATCCATTTAAAAAAAAAGATCTTTGATTTTTATCCACCCTGGTTCATTTCATTCACATGCAATAACAGATATACCCAAATCAATTTTACTTTTTAGTAAGTTTCTAATCAGTTTCAATTTTATTATTTCTTTAATAGAAACATTTCTGTTTTTATTATGGGGCAATGTAAAAATATTTTGTTTTGTTACACACAAAACAGATCTTGGAACTAAACTGACTTGACAATGACCCTTTAAAATGGGTCTCCTATAAGAACACAGTAGAGACAGTATCCTGCTCTTTCAACAGTTTCATCCACAGATATTACATTTGTTAACTGGGTAGGTAAATGTAATGCCTATATGGCAAGGCAAGAGTACAAACCTAATATGATAGCTATCTAAAATTTGTGTTCCCTTCCCTTGGGATCAATATGACTGGATTTCCTTTTTTTTTTTTTTTAAAGCACTAGAACAAGTTATCAAGGGAGGTTGTGGAATCATTGTCACTGGAAGTTTTTAAGAACAGGTTAGACAAACACCTGATGGTGACGGTCTAGTATAATTGATCCTGCCTCAGTGGGATGGACTAGATCACCTCTTGAGGTCCCTTCCAGTCCTACATTTCTCTGATTCTATAAAGCCCTAAATAAATCCATTTCAAAGATAACCAGAAGCTGTGCATCATTTCTCACTGTATTGACGGTGTATAAAAACAACTGCACATAGATACCATGTACACAGATAGACCTGACCTATAGTTTATTTAAATAAACTATTTCCTCCTGTGACATCACTGTTCAGCTCTTACCAAGAACTTGACAAACTCCAATAAAATGAGGGTAGCCAAAAGCTATTTCTAATGTGTTTAAGAAAAAACTAGGGCTGTCACTCGGTTAAAAAATTTAAGCGCAGTTAATCACACTGTTAAATAATAAAAGAATACCCTTAATTTAAATATTTTGGATGTTTTCTACATTTTCAAATATATTGATTTCAATTACAACACGGAATACAAAGTGTACAGTGCTCACTTTATATTTATTTTTGATTACAACTATTTGCACTGAAAAAAATAAATAATATTTTTCAATTCACCTAATACAAGTACTATAGTGCAATCTCTTTATCATGAAAGTTGAACTTACAAATGTGGAATTATGTACCAAAAACTGCATTCAAAAATAAAACAATGTAAAATTTTAGAACCTGCATGTCCAATCAGTCCTATTTCAACCAATCGCTCAGACAAACAAGTTTGGTTAAAATTTGCAGGAGATAATGCTGCCCACTTCTTGTTTACAATGTCACCTGAAAGTGAGAACAGGCGTTCGCATGGCACTGTTGTAGCCAGCACCGCAAGATATTTACGTGCCAGATGCGCTAAAGATTTACATGTCCCTTCATGCTTCAACCACCATTCCAGAGGACATGCGTCCATGCTGATGATGGGTTCTGCTTGATAACGATCCAAAGCAGTGTGGACAGACGCATGTTCATTTTCATCATCTGAATCAGATGCTACCAGCAGAAGGCTAATTTTCTTTTTTGGTGGGTTCAGATTCTGTAGTTTACGTATCTGAGTGTTGCTCTTTTTAAGTCTCCTAAAAGCATGCACCACACCTTATCCCTCTCAGATTTTGGACTGCACTTCAGATTCTTAAACCTTGGGTTGAGTGCTGTAGATTTTTAGAAATCTCACATTGGTACCTTCTTTGTGTTTTGTCAAATCTGCTGTGAAAATGTTCTTAAAACGAACATGTGCCAAATGAACAGGAGACATACAATTCTCCCCCAAGAAGTTCAGTCACAAATGTAATTAACAGATTTTTTTTAACGAGCATCCTCAGCATGTCCTCTGGAATGGTGGCCAAAGCATGAAGGGGCATACAAATGTTTAGCATATCCAGCACGTAAATACCTTGCAACGCCGGCTATAAAAGTGCCATGCGAACGCCTGTTCTCACTTTCAGGTGACACTGTAAACAACAAGCGGGCACCATTATCTCCTGCAAATTTTAATTAAACTTGTTTGTCTGAGCAATTGGCTGAAGTAGAATTGAGTGGACTTGTAGGCTCTAAAGTTTTATATTGTTTTATTTTTGAATGCAATTATTTTTGGTACACAATTCTACATTTGTAAGTTCAACTTGCATGATAAAGAGATTGCACTATAGTACTTGTATTAAGTGAACTGAAAGATATTTCTTTGTTTTTTTTTACAGTGCAAATACTTGTAATCAAAAATAAATATAAAGTGAGCACTATACACTTTGTATTCTGTGTTGTAATTGAAATCAATATATTTGAAAATATAGAAAACATCCAAAAATATTCAATAAATTTCAATTGTTATTCTATTGTTTAACAGTACAGTTTATCATGATTAATTTTTTTGAGTTAATCACGTGAGTCAACTGCCATTGACAGCCCTAGAGAAAACCAAATCAACAATGCCACAACCCTTCTGGGCTAAATTTATATATAATTAGGAGCAAAATAGGTATTTTCTGGTTGTGAATTAGAACAGCAGAGTCAAAGGGACCATTTGTGGGGACGGGGAAGCCTGGTGCCCAAGGCTTTATCTACATTAGGTAAATCAATTAGCAGAATATCAATAGATTTAACACAAATGAGCAAACACTGATTATGTTACTATGTTCCCCAATGCTGACAATGTGCAAGAGTCTTGGGTGCAATTTCTAATTTTGGGGGGTTTTGAAGCCTGAGTAGGGAGTATTGCAGATACAGCATATTCAATCCCAGCATAGGGAATGTCTTCCTTCCAGGGCCGGTGCTACCATTAAGGCAAACTAGGTGGTTGCCTAGGACACCAAGATTTGGGGGTGCCAAAAAGTGGTGCCCCCAATTTTTTTTTAAATTGTGTTCCTGGGCTGGGCTGTTGCGCGGTCGCTGCTCCACTTCTCCCGCCTCCCAGGCTTGCGGCGCCAAACAGCTGATTGGCGCCGCAAGCCTTGGAGGGGAGGAGAATTAGAGCGGGGGCAGCGTGCTTGGGGAGGAGGCAGAGCAGAGGTGAGCTGGGGTGGGGAGCTGCCGCACGGCTCCTTGGGGGGCACCTCAGGGCAGGAGGGGGAGCTGCCGCAGGGTTGGGGTGGGAGGGGTCGCAAGGTGGAAGTTTCGCCTAGGGTGCAAAACTTCCTTACACCAGCCCTGCTTCCTTCACTCATTCCTTAAAGCCTATACTATATATTGGGGAATTTTATAGAATCCCCACTGTACTACTACTGGTTCTGCTGAATTTTAAACATGGTTTAGGTTTAATTAATATGGTGGATCAGTGGTTGCACCAAAGGTGTTTTTTTCTCTTCACGGGTAGAATAGGACCCTAGGTGGGTGGTGGAGAAGAGAAAGAGTGCCTCACTCGATTCAATAGTGAGCACGCCAGCAACCTGGGAAGAGGCATTTGTAGACTCTGGATGAATCTCCATGGAGTTCTCAGGCAGGAGTGTTGGCTCTAACATAGGACAAGAAGTTTTAATTGTAAAGGTTCTGTGTGAGAGAGAATGGTGAGGCTCTGACAAAACTTATACAAAAAAGTTATAGGAAAATTGGCAAAAAAAAGTATCTCACTTTATGTGATAAATCACCATGGTCTTCCATGTCATTTTCAAGTGTCCTTAGTACTGTCAGGTTTGTGCTTCCCCAATCAGTGTATTATTATTGGAGTGGGCTATATGTCACATTTCAGTGTAACAAAACCACAAGGAATCTCAAAAATGTGTATTCAGTTATATACTTTAGTGGTTGTTACAATTTAAGCTAATTTACAGTTGAGACCATTAGTAATCACAGCTACAAATTTAGTGAGGTTTTGGTGTAAAATATAGGTTACTTGAACCATCTCCTTTTTCAGTGCCCCAGAAACAGGAAAACTGTATCCCCATCTCTTAAATCTATACTTGCATATAACTGATGTTTTCTACTGTACACAAAAGGACTAACAATTTATAGTATTTTTCAACTAAAAACATATTGAACAAAATTTTGCACCTTTAAAAACGTGGTTCTCAAGACTTATATAAATACTAATATGTAATAAAAACCAGTACTACTGATCTATTACTTCCAGCTTACCTAGCTGTCAGAATATTACATCTCTCTGGTACATGGGAACATATGGTTACATTTCTCAAACAAGCTGCTGTCCTCTCTTTTGTTGATCCTTGGATGCACAGGAAATGTTTCCAAGTAATTTTCCGTAAGCATTAAGAGTCTAGATATTGACAGCCTCCTGTCAGGTGAGGAGTATCCTCAAGTCCCAGCAACTTCAAAGGGAGTTGTGCATGCTTAGAACCTCTCAGAACCTTGCAGAATTATGCCACAAGAATAAAATCCCCCAGTGGGTTATTTTTACTAAAATTTTCTAAGGCAGATGTTGTCTTACAAAGTAAATTTAACTTGAAACACACACTTTAAACAGTGACCTTTATGCTGGAGAAGGCTTTCAAGTATATCAAACATACCTTTACATTTTTTATTTTTCTGGCCCTGTTTGCAAGTTATTTAAATTATGTTCTTAAGATGGCTCCTTTTTCCTTCTTACCTGATCTACCAGTGAGAATATGATACTGACTCTGACAGACCTGATTTGAATAAAAAAAAAAAAGTGCAATCTCACTGTACAAAATTATTAACTCACTGAAGGCTAAAGCAAGAGGATGACTATGGAGGAATAAATGTACAAATATATAAAATAATAGCCTAACAAATAGAATGACGTCAAGCAAACTGCCTTTTATATAAATGTTCATAATTTCAAACATTTTTCAGTTTGAAGCCACAATTCCTTTCATCCTCTCCCCTTTTTAAAATGAATAATCTTTGTGTGCTTGGCATATTTACATTAAGCAATTAAAAAAATATCCATAAATGAGTGTGTATGTGGACTAAAGTTAAAAATATATTTACATATTCAAATTCTTTTCCCACCATTATCACTCAAGACTTGAAGAATATTTTCCCTTTGAAACAGTTGATCATATTACAACCACTTGAAACAACAACAGCTGAACCTGTTTTAAGTTTCAACACAGAATCTCAAATTATTTGAAAGTTCTGCTACTAGTCTGTTGCTAGACAGTGCATTCTCACTTTTGTGCTGGCTAGTGTTCTGAGAGCAAGGGTAAAATTTTCACACCTTTTAACACCTGACTTAAAAGTTTGAGTCTTGTTTTCAAAAGTGACTTAGGAAATTGGACTTAAAATACCTAATTGACTTAAGAGCATAAGTCCCATTTTCAAAAGTGGCTAAGTCACTTTTGAAAACAAGACAAACTTTTAAGTCAGTCAGGTGCTTTTGAAAATTTTACTCAAGTTTAATGTGGTTAACTGCAAAAATAGTTCAGTGCAAGAGTTCTATAGCTGGCCTCAACATGAAAAAAAAAAAAGGTTTGAAAATACTGAGTTCTCAAGTGTATAATATCAAAAATATGGAATCTTGAGAGTTTTTTTTTTAAATGAAAGATCTACAATTCACTTTCAATGTCTAAAGTCAAAGTAATAACTTATTTCTTGCTCCTGCCTTGTATTGTTACACGAATAAACTGACTTTTCAAGCCCCTGAATTTCTGGTATTTCTCATGGTCACACATTGCCCCTGCACAAAATAGCAAAAAAAAAAAAAAAAAAAAAAAAAAAAAATTATAAGATCTACTAGGATACTATTCTGCATAAAATTATTTCAGTAAAACATTATTATAGTGCCTATTGCTGTCCATTATCTTTGCTTGTTTAGTTGTTCACAGACCTGCTTATTTCAGTTTCTCCTGATCTTCTAAATCTGTTTCCAAAGATTCCAACTATTTCACAAGACCTTGGGTTAAAAAAAAAAAAAATTCTGTTGTGTTCATGCCCCCTTTACATCGCTCACTTATTACATCAGGCAATAAAGATAATTCATCTTCACTATTTAGGGTGCAAGCCTACTCCATTTAGTTAATTCAAGTTTTGCCATTGACTTAGAAGAAAGCAAGGTCAGGTTCCTTAGCCACGTAATTTAAGCATGTGGTCCCTGCACCCATCTGCAGACCCACTGACACCCACTGTCACGGCTGTAGGGTCTGCTAGGTAGATTGGCTTGCAGGATCAGGGCCACTGGGATTTTGCTTTAATTGGAGCCACACTAAGGTAAACATGTCAACAAAGTATTTGACAAGCTTCAAATCATAATAATATTAAAGGAAAATTAGTCACAGGTTTTATGGTATTTAACCTTTCATTTTCTGTAGCTTTAAAATAGCCTTAGCTTGCATAAGAAGTAATGTTTTCTAAACATTGGGAAAGCATTTAGTGACTGACACAACCTATCCTTCCAATTTACAAACCACAAAAATCTATATTCTTCCAACAGCATTCTAAGAGGATGATGGAGTGGGATGCGTTTTCTACATAATCTATAAATCTCTGGGTCAGATGTTGACTGTATTTGTCATTCAGAAAAGGAGACCAATCTTTCTTTCTTTTTTTTTTTTTTTTTTTGATAGAACTGTTAGTCGTTTTGAAACAAGAAACCAAAAAGTAGATAATTAATATTGTTTTAGACAACAATTCTCCTGAAAGATTCATGCAATTTAGCCATAGGAAATTTGTCACATGAAAAGGAACGTCATGATTCGTAAGATAACACTTTGATACATCTCTGCTACCAGAAAACATTGTATTTACAATTGGATACAGTATCCTGTAAATGTAAAAATAAATATAGTCTCACTCAAACTATTAATTTCCAATCAGAACATTAAAATAACCAAGAATTTAAAAAAACATGGAGTAAGGTTTAGATACTAGCTCCAACAATAGATTCTATAACACTTAGAGGTTTTCTAAAGTGCTCCTATAAAATATAGTATTTTCTCAAAAATCAGAAAAATTTTAAAAAAACTAATATTTTGGTAAAGAAATATCTACAATATGCTTAAAAATGAACATTTTGTTTTTGTTTTAAGTTTTACAAATGCTAGACCTCATCTACTGTGGGATTTTAGCCTCTCATGTAGCTGCACTCTGACATGCCTCTACTCTAGGCTCAGTTTAGGAGTGCAGTGTAATTTACCATGTTATAAATTGCACCAATTCAAACCACATGTACATTATGAGCTTTCACTGGTGCATAAAATCCTGGTATAGATAAAGCTTCTATATTATGTATTTCACAAATACAAGTTTAAGTACTTTACTTGGTTTATATCAATACTGTTACTGAGTACAGTAAATACAAGAGTTTTGTGAGATTTATAATGCAGATACTGCATAATCTAATCCTAAATTGTTCTATTTACCACAGAAAAATATAGTAGTAGTATAGACGGGTCTACATCAAACCCAAATTTCAGATATCTAAAGGCTGAAATGGAGTTAAGTGGGTCTCCATTTTGAACTCTGATGTACAACCCATCAAACAGAGTCAAGTTTGTTTCTGTTTAAACTTTGGTGCATGGTTGTGCTATTCAGATAGATCCAGGTCAAACATATCTTCTAAAAATAAAACAAGCACCAATTTTCCACTGTTTCCCATTTAAAAAACAAATTCTGATATCTACATATCATCACTAGGATTCTTTAACAAGAAGAAAGTTCTACATTAAAAAAAACTTTAGTTCGCTAAGAGCTCAAACTTTTTTTGGGAGGGGGGGGTTTTAAAACAGAGTAAAAGTCCTAAGGCTTAATCTTATAAATCGTTATTGAAATACTATACAAATTTCCACTAACTTCAGTGGGACTATTCATGGGGGGAGGGACGGCGGAAAATCAATAAAAAAAGGGAACAAACTGCCAGTTCAATATTCGCCTACATTTATCAACTGGAAAATCATTTTTACTTTTCTTGTACCTTCCACAGTTATCAAGTTAAAAGGCCCAAGAATACACAAAGGTTGGTTACTCCTCTCCCCACTCAATTTTAGTTTATCATCCCCTTATCCTTGGAAGTCCTCAGTTCAGAGCTCTATTATTTTAAAATTTTATTCATCATACCTAGACATATGTTTGCAAAGCAAACCACAGAACCATGCTGCAGGTTTTTATTTGATTTTTAACTGGCTAAATAACTAGTTTTTCCATTTAAATGCTTTCATACTTGGATAAACCCTCATTTAGATGCTACATGCTGAATAAAATTATCTAGATCTGCTAGGGAATTATGAAGAGAATCATTCATGTCTTGACCTCTGAGAAACCTTCGAAGAGTATCTAAAGCAGTCAGAGCCTCATTTTTTGATGGCAAAGGCTGTTCAATTCCTGGAGATCCATCACCTTCATCTTCCTCTTCATCATAAACAAAGAACTCAGTTTTAACTGAAGTGCTTTCTTTGGTCCGTATCATTTCATTATTTGTGGGCATTTCACATGTTACCAAGTCATCATCCAAAGCTGCATATTCCTCCAAAGATAAGCCTTCTGGAAACTCTACCCCAGCTGCCAATGCATGTGCAATCAAATCTAAACCACTTTCAATCTCCCTGTCTGTGTCACCATTTTCCCCCGCTTGTGATTTGAATCCTGCTTCTTTGTAACTTTTAACAACAGTCTCTGGAGTTACATTCCTCCAGCATAGGTGCAACATATCAACTGCATCAAGTAGAGTCAATGTAAATTCTTTACTACCTTCTACACAGTCTACAAATTTCTTGATAAGACGATGCCTGTATTTGATTTTCAGACTTCTTATAACTCCCTGTTTCATAGCTATAAATTTGGATGATGAGCATGGAGGAAAGAATACCAGTTCAATAGACTTTAGATTCTTTACCTCTGGGTGAGCCGGGAAAGAATCAACAAAAAATACTACTCGCCGCTGCTGTGCTTGAAATCTCTCATCAAGTTTACGCATCCATTGTTCAAACACTTCTGAGGTCATCCATGCCATATCGTTTGCCTCATAATCCACAGGCAGTGACTTTATATCTTTAAAGCAGTGCGGATTTTTATTTTTGCCAATAACAAGCAAAGGAAGTTTCTCAGAGCCATCCATATTTGTACCAACCACTACAGTTATTCTCTCTCTGCTTAGCTTGCCAACAGAACAAGTTTCCCCTTTAAATGCAAAAGTATTATTAGGTAACATCCGATAAAACAATCCAGTCTCCTTTACATTAAACACATTTTTTGGCTGATAATCATTTAAATAATAAGGAAGAACATTTTGGTACCAAACAGTTAAAGTATCTGCTGTAGTAGCCACAGGTTCCATAGACTGAGATCTGAATACTAAACCATATCTTGATTTAAACCGATCAAGCCAGCCGTTACTGCACTTAAAATCACAATGTCCAAGTTTCTGAGCAAAATCATTAGCTTTGAAACGCAACATTGGGCCATTTACTGGTACATTCAAGCACTGAGCAATTCTGTACCACTTCATTAATGCCTCTTCCAGATCTGTATAAAAAGCTGTTCTTAGTCTTTTTCTTTTAGGATCAAATCGTAAGGACTCAAAGGCTTCTAGAACCTTATCCTTATTCTTCATAATTGAAGACAATGAATTTTTCTTTATGCCATATTTTGCTGCAATATCTGCTTTTTTCTTGCCCCTTTCCACAGCACTTATTATGTCAATTTTTTCCTCAATGGATAAGCTTTTCTTTTTCCTTATTACAGGTAAAGATGAGGGATCCACTGAAGTCTCTGCCATGATATCCTGCACTCTTTTACAAACAAGCACATACAAACAAACACTCTTTCTAGTCCTGTCTGATATCAGCTTCTTTAATTGGATTAGTTTTCAAGTATATATACTGATGTCACAGTCATCACATTGTGAATGCTGATGTGGTAAAGTCACTGGTATCTTCCTGGATACTATCAGTACATTAATAGCAATTTAGTCTCTCTTACTTCTTTGAATGTCTTTATCTAGAAAGAGTAGTCTAAAAACTAAGTTAGTATTTATACAAATTAACAATGATTACAAGTTCCTTTCAGGTTCATTCTGGGAAACTGCCCTCATGCCTCCCACCCCAAAAAGACTGAAAAAGTAAGGGTGGGGAAAGGATGACTTCATTGACATAGATATAAAAACCTTTCAGTCCCACTGATTTATTTCTGGTGCGTTATAATCCTTGACCACACCTAGGAACTAATTCAAAGAAGAGAACATAGTCATTTTTTTTTAATTAAGAAAGTGGCCTCCAGTGCCCTTTCCTGTATGGATAAACAATATTTGTTTAATGGATGCTGAGCTGTCTGGTGTTCCTTTTGTGCAGGGTCACAGCCTAGGAAAGACTTTGCTGCTGGCAGCAGGTTCCCTCCAGGCCAATTGTTTCCTTCACCTCAGGCCACTAAAACAAGAAGAGAGGAAGGAAGCACATTAGCAGAATTTATTTCATTTACCTAACCCCACGTCCCCTGAATTTCATTTGGGGGTCAAAGGGATGTTATCATGTTGCCAACTTGAGTCTTTCAAGAGAATAACCTGGTGACTTGGAGAGCCCTGCAGCAGCTGGGCCCACACTGCGAACGGGACAAACGCTCACCCCGTAACCGCTCTCGTCCGCTGACGGACACGGATCTTCACTTCGCGGCTCTCGCTGAGCCCACACACGGAAGGGGGACGAGGCAGAGATGCGAGAGCAGCTGTTACCTGGCTGGAGAGCCGAGTAAGGGCCCTTCCCCCGCACGGTGTCCCCAGCCCACCAGGTAAGCAGAGGGCGGGGAGTCTAACATCTCTGCGCCACGCAGCACCTCCAGCGGAGCGGCGGCCGGGCCCTGCGAGACAGACCCTGCGGGTCGGGGCGCCGCTCAGCCTGGCTGACCCCAGCGCTGCAGCCGAGCAGCGACAGGTACCGGGAGGAACCTGCCCGCGCGTCAGCGAGAGACTCCCCAGGCCACACCCAGCGCCCTTGTCCGGTCCCAGCCCACCCGGAGCCCCGCCCGCTCTTCTCTTGGGGCGGGGGAGGCTGCGCCGCGCTCCCTGCCCGGCTGCCCCCAGCAGGGTGAGGTGAGGGGGATTCACGGTGTGCGGCCGAGTCCCGGTGCGGCCGATCTCCCGCACCGGGACTCGGCTCGAGTCCCCCGCAGAGCCCACACGACGCTGCGGAAGCGGGTGAAGCGGGGAGGGTGTTAGAGAAGCGGCGGCGGACCCGGATGTCGTTGCTATGGTTGCTGCATGGAGGTAGCGACACCATAGAAATGGACATTGTTGGCTAGAGAGACTCTTCCACGTCATGGCCATAGAGAGGCCACCGCTGCCCCATTTCCGGCCAAGCACGTCCGGCTGCCACTGGTGCCAGAGAAGGAAGAAATAAAGGTGCAGACGTTGGCACCGGAGCTTTTTCTGCCCGCAAGAGCCTCCCATTTCCCCGCCGGGCCTGACAGCAGCTGTCCCTCGTCCGGCATCGCGGAGCAGGACGTGACCGGGGCGGGAGCGAAGCGGCTGCGACGCCGCTGGCAGGTGAGAGGAGGTGGCGGGGGGGCTGGGCAGCGCTCTGTGCTGGGCCCTGATGCTGGAAACCTCCCCGGGGGGATGGTGGCGGTTCCAGGCTCAGCGCTCCGGTGCTGGCGGCGGCTGTTGTCCACACAGGGCGCAGCTCGTGGGCGGGGAGCGGACCGCAGCGCCCGCCCCCCCCTTTGCCGTGTACGTGTCACGTCTCGGCGCGGAGGCCGGGAAGCTGCTTCCTTGTGCGAAACGGGACCCGCCAGCCCCTTTCCCGGTCCCGCGGCCTTCGCCTCAGGTGCCAGCGCGGGCGGTGCCTGTGCGGGGCTCGGGGGGAGCCGGACTCCCGGCGGCGGCGCTTCCCTGAAGGTAGGACCCGCTCCCCGTCACCGCTGCACGCCTGTCATCAACGAAAGCTTGATCCTGGCACACTTTCCTTTCCCCGGGCTGCTATCGGCCTCTCCCGGTTTATCCCCCAGGGACCGTCAGCCCGCGAGCGCCTGGGTGGGCTGCAGAAGGTCTGCAGAGGGACTCCGGTTGTTAGCTGCTGTTGGTATTCACTTTTAGTTTTTATTTTTAGCTAACTTTTACCGCTTTGCAACTTTCAGTAATAATTGGCATCTAGAGGCTTGTTTGAAATGATTAAATAAATGGGTATTAACTGGTGGTTTCGTTAAAAATGAAATAAACGTAAGTGGGGAAAAACACGATTTAAAAAAAAAAAGTCATTTGTTTTGATCCTTTGTTTCAACACGCTGTTTAACCACAAGAAGAAGAAAAAAGCCACTTACCACATTGATTACATGGTAGTAAGAAATGAAGTGTAGAAAGCATCAAGAGGAAATGATACAAGCCGTAATTTGCAGCAGACAGTGTGAACGGCATGTTAACTCTTTCAAAAGTCCGTTTAAATTAGACTTGTCCTCTCCTTGTGTGTTTGGTTTTTTTTAAATGGCTTATTGAGGAAATTATGACCAGTTCTTGTTGGTAGTTTTCAGTTTAAAATAAAAGTTTCAATTTCTGTGGGTACAATCCAACCCTGATATTCTATGAACACTTATACTCTCTCTTGGAGGGCTAGAGAGCCATGTTGTCATCAGATGGAGTCACATACCGGGGTGAAGAGTCCTGATATTGCATTTCGGTGGTGTTAGGCCATTGCACTTCAGTCCTTTATTTTCCTCCCCACTTTCCTAGCTCCTATAAGGGGTTGGAATTGCCAACATCTGTCACCTTCCATTTGCTCAGAAATCCTGCAGCTTTCTTACATGTATTGGAAGACATAGGAAACACTCTTGTGATTGAGATTCTGGTTGTAACCATACAGAAAGTGAGATGCTTCTTGAATGTAAAATTGGAAACTAGTCACAGCGTAATATACAACACACAGTCTGACATCACTGGGAGAAAGAACCTCAGGGAAGATGCAGAACAAATATTTGTTTTGTTTTCTAGCACTGTTGAGGAGCTTTACAAAGTGACAAAATGGGGGTGGGGAGAATACTGTATAGCATTAAATGGTCTGTGTCCATTGGCAGGATCACCCATGATTTCAAATAGGAATATCATCCAAGATTTTATTCATATCTTGTGGCTTAAACACTTAGTAGAAGTGCTTTCAGAACCAATGATCTTTCCAAGTAGTGGTTTTGCGCTGGAGTGGGCTAGAGAAAGAGATTATTTTGTGGTTTGTGGCTCAATGGCTTATTGTTCATTTTATTGTGGGCTGACAGTCTCAACCCTTATATGTGAAGGAGAGATGGGCAGTGACTAGGAGAGGATGAAGTTGGACAGCAATACATTATTTTTAATTGGTCTCTGTTTGACATGCATTAGGTAGAAAGAAGTGAATGGTCCTTGGGGAATTGCAAATTGTTTGTGCTCTAGTTCAGGAGTAATTGTGCATCGATCACAGTATTGCCAATTCATTTAACCAAGTGGCAGCATGCTCTTTTTTATATCACTCTGCTGGTTGTTAGGGTGTGTTCTCCAATTAAATTAGGTTGGCTGTCTATGGTGGAATGAACCAGAGCAGGTGGCTGATAGTTGTGGCTTAGATGAAGTAGGAATGTGAACTTGTTAAAAATCCACGGGACAGCCAAAATTTATATTTCCTCTGACAGTCTTTCAAAATAAGAAAAAGCCATAGTCCTTCTCAAAAGCTAACACTTCTGAAGCTTTTTTTCAGAGTGCTTAGACACAGTTTACCTTGGAAATACACCAGTGTCTGTTTAGAACATGATTGTCCTGGAAAGTGTTAAAGGATGCCTCATTTTAGGAATTCAGATGGAACCTTAAGTGTTTAGGTTCCATCTATATTGTCAAACTGAAACGTGCTTTAATCATGTCAGTGGACAACTGTGTTGTTGCTGCTCCTTTTGATACTACTGTGTAAATGGGGGCCTTATTGTGCTCTGAGAGTCTTGGCAAGCCAATGTTTATTGGAAAGGTAGACTATAGGAGCCTTGTTTAGCTTGGACAAACAGCACTTGAAAAATGGACTCTGAGATGCAAATTTAAATATCTGAAACTTAAAAAGTCACTTGACAAATGTTTTCCTCAGCGATGCTTAATTTTTTTTATTAGAGAGAAAGATCAAACAATCTGATGAAGTAGAGATGTGATAATCAGTCACTTTGTATTAGTACTTACAAATTTTATGTTAGAGACAATGTTACATGTTCTTTGCACAGCAGATTGAGATGATAATCTCAACTAGAAATATGCTGTGTAACAAGCACCATTCAGCCAGAGAGGTAGTATTGTATTTCCAATTTGGTAATTCATGCATTAGTGAAGTCTTTGGTAAGTCGGTGGTCAGCATCCTTAAAGAGAACAAAGATGTGGTTTGGAATCCAGTCTTCCTCACTGCAATGTGTGTCAATCACTTACCAAAAAAATGTGACTACATTAAGAGCAAACCCCTTGTTTGAATGGGAGATCTCTGATTATTTTCTATTTAAATGAAACATGTATGGTTAGAGTATGGCTATAAATTAGGTAAGTGTCACCCAAAACACCCTTTTTACATACGGTAAAATTCAGACATAGATTGACTAAGGTCACACGGCATGGCAGAGTTAATGTCTCTGGATTTGTAGTCTTGTGTTCTAGTCATGTTCAAAATGGGTTTATTAGTCTCCTAGTCCCTAGTGGAAATTTAGCCCCATCAAAGATATTCACACATGGCAGAAATGTTGCAGGCCAAAAGTGGAGTATTGGCAGAGTTTTGTGGGGACACTTTTGTAGTGATCACTTACTGGTAAGTCCTTCATGTTTGCAAGTACCTATTTGCATTACTTACTGAAGTAGTTCATATGGCTTTTGGATCAAGAGCAAAAATAATCGTCGGTTTGCTTGCAAAGACAGTTCTGTGTATTATTCTTCTTGTTTTTGTCATGAATGCTGCTCATTCTGTAGGTGATCTTGCATAATTCTATTTACCTTTCTAAATGAGTCTGTATCTTGCTTGTTATCTTACTTTACGCATCACATGGACCACCTGACTACTCATGATTAGACTTTATGTAAATAAAACATTCAACACAAATTGGAAAGTTGAAATGTAATATGAAGATAACTAGTGCTGCTTTATTTAACTGGGATTTTCTGTATCTGGTGTGAAAGTAAGTAAATGTGGAATGCTAGGAGGCTTACTCTACACAGGGCATGTCACCTTTCATTATACCAAAGATTATTGGCAGTCTTGATTTATTTTTTCAGTGATCAGCTGTCTACCTCACAGGTTGCTCAAACAGTGTAGTCTCATTTGTAGGTTTCAACTATCTGGAAATTTTTTCAGGTTACAGTTTCCAAGTGCAGTTCTGTTATGAAAAGTGATCATGTAAAAATAGCACTACATTACTCTACATCTACAGAACTGTTCCTTGTGTGTATTCAGAGAGCTGTTTGCTTGCTTTAGCATCAAAAGCAAGGGTTTAACTCTTGTTAGGCCTTACAGACAAAGAGTTAAGAGAAATCTGAGTTCATTTTCTATTTATGCATAATGCAGAAGCGTCTACTGTTCCAGTGATTTACATCAGTATAAGTAGAGTGTATACACATGTCTTCAAAGTATGTCCTCAGTGACTAAGGGACTACAGAGGTGATCGCAGGACATAATTGACTTTTATAACCTTCATTACAGGTGACTGGTGAAGAATCTACCTTGACCTCTGAACCCAGTTTTAGTTTGCACGTTTAGTCTGCTTTCCAGGGTAGACAGCGCCTCATTCTGCCCTCCTCACATCCTTGGGAGCGTGGGAAGAGACTTAGAGAGAAGCCAACATGAAACTGAACTGGCAGGAGTAGAGAAAAACAGCTGCAGCTAGGACTTTGGACACTGTTATGAGTATCTGGCTGGTTTTTGCAGCTTTTACTCTGGATGTTTTTCCTCTCTGCTGATTGTGAGGAAACTGGAGCAAATATCCAATTTCTTCTCTTCACCTTCAGTCCACCAGCCCCCTCTTACACCTCTTCTTTTCTCCTCCCTTCAGTTTCTCCTCTACTTAACTTTGTTTCTCTTTTCAGCTAATGTCCTCTGTGATTCAGACCCTTGCACACTGTTATAGTCTTTGTACAAAAGATACCTGTTGAGGTATCATCTGAACACTCATAACTCACTGGTCAGTAATATGGTAAAATGTATGTAGAAACATTATATGTCTAGTTGTGAATTCCCCCTTATGATGATACTTGTTGAAAACCAGGCAGCCCTGCCTAGGCAAAGGTTGTTAAACAGGTCTAACCTACACAAAGGATAGTGTGTTTATCTTAATTTACATGGAAGTAATAAACAGAACACTCAACACAGTTGATGGGGGCGGGGGAGGAGAGTGCAGGAAACTGAACAATTTGCATTTTAGCAAACTCCAGCTGTGTGGGGGGAATAAGGCATGGAACCTCCTTAACCACCAGGCTCCATCTCATCTTCCTCACTTCTTGAATAAACTTTATTGTGAGGGGTGACCTTCAGAAGAATCCATTTCAAAGGTTCACTGGACTATAAGAGAAAGGGGCAGAAAATCTCAAATGTATTCACCTAAGAAAACAAAGGAACCCACAACTTTCTGCCTCTGGAAGAGAGAGACTGTCTTGAACAAAGCCTGAACCAAACCCTGCTAGATTAGGTTTTAGACTTTTACATGAGTATTAGCACTTTTATTTGCTTCTATATTTCTAACTTCATCTGTTATACTTAAACTCACTTAAAATCTTATCTTCTTTTGTTTTATTATTCATATAAACCAACAGTGCTGTGTCTGTACCAAAGTGAATGTTAACTCCAGTTAATGTTGCACCCTGTTGCGTTTTGTCTTTTCAAGGAGCAAATGGATCTTACTGTTCCTCTGAATGTTGCAGGAGAGGGCTGGACATATCAGAACACATGGGTCTGGGGGGAGATCAGAACTGGGGTAGTGTTAGGATCATAAGTCTGGTAAAAACTACTGGCAGGCTGTTGGACTCGAAGCAGTTGAATAAGAGCTGTACACTGTACAGCTAAGTGCATGGTGGCTGTGTTTGTGTCCCAGGTAGGGAAACACTAGTAGCAGAAGCATTTTGGGTCACTCAGGGTTATAATACAAGAAGTGACGCACCCTTTCACTGGTCTGAATTGCACTCCCAGAACATGACATGCTGCCAAAAACTTCACCCCAAATATTAAAAAAACCTAACAAAATATAAATTTTGGAACTACCATGCCAATTGCAGACCATCACATTGTTCATCCTACTTGTATGTTGTATCCCTTCCATCAACCCTTTATGTCCTGTCTATTTAGACCATAACTGTTTCAGGACAGGGGCTGTCTTATTCTATGTGTAGTACCTGTGCTGGAATTATTAATATGGGAGACCACAAAACACTAATTTAACTATAAATTCCTTTTAAGTCCAATGGTCAAATGATATTTTATATAATTGCTCTAAACATGCCTAACAGCCTATAAAATAAGCAGCTACTGCACCCAATATAGTAACAATGTATTCTTAAGCATGTGATCAAGATACTTCCCACCAGGCCAGATCTAGGGAAAACCATGTCATCCTGATCTGCTCCAGCATGATCTCACAATGAAACCACAAATTCATAATTCTTTTTATGCCCTCCAACAAGCAAATTACGTCCTAGTCAATTACCACTTTAGCTAAACAACCAATTTGAGACCGTTCACCCTCCTCTTAAGACATTCTTTTTGTCTTATTTAAACCCATCTGCAGTGACTCCTATTGATTGGAGGCCTTCTTTCATGAACATCCCTTTATGTCAGAGGTTCTCAAACTTCATTGCACCACGACTCCCTTCTGAAAACAAAAATGACTACATGACCCCAGGAGGGGGGAACCAACCCTGAGCCTGCCGGATCCTCACTGTCCTGGTTGTGGGGGGAGAGGGGAACAAAGCCAAAGCCCGAGCCTCACCACCTTGGGCTTTGGCTTTGGCCCTGAGAGGTGGGGCTTGGGTCCTGGGTGGTGGGGCTCCAGCTTTGGCCACAGGCCCGAGCAAGTCTAAGCCAACCCTAGCGATTCCATTAAAATGGGTTTGTCACCCACTTTGGGGTCCCAACACACTGTTTGAGAACCATTGCCTTATCTCATTAGTTATTTGAACCAGACATCATCCCTACTCCATTCCTTCTGGTCTTAAACTCATTATTTTCTAGGCCTTCCTCCTACCTGCTAGTAAGGGCATTTTTTTTACAACACCTAGCTGAAGTTTGGTTAAGGAAATATAACTCCAGTTCTTCAATTTTATATTTATTCTACAGACTAGAATAATGGATCCCTGATCTTGGTTGGGATCTCTAGGTGCTATCATAGTATAAATAATAAGGGCTGATATTTAAAAAAGCCCACCTTTTTGTTTGTAAACTGTGCATGTTTGCTCTGGAAGTTCAACTTGGTACAACTGGCATTTTTGGTCCAATTTCGAAGTAGAACCATACTTTAAAACGATAAAGGCCAAAATGCTGTTGGCACCTTCTGCTTTATGAATGATCACAAAACCAGTAAAAGTCATGGGGAGATTGTGCTCCTCTGCCGTCACATTGTTCTACGCTTTACATGACTAATAGATGTGGGATTTGAGGCTAAGACTGAAAGGGTTTGTCAGTACGTAACCCAGATGATGGTCTGATGCATCTTGCATCCAGAGCTCCTGCTATTTGACAGTAGTCTGATTCTCAGTAGTAGCTGCTACAAGCCCCTCTCCCATGCTAGCTCAAAGGGTTGAGGCTTGGGACAGTTCACTGATTGCAAGCCCAGAATGGATCTCTGTGATTTATCTAGTCTGACCTCCTGTATAACACAGGCCATGGAACTTCCCCAAAATAATGGAGAAAGAAGTAAGGTTTAGTGGCAAATTAGAAGAGAAACTGTGAGCACAGAGTCTGGAGGATCAGCATAGTGGACAGCCTGAAGAAGGAAAGAGTGGAGAGGAGAGAGGGCCAGGAGTCCCAGCAGGTAAAGGAGTGAGAGATGCATCAGGACATAATGGGGCTTCTCAGGCAGCGAACACAAATAATGCAGACTCTGGTGGACCTGCACATTTAACAATCCCGGTCTCTCCTCCGTGTACAGCCCATTGAGAATTCAATATTGGGGCCGCTTTACATGCCCCCCTCAACTTTCCATGTGGCATCAGGGATTGGTGTACTACCTCTACAACCACACCCTGGGGTATATTAAAGACAATCACAGCTTCACATACACAGATCTGTGAAACCTACGGTTGGTGTCTGTGTAGCTGAAATGGGCATGAATATTCTTTCCCCTTCACAAATTCAGTTCTATTAATTTATTAAGTTTTATTAAGTTTATAATGTATTAGATTTAAAATTTCTGAACTTTTGCATTGATTTTGTTGCAAATAATACAATTTTATTCTATAACATAAGACCTCTTTATTATTTTACAACATATGCTGCTTGGTGCTCAATAGTTCTGAAAGCAACCAATTACCAGTTCCTATGAGTTGTGTGACATCGAGCAGTATCAGTCACAAACAAAATTAATAGGCTAATTAACAATGTTATATTCCTATATGTACAGCAATCACCACACACAGGCCACAAAAAAGCAGGGTCAGATAGACCACACTACAACAGTACACATTACTCTGGCTCACTGTTAAAAATAAGAACAGGCATACTGGGTCAGACCAAAGGTCCATCTAGCCCAGTATCCTGTCTTCAGACAGTGGCCAATGCCAGGTGCCCCTGAGGGAATGAACAGAATAGGTAATCATTAAGTGATCCATTCCCTCTTGCTCATTCCCAGCTTCTGGTAAACAGGGGCTAGGGACACCATCCCTGCCCATCCTGGCTAATAACCACTGATGGAACTATCCTCCATGAATGTATCTAGTTATTTTTTTTGAATCCTGTTATAGTTTTGGCCTTCACAACATTTTCTGGCAAAGAGTTCCACAGGTTGATGGTGCGTTGTGTGAAGAAATACTTCCTTTTGCTTGCTGCCTATTTCATTTGGTGACCTCTAGTTCTTGTGTTATGAGAAGGAGTAAATAGCACTTCCTTGCACAGCAGTCATGAATTTATAGGCCTCTATCATATCCCCCTTTAGTCGTCTCTTTTCCAAGCTGAAAAGTCCCAGTCTTATTAATCTCTCCTCCTACGGAATCAGTTCCATACCCCTAATAATTTTTGTTGCCCTTCTGAAACAGTTCCAATTCCAATATATCTTTTTTGAGATAAGGTGACCACATCTGCTCACAATATTCAAGATGTGGGCGTACCATGGATTTATATAGAGGCAATATGATATTTTCTGTCTTCTTATTGATCCCTTTCTTAATGATTCCCAGCATTCTGTTTGCTTTTTTGACTGCCGCTGCACATTGAGTGGATGTTTTCAGAGAACTATCCACAAGGACTCCAAGATCTCTTTCTTAAGTGGTAACAGCTAATTTAGACTCAATCATTTTATATGTGTAGTTGGGATTTTGTTTCCCAATGTGCATTAGTTTGCATTTATCAACACTGAATTACATCTTCCATTTTGTGGCTCAGTCACCCGGTTTTGAGAAATCATTTTGTTGCTCTTCGCAGTCTGCCTGGGACTTAACTATCTTGAGTAGTTTTGTATCATTTGCGAATTTTGCCACCTCCCTGTTTACCCCTTTTCCCAGATCATTTATGAAGATGTTGAACAGGACCGGTCCCAGCAGTACAGACCCCTGGGGGACACCACTACTTACCTCTCTCCATTCTGAAAACTGACCATTTATTCCTATCCTTTGTTTCCTGTCTTTTAACCAGTTAGCAATCCATAAGAGGACCTTCCCTCTTATCCCATGACTGCTTAATTTGCTTAAGAGCCTTTGGTGAGGGACCTTATCAAAGGCTTTCTGAAAATCTAAATACACTATATCCAGTGGATCCCCCTTGTCCACATCCTTGTTGACCCCCTCAAAGAATTCTAGTAGATTGGTAAGGCATGATTTCCCTTTACAAAATCCATGTTGACTATTCCCCAACAAATTATGTTCATCTGTGTCTGACAATTTTGTTCTTTACTATAGTTTCAACCAGTTTACCTGGTACTGAAGTCAGGCTTACCGGCCTGTAATTGCCAGAGTCTCCTCCAGAGCCCTTTTAAAAAATTACCATCATATTAGCTATTCTCCAGTCATTTGGTACAGAAGCTGATTTTAAATGATAGGTTACAGATGACAGTTAGTAGTCCGGCAATTTCACATTTGAGTTCCTTCAGAACTCATGGGTGAATACCATCTGGTCCTGGTGACTTCTTACTGTTTAGTTTATCAGTTTGTTCCAAAACCTCCTCTGACACCTCAATCTGGGACAGTTCCTCAGATTTGTCACCTAAAAAGAATGGCTCAGGTTTGGGAATGTCCCTCATATCCTCAACTTTGAAGACCGATCCAAAGAATTCATTTAGTTTCTCCACAATGGCCTTATCGTCCTTGAGTGCTCCTTTATCATCTCAATCATACAGTGGCAGACACTTTGCCCATTTGTTTCATATTATGAAGGACACGGCAGGGAACTTAAACCATTGGCATATTTTTCTCCCTGAGGTCCAGTCTTGTGAGTGGACACCACCATTGACTCTTCAAATGAGCAAAAGCACATTCAGCTGTCATTCTGCACCTGCTGAGCCGGTGGGTCAATCATTACTTGGTGCTGTCGAGGTGGCCGGTGTACGGCTTCATGAGTAAAGGGTAGGTTGGGTTTCTCAGACTCACTATTGCCATTTCAGCATTCCCAATGGTAATCCGCTGGTCTGAAAAGGAAGTCCCTGCTTGTAGCTTTCTGAACAGTTCTGTGTTAAAGATATGGGTGTCATGCACCTTCCCTGATGAGCCCATGTTGATGTTGGTGAAGCATTCCCGGTGATCCACCAGTGCTTTCATAACCACAGAAAAGTAGCCCTTTCTGTTGATGTACTCAGTGGCAAGGTGGCCTTGTGCCAAAATAGGGATATGCGTGTCATCTGTCTCTCCACTGCAGTTTGGGAACCCCATTGCTGTTAAGCTGACCACTATGTCCTGCACATTGCCGAGGGTCTCAGTGCTGCATAGCAGAATGTGATTAATGGCCCTGCACACTTGCATCCCCCACAGTGGATTTACCTGCTCCAAATTGATTCCTGACTGACCGGTAGCAATTGGGTATTCCAAGTTTCCACAGTGCAATCCCACTTGCTTCTCAGCTGTCAGTGCAGCTCTTGTTTTTGTGTCCCTGTTCTGGAAGCCTGGGCCAAGCTCAGTGGACAGATCTAGGAATGTGGCCGTGTGCATCCAAAGGTTCTGCAGCCAATGCTCATTGTCCCAAATGTGCATTACGGTGGGATCCTACCAGTCAGTGCTAAATTCTCAGGCCCAGAAGCAGTGCTTCACCATCTGCAGCTGCTTGGTGAATACCACCAACAACCTTGAATTGGTTCTCACTACGTCCCACAGCAGTCTGTCCCCCAAGCAGGGCCGGCTCCAGGCACCAGCCTGGCAAGCAGGTGCTTGGGGTGGCCGCTCTGGAGAGGGGCGACACATCCAGGTATTCGGCGGCAATTCAGCGGACGGTCCCTCACTCCCGCTGGGAGCAAAGAACCTCCCGCCGAATTGCCGCCGCAGATCGCGATCGCGGCTTTTTTTTTTTTTTTTTGGCTGCTTGGGGCGGCCAAAACCCTGGAGCCGGCCCTGTCCCCAAGGAATCCTCATGCTCCCCACGCATTTGGTTCTTTTTGCAGCTCTGGAAATGCTGCAGGATTTTACGCCCTTTGCTTGCAAAGTTCATGACAAAAATGCAGAGCTGAGCAGGCTGCATGCTTCTGTCAGAGATGGTGGACAGCCAGGAGGGCCATGTGGGTTTGTGGGATTTTGAAAAAAAGTCATAAAAATGATGGGATATTGATACCATTATGGGATGGAAATAATTGCAAACTGAGAAGTTGATTGCATGCTCCCAGTCACTGCTGCCACTCATTTTGCCCCATCAGGCATTGCCAAAACTTCCCAAAAGTCAGTGTACTGATGGTAGGGAGTTGCACAGCGGGATGCCTGTTGATGGTGCACCACATTCTGCATCGACACAAGCACTCCTAGCGAGTACATGCATTGCTGACACAAGGAGTCAAGTATGCACGTGCACAAATGATGTACTAACTACAGCAGCTGTATGTCAACATACCTTGAGTCGACGTAAGTTTGTAGTGTAGACATGGCCTTAAACACTTATTACCTCAAAAGATCTTAAGGTATGTCTATACAGTAATGTAAAACCAGGGGTTTGATCTTGGGCTCAAGCCTAATCCCCCCCTTTCTGTCTACACACAGTGCTAATCTAGGGGTCAGACCCAGAGTCTCAGGACCCCATGGGAGTGGAAGGTTTGAGTCAAGCTGGGACCCTGGGTTCCTTCCAGCCTTATTTCTTTGCAGTGTAGACGCAGCCCCACTGGACTTGTGCTCTGGCAGTCTGCCAAAAGTGTTCCACAACCCCATGGCTGACTTGCCCAGGACAGTCAAGTTTAGTGAACAATCTGGTTTTGTCACATTGCACCATGAACAAAGGGCTAGAGTGGCCACATTTTAGGAGGGTGCCAGGGAATCTGGGATATGGGTGGCTGGACTGGGGCCCACATAATGCAATGTAGATTGTGGAGCCTCAGGTTGGGACATAGGATTCAACAGTTCCCAACCTGGGGTTGCAAATGAGTGTAGGTGTTCAGGCCCTAGGTTAACAAAGTGTTTGCTCACTCAATTTCTATTAATCTTGGGCTTACATTGCAGTGTAGACGTACTCTTAATGTTTTATGTGGTTTTCCCAGATGGTGGACACCAAAATCATTCTGACTGTCTTGGATACCTGTAGTGTGCTTATGAACATATCTAGCTGCTAAGAGAGAAAATTAATTAATCTGCTAAAAATTGGCTAGTGATACTGTCCCTTTGACTTTTATAAAATATTCTACTATACAGCAGCAACTATAGTGAATTTAGAAGAATTACATTTTAATGCAGAAGGAGCATGGCATTAATATTTTCTGAAAGTTCACTATTTTTCATCAGTAATGTCTGTGAGGTACAACCTATCACTTGCATAAGAATTAATGCATGCTCAACGTATTTCATTTTCAGGTATGTCAGGACACAGCAACGATCCCACAGCAGTTGATGAATCTCATCCAGCCGCAGAAGAGGTGCATTCTGACTCTGAGGTGATTGGGTGATATTTGTGTAACATTGTAAAATCAACCAATCCCAGTAACAGTTTCAGACTGCCAAAAATGCATAATACAATGCATAATAAAATTCTTGGGTGTGAACACATGCATGTGGTGCTGCTAGATTTATGTTCTGGCCTTTTTAATTTTGGGTCCAGTTTCAGATTGTCCTATTGCATCTGAAGCGGTGAAACTAAGTTTAGTCCATAATTGAGGATCACTTCATCCAGCAACTTTCCTGCTGTGCTGTGCTACTATTTGATTATATGAGCTAAATGGGGGACTAGAAGGAACACACAGGTACTGCAGGAAGAGGCACTGGTAATTAAAAGATGATCTTCCCTTGTCTGCCTTGATTAGTTCCTCAGCATGATAGAGTAGGAGGGGACATTGCATAGACCGAAACTAAAACAGAGACTCTGACCACTTGTAGTTGATGATTAAGGTAGTAAATTTTGGCATCCTTCAGGATGAAAAGGGCTATGTTGGACATTGTTAGTCAAAGGACTAAAATATTATTGAGTTTGAATAAGAAGTAAACAAACAACTTAGGGAAAAATTTCTTTTGACACTGAAAGAAAAGACCTACTTGAAGGGATAAATAACATTAGTTCTGTGTAGTCATCTTATGCATGTCTCGTAATACTTACCAATCTGAAGAATTTGGGCAAACGCATAGTGCACATCCCATTGCCACTGGTGGGATGTACTGCGATCCCTTTCACATGTAGTTGACATGGGAAGATAATTAATATTGTCCATAGAATTACCTCAGTGGAATAGTTTGAGTTAACTCAAGAAACTTTAAAAATGCACTTAATTTTTATATGTTTTCTTTCAATTACCTAAAATGCACTCTTAATTCAATTCCTGGGAGATCATTTTATCTTGCAAAGTTGGTGGTGAAAAGCCAGGGAACTTGTGCAATAGTCTCACTTGATGAAGACATGGCTTTGACCACAAAGTGGAAGTACTTGTCAAACACTTATTCATAGAAGATTTGGGAATTTGAGTGGGTGCCCAACTGTGTACAAAGGTGCTTCCATAGTGTATCAGTTGATTTTGTTGAACACCTTTTCCCCATCACAGAATGGGCTGAATACAATTTAGAAAAAGGAGTGCATCAGTTGATAGGTAAAACTGTCACAAAATGAATGTGCTTCTAAATGTGTCTATTCTAGAGTTTCCCTGTTAGTTCAAAGAACAAGTAAGTATGTGTATTATCTTTGGACTAATAACCTCTGAAAATGAGGCACACACTGTAAACTTAAACAGGAATTCTGTACAATCTTGTTCCCCCCCAAGATAGGGACAATGCCACCTACACTCTCTTGGGCCTGCTCATCTAAGGCTGACCTGCTCCAACTGACCTAATAGAAGTAATGAGGGCTCAGCATCTTTCTGGTTCAGGCCATTTTGTGAGAACATGAATACGTAAAATGCTCAACTGAGTTGGCAGAAAGCTTTTCTGTCCAGGTGAAGGCTCGTGTCCAGCTTGTTATATTTTTGTTTGACAGTGTAGTGGCTCATGAAATAGAATATGCTGAAGTGCCAATAATTTGATTTGAAAACTGTTTTTGTTGTACTTAAACAAGGAGATCTGTGTTGTAAATATTGTGGAAATCAGTTGTTGTTTGTTCTCTGGGTATCCTATACCTATAGTTTTGTAAAGTTGACTCTTTTAAAAAGTCCTTGTCCTTTGTTGTGTGGCTGAAAATCAAACCATAAATCTGATTACATTTTGATTTGCATTAGCTACATGAAAACAACTCATTAGGTAGGCATTGTTTATGAATTTCACCCTCAATTTGTAATATATTCAAATTAATAAATAGCCAAAAGAGAGAATATGGTAATTAAAGATTGATTAAATTACTTTGATTACATTAGTATTTGTCTTGGATTAAAGTAGCCATTTTAAAATTTAAAATGGGACATTATTTAATCTAGGTCCCTCTTGCATTTATTTCATGCAAAAGTTTGTGATTTCACAGAACTCTTCAGAACCTTTTCAGTTGCTCAAATACTCTGACTGTGCCACCCCCTCCCACTGCTGCACAAAAAATTACTCTCCACTCAGACTAGTTTGGGATTTTGCTCATTATATTTTTTGTGATGCATTTTGGTTTTCCCCACCTGAAAATCTCCACAAAATACATCCACTTCATACTGTTTTTGCTTTCTGGTTTTGCCACAGACTTCATATATTGTTTGGGACAAGTCAGGTAACATCACTGTACTTCAGTTCTACCATCTATATAATAGTAATTAAGAGGCTTAATTAATGAATATGAGTAAAGTGACTTGAAGTCTTTGATGGAAGGCATTTGAGCAAAATATTTAATACTCAAATTGTTGGTAATCCAAAATGTGGTCACTGTCAAACTAATGTTTCTTGCATGACAATATGGGACACCCCCACCTCTTCTAACCTCAACCTAACTATCTATATGAAGAATATAGTCTCTTGTTTATAGTTGATAGGATAACAAATTAAAGTATTTTGACTTGTCCAGAAACTGCAGTACCACATATAGAAACAATTGGAGCCATCGTACCAGTATAACCGATTGTATTCCATTTCAAGTTGAAGCAGGTCATAATTCTATTATAACTTGGTCTGTATGGAGACTTAGTGTATGAGAGTTCAGTATTGGAGCAATTTTTAAAAACAGTTGAGCTGTTTATAGGTTTCTTAAAATAAGGCTTAATTTTGGCAGGTGATTAGCATCTCTGTACCTAATGTTCTTTCATAGGAGTGGAACAGATTATCTGTCTATCCACCAAGTACTTCTAATGCGTTTAAAACATGCCCTAAATATGTACTGCAGAGCCATAGGGCTTGTGGTGCACTTTAATGTATTTTTAGCTACATAGTCGCCCAATAAACATTGTTGGGTGGTTTGTTTTTTTTTGCCTTTTGCCTTTTTTGTTAGAGGGATATAGCATGGAAAAACTGACTAATCTGTACACACTGGACATACTGTATTGTAAAACTGGAAGGTTTGTTTGGACAGTGCTTGATCCGTTTCAGGAAAATGTGAAGATTTCCAAGCAGGGCCGGCTCTAGCTTTTTTGCCGCCCCAAGCATGGCGGGCAGGCTGCCTTCGGCGGCATGCCTGCAGGAGGTCCCCAGTCCAGCAGATTCGGCGGCATGCCTGCGGGAGGTCCGCCGGTCCCTTGGCTTCGGTGTACCCGCCGCCGAATCCGCAGCACCGGCGGACCTCCCGCAGGCACACCGCCGAAGGCTGCCTGACTGCCGCCCTCACAGCGACCGGCTTGCCGCCCCCGCGGCTTGTCGCCCAGGCATGTGGTTGGAGCGCTGGTGCCTGGAGCTGCCGCTGTTTCCAAGAGAGGGAATTCAAGTGACACTTGCAAGGAAGGGCTGGCTGCATTGAGCGTTAATAAGAGGATGCAGTTTGAATTGCATGTTGTTCTTATTTTTCTCTCAAAATCCCCCTAAAGGCTGTAAATGCTGAGTCTATTTTAAGTATTTCTAAGGTGTATGTCATACATGGTATCTTAGTATCTCCATAGCATTCCTGGATCCTTCTGCTTCAGATTTCTGAAGCAGAGTTGGAACGGTGCAGGATATTGCATCTGTGACAGTAAATATTTTCAGAGCTTTGATAAATTTTCAATGAGCTGAAATAAATCTACTTAAATCCCAGGACTTAAGGTCTCTAGTACAATATAATTTCCATAGAAAAGGACTTGTTCTACTACCCCTATTTAGGGATTGTATGTAGATGCCCATTGCTGTGATACCTGAACATCATGGTTATACCCTCCAAATCAGGGAATGTGCAATTTTAACTCTGATATCTTGTGTGTATTTATTACAAAAGAGAAAGTAACACTTTTTCAGAGTAGGAAAAAATAAATTAACAAATTACTATTATGCATATAACCAGGGTAAGTAGGGACATGGTGCCGAAAAAAGGGTTAAAGGATTCATAACTCCAAATATTCACAACAGCACACGCACATCAGGTATAACAAAGCAGGAAGCCATTCTTTCCAGCTTAAAAACTGAACTATTCCCACAAACTGGGTTTGTGCTCTGAGACCTACACTGCTTTGTGTATGGCCCCCCGAGTAATTCTGGCAGTTGTATTTGTGAATGGGGTCATTAGAGTTCTATAAATCAATTAAAAAACAACAAAACCAAACAAAAATACCAGCAGAATGAGGACAAAAATTACTTCCCTACTACTATGATCGCAAGGCAGGATAAAATGCATTAGTGCTTCCTATATGTGCACTTCCTGAGGAAGGAGGCACTTTGCTTATATGTGTGTATGTGCTACATAAGGGCACCTTCAGATAGTGAACTATATTGTAAATCTCATTTCCATCTCATTACCGTTAAAGGGCGAATGATTTTGTACAGTAACTTAAGGTGTGCAGATTATGGATGGATATTTGTCTAATAATCTCAATAGAACTAGACTGATGTACTTTTTGATTGGCCACAAAGATTTTATGTGAGACAGGAATTCTTAAACTTGTTCATCATATGCATCACATCTTAATAGCAACAGTGTTTTTGTGGCACAGATCCTCCCCCATCCCACCCCATTCATCGTTGCATGGATCATCTTCCCTCCCATTGACAATTGAATAACATCCTTATAACAACCACAGTAATAGTTTATCTGGCAAAATGTTGGGAAAGCATTTGGTGCATGTCTTAGCTTTTGATGTGATGCTAGCAGGTGGAAACAAGCACCATGTGATTCTTTATGGACATGGACAGCTGAAGTGGAGGAGGGTGATGTGATTTTTTTGCGTTGGTATTGGACTGTTTTACCTAGTTGGTTGTCTGAACCTAAAATCCAAATATTTTTAAGTCTAGTGGATTTTTTTTTTTTTGGCTATACTTCATAATTCACTTGATTAAAGATATATAATTTCACAGTTTACTTTATAGAACCTTTAAAGGATCAATTAAAAATAACCTGTTATGTTGTATCTTTGAGGCTGCTTATTATTCACTGTCAATGTGCTAGATACTGCAAGGCCCAAAATAAAGGCAGCCCCTTCCCCGAAGGAGCTACGTCATTTAATCAGCTGAGTCTGTTCCATAATCTTGACAGAAGAAGCTTTATTTTCCTGATGTAAATTTGATGATCACAACCATGTTTATAGATTTCTGAAAGAGATTCACTTAATTTTGTTTGCTTAAACTTTTTTGTTTTATGAACACAGCCAGTTCCAGTGCTCAGATAAATAGATCAGCTGCTATTCAATACCCATATATTTCTCATGTTGGCCTTAGACTGTCCCAACTGAAGGATTTATAAATACTCTGGATCTCAAAGACTTTGAAACTGATTTCTTCAACTAATTTGGAGGAAGAATCCAAATACCTTAACTAATTTTTTGCGGTGATGATGGAAATTGTCTTCTTCCTTCCCCCAACCCAAAGAGCTCTCCTGAAATAAACAAAATAAGTCTGAAATATTCAAAAACAGAAACTTTATTTCCTGTCTCCATGGATGAGTTTCTAAATATTTTTCTTTTTCTTTAAGACAACACTTGTTAAACAAACACAAAAGTCACTAATTTGCTTTGGACAGTAGCATACTGCTTTTAGTAGGTGTTTCTCAATGCATAGTTGATTTAAATTATCTGTAATCCACTCTTCCTAATTCGTTTTTAAATGCTTATAAGAGTTCTTTCAAAAACCTGGTATCCTAGCCTTTTTGTTTTACACTTACAGCGTGATAGCAATGTAAGTTGTGACAAGTCTTTCAAAAGTATAGGTTTAGTTAAATATGGAAATTAGTTGATTCTTTGTGGACTAAATGGAGAATAAAACTATAAATATAGAACTTCAGATTTTCTTGGACCTGTACACCTGCTTGCAGTGTGTTGTATAACTTTCCTAAAAGAAAGGAAGATCATGGTTTGTAAGAAAGAGTACTAAGAATCAGAAATATACTTTTCTCTTTCTCCTTCACCACCGCCTCCATACATGTACCCGAAAGCAACACTTCATCAGGGTTTAAGGGACTTTTTCGTTTGTCTTCACACTCTTTCCCTGTTCTTACACTTACAGATTGATAGCAATGTAAGCTGTGAAAAGTCTTTCAAAAGTATAGGGTTATTAAAGCAAATTGGTGCTGCTAGACCAAATTTTATATATATTATGTATATTGTACTGCAAGAGCATAGCACTTCATACTGAGCAAGGCTTTGCACATTTTTAACCCAATTTAAGGACAGTTAATGTTTCTTTCCTTAATGGCTAACGTTCTTGCTTTGTGGCTCATACAGTGGACTCCCTGATCCACATGGGAAGCTAAAGATTTATTCCCAGGTCCCTCATTTTGCTCTTTCACTTTACACTGTTATTTTGCAATTGGATGAAATTATGATCTTTTCTTCAAAAGACTGAGTGGAGTGAAAAATCGTTACTATAGTCAGTGTTGTTTTTTTTTTTTTTTTTTTTTAAAGCATGCAAGTTAATTCATGTAACTTTAATTTGCTATTGAAAATCATCTGGTGATGGAGAAACACGTGAATTAAAGTCAATGCTTCAGATACATGCACATTCAGTGCTTGGTTAAAAAATGGATCAATGGTTATCAGAGTCTAGGGAGAGTCTCAAGTTGTAAATGAAGCATTCCTTGTTGAACCAGATTTATTCTGTCAGCCACACAATTGAAACAATGGTGGAAGAGGGGAAAATATGTATAACAAGCTTTATCAGTATGAATTATGCCAGCCATCCTACGCAAGTGTCAATAAATCTTTGTACTGCACTAAATTTTCTGTGTGGGGGCAGGAGAGATGCTGGCCTTTAGCCCTATTTGAAGGCTTAATTTGTTGTCTAAAATTGTAGTCTTCCTTCCCCTAGCTATTGGAACAGATAAGATGCTTTTTGTCTAGTCTCTTCAGGACTGTTTAACTAACTGCTGTGCTGGGAGTGGGAAAAGATGATGAACTCAATAATCTGCTCTTTCCTCAGCCTCTTTCCTTTGGGTCTTACTTTCACATAAATTGTTCCAGAAACTGTCTGCTGTTGCTTACTGCTTTACCAAGCAGCAGCAGTGTGAAGCTGAAATTATTCTTTCTGAGTAGCAGAAGTATTGATTGTTTATTTGACTCTGCTGCTTCTGGCAGAGCCATGAACAGCAACAGAAACACTATAGTTGTTTGGTCCAGAAGACAGCGCTGCATTGGTAACATTTGTTCCACATTGGGACAGAAGGGCTAGAATCATAACTTTTTTAAAAACAAGAGCTTAAATTCTACAGCAATTGATGATTAAAGCCACTTCCTTCTTCCATGCTGCTTGCCATGATGAGTGCGGTTTTTCAAGCTTGGCTCATTTCATTGTTAAGTACTCTGGAATGTGTGAGATATGACAGATGCTGTATGTTCCATCTGTCTCTGGGTGCACACATTTACAAGTACACATAGTTCATTTCTTTAGGGCCTTCTGAATCTAATTCTACCTCTCTGATTCTATCTGGACATATAGATGGGGGGGAGGGATAGCTCAGTTTTGAGCATTGGACTGCTAATAAACCCAGGGTTGTGAGTTCAATCCTTGAGGGGGCCATTTAGGGATCTGAGGCAAAAATCTGTCTGGGGATTGATCCTGCTTTGAGCAGCGGGTTGGACTAGATGACCTCCTGAGGTCCCTTCCAAACCTGGTAGTCTATGATTTTGTAAACTGAATGACATTCTTTAATTACCCAACGCTGTGATGTGGGTCAGGTCCTAACTTTTCTGTTGGTCTTCTTAAATCATGGAACTGTGTTAGATACTTTTTTGCAAGTTGTGTATCACTCAGTGACTTCGCTTTTGTGTGATTTTAAAATACTGACTGAATTCCGTTTTAGTGTATCATTGAAATGTTAGAATTAGAGTCCCATTTTGTAACAGCAGCTGGTATGTAAAATCAATTGTTAAATGTTCTGTCGAGCACTTTTATAATATGCTAGTCACTCTGGTGTATTGGCAAATACTAACCTGTTTCTTTTTACACTGTAGGAGTTTGCAATGGCTCAAGAGTCTCCCAAAAATTCAGCAGCAGAAATTCCTGTGACCAGTAATGGAGAGCTTGAAGATTCACGTGAATGCAATTTTAACAGGGTAAAAAGAATTTCTTCAGCATCGTTAATTACCACTAAATCACTATCAGAAATCCAATTAATGAAATGCTGAGAATACAAGGTAATATGTAATAAACAGAATCTGGCCTGGGTTGATTCCCTAGAGCTCACAGAAGGCTAGATTGGTTAATATTTTATCATGTCAGAAGTGAACATATGCCTATTCTTGTAGTTGTAGTAGTTTGTAATCTAACCTTCTCCCCATCAGTGGTACTCAGTCCTCAGTGGTTCAGGAGCCAAATTAGCGATCAGCATTTCCCAAAAGAGCCACAATAGTGTGAATTCATTGTTTCATTTACTATAGTAATATGTAGTCATATTTAAACCGTATGATGGGGAAATACTTAGTTTTTATATATCTATTATTCTCTCAGCAAAATGACTGGCCAAGTATTATTTTATCAACTACAATGGGTTAATAACATAGTAACCTATCAGGATGCTTTTAATAACTTAGACTGGTGAATAATTAAATCACACAGTGTTTTAATATCATGTGCTGCAAAGAGCTGCAGGAGACACATTAAAGAGCCACTTGCAGCTTGCAAGCTTCAGTCTGAGTGTCACTGTGCTACATAAAGATGCCTGCAGGCTTGTATTTGTTCAAGGAAATGAGATGGAAAAGCATTTTAGTAGTTTATTAAACAGACCGAAATATGATAAAAATTTGAAGTTACTAAAGTTAGTTTGGATAGCCTTCTGGACTACTAGGTTGTCTTGTTCACCCTTAAGCATTAAGTTAAGATACATCTATAAATATGTTTAGTACTTTTAAGTATTTCTTGCAGAGACTTAAGAAAATGTAAGTATTTACAGATTTGTATTATTTCTGTGTGTAAATTCACCCAAATTCCAACTACAGTTACTACTGGGGTTATGAGTTGAAAGTAGAATGTCTCCCATTAGACAGATATTTTCTGGTGCCTCAGGTTGCCTTTTATATTTGGGTTTTTTGGTACAGTTCTATCCTAGTTGTAAACTTAATTTTATATGGAAAAAAATTAGTTTGCAACAAGCAGTACCTTGAATTTTATTTCTCTGTGGATGAAATGTCTATTGGAGGAAGTAAGGGGATGTCAATGAGCTTGGCAGTCTTCTGACAGCATTAATGGAAAAACTTGTTTAAAAAGCTCTATTTAAAAATTCAAATTTAAAATAGATAAAATCAAGCAGACATCACAAACTGGAGTAAGTTTGTACTGAAATTACTTTACGCTTTCACTATTGTACATTTACAAAACTCTGCCACTAGTAATGTACCATATAGCTCATAGTCCAGCATGTAAATCTTACATTCGTAATAAAATTTCTCTTAAAAAAAAAAAAAAAAAAGAAGAGCGCACCTACATTAGGTTTTTGCCCCCAAGTTTTTATTAATTAAAAATTTTAAATGGGTACTTGTGTGGCTATGCAAATACTGTACAGGCAGTTAGTTTACACAATTAGCTGGTTCTTAAGTTTTACTTGCTACAAAGCAGGCCACTTCAAAAGGCTTAAAATAAGAGGTGGCACATTTAAAATTACATGTAACTGCACTTTGGCTTCTGTATGCAACTGCACCACGTAGTGTTGCAAAAGGCAGAGGAGTGTAATAGTTCTGTTCATTTGGGTAACTGAATTTTTCGTGCCACATATCTATATGAAATATACCTATCGCTATATGGTATCAATAGTTTCTGTTCTTTAAGATGGAATACAAAAATGGTAACATTTACATTACGTGGTAAAGAATTTGTGTGTATGCATGTGCCATTTCTTTCAACACACATGCTTTCCCCCCCAGACATTTAATTGATAGCTAATCATTTGTTCCTTGACTGACCAGCAGGGGCTGCTGTGGTATAAGCCATAGAGATTTGGACATTTTCATTTTCAGACTGTAAAAACAAAGGCTGGTTCCTGCTCTAAATTTTTGTTTACCCTCATAGCCTAGAGTTAAGGGAGATCTTCTAGTAGAACATGAATTCGAATTAGACCCATACAACACTGAACTGGGGATATTTTTTGTGGGTTTAAAGAGAAAAAATTACTGGCAGGACTGAAAAATTAGTAGATCCCTACTGGATCCTTGAGTGAGGAAGAAACTGATTTTTTGTTAGCTGGAAGAATTGTTTTCAGGGATAGCATTTGTGGTCATTGGGTAGGTGTAGTGACTGGCTGACAAGAGGAATGGAACTTCATGGGGATGGAACACAATATGGTGTCCAATAATAAAGATGTAAAGCTACTACTGCTCTTATCCCCGGTCATAAGTATATTTTTTAGTCACTCTGGATGGGTGTCCTTTTGAGTTTCCATGACTATGCTGTTAAAACACGTTATGAGAGAAAATATACTTCAGTGACTTTAAATCTGTGTTGTCAAATGAGAACTTCAAGAGGGCCCCCAGAGTCAGGATATGTGTAATAAATAAAAAGAAAAATTACAGATGAAGGTATCGTAAAGGTAATTGTGAATGATTAGGGCAACTAAAACAGAACGTAGAGTTCTGCAGTGGCGATGAACTTGGGCCTTGTGCAATTGGGAGAAGCATTGGGCTTGTAATCTGTTAAGGATTTTATAAGGAGTTTCCTCAGTCCTTGGTTAGTTAGTATTGTGGCAGCAAACCTACACTGTATGGTAACTAATGTTAAAATAGACCAAATAAATGTTGTTAGACTAGAAAGTGACGTTTGAGGGTTGTGGTGATGGTGGTTTGTTTTTAACTTAAAGAGTAAATATCCGAAAATCACTAACTACCAGATCTGCAAAGTCAACTTCAATTCTTTTATGGTCATAGAGTATTTATGCTAAAGATCCCACAGTTGGAGCAAGGCTAACAATTATTTTGATGCCCAAGCTTGAATAGAATTCTAACTTACTGTGCTATATCTTTGACTCTGCAGGGCTAATAGGTAAAAAGTAGCAGAAACTTGCTTTAGTTGGTAAAGTAAGTACTTAAGCAGATGTGGCTTTGAATGCTCACAGAGAGCATAGTAACGTGGTGCCATTTTTACATAGTTGCTTTTCCGGTTAAAGCAATGCTGAGTAAGAATTCTGATTTTTATTTTGCTATGTGGTGCATAAAGCAAATAACTTATGCTTATCTTAAAAATAAAAAACTCTGTGAGCTTTCAGCTATCCAGGTGCCAAATGGAGTGACCTACTTTCTAAGCATGGTATTTTACACCTACATTCAAAAGTATTTAGCGACTGTTGCCCAAAGAAAATATCAGCAGTATTCTGGGTGCTGACTAATATATAATACAGACAGATGCACAAAAAAAGTTTTTATATTTTTTTCACCAAAATTGTTGAATTTACTGTGTGCAAGCTAAAAATGGTAGTCTGAAAACTTGTCATGTTTTAAACCTGTGCAACTGTTCCAATTCTTGTAACTTATGCATGACTGTGCAAAGATTAAGAGGAAATTTGATTTTAACATAAAATCAGATTTAGAGTAAGAATGGTATTTGAGATCCTTCAAGGAAGTTTTATTAATCATTTTAAAATATTTAAAATTTAATACATGCTAATGTACGGTGTTCAGAGAATCTGTTCTCTTCTAAATTCACTGTGCAGGCAAAATAAGTGGATTTTTTTGGTCATAGTGGCTAAATAATAGAATTGGAATTGTGTATAACCGTATAGTAGCTTTAGTTCATGGTTACATATGAAAAGTTGCAACAGCTAGTGTTTTGTTTTGTTTGTTTGTTTCTTTGTTTGTTCACTGACTTTCAGAAGTTACTTACTTTCTTAGTAACCTAGCAAGTAGAAAAGCAATCCTCAGAGCATAGCGTGCATATAACATCAGTTTTCTGAAGCCTGAAGAAGAGATCTGAATGTCTTCCATCTGCAGTAAGGAAACGTTATTAAATATTTACTGTAAACCGGTAGGTTTAAGAAAATGGTGATCTAGAAACTCTGATTGTGTAGCACAATTTTACACTCACATGTGAGACGCCCTCTTAACTTAGAATGTGTGATAATCAGAATTATTGCAAAAAGATTAAAGGCTCATAGGTTGTTTCCTTTGGGGTAGCTTTCTGGATCTGTTTACTATTGTCAGTCTCCAAAATCAATTATGCCTTTTTTTTTTTTTTTTTTTTTTTTTTTTTTAAGTATTATTCATCTTGCTTCATCTTTGTTACTTTTAATGCTCCTCTTTTGCTTTTTCCTTTTCTCCTGTAATTTTGGTCATTATTTCTGTGTTTAATGTAAAACTATATATAATGTGTTAGTTACTGCTCTGAAATTTCTTCAGCTTTGCTGCGAGTATTAATTTATTAGTTTGTAGGCAGAGCCAGCACAGCAATGGTTAAAGGAGTTCACCTAAGATTGGGGAAAGGAATATACTTCAGTTGTACAATTATAGTAGTACTTCATAAATAAAAGAGGGTGGTGGAAGTGATTACAATGAGTAAATGGACTAAATTTCAAGAGAGTCTTTTTTGTTTTAAATAAGTTGGATTCAGTTGAGAAACATTTTAGTATATTTTTTGCTTTTTTAAACTTGTGGTAGTGCCCCATTCAGGGATCTAGGGCCCCCACGTAGGGTTGCCAGATGTCCAGTTTTCGACCAGATCACCCGTTTGAAAAGGGACCCTGGTGGCTCCAGTCAGCACCACTGACTGGGCTGTTAAGTCTGATTGGTGGTACTGCTGGCGCAGCGGTGCTGGCAGGCTCCCTGCCAGGCTCCGTACAGCTCCCGGAAGCAACCAGCATATCCCTCCGGCTCCTAGGCAGCACGCAGAGCCCCATGGCTGCCCCTTCGCCTAGGAGCTGGAGGGACATGCCAGCCACTTCTGGGAGCCGCCTGAGGTAAACGCCGTCTGGAGCCTGTGCCCCTACCCCAGCCCTAAGCCCCTTCCTGGACCCCAAACCCCTCATCTCTGGCCCCACCCCAGAGCCTGCACCCTCTCCTGCACCCCTCACCCCCTCCCACACCCCAGCCCAGAGCCCCTCCCACACACTGAACCCCTCATTTCTGGTCCTACCCTGGGGCCCACACCCCTAGCTCAGAGCCCATACTCCGTCCCACACCCCAACCCCCTGCCTCAGACCAGAGCCCCCTCCTGTACCCCAAGCCCCTCATCCCTGGTCCCACCCCAGAACCTGCACCCCCAGCTGGAGCCCTCACCCCCTCCTTACCCCAGTGAAAGTGAGTGAGTGAGCGATGGAGGGAGGGGGGGTGGGGCAAGGGGGGGTGTTTGGTTTTCTATGATTAGAAAGTTGGCAATCCTACCCCCACGCTTGACTCGACCCATATTTTCATTTACATTTTGTGAATGTAATAACTTTGCAGATATTTCAACAGCTTTAGGCGTATTTGTTCTCATCTGTATGCACAGAGATCTAGCTGTGCAAGTCTTGTTCAGTGCTAATGTAATTTACACACACTCTTGCTCTGGGAATATACCCTTTAGCAACAAAGTAACATTAGAGACCAGTTTGAGGTTCTGTTCTGCATACACCCATTTCTATGCATGCACAAGCAAAGGCAATATCTGATTTTGCAATACACATCTCTCTCATTTTCTTTCTCTCTCTTTGTTTCTGAGTATTTGTAAAATAGTGGCATTGTTGTTTAATTTTTGCACTAAAGTGCAAAATATAGTACTTGCATACAGCATCATGCAGGAATATACTGTTAAGTAAAACACGAGTTACCAAATGTACTTGATTTTAAAAAAAAAAATATTTGGTAACATGTTAATACAGCAATATTTACTGTTTGCATCACCTCCAGTAAACGGTTCTCTAACAAAATCCAAATTAATAATTAAAAAGACAGATGAAATCACTGTTCGCTTAATTAAAAGCGTTCATAAAAGAGCTGCAGTATTCTCACTTGTCCTCATGTGCACTATCAAGAAATACTTAAGTACAGTTATGACTAAAATTCTAACTTGGTTTGTCCAGCCACTATGATAGATGTAAACTTTAAAGTGACTGAACTGGGCTGTAGCTTTGAGCTGTATTGGGCCAAAAGTTTGTTTTCATGTTATGACATAGTTTTGTTTCAACCATACCATCTGAGTTTAAAACATGCTTAAGCATACTGGTTTTGTTAGTGTCAATGCATCTTTAAAGTCCATTAGTAATGGCAGTGTTAATGGGATGACTAATTAGCACAGCCCCTTTATTATTTGCTGGAGGAAACTCAGCAGATTGCAATTTTTTAACTTGTTGGTCTTGTAGTTAACACTCTTTACAACATGAATAGTGTGAGAAAAGTTACATTTTTGTCATTCAAATACTTGCTTTCAGTTTTTTTTAATGTAGGTGAGAATACTTAACATTGTTTAACAAACCAGACCCTGAGATGGGGAAAAGTGCATTATTGTTTGTAATCTGAAAACATGCCATGTGTTTGGCCGAAAGAGTTTCTAAAGAATGAATTAAAATTAGGTAAAGTTCTAAAATTGTTGTAGTTAGGCTACCCAAGAGCCCAAATACTGTTATCTTACAAACTTATTTTCATATGTTAGTCAAGTATCAGGGGATAGCTGTGTTAGTCTGTATCCACGTTAGTCTGTATCCACAAAAACAACAAGGAGTCCGATGGCACCTTAAAGACTAACAGATTTATTGGGGCATAAGCTTTTGTGGGTAAAAAAACCCTTCTTCAGATGCATCAGTGGTTGGAGCATTGGTCTGCTAAACCCAGGGTTGTGAGTTCAATCCTTGAGGGGGCCATTTACGGATCTGGGGAAAAAATCTGTCAGGGGATTGGTCCTGCTTTGAGCAGGGGGTTGGACTAGATGAGGTCCCTTCCAACCCTGAGATTCTATGATTCTATGTTTGAAATGCTTTATGAAAATACAAAACCTGATGTGTGCATTGTATTCTAAAATTCCTTTTTGTTGTTGTTGTTGTTCCCTCTGTCTCGCAGGACAGGCTCTTTCCTCCTGTTTTTTTGCCCTCTTCCAGAGCACAAGCACTCTTTTAAGCATCTTTATATGCTGCCAATAGCAAAGGATATCTGGCATTGTGGGAAACTTGAGCTTCATTGTGAATCTTTAATATGTGCTATTATCATAATAAAGAGTATCTTTAAGATCTGTTATTCACTGCACCTGCACTCATAACACCTTGGGCTGTGATCTTGTCAGATCACATAAGCCATGCAAGGTCAGAGCACTTACATGGGAGACTAACAAAGGAAACTCAGGTGCTTGAGGAAGTGCTTATGCCTTCTGAGTCAATATTGAGCTAGTGTTCCAGCCTGGTGGTAGAGAACACTGTGGTGTACTTCTTGTGGTGCTCTGTTTTAGATGAGTTAGAAATCAGAGCCGTGATCACCTGTAGTCATGTAAGATCCCAGTTCACCTTTATTAAGTTTAGGTATGTTATCTCTGGCCTGGCCAAATTCCAGTTTGGGCAATTATATTCAATTTTACTAAAATGTCTCAATTGGAGAAGCCATTTTTTGCTTCCGATCATAAAAACAAACCTTAGAAACTTGTGGGTTTTTATTTTCTGCTGCCAGATGGCTTATTTCATGCTGTTTAAAAGAGGAAGGATCTGGACGTTATTGATAAGGCTGGAGGAGAAATTGTTCAGAAAGGTGGATTGTAAGGTGAGATGTGGAGAAGACAGAAACTGCTTAGTGGAGGAGGAAAAGAAGTCTTTCAAGTGAAGAGTAACATGATTTAAGGCATGAGGCCAGGAGAAGGAAAAAGAGATACAAGGAGTAAGTAGTAAGCAAAGTGAATTAAATTTAGTGTAGCGCAGGGGTGGCCAACCTGTGGCTCCGGAGCCACATGCAGCTCTTCAGAGGTTAATATGCAGCTCCTTGCCTAGGTGCCAACTCCAGGGCTGGAGCTACAGGCGCTAACTTTCCAATGTGGTACAGGGTGCTCACTGCTCAACCCCTGGCTCTGCCCCAGGCCCCAGCCCCACTCCATTCCTTCCCCCAAGGCTCCCGCCCCTTCCCCTGAGTCTGCTGTACCCTTGCTCCTCCTCCTCCTTCTGCACACCACAAAACAGCTGACTGTGGCGGGTGGGAGACGCAGGGATGGAGGGTTAGGTGCTGATTGGCGGTGCTGCTGGCGGGTGGGAGGAGACACTGGGGGCAGGCAGGGGAGCTGACAGGGGGGAGCTGATGTGTTACTCTGGCTCTTTGGCAATGCACTTTGGTAAATTCTGGCTCCTTCTCAAGCTCAGGTTGGCCACCCCTGGTGTAGAGGAAAACCAAAACACAAATGTAGGTGCGGGCAAGATAGTGGGGCATTTTAGCTTAAGAGGTGAGCTTAGAATGGTAATAATGCAGGAAAGCAATAGATGGATTCAAAGCGAAGTGTGAATTGTGGGTAATATGGTTGTAGTGGGAGGAAGATGACTTTACAATGAGTATACTGGGGATTGAGAACTGGGAGGCCATGTTAGTCAAGGCAAAAGTGACCATGGCAAGTATCTTAATAGTGAGGAATAGATGGGACATGATGAACAGACAGAGCCAATGTTCTGACTCATTGAAAGTCAGTGGAACTTAAATTCCTAAATGACTTCTGACAATCAGATTTAGGCTCCTAAGTCACTTCAGTGCTTTTGAAAAATGGAAAAGAAGATAATATGAATCTGCATTAATTGTTGCTTTATTCGTTAGGATTGATTCATCCTTAAGGAGACAACAATATATAGTCTTTCCCAGTTAAATTCCCTAAATTCTTATGAATGGGTTGCATAAGTGGGTTAGTTTTTTTTTTTTTTTTTATTCCACTTTCCTCCCAAAGAAGTACTTAAGTTACATCAACGATAATAAGCCGCTTTAATTACATCGGTTGTGTATGTCCACACAATACTCCTTGTGTTGGCAGAGCGCGTCCACAGTCCTTGCTCTTATGTCGACAGAGAGCATTGCATTATGGGTAGCTATCCCACTGTGCAACACGTCACCCTCTGCTGCCGGGAGCTCTGGGAATGGATCACAGTGCATCATGGGGGCATGCTTGCCATTCCATGGTGTGATTCTTTCCGTCCCATCATTCCATGGGCTTCGAACTTTGTTTCGTGCCGTTTTTCAATAGTCCTTGTAAACTGTGCGCCCACCATCTTTGCCTGACAGCATGGATCCTGAACTCTTGACCAGTCTGGTGATGAGTGTTACGAACACAGTGCGGCTGTCCTGTGGTATTTCATGAGCTGTGTGTAGTTGGGTGGTGGTTGTCCCTCCCCCTCTGGCTCGGAGGGAGGCCACACTGCCTCACTATGCTGTCGGGGTCTCTGCCTAATATTAGGGAAATTAGCAAGTTGGGTGTTAATGTCCTGTTAAGAACTGGTTAGAAAAATACCTGTCAGGTAAGGTCTAGGTTTAGGTGGTCCTGCTTCAGCTCAGGAGAATGGATTAATGACTTCTTGAGGTCCCTTCCAGCACTACCTTTTGTGACTAAGAGAGGATAAAACTTTAAATGGAAAAGAAACAGCCCAGTCAAGATCCGTAACAAAAAATGATTGTAGTAAGTCGTATTGTTCCAATCTTGTGAAATCGTCTTGAAAATATGCCATCCTAAGTATAAAATCTACTTTTCCCACCCTCATAATGTGGTGATGTGAAAGTTATTTTTACTTACACTTCTGCCTGTCTAAGTATTTTAACGTTTTGCAGGTTTGATGTTATACAAACTATCATAAGCTCCATATGCTCTATAGGTTTTGATATGTTCCCCACTGGTCACATGGATAATCATAGAAATGCACAGCTGGAAGGGACCTTCAGGTCATCTAGGCCAGCCCCTTGCGCAGAGGCAGAACAAGTATACCTAGACTTCAATGATGGGGATTCCACAACCTCCCTTGGAAACTACTTAATAGAACACAAGCCAGAATAAGGAAAGAACAGGTTAGCTAACTGCTCTGGCCAAGGGGCAATAATACTACTATCAGTAGTGGAACTCTACCCATAATAAAAGCTTATAGCACAATGTCACTGTGTATCAGACACACACTTAATAAAGCAGTTATTTTTCAGAGTAGAGTAATTATGAATTTCCCATAAATAGGTCACCTAGGGCAAATGTATATTTCCTCTGTTTGACTGTTTCACGCTGGAGCACACATTTAAAAACAAAAAAGCACTGTAACTGGCTAGTCACTTTCTGTCAAGAAAGTGATTTTTTTGTTGTTTTTTGGTTTTGGTTTTTTTTTGCTCAAATAAGAGCCTAATTCCTGACAGCACACTTGTTTTCCAGTGCTTTCTGTAATGGAGTCAGAGTGATGTTATATATTGGCTTGTGTTTCCAAGGAACTAACTTGATAGTTTAACATTGTTTGTTTTTTTCACTCCAAGATAAAGCCCCTTTAAGGCAGTGGTTTTTAAGTTGTGTATGTTAGTTTTAGATGTCTTATACTCTCATCACTAAAACAGGTTTAATTGAAAATGTTTAATTTGAGACCATAGTGGTACTGTAAACTAACTTAAACTAATTATTTCTCCTCTGAAAAGAGTGAATATTTTAAAATGTATGCAGATTGCAGACTTGTGCATAGAACACACTGACCTCTATATAACTTACTGGTGGACCAGACCAGTTATTTTAAGAAGGCTGTCTAATCTTTGGATAGATTTTTTTTTTTTTTTAAATGTAACTGAATGTCATCAGCAGGCTAACTCCATAGTTTGAGCCTAGCCTGTGGCTGTTACTAAATGTACTGAATTACTTCACCAGTATGATGCACTAGCTCTCCCACTGCTGATTACAATATGTAATCATAATATTATATGTTGTGATTTATAATTAAATTGGCTATAAAATATCAGTTGGGCCTGTGACAGTATACTTGCAGCAGCAGAATTATGTATTGGACCAAAAACTGGTCTCTCGCATTGATGGAAAAACACAAAAAAGCTTTACAGACCATCATGTAAAATACCTTTTTATAGGAACTGTTATGTCCAGCTGTTAGGAAACTTGACAATGTGGTAGGCTTTTTCCCCTTTATCAGATGACATAAACCAGGAAATTCGAAGGTAAAGCTTGACACTCTCCTTTTCTATGTCAAGGGATTTTTAATAACTTACAGTATGTATTCACATGTATGGTTCAATTTCTAGATTTCCTGAATCTTTCTGTTTATAACTTATCCTTACTTCAAGTGCATACATAACTAGCTTCTTTTAGGTATTTTAATATAAATATAGGCTAGGGTAGCAGTTAATGGAATCTTTGTGGGGAACTAAATTAAACATACTTTAAAACAGTAGTTTCTTTCTGTAATTTAAGCTTTGTCTTAATTGCCTTCAACTCTAGATCCCGAAAACTTGAAAGAAAAACTTAAGTAAAATGTTGGGGCCTGAAAAACATGGAGTTAGGTAGTAAACCTATGCTGGTGCAATCACATGATACAAATGCATTCTTGATCTTTTTTGGCTCTAACATGGGACTGAAGTCTGAAAAGATATGGAAGTGTCTTAATTATCTGTTTACCTTAATGAGAAAAATAAGTTTTTACTACTGAAAGCAGTGCATACTGAAAATAAATTATGGGAGTTACTAATCCACAAATTGTCATCAAGTTCTGATTATGGAATCTCTTTGCTACTTAAACCATCAGCCAAAAACAAAAAACCCAAACCATAGCTTGATATTGTCTCAAATTCAAACTTGATTTTTTCAGGACTGGTTTTTAGTTTTAAAGTAAAATGATTAATTTTACTGAGAATAAAATATGTAGAACATTGCAACTTTACGAAGTCTTTGTCAGTCATGTTTGATAACAAATCTTACAAATGTATGTAGTGTTGTATCAGGTATATTATATTAGTCAGTTTTGGGTTTATACCAAGAACTCTGGTTTTTGTTTGAGCATTTGTCCACATAGATTCCACTGTAGGTTTGTGCTCCCCATGCACGAGCCCAGAATCTTTTAGCCAGCAGTGTCAATTGGGGCTGTGCATTTACCCATGTACTCTCTCACTTCCTACAACAAAGGTAAAGGGTAGAACAGCTGCAAACACCACTCCATTCCTTCTGACTACCCACTGTCAGTGTCATTCTCCTTTCTTCATAGTTTTTAGAGAGTTCAGAATTATAGTTACTGTAGTTTTTGATAAGTTTTATTTGTCTATTGGTTTAAAAAATAAAAATGAAGCAATTTCTCACCTCAGTACAGAGAAGTAGGCCCAATGACAGAGAACAGGTCTCCAGGTTTTAAATCTGTCCTGCTTATGAGACTGCTATGCCTGCTAATGATGTTCCTATAAAATGTTTGTTTTGTTTAGGGGAGTCTAACTGCTAGCAAGTGTGCCACTTGTACCTCTTTTCCTAAGCGCACACAGAGGACTCATGATGCCCATTAACAAAATATTTTCAGTTGAAAGATCTACGTGGAGTATGTGTGACTTAGAGCTATCCTCTCGGAAACAGTCTCTTCCTGCTTCAAACCAGGTTTCAACAAGTGGTCCTGGCTACAAAGCTGCCACTCTGAGACATGAGAGATCTACTAGCCATGAGGGACCTCATGCTGCTATTGAGCATTCTGAGCCTTCTAGTCAGCCCTCCTTGGGTTAGTCTTCTATTCCCGGAGGCAGGGAAGAACAAAGATCTCCAGATGGGACTCAGGACTGACTGCAGTCTCTGATACTGACCAAGAAGAAGGCCAAAAGTCGTCATGCTAACTTGGCTTTTTTGAAACTACATCACAACTATGAGCCTTCAAAGGCTGGTGGATCATGTTCCTTGGTGACCTACATTGCTTCGTCAGTACCGTTGGCATCGATACTTTATATGTTGGAATATACAGTCTGACAAGACTTCTCCTGGGACTCCACACTTGTGCTATTGATCACTGTACACAACAGAAACCGGTGGAGAACATCTGACTTTTCTAGTCAACTCAAGCCTTATAAATATTTCCAAATAATAATGTTCTTCATTAAGTAAGCATCTATTATTTTCATTCTAAAATGGAGCAAATGCAGGTATTTACTTTTGGCCGACCATCAGTAGTTTGTTTGTTTGTAGAGAAAACTTTTGCCCCAGTTATTTTTGGTTTCAGTGCAGAGAATATTTTTTTCATTTGGACTAGTTCAAGCAAAGTTGAAATGCAAATTGGAAGTTGAAAACAGGAAAGCTTGTTTTTCTCTTCCAATCTATAAATTAAAAATCAGTTGGGAGAGGATGAGATCTATTAATTCTGATAACTTGGAAGGACATGGGGCTGGATTTGCAATATACTTAAGCACCTAAAGATGCAAGTAGGTGCCTACTGGTATTTTCAAGAGTACCTAAGGTTAGGTACTCCTAACAATCCCAATAGGCACCTTCAGCATTTTTAGATCCCTATAACTTTGAAAATCCTATTTGCATAGGTAGCGTCTTCACTAAGCGCTAAAGCAAAGCAGCTGTACCAGTGCAGCTCTGGAGTCAGATGCAACAGATTACAAAATACCATTTTTGGGTCACCTTTCTGGGTAAAACCACTCTTCAGTCTTTAAATGTATGCATCAATGGAAGTTGGGGACTGCGTAGGTTCTACACTGACAAAGTGAAGGTCAACTGCATGGACTTTGTCCCAGGACTAACAAAAAAGTCAAATGAGACAAAGTATAGTCACTTTCCTTTAAAATGAGGTTATTCACCACACTGCCCACCTTGTACCAAATAACAAGCTTCTGAGGGAATGCAAGTCAAAGCCACTTATTTTTTATCCCTGCACCCTTCAAAAATAAGTCTCCCATGCCACGCATATCATTTATCTACTGTTGTAAATAGGAATGTACATACCATGCCTCTCACTTTTTCCCCACAGTTTTTCTCCAAATTATCTCAATTTTTTTTCTATAACAACTGTCAGTGATAAATCCCTTCATCAAGACCATTATGGGCTGTTGGCAGCCTTCTTATTTAGGAGTGTTTTGTAATAAATCATAATTAGGTGTCTGAGATTATATGCCAAAAAACCTAACCCAGGTTTTCATGCAAGAACTCGTATGTCCAGAACAAACACCTCTTTTGTTTATTTCAACAAACAAACAAAACCCCTCAGGTCAGAGATGACTGATTTTTAAATCACCAATATAAATCGGCAAGCAAGAACACTGATTTAAATAATTGATTCTATTCTTGTTTAGTATTTGTACTTTTTAGTTACTTTCCTCTATTTAAAAAAAAATAAAATTGATTGTCATTGGTTGGTATTGCCATTAAAACATGTTGATTTGCAACCAGATACTGTATAGCATTTACACTAAGGATATGTCTATACTGCATTCACAGGCTGTGATTGCAGCTCGGGTAGACATACCCTAGGTAGCCTGGGCCCCAGAGCAGTGAAGCCAGGGCAGTGCAGGATAACCTGTGAGTAATTACCCAGAATTCTGGGTGGGCTTGTAGTGCATGCTGAAGCAGTTTCATTGCTCTGGAACCTAAGCTAGCTTTAATCTAGCTAGCTTAGTTTACCGGCACTTGCTCCGTTTTTAGACTGAAAATAATAGATGCTTACTTAATGAAGAACATGATATTTTGACATATTTATAAAGTATGAGTTGACTAGAAAAGTCTGATCTTTTCCTCTGTCTCTGTATTAACATTAAATTTGAAATTGACAGCCTACAGTAAGCCCGTAATTTACTACAATACATAAAAATGCTTTAAATATTCTGCATCAATAAACACTGAAATTTTGGGCTTGTTTTAAAAATTTTTTGATTTAAATAACTCAATTTAAATAAAAATCTGATTTAAAAATCATAGGTTTTTATCCATTCCACCTCAGTTTCACAATATATTAAGTCTTGGTAATACAGTTTACTACTAGAATAAATTATTGTAAGTCCTCTGTTAATTTATTATCTTGTACTGTAGGGCCCCTATGTGCTGCTACTCATGGATGAGTGTCCCATTATATTCAACCTGGTACTAACTTAACAAAAAGATGGTCCCTGCCCCAGAGAGCTTATACTTTTGGTTGTAATATAAGCAGTGATGCAGTAGGTGGATAAACAGATGGGAGCACCAAGAAACAATGAGACAATACTGTTTGCTATGATGGGCAATGATCACCGCATGCCAGCTGCCATACCATTGTTGAGGCTTGTATAGGCATTGTAGCAGAAGAGTTCTAAAGGGAAGGGAGGAGACATGTAAGTACTTTTGTCAAAACTTAGAAAACAAGCAATGAAGGCTTTCATCAGTAGAGCGGCGGTGAGAGTACACATATGCTATGGAGATTAGAGAATTGGGGGTGGGGGGGGAAATAGATTTTGAAGGGCCTTAAAAGTACAGACAAGTAGCTGAGAATTTTAACACTTTCACAGGAAAGAGGCTTGGCTTCCACATCTTCAGGTGAAGAATCGGCCAGAGGGTATGGGGGGGCTGGAGTTTAGAGTCTTTAGAAATTCACAAAAAGAACAGGAGTACTTGTGGCACCTTAGAGACTAACAAATTTATTAGAGCATAAGCTTTCGTGGACTACAGCCCACTTCTTAGAAATTCAGCTTAAAATACAAAGCTTTATAGGAGTCTAGTGCCCATAGGTAGGTTGAGACTGAGGGCTGGTCTATACTACTGGGGGCGGGGGATTGATCTAAGTTAAGCAACTTCAGCTATGTGAATAACATAGTTGAAGTTGACTTAATTAGATCTACTTACTGAGATGCCTTGAAGTCTCTTCACTGCAGTGTGTTGATGGGAGACGCTCTCCTGTCGATTCCCCTTCCACTTCTCGTTGAGGTGGAGTACCAGAGTCGACGCTAGAGCGATCGATGGTCGATTTATTGCATCTATACTAGACACGATAAATTGATCCCTGCTGGATCGATCGCTGCCCATCGATCCGGCCAGTAGCGAAGACAAGCCCTGAGGCTATGTCTACAGAACTTATGTCGCTCAGGTCTGAATAAATCACCCCGAGCGACATAAGTTACACTGACCATAAGCGCCGGTGTGGCCCAAATTCTCCCACCGACATAGCTTCTGCCGCTTGCAGAGGTGATTTTATTATGCTGATCGGAGAGCTCTCCCATCAGCGTAAATCGTCTTCACCAGATGTGCTGCAGCAGTGCATCTGCGCCGCTGCAGCACTGTGTGTGTAGACATGCCCCAAGAAGCAGCCAGTGATCACGGTGCTGCTTATTTCTTTTCCTTCTTTATTATTGCACTTAAATGATTCACTTTTTGTTTGTCCCTTTATAAATAAATAATAATCAGGAATCATGGTTAGTTTAACCAAAGTATAGTGTCTCTTCTGCTAAGGATACCTTTTTATTACTTTGGAGTTTGTGTTTTTTGTAGGTTTCCTTTTTCTCTTTTCCTGATAGTTGGTTTATATTGCAGGGAATTATTACTGTGGTACTGGGATTATTCAGTGCTACATTCTAACTGCCAGTTTTGGCCTTTAGGTAATATCACACCTATGCAGCAACTCCCATGGGGCTTGCAGATTAAGTGACTTCTGTAATATATTTTAAAAAATCACTTGAGTTTTAAAGATATTAATTCTTAGTAGTGTGTGTGTGTGTGTGTGTGTGTGTGTGTGTGTGTGTGTATGTGTGTGTGTGTGTGTGTATATGTATATATATATATATATATAACACACAATCTAACATTAGAAGAAGTTACTGCATATGCCTTGCAGTAGCATCTTGAAAATAAATGTTTTTTTTCTCTGCATACTTCATGCATTGCTCATCTGTTCCTTTATTATTTATTTATTTTTTCACCTTGCTAAGATTAGAAAGATTCAGAATTCCATGTCAGCAGCTAAGGTTTTCTGATTATGTAATCTACTGTGATGTGACTGAGTTATTGGTCTGTGTCTTCTGCTTGCTGTTTTTAATACTTTTATTTTTACATAGTGTGGAACAGGGAAATTTGTGAGGTTGGAAGGCATTCTGTCTTCTAACCCTGACTTACTTGCTGCATAACCTTTGGGAAGTACCTTAATCTTTTGCCTCAATTTCTCCATTTGTAAACATGGACAATACAAACTCTCCCACCTCAGACCAGCTTTAAGGATTTATTAGTGTTTTCACAGTGTTTTGAATGAGTAAAATGTGCTAAATGGCATCATGATGTATTTGGCACTTTACAGAACAAGTGAAATGATGCAGAATCCAGAAAAACTTTCAGTCTAAATGAAGACCGGGACAACAGGAAAACCTTCTATTAGCAATTACTATTAACTCTTTAGTTTCTAGGAGTTAATCTTGCACTCAACCACTTGGAAAAACTAGAATTTACCTTCTTGTTTTTCTTCTGTAAGGACATTGGTAAGGAAAGGAAAAGTATTGTTTTGTTTTTCATTTTGTTTTCATTTTTTTCATATACTTAACAAATCAAAACTCTCTTTTAAAATGAGCATACAAACTGTTTCATCTAACACACATTGTAAAACAGTGTCTTATGTTGTATATGTTTGCTACTAATGCATCACAATAGAATGCCATGACACCATAAGACAAGTTCCAGGCTATAGACAGAATTGTTTAAGATGCAATTGAAAGGATATTATGGTGCCTAAAAGTTACCTTATCTAGGTTTTTATATGGATTTTCCCTTTTATTCAAACATTTCCAAGGATTTGAAACGTTCGTTACCAGTTGGACTTGGTCTCTCGGAAACCCAAATAACATCTCATGGCTTTGACAGCACCAAAGAGGGAGTCATTGAAGCAGGGCCATTTCAAGGTAAAAACTATTTGTATACCTACATGATTTTTACATTTCAGCAATTTACCTGATTTAGGCATATTTTTAAAGGCATAGCCTCTTAAGACTCTTTTCAAACTCTGTAGCTGTTTTACACTTCAGCATAAATAGCAGTTATTCTGATGTGCAATGCATACCTTAGGTGTGAAATGTGTGTTTTCCTCAGTTGCTGGGTTGCTAAAATGAGAAATTGATATCCAGTTGTCAAGGGGTTTTAATGAAAACTTAGATTAAGTAACTTTTAACTAGCCAGCAGTTAATTTTAATAGTTCCTTTCCTATAATCATGATGGATTTCTTAATGAAAAGATTCTTGGTGTTACAAAAGTATGTATGCTATTTGATGGATACTGGTAATTTAAAAACTGCTATATTAAGAAGGGAAAATTTAGGTTGTTATAGTAAAAACTCTATACAAAATTAGAGCTATATAACTAAATCATTGTTAGAGGTATTGTTCCAGTTGTAAACATAGCTCAGATCAGTCCCACTGTCAGTTATCACTCCACTTCACTTTTCTAAAGCAGATAGAATTACAGTGAAATTCTTTTTCCCAGCTCTGTAGTGGATTGTTCCAGTGAGACTAAATTGTTTCCTCTTTATTGTGATGTATATGTTGTAAAGGTTCTTAGCCACCAACCATAAGAATCAGTCCTAAAAATGCTACAAAAATTTGGTTCTATTGAAGATGTATCCACCATTTTACTTGCTCAGCATAGAGCTGCAGGTTTCTTTAATTTGAATGGATTTATTTAAAAGCTAACCTTGAGAAAGGCAAAATTATTAAACGATCCAATAATAGCACTTTCTCTTTAATCTACTGTCTGAAAATAAAGAATACAGGAAAGAGGACATAAATGAAATCTTAATAAACCATTATATATAGTTTTACTTTATCTAGAGCAAGATTATGAATTTAAAAAATCTGACTGAATATTGAGTGAGCAGCGGTGAGACTGAGTCTTTGTAGTTGTAGGTATAACTTGCATATATCCTTGCTTTTATAAGTAAAACCTTAAAAATGCAAAAATGAAGCAAAAAAGTACAACTTGTTACATAATTAAAATGTCTCTGGCTCATGAGTGTTTGATGAAATATTCAGTACAGCTAAGAAAAATCTGCGTAAATAATAAACACTGCTTGCCATTCCCTTTTCTTTTCATTCTATCTCTAAGGCAGTAATACACTAGTTTAACAGAGCAGGTACAACAGAACTAATATCAAAATAAAGTGTACAGGACGTTGTTCAAGCTATGCTAATAATTCTTAAATGTCATAAATGCTTAACAATGTAAGCAACAAAATTATTAATTTTCAGATGTTATAGAAACAGGGAACTTCGTGCTTTCTCTGTGTGAAACATAGATTATCATTAACTGACCTGAATTTAAACATAATACTCCAGTCTTTCTCCAAAACCAATTACTTTAGATTATTTCTAATTATGTTTTTCCCAAATGAATGAGAGATGATGGAAATTAGGCTTTGAATAACCCAATAGACAAAAAGATAAAATATGATTAACGCCAAATTTTAAGAGCTTTGATTTCTATTCAGTAGAATGGATAAAAAACAAATACATGGGGGGGAGGGGAGCAAAATTAATAGGGATGGGATGGGGGAAGGGTATTGTGAACAATGATGCTTAAGCAAAGTTGGATACTCTTGTGCCAGAAGCCAAGAAGACTTAAAGAATGAAAAGTTGTTTTTAGTTTGCTTACATTCCATAATTAGACACTGCTCCTGTAATAAGATCCTTGTGGGCAAACCTTTGTGCCTGCATGAATCCAGTTGCAGAATTGGAGACATTAGTACCTAAGGTATTGCCGCTCTTGTAAAACGTATCATCATACTGTGACAAGATAGGGAAAGTTAAATAAATGTCTTTCAGCCTTAACTTTGTTTGTGTGTGCAGATTAATGATGTTGCTAAAAATGTTATGCTTTGCTCTTACAGTTGGAATAATGAGGGGAGACAAATTTTCCATGCTACAAGGACATGTATAAGAAACATATGCTGAGTCTTGCTTTGGTTATTTAAAGAGCTCTTTTGGGATGTTACTGAATTAATAAAGTATAATCTTTCTGGAAGCCATTAAAGGGTACATAATTTCTGGGGGCACATTGACCCATTAGGTTTTTATGCAGTCTTCAAAAAATGTTATGAAAATTAACATGCTCAGGCACAAAATTGACTTGCAATACCATGATGATCGATTTGGGTGAGGGCGGGGGGAGGGGGTTATTACTGATTTAGTCACTCATCAAAAAAAAGTATTTTGTCTTGGGCAAATGGGGTGAATTTTTCATGGTTGCCTCTATACAATTAAATTGACTATTTTATTACACCTCTACTTCGATATAACACTGTCCTCGGGAGCCAAAAAATCTTACTGCGTTATAGGTGAAACCACGTTATATCAAACTTGCTTTGATCCGCCAGAGTGCGCAGCCCCGCCCCCCCGAGCCGCTGCTTTACCGCGCTATATCCGAATTCATGTTATATCGGGTAGAGTTATACACCTCTACCCCGCTATATGCTTTCCTTGATGTGGAAGAGTATAAAGCTATGAGCTGTATCACTTGATAAAATATGTATAATAGCTTTGGGAGCACAGCACTCTTACTGTTAACACAACAATGCCCGTAACTCAATATTTTTAATATAATTAATATTTATAGTAGGCCTTTTTCTGCTAGACAGAGAACCACACAGGCTAATATTTTAATAACCTAATGGCTCAATCCTGATCTCAGATACTTAAGCATTCTTGCTGCATATTATAGACATATAGCTACTACACTTCATTAAAATCTGTTCCTGCACCTGCTTATCTGAAATTGGAATTGAATCCAGAGTCCAAGTATCAACCCTCAAGGTTAGGAGTATTGCATGATAACGGTAGAGTGACTTTTACTTAGATAAGAAAAATCAGATTTCAGCTGAAAAGCAGCCATATTGATCAGTATGAAAGTCATTTTATTTGTTTTCTTTCTTGCCTCCTATATCTGGCATTTTGTATTCATAACTTCCAGTCATACTGCCAATTTCTTTTAAAGAAAACACACAATTAAGTCAGGAGTAACTTTGATTTCATATTAACAGCTGCTTCTTTCTAATATATCACTACCAGAAATCCCAAGAACTATTCCATACACTATTCTAGTTTTGTGTTGATGTTACAGGTATATCGCCAATACTAAAAGCTATCTCTGTACATAAAAGTACATATTTTCTGAGGAAAGAAGATGATGGGTTTTCATGATTAAATGTGTCCCCTTTTCAGGTTCCCCAGCATCACCCATATCATCCGTTATATCTCCTAGCAATGCAGCAGCTAGCAGACTGGCTGGACAAGGGAGTGATTTAATTATTCCCACAGGTATTCACAACACTGACTGGATACACTAGTGTTACACTAACATCTTTGTTACACTAACTCCTACTGCCTGTAATAATTTGACTTTTTTTACTAGGTGGGTGTGTAATTCCTGCTATTTGGTGATTCTGTCATTTCTGGGCTTCAACAGTTTGCAAAGTAACCTATGCTTTCCCTTCTGAACAACTTTTCCTGCTCCAAAGCATTAAGTATAATCTGTACAGCTCTTTACTTTTTATCAACAATAAATAAAAACAAATGACATTTAAAAAGTACTCTAGGTGTAATTGTTAGTGCTAAAGCAGTCAGCTTTTTTCTCTTTGCCAGCCAAATCAGAGACATGTTCTAATACTCCAAGTATGAGATTGGATTTTGGATTTCATAACACCCAAACTGGGCTTTGTCCCGACTGCCTCTGTGGCTTTGGTCAAGTTACTTAACCTCTTTGTGTCTGTTTCCTCCTCTTTTAAAAGGGGAGAATACTTAGCTACCTCAGAGGCGTTCTGTGAGGATTAATTACTTAGTATAAAAATTATGTTTTCAAGGTGTAAATCACATGTTGGTGCTCAGTGCTATAAAAGAATGTCTGGAGACATATGCAGAAGCATCCTGTTTTTACAAACCCTTGTTTACAAATAACCTGGCAAGGTTAATACATAGTGTTCTGTAGTATACGAGATGTGGCAGGTGCAGGGATAGTCTCTCTCTTTTTCTCTCTCCAGTTTAAATGGGCTTTCTGAATAATTACACCTTCATATGCCAATGTGTCTTCTGCTAATAATTCAGTTTTTCAGCCTGGAATGCTATTGTAAAGCCTAATGACTAAACTTTCTTCCTTATAACTTGCTTTTTTCCTACCTAAAGAGGGACGGGGGCCACTGTCAAGTATCCTTTTTTAAATAGCTTAGGTTTTTAACTCTGCCATGTGTCTAATAGTTCTTTAGGAACGTGAAGAAAAACATTTCCATACTGACTCTGTCTTGCATTTGATGCCAGGCATTTTATTTTGCGGTTCCTTAGAAGTGAAGTCAGCAAGGGTCTGTATATGCTACTAAGTACACTAACATAGCATCAGGAGCCACGTGGAATGCGTGTAACTCTGGGAATTCGTCCATGTATTAGCAAACTACCATGCTCTTCGTTAATTTTTTTTTTCATTTGTACAAAGCTAAAGAGCACTTGGCATAAGTTGGGTGGTCAGTGCATATATGGCAATGGAGGGTGCTGCCAACAAAATGGCAGCAACATTTTTTACAATTTTGATATTGGGAGTCAGCTTTTCAATTCAAAATCAAAATGTGCAATTTGAATAACATTCTGTACTGACTGGTACCTGCAAAAAGTTGGGACTGATTATAGTGTACTGATGGTGACCCTTTATTCTGTTTCACTGCTTGCTGTGGTTTCTTTATTGCTGATTTTGAATGAGGACTAATGAGTTCCACTATCTCCGTGAATGAGAACCTAATAAAACTATGAAGTACACTAACCTTTTTACATGCACAGGAGAGTTATGATTCTCCTGTTAATTTTAATTAAACATGTTGAGGATAACAGCAGCACGATCTGGAAAAATGTGAATGTCTTACTCTTATGTTAACAAATATTGCTTTGACAATTCTGTACATCTTAAGTTGGCTGTACTTGGTGGCAGCAGTTTGATTGTACTTTATATACTTCTGTAACTTACTAACAATGGCTTGTAGTGTGTAAAAGTTTTTTAGGTTGGCTAATTCCAGCAGAATGTTGGACTGTTAGACGTTGCCTAAATGCTGTATTTAAATAACTAAACAAATATCTGAATTACTTGTTGAGGGTAGTAAAAATTCTGTACAGAAACACCCATTTAACTTTATCATACTTTCTTACTCAATCTAGTGTGTGTTTACCTAAATTATTCACTTACACAAATATTCTGGTTTGATTTTAAAATCAATATAGATATACTTACCTTTATTGTATGCACTTTTAGGCCCGATTAGCACAAAACTGCTTTTTGAAAACAGTCTTTCATGTCCATTTACCAAGCACCGTTCACATAAAATCTAGTTAGATGCATAGTTTGCTTTTCCATGCACAAGTGCTGTTTTAGGACTCTTTGGATATGCAGATATATGCTTGACTTTTTTTAAAAACATGGGTCCTAAAGATTTTCTGTGTCTTACTTGTTCAGGTGGTGTAAGAATGCAGCAGAAAAGTGGGCCAGTTGTTCTAGCAGATGAAGTAAAGAATCCAGCGATGGAAAAATTAGAGCTTGTGAGAAAATGGAGCCTAAACACTTACAAGGTTTGCAAGTTTACACATGTAAATTTATGTTGCTGTTTCCAGTCTATTGCTAATGTAAATTAAAATTTGTAAACATATCATATTGCAACATACAATGTGTTGAAAGCTAAAAATCTGTCATTGTTATGGAGAAACATATATTCTGAATTGATGTAGATATGACTTGGTAAACTAGGCCTCTTACTGATTTGTTCTTTTTCCCTCAGATTTTTTAATCTAGGTTAGAACTCCAGAATCTTCTGTCAGAACCTACATAGGTGCAAGATTATGTATAGATCTCTTAATTTTTTATGATGCAATGATAGCTTTTAAACCTTATTTACATGACAAAATAGGGAGTCGATTATATTTTCCCCACAAACATACTTACTTGAGCTAAAACAAGTTTAGTGAACTTCAAAACTAATGCATAAATCCTACGTCTTTTTGCTAGTGGAACTGCTACGTTTTATATGATTTTTCATTGGGTAGCATTAGCTGCAATAAAAATGTGCAATACGGTTGTTTTTATCACCAATTATCAAAAATTTCTCTTAATTCGTTGTCATTAGTTTTCTGACCTCTCATCCCTGCTGGATTTTTTTTTCAGTTTTTGAATTTGAGATTACATCTGGTATCAAGGTGACTTCTTTGAGATTTTTTTGCTCTGGTATTTTTTTTATATTTCCATGGCATTTCTTGTGTTCAAGTGCACCCAATAACCTGAATTTGATGAAATAGTGCAGAAACAAGTGAATAAGTAATAAAATGGTGATGATAAAGCTCATTTATTTTGCTAGTGACAATTACAAATGGCTCCCCCATTGTCCCATTTTTCAGGCCCTTGACATAAGGATATATTAGTGCACTTGTGGCAGTAAACATACCACTGCCAAGAGCTCTAAATTTAGCCCAGTTCAGAGCAGCAGTTCCCTACTCTTCCTGAAACTTGGCTGACTGAGAGCTGGAGGGAAGGAATGGGATTATATGTGTATCGGTGTCAGGCTCTTCACCACTTCTTCAGCCTGTGGAGAAGGGAATGCTTTAGAGTGGAGAATCCCCACAAATCTAAGAACTCAGAGAGAGAGAGAGAGAGAGAGAGAGACACCCCCATCACTACCGGGATCTCTAGTTGAGCTGAACTTCTTGAGATTACAAAAATTTCCCCATTTTTGACTGGGATGAAACTAAAATCCTTTAACGTCTTTCACAAAAAAACCCAAAACCTAATTCTAACCACTGGGCTCTCCAGCCTCTCGGGATGTGGGTGATGCAGGTTCAAATCCATGCTCTTAATCAGTCTTAACAAGGACTTGAACCTGAATGTCTGACGTCCCTGGTGAGTGCCCTTAATACCAGGCTATTGGCTGTTTTGGGGTGGTGTGCGCCCTCTTGTTCCAACCAGAAATTCCACCCTGGACCTCAGAAACCTTTCTGATGAAAGTTTTGACAAAACTGGCAAGTTTCCACAAAAACTTTTGGTTTCAGCTGATTGGCATTTTTTGATGGGAGAAACAATTTCATCAAAATTCCCTATCCGTTCTAATCGCTGGTACTCTTAGATCTGTGTACTGACTTCCTCCTTGATAGGGGTGAGAACAAATGAGGAATTTTTTCAGTAGCAAATGTGATGCTGCTAATTATAACCAGTTCAAAAGATTTGTTCAGGACAGAGGCCTGCATCTTTTTTTTTTTTTCTTGCTCAGTTCCATTGGTTCAGGGACTTATAATTTCATGTAATCTAAATTGCAAAGGTCTGTCCAGCTGCTATTTCTGCCTACCATGTTTCGTTTGAGAGGGAACTAATATTTTGCCTCCCCTTGTGAAGAAGTTCTTGGAAGTTCTCTGTACCCTCCAGTCAGGTAGCCTGCCGACCCTTGGGATTTGAATTGGTGCTCCACAAACTTTTGTTGAAGGGCCTTTGATCTGGCTTTTTGTTCCACCTCTTACTAAAAGACTCCTTCCTGCTGGCCATCATCTTGGCTCAAAGTTGCAGGCAGACTGCTCATTCACTTACTGCAGTCTTCTACAAAGAAAAGGTGGCTGAGGCATATGCAAAACCTTGGCAAAGTCTCAGTTATTAATTTGAAACAGTATATCTCTGCCAAGCTCTTTCCAAAGCCACGTAGTCATCTCAGAGAGGTCAGGCTGCATGTTTGACTTACAACAACGTAGAAAACAAAGCGAAACAAAAACCCACATTCATTACTGCTCAGAGTGCCCACACTAAACTTTTTGGAACATGGAGTAGGATGTGTTTTTGCCTTAAAATCCAAAGGTTAAACATTTATTGCCTAAAGCTGCCGGATGAGTTAGTTTGTGAATCCAAGTCATGTATGATGTCTCTGAAGTCCCTATGCTAGAACATTTTTGGGCTTTTTCCACCAAAAGGATGGGATAATTCAGGGCATACTTGCATAACATGCCCTCATTTGAAATCTGTCTGGCATCTATACAGTGGTTGGTGATTACATTTATGAACCCCCGTACCTCTGTTCTGCACCAGGAACAGATTATTAATTTGGGAGGACAGTGCTTTGCTGTGTGTGACTAGTGCGTTTCCTGGGTCCACCTCAGGGAGGTCATTGCTGGCTAATTTCCTGCACTGTGGTTCTGTGGGGGCACATATGTGAAGGAGAAAAGGTCACTTACCTTGTGTAACTGCTGAACTGTGAATGTATGGAATCTACATAGCCACACCAAAATCTGCTGCCCCTAGTTGGATGCCCAAATACTTTCAGGGCTTCTGGTGATGGAGAAATTGGTGACAGTTATTGATGGGGCCAGGGGGCTATTTATACCCAAGGCAGACATGCTTTCCACTAACACTGCACAGAATTTTCTATGGCTGCCTGCCTAGGTATGTAATTCCTACGATACAGCTCTGAACACATTTGTAAAACAGGAGTTACATCATCTAATAACCCCCTTTAATGTCAAATGAATTAGCAAACCTTTACTGTTACACACCTTGATGGAATTTATATCCTCTAAGAGAGAGCTAATAGATTTCAGGCTCTGACTTCTTCTTTCTCCAGGCTACTCTACCTAGTTACCATTTAGAAATAATTCTTGCTGTGAAATGATTAATTGCGTAATCTGAATATAAATTCTTAAATCAGCCTACTTCTAGCTTCACATCACTTGGGACTTCAGTATCCATGTTGATTATTCTTACTACCACTTTGCCTTTAGCTTCCTTTCCGTTCACAGGCATTCTTGATGGTGTGTGCCATTTTTCTCGACTACTGTAGGGGTCATACCCTGAACATTGCAAATCCTTTCATTCATTATGATATTGGGAGATTCTCCACCTGGTCACTCCACTTGGTTGTGGGACAGGGGAGGAGCGGCTCAAAATTATGCCAGTAGAAGATTGAGTTTAGCAGAGCCGACACCCACCCAAAGTGGATTTATCCAGGGCTAGATTCTCTTGTCCATTACCTGGAAGACCCTGTATTGGTAATAGAAACTAAAGTAAACTGTAACAAGGGATAGCTCGAGGGAGGGATAGCTCAGTGATTTGAAGATTGGCCTGCTAAACCCAGGGTTGTGAGTTCAATCCTTGAAGGGGCCATTTAGGAAACTGGGATGTGTGTTTTTATATATAATAAATTTATTTATATATAATAAATAATAAATAAATAAATCTGTCTGGGGATTTGTCCTGCTTTGAGCAGGGTGTTGGACTAAATGATCTCCTGAGGTCCCTTCCAACCCTGATATTCTATGATTCACAACTCAGAGATAGATGTAGATTTCATTTTTAGAAGGTACACGCTATACATTTTTAAGTGATTTATTTTGAAAACTTACAGATTAGTTTTACAGCTATATCAGAAAATGAATGATTGATGGTTATTTCATTTATCAAAGGTCATTGAAGCAGATATTTAGGAAGTCATTGGGAGGTGAAGTATCTCCAATTCGACAGGTTAATCATTAATATTTGAAGGATTTTCTTGCCATGCTGTATTAGGAGGAGAACATCACCAGACAGACATTTAAATTGTTTTATTTAACTAAAACAACAATGTTATGTATTCTGGATTTTTTTCTTCAACAGTAAACATATAATATTATAACAAAACAAGCATTTGAATGTATTAAACATTCAAGTTTTTTAAAATTAGGTTTGTTTTTGTTAAAAATTTTTTTAATTAAAATAGTTAAATGAAATATTTTAAAAAAAATTAAAAATTGACTGTGTCATCCAGGTCAACATGAGAAACTTAAAATATTGGTTTCTGCAGCTAACTCAGTCGTCTTTACCTTCATTTTCTTGATCATAATCTGGAAAAGAAAAACAAGCTTTCCTGCTTTTTCAGGTCCCAAACGATTTCTCAATTTGGAATGAATTAGCCCAAAGGAAGAAAATATTCTTTCTACACCAGCAGAAGAAGCTACTGCTGTTAAGTGAGATTATCACTTCAACAGTCTCTGAATCCAAGTGCTTAAGTTCACTGGTGTGACTTTCTTTAAAACATCATCAGCATACATCTATTTCTTGAATGGTTCACCCTTAGCTTTGAACTTTATTATAGTTGGCATTATGGAGGGATGATTGCTGGATGTCCATGTCATAGCCAACTCCTCTTCTTCAGCAGTTAAGGTTTGACCCTGGTACCAAGTATTGAGAGTATCTGCAAGAAAATGAGCTGGAGATAATGCTTGTCCCACTCGTTTTTTTTTTTTTTTTTTTAATGCTTGTAATTTAACTCTGTCATTGCATATTTCTCTTTTTAAGATCTATCTCAGTTCCTTCCAGATTTCAACAGCATCAGCAATAGAACAGCTATTTCCCTGCATTTTGTTCAAGGCTACAGAAATAGGCTTCAGGGTACTCGGCATTTGTTCAACATTTCTCTTAAGCCCAATGTTGAGAACTTTGGCTGTGACAGTGCCATCTATTTTTTTCATGATTTTATTCACAAACTGTCATCAGATTAGGCCAGTTCTTGATACAGTGCTCAAAACAGTCCACTACGGAGTTCCATTGCACATTTTGTGGGAGAGTTAGCTTGGTTCCTCCCACTTTTTTCAGAGCAGCTGCTATAAAGTGGTTGTTACGGAAGTATTTTGCAATTTCAACAACATTAGCCTTTATTTCTGGAACACTGAAGTCTTTGGCTAGGAGGTGCATCAAATGAGCACTGCAACTGTATGTTGTTCTTCGAGTGCTTGCTCATATCGATTCCAATTAGGTGTGCACGCACTGCGTGCACGATCGGCGGAGAATTTTTACCCTAGCAACACCCGGTGGGTCGGCTGTGGAGCCGCCTGGGAGTGGCGCCTTCATGGCGCTGGATATATACCCCAGCCGACCCAGTGCCCCCTCGGTTCCTTCTTACCGCCCGAGACGGTCGTTGGAACTGTGGAGTGCAGCATAGCTGTCCTCCACTCTCCCTAGCTTTTACTTCCCGGTTTGGTTAATTGTTCTAGTTCTTAATAGTTATATAGTTAGTGTAGTTTTGATAGTTGTAGAATTAGTTTTGTAAGTGAAGTTAGTGGGCTGGAAGGGGTCCCTCCCCCTTCCTCCCTGCGTGCCGCCCAGGCTCATGCTCAAGGCTCCGGGGTTTAAGCTGTGCTCAGTCTATTCGAAGCCTATGCCAAAAGGAGACCCCCACAACTCTTGTTTAAAGTGCCTCAGGGAGTCTCACCAGGCCGAAAAGTGTAAGATCTGTATGGTTTTGAGGCCTCGAACTAAAAAGGAGCGGGACTTTAGACTTAAGCAGCTCCTTATGGAGGCGGCCCTCAGCCCGGATCCTCCTTCGGCATGCCAAGTTCCAGCACTGAGTGCCTCAGTGCACAGTACTCCGACGGCGGCTTCAAATACTGCACCGTGGGGAGACTCGAATAGAGACCCACGGCACCGGTCCTCGCCGGCACCGCGTCCAGCGCAAGCACCTCAGCGCCGTTCCCTGTCCCCAGGACAGAAGAGACCTCACAAGCCGGAGGGGGCTGCCTCCCAGCAACAGGCACTGGCACCCTCTTTGCCAACCTCAGATTTGCATCCGGCACTGGAGCGACCGAGGTTACAGGCGCCGTTATCAGCACAGTTGACTCTGGCACCGATGGAAGGGCCGTTGAGTCCGGTGTTGACTGGCTCCCCGACCTGCACCATGGTTGAGCCCCGACTTCCATGGACGCCGGAGATGTTTGCAATGGCGAGGGACCTCATTGCCCTTACAGAACCGGCACCGGCTCAGGCTATGGCACCACATCTCACCCGTGCGGTACAGTCTAGGGGCAAGCCAGCCCTAATACATCCACCATCTCTGAGCGGGGACACTTGGCACCGTTCCTGATCTCGTCCCGGCGCCATTCTCTATTACGTCACCGGTCGTACTCACGGCCCAGATCTTACTCCCGGTACCATTCTGCCTCGCAGCACCACTCCAGACCTCGGTACTGTTCGGGCTCCCGACGCCGCTCCCGGCACCGGTCAGAGCACCGATCCCATTCGAGAAGCCGCTCCTGGCATCGCTCCCGCAGGCGGTCTTCATCGCGATCCAGGTCTGGATCTCGGTACCGGCATGACCATCGGCACCGTTCTCGATCCCAGTACTGCTCCCTGGCACCACGCCGACACCGTTCTCCTGTAGCCCGGCACCGCTCAGCATCGTTCCCAGCAGAGTTGACGCAGGCATGCTCCACACCGCCCTGGCCCTCGTGCTCTGCCTCACGCTCTTCACAGTTGGACGGTGCCTCCCGCTCAGCCTGTCCCACACCAGGCCAAGCAGAGGATAACTTGGGTCACTGGCAGGATGAAACCCAAGACCCTAGCCAGGAGCCTGCACAGTGGTCCTTCTGGACCCCGTGGGCGTACCACCAAGCCCAAGGGGTTCCACCTGCGGCCTCCCGCTCAGTCTATTCAGAGCCTCGAGTACCGGAGGCCACCATCAGTCTCTCCTCCCCCCCCCCCCCCCCCCGGAGGGTATGGAGGCGCTTGCACCTACCCCAATGCAGGCCCCAGACCCTGGTACAGCAGATCCTGGACATCAGGACCCCTCGCAACTGGACCTGCTACAGGGGCTAATGGATCCTGTGGCATATTCCTCATCTTCTCCAGATGAGGCAGTGGCGGGGACAACAACTTCGGGTCCCCCTCCGATAGACCTACGTGCTCACCAAGACTTTTACGCAGGGTGGCTCATAATATGGACCTCCAAGCGGAGGAGATAGTGGAGTTGGAGGACCCGTTGGTGGACATACTTTCAGCTGACGCCCCATCCGCACCATTCAGGCCAACGCCAAGACAATATGGCAGACCCCGGCCTCTATCCCACCCTCAAGATCTGTAGAGCAGCGGTTTGGTCATTCGTACATACCTTCACCGCTCACTATGTGTTAGTTCAGCAGTCTAGAGACGATGCAGCGTTTGCTCAGCGGTTCTGCACTCAGCGATGTCTCACTCCGACCCCACCGCCTAGGTAAGGCTTGGGAGTCACCTAATTGGAATCGATATGAGCAAGCACTCGAAGTAGAAAAAACGGTTACTCACCTTTGTAGCGGTTATTCTTCAAGATGTGTTGCTCATATCCATTCCAAACCTGCTCTCCTTCCCCTCTGTTGGAGTAGCCGGCAAGAAGGAACTGAGGGGGTGCTGGGTCGGCTGGAGTATATATCCAGCGCCACTCCAGGGGGCTCCACAGCTGACCCACTGGATGTTGCTAGGGTAAAAATTCTCCGACGACCGTGCACGTGGTGCGCGCACACATAATTGGAATGGATATGAGCAACACAACTTGAAGAACAACAGTTACAAAGGTGAGTAACCGTTTTTTGTTAGCTTGGGACTCTCTCTCTTAATTTCTTCTCATCTTGGATACATTTGCAGTATTGTCTGTGACCAAGCTGTGTACTAGACATTTGAACTTTTTTTCACAGTTTGTTATAGCTTTTACAGTATTCTGCTGTGTGTGCATTTCCTGATGTATCAATTGTTTCTGTATGGAAGACCGTCCCTTCTTCTGTTGTGTCACAAGCACATACAACAGGATCATTGTGGACATTGTTCCAACCATCAAGACTCAGGTTAACAATTTTATCCGCTAGACCTTTTGCACACTGCTCAATTTCTCTTTCCTACACTTTAACCAGCAATTTGCCTGCGACATCTGCTCAGTTGGGTAGACTGTATCCTTGTCTTAATGACTGAACCATGTTAATGAAGTGTGGGTTCTCAATCATATGGAAAGGAGAGTTTGTTGCATAAACAAACCAGGCAATTTTTTCATCAGTTACCTCTTTTTTTGAAATCTGCTGGTTCTTATCACAAACTTATCTATGGCTGTTTTTTTGCTACAGGTGATATACTGTGGCTATGTGACATACATGATGTGACTGAAACATTATCATTGGTAGATAACTCTGAAACCACAGAAAATAATGGTGATCTTGAAAGTGGATAGTCTTCAGAATCCTGTATGTTGAGGATGGATTCTCCTAAACAAAATAAGTCAATGCAGTTATTTAATTATTATTACCATACTGCTCATTTAGTATTACTCATTGCATTCCCTGACACTCAGTACTACTTTAAAGGTAAAATTGTAAAAGGAAGATCAGCCTATTTCAACTATTTATTTATTTTTTTTATCACAACTGCATCTAAAGTGATAGTACCATAGAGTGACAACTATATTTTTTGCTCAAACATGAGAATTCAAGAATAGTCCAGAAGGAAGACAGGCAGTCCTTGAGAAAAAGAGTATGAAATAAAAAAGTTTACCAACCTGAAGATCCTGCATGTTCAGACATGTTCCTTTCATCATCTTCAACAGCTTTCTCCTGAGAAGGAACACTTCTCATGATGACGTTTCATTTGGGCAACCAGGCTTTGCATTTCTTTATTGCACTGTTTGCATTTTGCACGCATGCCTGTCTTACCCACAGGTAGAGGAACTTCATTAAAATATTTATTCTCAGTTTGTTTCTTCTCACTATAATTTTTTTTCCATGTTTCGCATCATAGATTGCCCAGCCAAAGCCACCTACTTTATACAGGGCACCTGACCTCACTAAATATTTTGATTTCTTTTCTCTATCTGCTGGTGGGAGGATAGAATAGCCACATGTCTGGACTAACCCACTGAAAAGAAAAAAATCAAATGAGAAGATAATCATTTCCCCTCTCTTTAGGTTCTCTATTTAACTTCCTCTTTGTATAGTTTATCCTTTGGGGGCGACTCAGTTTAGCTGATTGCTATTGTAAGCTTTGAACACCACTTCTATAGAATCCTCACTCTTTTTATTCCTTTTCTCGCCCATTTGTGAATGTTCATTTTTAGGTTTGTTTTTTCCCCTACGCTATGTTTCTGAAGCTGAATGCTTCAGAGTCCTCTTTGATTTTAAAATAAAAAACATTTTGTCATGTCTGACATGTTTCCTTACCTCTTGCTCACAAACATTTTGTCACCCCTTGCTCAGATTTCCTCTTACATGTCCCTTCTTTGTAAGTTTGCATATCACCATCTCTGGAAAATAGCCAGAACTTATCCTTACCCATACTATGCTTCTAATGCAACACTTAGTCATACTCTAATCACATTCTGTCTAATCTACTGCAATTCCTTTTATGGACCTTTTGTGGTAACTCCATACTCCTCAATGTGCACTTTCTCTCTTGTGCTCGCTCAGAAATGGTACTGTATTGCCTTCATTCTCTTACCTTGATAGCTCTGATTCCAACTGAAAGTTATGTGCCCAGCTGGTCATTTTTTAAATAACATTCTGTGGACTGACTCCACCTTTACCCCTCTGGTCTTGTCTTGTACTTGCCAGTTCTCCCACTATCTTGGGTGTCATCTACATTGTCAATTCAATTTAAAAAAGTTTTATTGGCACAACAAAGGTATTCCAAAATATACAAGAAAGGGAATTCCTGAGTGTATCTGTCTTTGAGAGAGAGTCTGTGAGGTTGGGGGACACCGTTAAAACACTGATCTTGAAGTGTAGGCTAGATCAAACCATTTTTCCAAATCCTGCTATAGCCCTGCAAAGTCCAATACTGTGACATGTTTTGGAAACAGGGTTTGGTTTCATTTACACTGTAAGACTAAACTGTTGTAATCAGGTCCGACCTTCCCAACGCTGTAGTTGTGACCTTGAACATCTCAGTTCCATCAGGACTCTCTTCATGGAAGATCATTCTTCCACTTGCGCAACTCCATTCTATCTCGACCTCTGTCCGCTTCTCTTTGGGGCCACAGATTCCCTTCCTCTTTAAAGCTTGCTAAAAATAGCTCACCACAGCAGTAAACCATTGTTTTACACCTAAGTATCTTAACGTGCTCCGTGCTGAATTTGCTGCTCACTACACCAATGAATTGCAAGTCAATTTAGGAGTTTTACTCCTGTGGCAGTAAAAGTAAACTTTAGTTTTTAAATCCTAAGGTTTAAGAGATTCAACACACTTCTTTATAATCAGACAAGCACAAATTCAGTCTTAAGACTATCTTCCTATAAATTCCTCACCAAAAGTTTCCAGTTTCTTAAAAATGCCTCCACAATATGGGAAGAAGCAATTGTGTTTCCTGAAATAGTAAGATTCTAAATGTTGAAATATAGAAACTTACATTTGCAGATGCTCTATATCCATTAGGCCTAACTTTGGAATTAAGTGGAAAATGCCTGTGGGATTGGATGGTTGGGAAGATGAAGATGGAATGAATATTAGAATAGTTATTTAGAATCAGTAACGTTCTGGTTTATGCTGTGTTTAATAAACTGACTTGAATGTACTGAACTAAATAATAATTGCTTTTACTTAATGAGATTCATCAAATCTAAAAAGTGAAGATCTGAAATCTCTCATTTGAGAATTGTAATTAGTTCTGCTCTTGATTTGTTAACTTAAATATTTTTATTAGTAGGAGTTGAGACTTGTCCAACAAATGTTCTTGCTGAGTCCTGAAAAACTTCTAAAGAGTTTGACATTTTTCTTCAGGTTTGTTGTGCAAACTTAAATTGGGAGGAGTGATTGTGAAAGAATTGCTTATAATTATGTACTCCTTGAAGCCAAGAAATGGTGTGTGCTGTACTGTCATGAATATAGAATTTTTTTTTGCTTTTTATAATAATTTTAAACTATTTGTTATGAATTTGCAGTGTACTCGTCAGATCATCTCTGAAAAGCTGGGCCGAGGCTCAAGAACAGTAGACCTGGAACTGGAAGCCCAAATAGACATACTAAGAGATAACAAAAAAAAGTATGAAAATATCTTAAGATTGGCACAGACTTTGTCCACGCAACTCTACCAGATGGTGAATACCCAAAGGCAACTTGGAGATGCATTTGCAGACCTGAGTTTGAAATCATTGGAACTCCATGTAAGACTTTAATAGCATTAGAAAATAAAATATAAATTTGAGGATGAACTTCACTGGCTTATGCATGTTGTACAGTAGATAGTCTTCAATATTTAGGAAGATAGCTGCTATGTAATAGCATTTGAGACTCTGAAGGAAATCATTGAAATTACAGTAAGGTCATGCAGTAGTTTTTAATGTCTGGCTTTAGTTGGAATTTGAACTAAAAGACTACTAACATACAAGTTTACTTTGTATAGTAAACAATTTTGCTCCTCATTTGTCACTAATGAAATGTCATTAGAATTGTTCTAGATCATCATTTCCTGTAAAATACAACAAGCCTGTGGTGTCTATGTTTGGGAATAGAGTGGGGCTCATGCAAAAGAGGTGAGGTAACAATGTGGATTAATCATTTTTTCTTTAGCAGATTAAAATGTTTAGTTCAGTTGTTTTATGAATAATATGACCCCTTTTAGCTTCACTACGATGTTTTAGGTTCCTTTTCTTCCCCATCTTTGGCTGTTTCTCTCCCTTTTAGCTGTTTCTTTTTGTATTGTTTTCTCTGCATCTTCTTTCCTCTAGGCTTCACTCCCTACTCCCATTCGCTAAAATTATGAGATGTGAAACAGTTAATGTTAACATTTTAAGAGCCCTAATTTGTCATTAGCGTTTACACCATAGTGTTTACACCGTCAGTTGGTTACACTAGGTTCACATAGATTCATAGACAATAGGACTGGAAGGGACCTCGAGAGGTCATCGGGTCTAGTCCCCTGCCCTCATGGCAGGACCAAATACTGTCTAGACCATCCCTGATAGACATTTATCTAACCTACTCTTATACATCTTCACAACCATGATAGCTAGAAATTTACTTTGGTAAATGAAAGCTCAGGTTATGCAGAATATGAAGATGCCATATAGAAAACACAAATACATCAATGAGGCTTATGTGTGGGAGCCTTGCATTAAAAGAATAATCATTGCAATCTGACATTGAAATCTTTTGCTATTGATAAATTGGTCCTTGCCTTTTGTCATACCTAAACTTGATTGCAATTCTCTTTGGCAATAACTTCCATCTTAATCATGCCCCCTTAACATTTGTAGCTAATCTGTATTATTCCTTTTTTTCACCATCCATTATGATGGTACATTCTGCTGTCTCAGTCACTTATAACATATTAAAATAAATATCAGATCATGGTGTTCCAGGATATAATAACCACCCTTGTTCATTAATCAATACTGTTTACCCCCTGTGAATTTAGTTAACTATGCTTATTTTGCTGGCATAATTCGTGGTGTTACAATTGTCTTTAAGGGAGACACTGAATTTAGACTAATCCTAAATAGTTACAAAATGATAATCTGAAGATTTTTGGCAGTATTCTTTGAGGTGGTAATAAGGGTAATTTTTTTTATTTAGCCAAGATCCATAACTGTCTTCACAGTAGAATTGGTATCAAGAATAGGTGCTATCAATCCTGTTGGGACAGATTCTACTGAAATCAATGGGGTTTCATGGGAGAAACTTGAACAGTTGCTTGTAAAGGTCTAAAACAAAGGGATAGTTGTGGTTATGACTCTGAGCTTAATTTGTTACCTAGACTATTGTAATCACTTATGTCTATTTAAATATACACACATTCAAACAGCAGTGATGAAATTGCATACAATATGGTCTATCATATCTGAGTTTTCCTAATAAGTATGTGTGGTTTTTTTCCCAGTGTTAATGAGTATCTGGGTAAATGACATGATTTAATTATAAACCACAGTATTTTTTGTTGTTGTTCTTTGCTATAGGAGGAATTTGGATACAATGCAGATACTCAGAAACTTCTAGCTAAAAATGGAGAGACCCTTCTTGGTGCTATTAACTTTTTTATTGCCAGTGTGAACACACTGGTGAATAAAACAATTGAAGATACGTTAATGACTGTGAAACAGTATGAAAGTGCCAGGTAGATATTTTGTGTCATCAGTTATTTTCATTTAACATACAGTCTTCAGGTTTGAACTGGTAAACAGTGTTGAAAAGTTTGTAAATATAACACAACTTTCATATTTTAAATCCGGAGTACGTTCCGTCTTTACACTTATATAATACTTCAAAATGATGTTTGAAATTTAAACTTGCAGAAAATTTTCTGTTAAACTCAGATCTTTCAGAAATGATTCTATTTAGGCCAGGTCTATATTAGAAGCCTACAGCGACACAGCTGTGCCGATACAGCGACACAGCTGTGCCGATACAGCGACACAGCTGTGCCGATACAGCGACACAGCTGTGCCGATACAGCGACACAGCTGTGCCGATACAGCGACACAGCTGTGCCGATACAGCGACACAGCTGTGCCGATACAGCGACACAGCTGTGCCGATACAGCGACACAGCTGTGCCGATACAGCGACACAGCTGTGCCGATACAGCGACACAGCTGTGCCGCTGTAAGATTTGCTCATGTAGCCGTGCTATGCCGACAGGAAAGAGCTCTCCCATTGACATAATAACCACCTAAATGAGTGGCGGTAACTATGTCAGTGAGAGCGTCTCCCGCCAACGTAGTGCTGTGCACACGAGCACTTATGCCGGCAAAACTTATGTCACGTGGGGGGGTGGGGCTCACATCCGTGAGCAACATACGTTTTGGTTTCCTATTGGGTAAAGATAGTTTGTTTGTTTTCCCCCCTCCCCGCCCTGGTAGAATAATAGTGGAAATTCTGGGCAGTTACATATAGTCATGTATAAAGTAATGTTTCTGAATGAGAAATAAAATGTTCTTCCAGTTTCCTTTAGTGCATTCTTTAGATAACTGATTACCCAACTTGGAGACACTTATCCATAGTAAAGGTATAGCTTGGTGGCAACAAAGCCAGATTTCTTAATCTGCTTCCTGATAGTATATACTAACCTTGAATAGTGGTCCATTCAGTCACTGACCAAGCTTTGGAGTCTGCTGACTAGGTGCCAGCTGAATTGATGGGTATGGATACCTATCTGCTATGAACTAGATGAGACCAGTAATTCAGTGCCTAGTTAATATGGTGTCATGTACAAGCTAAATTAATTTCACGTAAGAGCTCTATCAAACATATCAGGTACAGGGCCGGCTCTGGCTTTTTGGTCGCCCCAATCCAAAAAAAAAAAAAAAAATCTGCACGGCCGGAGCGTGGGTGCAGGACAGACGTTTTTCTGATTCCTTTTTCATACAGCAGTTCAGCTTACTATAGTACAAAGAACCATAGGATATGCCCCTGAAACTCCATCAACACTAATAGATGAGTGTGGCATCAATGAGGACACTGGGCTATGGCTTTACGGTGTGGCTGCTCACACCGTGGTGGAATGTGCAGGTGCTGATCACCCAAATTAACTCTGCAGTGAAGACATACTCTTATAACGTGGTTGAGTTGTTGGCATGTTCCCTCATCAGTATGATTTACGTTACACATGCTTTGATACATAAACAAAGTGTTGTCATTCTAGTACCTTTCATGAGCATTACATGCACTTGTATATTTGGTCCAGCTTTCTTTCTAATCTCCTGGTTTTGGTGTGCAAGTTTTGTGAAATTGTGGCTCATTTTAACTTTTTTTTCCCTCCTAGGATTGAATATGATGCCTATCGCACAGATCTAGAAGAACTTAATCTTGGTCCCCGTGATGCAAACACTCTGCCAAAGATTGAACAGTCACAGCAGCTATTCCAAGTGCATAAAGAGAAATATGACAAAATGCGCAATGATGTATCTATCAAATTGAAATTTTTGGAGGAAAACAAGGTAAGCTACAACATCACCTCCTACACTGTGTAGTGGAGTTGCTTTTTGCTAGATTCTGTCTCCTGAGATTAATATCTGATATAGCAGCACATTTTCTTGAAATACAGTTTGCTTCAAAATGTAAAACAAGAAAGAGAAGTAAACTAGATTGGTTTCTGGATTCTTATTGTACTATTGGAACATGCCTTCATGGAGTTAGAGACCTCAAGTCCCTCACTCTAAATTACTGAGGTAAAAGCATATAATAAAGATTTACTTGAATATATGAAAGTATTTCTACTGCATTTTTTCACACTTGTGTAATAGTGATCAATACATTGATTTACTAATTGATCTATGATTAGATTGTGGGCTCAAAATGCAGAGCATTATTACAGTGTTTGGTAATGCCTGCAGGAGGGATATGTGTAAAAGGCAGTGAGGAAGGGCAGTAAAGAGACCATTTCAAAACTAATCTCTCTCCTAATTAAGAATTAATAATTTTGGTGCCAAGATGTGTGTATTTAATTAATGTTAGATGAGGATTAGACTGAGGAACTGTAACGATTGTTCTACATGCCACCTTCAACTCAGAAGCAAAACTGTTCTCTCTCTCAGCCTGGATCTAGGCAAGGGTCTGGTTCTTGGAGCAGTTTCCCTTTCTCATAGACTCTAAACAGGATTGCTTCTTCCTGCCCCTTTCCCTCACATACTCTCTGGTCCTGCAAGAGTTTTTCTTTTTCAGGCATGCAAGAGTCACCCCACCCCTATTTCTGTGAACTAGGAAAAATAAAGGCTTCTCATGCAAACATCTTACTACTTGTTTCTAACCGACACTACTGATCTCTGCATGGGTTTGGAAGTTAATAACAATGTCAGGGTTAGGATAAAATGAAGATAGGAAAAATCCATTTTGTCAAACTTATTTCCTCTTAGATAGGTATAAAAATAGAACAGTCTTATTAATATGTGCCTGGAATGGCTAGAGTCCTTTCCTATGACTGAAGTTACTGCAAATGCCCACAGGGAAGGGAGAGTTAGCAACCTCTATCTCTAACAATGGATGAATATTTTCAGTAGCACACCAGCTCATATTGCAAAACCTTGACATTGGTAACATTACCTGTTACGCTGGCACAGGCTGTTTTCTTAAACACACCAAAAAAAAACAACCCTAAAACCCTTGCAGGACTCTGACTTTTCAAGAGAAAGTGTTTTTGGGCCAGATGTTCAGCTGGTATAAAACAGCTTAGCTCCACTGAAGTCAATATGAGGCCTTGTCTACACTACAAAATTAAGTCGACCTAAGTTAAGTCATCGTACAGCCACCACAGTAATTACTATGGTGGCTCCTGTCCACACTGTGCCCGCTGTGTTGGTGATGCATGTCCTCACCAGGAGCACTTCCACTGACTTAAACTGTGTGGGGCACAGGCAGCTGGAGCGCCTCCTGCCTTCGGGCCAACAGACAATGCAAGTAACACAGTGTCTATGCAGACACTGTCACCCTAACTACGTCGACCTAAATGCTATGCCTCTCGCGGAGGTGGAGTTATTAGGTCAATGTAGTGGGCAACTTAGATCTGCGGGAGCTGCCTTATGTCAACCTACCTCTGTAGTGTAGCCCAAACCTAAATCAGACAATACAGTTAGATTAAGCCCTTAACACAATGGGAAAAGGTGGTAGAGAATAATAAACTAGTGGGAAGACAAAAAAGGAGAAAGTCTCAGCACATACACTTACAAAAAACACCACTTCCCTCTGGTTTCCAGCTCTGCATCCACTGATTCAGCTCTTCTGAGCAATAAGATACTTTACTACACCGGCATCAGCATTAGGTCCAGAGGTTCAGATTCCTTCAAGAACATCCATACTGATAGAGCTCTGCCATCTGCAAATAAACAGCACACCAACAATGAATGGATTTGGCCCACGAGCATTTATAAATTAATTGTACACAGATTTGACATATTTAATGAATTGTTAGCCTATCTATTCAAGTACTTAGTTTGATTATCATTGTGCTGCTTAGTGGATTGCTTTCTGGCACAGTGACCAGTCACATCCTACCTAGTGAGTAGATGGACTACCTAGTGTTTCAAAAGCAGACGCAAGATGTCAGGTCCTGTGCAAAATGCATATATTATGGGGTGAACATTTATTAGGAGAAGAAATAGTTGTAATAGATGCTTTTCTGATACTATCTGAGACCCGCAGTGTCCATTCAGAAAGGGCTGCTCACTACGCTGCATAACAGATTAAGGGCCCATCTATACTAATCTGGCAGGTTAGGCTGTAACCCTATTCCTTAGAAATCTTTTGTGAACATATTCCTGTTCACATTCTATATGTTAAACACCCCTATCCATACACAGGTGGTGGTAGATGTAATATGTATGGGTTTTAAGTGACCTCTGGGGAGATTTTCAAAGGCACACTTGGCAGTTAAGTGCCTAACTGCTGTGTGCCTTTGAAAATCTCCCCCTTAGTGTCAACTCAGTCATCGAGGAAGAACAGGTGTTCTTAAATTACAAGTGAAGCTGAATTTTGTCTTTGGCTATTCCCTATCGTATCACAGATTCAGCAATCAGTTCAGTGCTATTGCCATTTCTGTTTTTAGAGGAGCCCCACATTAGAGTAGCACGATTGTTGCATGTCAGAATTTAGTTGCATTGGTAGGATATGTGAAGAAGCTTGCTTTTGCTAGGCCTAGCTGTAACAGGTTATAGTCCCATTGTCACAAGCACTACACCCATGTCTTCACTATTTATTTTGAGAGAAATTGGCGACTCTCAGGAACTAATAAAGCTTAAAGGGGTTGGCAAGTGAGAATATATATATATCATTTATCGCAAAAAGTGTTGCAGAGTGGGTTGAATTTATTATAATACCTGAGGTTCTTACCCACGAAAGCTTATGCTCCCAATACTTCTGTTAGTCTCAAAGGTGCCACAGGACCCTCTGTTGCTTTTTACAGATTCAGACTAACACGGCTACCCCTCTGATACTTAGTTTTCATTGTGACCGGAAAAATCATGAAGTGGGGAATTGAATTTTTTTTAATTAATAGACCCTAATGACACTCAGATTGTATCACAAAAGGTTGGATTTTTGCATAAAATCTTAAATGTGTATTGAATAACTCTTCTCCATTAGTTTAGAGTCTGACTTTTTTAAATTGGTACATCCAATAAATCTCCTGTTATGTCTAAAGCCTCAAGTGTCAATCAAATGCCTCTTCATCTTTAACTCCCTCTGTCCTTGTCCACAGGTTAAAGTATTGCACAATCAGCTTGTTCTGTTCCACAATGCCATTGCCGCATACTTCTCTGGGAATCAGAAGCAGCTTGAACAGACACTTAAACAGTTCCACATCAAATTGAAAACTCCTGGAGTAGATGCTCCATCGTGGCTTGAAGAACAGTGCTCAAATTAGAAAAGAGGAGCATTGTTTAACCTAGAATCTGTACATCTGATAAAAATTAAGGGGTTGGGATAGAAGGATTGTTGCAGTGATTCTTGCACAAACAGCTTTAATTTTTTCCCTTTTATAATACTGTAATTGAATATGGTGGGAGGGTGGTGTCTTTCAGGTGCCCAAGCATAATTTCTGTCATTTCAGATTTTGAGTACTCCTTTTGTATGTGAGGGTTGATGGCTATTTCTGTAGTTAAACAAAAAATATAGATTTGCACTGATAAGATATTTGTGGTTTCTGGTCATTGTGGTGGCTAGTCAAAATATTTCCAAAGGGAGGTTTACATGATTTGTACCAACATCTGATATTTTATATATGAATATATTAAACATCTTTAATGAATCATTTTCATGTAATTGTGTTTTAAAAAGGAGAGTAAAAATAATATTTTTCAGAGTAATAATATAAAGGCCTTCATGCAGTACCTGCACAGAGGCAACAGCTGTAATAGATGGCTGATTGACTCATGGAATTGCAGCAAATACCTTTTTTAAAGGTAGGTCTTTATCTGTCGATTGTATATTTAAAAACAAAAACTCTAAAGAAGCGAGAATCACTGTCAGTCTGAGGCTTCTAAGCACACATTTTAGCTTTGCACCAAGTGGCTAGCTGGGTGAAGCCAACCACTTACCATACTAATTCCATTTTTAAATGTTACTTTCTGCATGAAACAAATACCATACTAGCCTTAAATCACAGGTATGTGCCTTTTCATGAGATACTTCTTTCAACCAGTGTACATAATCCACAAGAGAGCCTTTTCTGTCTCTGTTCCCAACAAGGGAAAGAATACTACATAATGCTATATTTCTTTCTACACTTTAGACTAAAATAAAACTTCGGTTAACATTGATGGATTGATGTGATGTTTATTTGAGAGAAAAATAGGGCCAGTATGATTAACTGTGGAGCATACTTCAGCAGCAGGGATAATGTGGCTGATATTTGTATGTTTCATTTCTCCATCAGTAGTGTAATCCTTATTTAAATGTAACTATATATGTTAATTTTATCATAGGCATTTTAAATTCAGTATATGTGAGAGTCCTCATTTGCACATGTTCCATTGCTTTGTGCTCTGTTAAGTAAAATGAAGTACTTAAGGACTATTACTTACAACTAATGTGGATGGTATGATTTATGTACTATATGTTCAAGTGTCTTTCAGCTGATGTTTCTTAAAAGTTTGTTTTCAGTGCTTAACACAATAATGTAACTATAAATCAAACATATTTACGTCATTCCTCATTAGTTTCATAGTCTGGCAGAGCCTTCTTTATTTTTGTATTCTGTCAGAATTTCTCTTGTAATCATTCCTTTTACATTTCCCCAGAATGTACCTCCATTGTGAATTTTTTATTCATATTAAAGGTGTTTGCTGCAATATCTTTTTCTTTGTCGATAACTACAAATAGAATTCTGCTGTAATTCTCTGCAGCAAAAACTCTGAGAACCACCAGGTGAACACGACACTTCAGTTTTAGTAAATGAGCACTGGGAGCATGGTAACAGTTTTATAACCTACCACAGGGTGAGTTGACATTATACGCAAGTTAAAATCCAGTGCAAACCAATCTACTTGTGAATAAATGTCAGTGATTTTATATTGAAGCCACTTAAATAGGTGAGCTGATACTATTATTAAGGATGAATGCACATCACTGCTGTTCATAATCACTGTTTTGCAGGGCTTCAGTCGTGCCAGAATACTCCAGAACGCCATCCCAGCGCTTTAGTATAGGTGCCAACTCCATGGGTGCTCCGGGGTTGGAGCACCCACGGGGAAAATTTAGTGGGTGCTCTGCACCCACCGGCAGCCAAGCTTTGGATTTTTGCAAGTGTGTGTGTGACTGTGCAGGTGAAGTGTCTTTTGCAAATAGCCATATGACGGCACAGGAGACTCATTGAGGGCAGAGAGACAGCAGAGACATGAAGGTGGTAGACTCCTATGCTGGTACTTCAATGCCAGCTGTCAGAGCAGTAAAGGAAAAATAATTCTTCTAAAATACACATCCCAGTATATCTTCCCCGCCTGAATTGGATGTTTAAGGCTGAAACTTGTGCTGCGTCAGGCTAACCCTGGCCTGGGAGGAAATAACGGGGCAAAAATGGTGAGTGCGAACTCAGTTTAAATTCCTGTTTTTTATCTTGCCCCCCAAGGCAAGACCATTAACTGCTAGTGTTGCTGTTAGACCTGCTTGCATGTTGAATTGCTGGATAAGACATTCCAAATATTACGTAAGTATTAATTTTACTTTGTTCCTCCATTCCCTTTTCTCATTCTATATACTACTCATGGAATGGGTCAGGAAGCTGATGTTTTGTATTGCAGTGTAATGTTTCCAGCCCAACCAATTCTAGTACTTCTGGTAAGAGAGTTTCCTACAGGTGTATCTTGCTGATTGTTTTCTTAATACTTGCATTTGGCAGTCCATACTCTTATTTATCCAGGTGTTCAGATACTAGAGTTACAGGAGCTACTAAGTACCTGTATAGATGCTGTACACCTCTGTGTCCATGTCTACACTACAAAATTGTCGACCTAATTTATGTCAGCATAGTCACCACAGTTATTAAATGGCTTGTGCGTGACCTCACCAGGAGCACTTGTATTAGTTGTTTCAGAGTAGCAGCCGTGTTAGTCTGTATCCTCAAAAAGAATAGGAGTACTTGTGGCACCTTAGAGACTAACAAATTTATTAGAGCATAAGCTTTCGTGGACTACAGCCCACTTCTTCGGATGCATATAGAGTGGAATAAATATTGAGGATATTATATATATATATATATATATAAAAATACACACACACACACACACACACACACACACACACAGCATAAACAGGTGGGAGTTGTCTTACCAACTCTGAGAGGCCAATTAAGTAAGAGAAAAAAAACTTTTGAAGTGATAATCAAGATAGCCCAGTACAGACAGTTTGATAAGAAGTGTGAGAATACTTACAAGGGGAGATAGATTCAATGTTTGTAATGGCTCAGCCATTCCCAGTCCTTATAAGGTTGGTTGAAATTTGGTGTGCCTCACGGTGCCCGGGGATGGGGGAGGCAAGGGGTAGTGTTAATGATCTATGTTAGTGGTAATTTGACTGTAGGGTTCCCAAGTTACAGCCCCCTCAAAGAAACTACTGCCTTGTACTTAAACTGGAGAGGTGCTAATGACAGACCTAGGTGAGATTGATGGTTGTGAACTCACTTTTCTATTAACATAACTAAGGATAAGTTAATCACAGGTCCTCCCCTAGGACAAAAGGAGTTTTTGGATTGAAGGTACATCTACATGGCAATTAAGGCCATGTCTGCACTACCATTTAAGTCTGCAAAACTTGTGTGAAAAACACACACCCCTGAGCGACATAAGTTTCACCGGTATAAGTGGTAATGTGCCCAGTGCTATTAGGGTTGCCAACCCACCAGGATTGGCCTGGAGTCTCCCGGAATTGGCATTGATCTCCCGGTGACCAGCGGGAGAGCTCCTGCCGACATAGCTACCGCTGCTCATTGGGGGTGTCAATGGGAGAGCTCTCCCATCGGCATAGAGCAGCTCCACGAGACATTGGTACAGCTGTGCCACTGTAAGGTCTCTAGTGTAAACATAGCCTAAATACCTGCGGCTGGCTGGTGCCAGCTGACGGGTTGTTTAGTTGAAGTGTAAATGTTTGGGCTCAAGCTAGAGCCTAGGCTCTAGGACTCTGCAAGGGGGGAGAGTCCCAGAGCTCAGGTTGCAGCTGGAATGTCTACACCATAGTTAAACAGCCCTTTAGCCAGAGCCCTGCGAGCCCAAGTCAGCTGGTATGGGCCCACCATGGGTGTTTAACTGCAGAGTAGACTTATTCTGAGGGGCTTCAATTTGTGAGTCATGGATAGCAATTTTATTTTAGGGGGAAGATAATCAAAGTCTTTCAGGAGGGAGGGATAACTAGGCATGTGAATACTTCCTGGGAGGGATATTAGGAGGAGGAGAGGAGTGTGGGGCTGTAGGGATGGGAAGGGTTTTTTGAGGAGGGGCGAGAGGTTGGGGACTTAGGTGAGGGAGGTGTCAGGGTTGGGGGAGTAGAGGTGGGATTCTGGGATGGGGAATGTTTCGGTGAGTGGCAGGGTAACGGGGAAATAGGGGCAGGGGCACCTGTCAGTCCCATATTCTCCCCTGCTGGGGGTGTGCCCAGATCTGGGGACTCTTGGCTCTCCTGGGAGGTCCATGACCATCTGCAGCAGTTGGACTTCTCCCCCCTCCCCCCATGTAAGTGTGTGTGTGGGGGGGGGCCAAGTCCTTCTGGGAGGGTCTGAGACCCCCCCCCCCCACACTCTCACTCTCCATGAGCCAGGATCTAGAGAAGTCTTGCCTCTTTGGGTGGGGAGCTGAGAAGGGGCATACTTCATGCATATCTCAGGCTCTAAAGCACTCTAAAGGGGGATGGGAACACCTACTGCGATGAATGGAGTAATTCACACATCTCAGAGCTATTGTTTCAGTTTGTATTCATCTCCATGGGGTGGTCTTATTCAGTTGTAAAGCCTCCTCACTCTTCTGTTGGAGTCACTGATGTTTTAAAACTCCATCAATTGTAATTGACGGCCCAAGCTGTCACCTCACACCTGTAATTTGAACTCTACAATTGACTGGAGAGGAGGTTCAGAATGAGCTCTTTCTGAATGTCCAACAGAGTCTCACCACTTCACTACTATCAGCCCCACTTATTATAGGAGAAATAAACAAGACCTTCATGACCCAGAAAAGCTGCTGCCAAGATAGCATCTATCCCATGTTCCTTTAGAATTTAGGGCCAAAGGGATGAGCATCAGTGACAGACCTAGTCATTACTGTACATTCTGCAGGGAAGATCCCTAAAAGCTTGCATGAAGTGATGGGGGACAGGAATGGAGGGAGCGAGTTCTATGGGAATCTCTGTGTACCTAACTCTAGGCAGGAGAAACAATAGTGTTTAATTTTTCCCCTCTTTACGTGGCATCCCTCTTTGAAAGTGTGCAGTGGATGGGGGTGAGGATGAGCTTGGGGAGAGGGAGGGAATGAGTCCTAGGGGATCACTTGTGTAGCATCATCAACTCAGGATAAACATGTCTGAAGCTGTAACATCCTCCTCATAACAAAGTTTAGTCATAAACTGAAATCCCATCCTATAAAAACCCAAAGATTTAATCGTGTGGCAATAATAATAATGATGAAAGCAATGGGAACTCTTACAGGGCTGTGGCTCGATGCCCTGGTCCTGCTCTTTCTCCAAGCTGGTCACTAGGTCCACCCCCAAATCAATCCTCAGAAAATGGGCCCGAAATGTTAAATGTTAATCCATCCCGCTGGATTGTTCCATGGTATGCTCTTGGGACAGTGAGTTCCCTGTGGTTCTATTCATTTCTCCTTTCTCCAGCCTCCCAGTGAGACCCTCTGCTTGCAGGAGGATGTCATGTGAGATGGAAGGCTCTATACTAGGGGCTGTGACAAGTTCCCTGTCGAGTTCCTCGTGCAGGGGGAGAGGAGTGCCAGGCATGTCACCAGACCTATTGTTTGTGGCCTTGCCCTTGCAATATGCGGCCTTCAAATGTTTGAGCCGTTCCCTACACTGCACTGCTCTGCTGTCGAATGGATGCCCTGCTCTGCCAGCCTCTCTGAGATTCTTATAAATGTGCATATATGTCATGCGCTCTTGCTAAAGTCCTGCTCCTTGGTATGTATACACACCCCAGCTGTTCACTAGCATTCTGGTGCTTCTCCAGCTGCCTGGTAATGTGCTGGGAGGGACAAAATTCAAAGGGCCAGTCAAGACTGATTTGAGCAAGTTGTGGAAGTGGAGCCATCCACACACAAAAAGAAGGGTTAAACTTTGAGCACGGGTATAGAAATAGTAGGTAGTTTCTGTCCATAGGCAAAATTGGGAGGAAAGTGAGGAGACTGAAAGGCCGGAAGAGAGAGAGGAACAGGCATTTGGGGGAGTTATGGTGTGGAGGACTATGTAGACTTGAGGGCAGGTCACCAGGCCATTGTTATATCCATAGTAGAAAGTGGGTGGCTAAAGCAGCTGGTCACAGGTCAATGCATGTTCTTACCCCATTCCCCCAGGCAAGCATGCCAGCTGGGTTTCAGTATGCCCCTGAACACACAACCTTAGGCATTGAGTGTGGATGATGGGGGATAGGAGCAATAACCATCCCCTTTCAGCATGCAGAAAGTTGGAAGTGTAGATGCAGTCAGCCTTCACTCCAGGCACTGTCTGTCAGTCTGGTTACAGGAGCGGGGAGTAATGACTATCCCAGATCCTCATGCGTACCCTTTCCAGGTCACCCACTAAGACTGATGTGAGGAGAATCCAAGCTTCTGTGGTCTGGATCACCAGTGTGTTTCAAGCTCCTGGAGCCTGAAGAGTCCTGCCACTGCCCCTGTCTCAGGCTCCGTAGGCACACACACAACACAGATTTTGTCTGGCATGATCCTCCTCTGACTGTTGGAACCCAGAGTCCAGCTGTCTTGCCCTTCTCTGGGCACAGCACTGACCGTTCAGACTCCTCAGTACGTAAACACACCCCTCTCCCAGTACTCCACTCAATAGATGTGAAGCTTCTGCTTTATAGTTTAATTCCCTCAGGGGCATGCAGCAGTTCTGAAGCAGTCAACACACATGTGCACACTTTCCTCACTCTAACATCTTTATGCTCTTATATTTAATCATGTGACGCACAGGAGATCCTACAAGACAATAAAACATCCTAAATGCAATGCCCCTCATTAGCTCACCCTGCAGGGTGATCTGTGAGCTGGCAGGCAGGGTCTTCCACCCCTTTGCCTACCCAGCACCTGCAGCAGCCTCCCTCATCTGGTGCAAAATGTCTCTCTCTTCCACAGGTCCTCCCTGTAAGACTCCTGCTGGGGTCTTTGGCATTTTACATTATTCCCCCTTCTCTTCAGAGGAGGAGGAAGTGTCTCCTCCGACCTAGGCAGAGCAAACCTATTGTCCCAAGGTGTTTTACTTTGAACGGATGATCACTGAGTGCTGATCATTCACCATTGTCTCTGGCCTGGCAAAGACATGACACAACTCTATAGGCTTTACATTACAGTAATTTCATGATACAATTTCATAACAATCATTCACAGTTCTAAAGTGGTACAGCCCAAACCCCCAAATCTTCACAACAGAAACATTTCTATTCTAGGGAGTGAAGACTTCGGAGCAATGCATTCCTTGCTTGTGGCATGGGGGGCCTGGGTACAGCAGAGGGGGAAAGGGCCAGTTGTGTGTGTGTGGGGAGGGAGCAGCAGGCAACCCATCAGAGGCATGGCTGGAGAGGTGTGCCAAAGCATGGCTGGTGGGGCCCAGCTGATGAGTGCCTGGGTAATAGGGTGACCAGATGTCCCGATTTTATAGGGACAGTCCTGATTTTTGGGTCTTTTTCTTATATAAGCTCCTATTACACCGCACCCCGTCCTGATTTTTCACACTTGCTGTCTGGTCACCCTACTGGGTAAGTAAATTGCAGGACAATGATATGTACAATGGCCTCCATGACTTCTAATGCCTATCAACACATGTTTTCCTGTTCAATGAACAAAGACATTCAATTGGAAAAACAATGTTTATGCAGAGTTAAGGTTGCTTTGTGATCTGTTATCCCCTGGCAGACCACTGCGTTGAGCAAAACTCAAGCTTCTGAAAACCAGGAAATGCAGAGTTAAGTTTGCCCATGCACAAACATTAGTGCACTGTTTGCATTTCCTTGTGCCAAGCAGGAGGGAAAGCACTCTGCACCTCGCCACTCTTCCTTCCTGCATCAGGTCATTGTAGCACTCAATGCTTGTGTAGATGGAAACTGTGGTGGTGCAGCTACGCTCTTGCACTGGGTACTCCCAGGACCGGCTCTAGGCACCAGCAAACCAAGCACGTGCTTGGGGTGACACAATTTCAGGGGCGGCATTCCAGCCACCTTCGGTAGTTGCGCTCTCGGAGGTTTTGGGGATTTTTTTTGTTTTCTTTTGCTTGCGCAAAAATCCTAGAGCCAGCCCTGGGTACTCCCAGCAAAATCCCACAAAGCTGCAGTCCCTTCAGTACTCATAATGTGTAATGTCTCCTGTACTTCTGCTGATTGATTTGATTTGAATCCCTGGAGTTCCTGTAATTTTATGCATAGAATCTCTTAGAGGCCCCATGCATGCAATCCTTTATATATTTTCTTTCAAAAGATAATCTTTTACCCGGTGTGGTGTATGCACTAAGACATAATATACTAATTGGTACAATTCCCACTTTTCTTCAGTCTCTTTCCAACTGTGAATTGCTGTTTCTACAAATCTCTGCTTGGGGGGCTTGTGCTGAGAACCGCACTGTAGATCCCCGCAGTACACTGCCACTGCTACGTTTGGAGGGAGGCCTGAGGATGGACATGCTGAACAAGACAGAACGTGCAGAGTCACTTTGCCAGTACAAGTTACAACAAACAATCCAATTTTTATCATTTGAACCTCTGCCTTACCCCCCTCTAATCCTTACCAAATTTGGTTATCAAAATGATTTCCGTTGTCCATTGCTCTGAGTAGGTCCTTCCCCTCTTTAATGTCCTTCATTTGCTGCTGTAGTGAGTTCAAGCTTCTTTTTCTGACCTTCAAAGCCCTTTACCACTTTGCACCCCACTTTATCTTCTCTTGTCTCTTATTGCAACAACCTTTGATCTGTCCATGATGCTATCCTCATCTTCCACCTCTCTCCCATCAAGCTGTCTGCTTCTCCCACAACCATTCACACCTTTTACCATGCCACCCTATCCACACTAAAAAAAGAATAGGAGTACTTGTGGCACCTTAGAGACTAACAAATGTATTAGAGCATAAGCTTTCGTGGACTACAGCCCACTTATACGAAGTCCACGAAAGCTTATGCTCTAATAAATTTGTTAGTCTCTAAGGTGCCACAAGTACTCCTGTTCTTTTTGCGGATACAGACTAACACGGCTGCTACTCTGAAACCTTTCCACACTGAACACTTGTGTTGTGCAGATCTTATAACAATTACCTTCTTCTCTTTAGCCCTTGAAGCGCTCTTCTTTTGTGAGGCCAACATGAAATGAACCAAATTATAAAGGCTGGTCGTGGAGTAGTTTAATATAGTTAATATTTAAACAGGAATAAACGACCCAAAAGAACATTGATTCTGTCTTATACCTCTCCCTGTTCGTCTGTCACTTGTCTTTTCACAGTAGCCTGGATAATTTTGTAGAATTACTGGAGAATTTTGAAATTTAAACCAGTGGTACATGCATGGGGTCATGCATAAAATTGCTATGAATGGTGTACAGCTGTTTGCACCATAATTCAGATTGCAATTGTTCTTAGCAAGACTAATTTCTATGTCTATTTGCACGTGTTGTATTAATGTAGATGGCAAATGCTGGTGGTGCCATGTCTTGAACAACTTGATCCTACCAGTGTGTGGGACCATGTTACTGACCCCAAAGCAGCATTAAATGTCTCTTTCAAATAACAGCTGGACACAGTTACTACAGATGTGGAGGAGAGGGCGCCTTCCCGAGTTGCAGTAGGATTTTCATTAACTCCCCAGGCCCATGCTATACTGCTGCCCCTAGGCCTTATTAAATACTTGGCAATGAATTTTCAAAACTTGTAAGAGAAAACCAGTTCTCAGAGTAAAGAGCAATCATTGATAATTCTACTGAGGGTATGTCTATGCTACCGAGACTATACCAGCATATCTGTGGTGACATAGCCCTGTAGTGTAGATGCAGCCTAGTCCAACAGAAAGGGTTTTTCTGTCAGTGTAAGAACTCCACCTTCCCAACCAAAGTTAGCTATGTCGATGGAAGCTCTTTTCCATTGACATATCTGTGTCTATACTAGGAGATTTTCTGGAATAGCTATGTTGGTCAGGGGTGTGGTTTCTTCACACCCCCGAGTGACGTAGCTGTGCAGCTATAACTTCTCCACATAGACCAGGCTTTAACCTCCATTTGAGAAGGTTGCAAATATGGTTACATTTCTGAGAGCGTAATGGAAGTTGACTTCTTTTCCCACAATTCCCTTAGGATCCCTAAACCCCTTTCCACAAGACACCACTTGAAGGAGTTGTGTTGAGAACTGTGGAATAAGAAGAACAGGAGTACTTGTGGCACCTTAGAGACTAACAAATTTATTAGAGCATAAGCTTTCGTGGACTACAGCCCACTTCTTCGGATGCATATAGAATGGAACATATATTGAGGAGATATATATACACACATACAGAGAGCATAAACAGGTGGGAGTTGTCTTACCAACTCTGAGAGGCCAATTAATTAAGAGAAAAAAACTTTTTCTCTTAATTAATTGGCCTCTCAGAGTTGGTAAGACAACTCCCACCTGTTTATGCTCTCTGTATGTGTGTATATATATCTCCTCAATATATGTTCCATTCTATATGCATCCGAAGAAGTGGGCTGTAGTCCACGAAAGCTTATGCTCTAATAAATTTGTTAGTCTCTAAGGTGCCACAAGTACTCCTGTTCTTCTTTTTGCGGATACAGACTAACACGGCTGTTACTCTGAAAACTGTGGAATAGGTACCCCCATGGCTGGACAACTGCAATGCTTGACTAAAGTGCTATATTTGTATGTGGAGCAGAATTGTACTGGAAAGAGAATGGTTAGGGTCAGTAACAGCACAATTCTCTTGTGTAGATGCATCCATTGTAAGGTCTTCTGGACAGGGATAGTGTCTCACTATGCCCCCAATCCGAAGCTTATTGAAGCTCAGTGAAATTTTGATTAAGCCCTATATCTTGAACAGTGTTTAGCAAGGTGTGCGTGCTACTGTAATATAAATAGTTACACATACAACATTGTTAAAAGACCTTTGTTAGAGTGCAAAGTCAAGCACTCAAAAGTTAGGAAATACCAAAATTTAGGTTGCCTGGACAATCTTAATTTGGTCCATTTGTGCATATATATTATGATACAGCCTTTAACAATGTGATCACATGCTATTTTTTCCCCTGAGATTCCTTCTTCATTTGGTACCCAAGATGGACAATGCTCACTTAAGCACCTATTTAGTATTTCTTTTCCTCCTTGTTCAGTGTGTGTCCTTATGCTTTATTGACTGCACAATAGTTAAGCCCTGCTCTGAAGACAGGACTGCTAATTTCCTCATAAGGTTTTCCAGTGGTGCTCATCAGTGTAGTACCTGAGTGCATCCCAAACACTAATAAATGCATTTTCGCAATATTCCTGTGATGTGTATGTGGGTATTATCTCCATTTTACAGATGGGGAACAGAAGCACAAAGGTTAAGAGTTTCCACTAGCTTTGGGTGCCAAATCTGAGATACTTGGGACCTAATTTCTCAGTGTATTTTGCGTTATAGAGCACTTCATATGCTTAAAGCATGGCTCCCATTGTCTACAGTTGTACCTGAATGCTCAGGATGTCTCCAAATCAGACCCCAGGATCTTAAATCATGCACCCAGAAAATGAGGAACACAATTAGTGATCACCTCTGAAAACATTGGTTTAAATGATATCATAAATTAAAAGTCCAGAAGGGACCATTGTGATCATGTAGTATGACCTCCTGTATACACAGATCATAGAACTTCCCCAAAATAATTCCTAGAGCATCTCTTTTAAAAAAATAAAACAAATCTGATCTTGATTTTAAAATTGCCAGTGATGGAGAATCCACCAAATTCTTGCTAAATTGTTCCAAAAGTTAATTTCTCATTGTTAAAAAGTTATGCCTTATTTCCAGTCTGAGTTTGTCTAGCTTCAACTTTCAGATGTTGGATCATATTATACCTTTTTCTGCTAGATGGAAGAGCCCATTATTTAATATTTGTTCCCTACATAGGTACTGATAGACTGTAATCAAGTAACCCCTTAACCTTCTCTTTGTTAAGCTAAATAAATTGAGCTCTTGAAGTCTATCACTATCAGGTATGTTTTCTAATCCTTTAATCATTCTCGTGACTTTTCTCTGAACCCTCTTCAGTTTATAAACATCCTTCTTGAATTGCTGACACCTGAACTGGACACAGTATTCCAGCAGTGGTCGCACTAGTGCTGAATAGAGAGGTAAAACAACCTCTCTACTCCTTGAGAGTCCCCTATTTATGCATCCCAGAATTGCTTTAGCTGTTTTGATCAGTGTCGCACTTGGAGCTTGTGATCACCATGACCCTCAAATCTGCATTTTTCAGTCACTGCTTCCCAGGATAGAGTCCCCTGTCGTGTACATATAGACGACATTCTTTGTTCCTAGATGTATATACATTTGTATTTAGCCGTATTGACACACACATTTTTTGCTTGCACTCAGTTTACCAAGCAATCCAGATCAGTGACCTGTCCTCTTCATTAATTACCACTCCCCCAATTTGTGTCATCTGCAAACTTTATCAGTGATGATTTTACTTTTCCGTCCAGGTCATTGATAAAAAAATGTTAAATAGTCTAGCATCACAAAGGAACTCTGTGGCAGAGGCAGGGAGAAAATCAAGTTCTCCAGGACAGCATTCAACTGTCTTAACCATGAGACCATCCTTACCCTTCCTGCAATCCCGCCTCATCCACTATACACTTTCCAACTTCTGCAACAAAAGAGGCAGGGATCCTACAGACAACAGTCTCCTTCACAACACAACCCTGATTCATGTCCAGATCATGTCCATCCTGTGCACTGAGTGAGGCAGGGGTCTTGTGAAAAAAAAAGTGTGTGATCATATCATTAAAAACTGTATCATAATGCACAAGGGAGCAAAATTAAGGTTGAATCAGCTCCTTTAATTCTGACATGTTTTAACTTTAAAGTGCTTGACTGCGCAACCTTAATAATGTTTGTAATGTAATTTTGTATGTATTCCTAGGTCTTAAATAAAGCAAACTGGAAAAAAACAAATTCCATCATGTGGCATCATATGAAAACCCAGGAGGGTTGAAACCTTCAATCCATCACACAGACCTCTGCCATCTGAGTAATTGATAGCAGTAACAGGTTGTCATCCTATGTGCAGACCAACATTAGAGAGGGATGAGACATGCACTTTGCCAGTGGATTTCACATGTATTTGCTTACAACACAGGAATGGTGAGACTCAGGGCAGGTCTTTACTACGGGGGAGCCGGGGTCGATTTAACATACGCAAATTCAGCTACGTTGATTCGGGGATCGATTGTCGCGTCCCGACGAGACGCGATAATTCGATCCCCGAGAGATCGACTTCTACCCACTGATTCAGGCGGGTAGTGTAGACCTAGCCTCAGGAATATTGGGTTCTATTCCAGGCTCTTGAGGGGAGTGTGTTCTAGTGGACACAAATCTTCTGCCCATTCCTCCCCCGAGCCCTCCAACCTGTTCCAGTCTTGTCTCTTTCCCACCAAGTCTTCCTCCCAGTCCCACTCTCTTTGCCTACCCAGTGCCCTCATCTCCATTCCTCAGGCTTCTCAACCCAGGCTCCTACTATCACCCTTCAGACTCCCCAGCCCAGTGCTCTTACATAGTCATTCCCAGTTCCCCCGGCTCTGCCCGCAGGGTTCTCATCTAATCCATCTCCCCACTGGCCCATGTTCTTTATCCCTACTGGAGTCCCAGTCTCCTCTGGGCTCCTTGTTCATTTCAGTGTCCCTCCCTCCCTCCATCTCCTTGTCCACCTAATCGAAGTCTCCCTACCCCAAGACTCCTCATCTGATCTCAATCTTCCTACATCTATGGGGTGTGATTCCCCTCTCCCTCTCCCTGCACCCCTGCTTCTTGTCCCCTCTGTATCTGAATCAGACAGTTTCTTCCTCCATGTTGCCTGGGCCCAGCTGGAGTTTGCTGAGTGTATGTCCACGCTGCACCGGGGAGCAAGCCTCTCAGCCTGGGGAGACAGATTCATATTACTGGAGTGTGACCTAGCCCATGACAAAACAGCGCTGTGGACATTGTGGCTTGGAGTGCAAGATGGTGCCCTAGGCTTGAGAGCCCAAGCTCCCACCTGAGCTGCAACATCCACACTGGTATTTTTAGCATGCAAACTGTGAGCCCTGCTAGTGTGAGTCTGTTTACTTGTGCTGGGAGGCTTGCTCCCACCTGCAGCGTAGACACATCCTGAAAGCACAGGCGAGACGGGTTCCCTGCTATCAGTTCAGGTGCCCAGACCCAGAGCCCGCAATGGCCCACCATAGCCCAGAGCTGCAGTTGCAGGGAAAATTCTGCTGAGCCCCATGCTGGAGCATGCCCACTGCAAGACAGAAGCTGCAGGGAATGTAGCTGCTCAATCAAAACTAAGATGTCTCTACAGAGCATGTGCAAACTGTGAAATCTCAAAAGTTTATAACTTGGCCAAATTTGGGCAGATTTTCCATACTGATGACAAAAGGCACATTCCTGACACAAAGGCCACCCCTTCTGTCAAAATTCAAGCCCCTGTTCCAAAGCATAGAAAAACCTGAGCTTTTCAAAGAAAAGGTTGTTGGAATTTTTTTTAAATAAGCAAAACAATGTATGTTTTCCTTAGCTTTATTCTCTGAAATGACTGAAATTAAAACAAAAATAATAATTCGGCCAGAGGCAGACACCCAGAATGGAAAATTTCAGCCCAAATGGTTCAGCTTTCACAAAGTTATGAACAACTGAAATCGGGGTGTTCTAATGTTAAGTGTTGGGCAACTTTAGTAGGCTACCAGCCCTACCTATCATGAAAAATGTATTAAGTCGACCTCACTAGTGTAGACAATGAAGGGATAGTGTATGCTGTCAACAAAAACACTGTTTGAAGTTTATAGCATATTCAGGCCAGTTTCCAAAGCTGCTGTTTACTTTAACACATTACTGTTATCTCACTCTAGAAAAAAATCTGAATACTTTCATCCTCCATTATTGTAAATGTAGCTCTTTTTAAGAGTACAAAGGCTTCTGATGAATTCACCTGATCACTCTAATTTAATGATCAAATAGAATAGTGTGGGTTATTTAAATTTCACTAATGAGAACTTTCAGAGTAGCAGCCGTGTTAGTCTGTATCCGCAAAAAGAAGAACAGGAGGACTTGTGGCACCTTAGAGACTAACAAATTTATTAGAGCATAAGCTTTCGTGGACTACAGCCCACTTCTTCGGATGCATATAGAATGGAACATATATATGTTCCATTCTATATGCATCCGAAGAAGTGGGCTGTAGTCCACGAAAGCTTATGCTCTAATAAATTTGTTAGTCTCTAAGGTGCCACAAGTCCTCCTGTTCTTCTTTTTACTAATGAGAACAAAGCTATTTACATCACTTGAACAGAGCCGGTAGCAGCCTTAATTACAAATCCTCTATTTTTAATGGGGTTTGTAATGCAGATTCACAAAACCCAGGCTGAAACTCTCCATGCCCAAACTCACTTGTCACACTTACAAAAACTATAAATAAATCAAATGCAATTTGGTTTTGGAATTGTAAATACTTTTATTTGTTTATTTCTTGAAACAAAACATTGAGACCACTTTGTACATAATGTGAGTTAATTCTTCCTCTTGGTGGGAGTAGTAAGCATAAAACATGCCATGTAGTTATAAATATGAGTTAGGACAGATACCAAATAAATTACCTTCCTGGTGTTTCACTTTGATTTTTAATTTCCTAACTATAGAAGCATCTATCTGTTAGTTTTAGTATAGCTGAAACTGTATGAACAAAAACGCTTTAGATCAAGTATTTATTCATTATTGATGGGTGAACTGCAAATGCTAGAAGTGTTGATTTAACAGGCCTTTGAGTGCCAAAGTATCATTTTGCTTTATCATGTCAAATCCGCTTTTTAATAAGTTACTAATTACATGTTTCTTGCAGCTTCAAACAAGGCTGAAGTTGCATAGATCAGATATTCCAACTCTGATGGAAGAAAAGCAAGAATAGGGATTAAAGATGTTTTCTGTTTTTATCAACTTCAGGAGGCATTTGATTCAGTTTGAAGGGAAGCATTATGAAGAGTAGCAGAATCATATGGATTTCCAGATAAGATTTTATAATTGCAGTTATCCATCTACAATGACTCCTGCAATGCCATAAGAACTGTTGGACAATTCAGCAACTGGTTCAACTCAAAGTTTGTTGTAAGACAAGGGGGCATGGAATTTTTAGTCACTTTTGATTATGTTCTTAACTGTACAACTGGCAGACAGATTTGAATTAGTGATGGTAGTCTTCCCTACCTTGGGAAAATGATGTAGTTGACTTAGACTTACAATGTATACCAGGAAGATGAAGTGGTTGTATCTTGGAAAAATAACAATAGATAAAGTGTTGAAATGCAGCAGCGGTGAAGTTGTAGAACAAGTAAAATCTTATGAGTGCCTAGGAAGCTTGATCAGTGCTGATGGTTCCACCAGGAATGAGGTTAGAAAAGGTGTGTTTTAGCTAGAAGTGTTGCACAGAAATTGATGAAATTATGAACTGATAACATTACATTGGGTACCAAGATGAAAATTTATCAAACCAGTGTACTAACAGTATTACTGTATGGTCTGGAGGCAGCAGCATTAAATGAAACAGACATCAGAAGGCTGGAGGCAGTAGAGATGAGAGTTCATTGCAAGATGGCAAGTGTGGAGTGGAATGATTTTAGAGACAAATGAAATCACATCAGTGGGATGTGAAATCAGGATAAGGGACTGGCTGCAACTGAAAAGATTATGATGGTGAGGACACTGTAAAAGATGGTAGGATATCAGAGAAAATAAAGCAAATGCAACCAAAGTCCAACCTAGAGGCTGACCATTGACTAGATAGTAGGACGTGACCAGGCTGGGCTTATATTGGAGGAAAAAGCTATGGAAAGGAATGAATGGCAACACTGTGACATTGCTGCCAGTCATAAGCAAAAATATTCACTCAAAAAGGTTGAAAATCCATGCCCCCATAAGAGACTTCCATTATGTCATTGTATTAATAATACTAAAAAGCCCAACCAACAGGGCAAGTTAGAGGCAGAGCACCAGCTTGGATGTGAAGCTTAAACTCTGACCTTTCTCTCACCCTGTGGGTTTTTGTCAGAAGCTTTTCAGTACGCAGTTTCTAGTAGTTTAAGTTAGGTTATTTTCCCACACAAGTACTGCTTGGTGAACTGAGGACAGCTGTAACTGACAATTTCAGAGCATTGATGGACTGTTGAGAAAATATGTAATTCTTCTCCTCCTAAAGCATCTTTACAGACACAGGGAGCAGAAACAAGTCTTTTTAGTCCAGACACAAGCAGCTACAGTGTAAGCAGCTCTGCACTTCCTTTCTGGTGACCTCAGCCCTGACCTCATGTTCTCTAGGAATGCCCATGATGACTCAGACTTGAGCCTGTCCTCTCCCGCTACTGTTGGTAGTGCCAAATTTTGTGCTGCATTGTGTGATATGAATTGCTGTTCAGTAGGACTGAGCTGTTTCCACTAAATTCATTTAGAACTAAAGCTAAACTTGACCATGTTCCTAAAGCTTTTTCTGGTTTGTAGTTGTTTTTTTTTTAACAAAGTGAATCAAATGGTTGTGCTGGCTAGTGAGCCCCGTAAACAGAAGACCTCAAGCTAGCCACAGAACAGGTATGATGTAGGCAATGACTGGAATTTTTACATAACCATGCTAATAAGCCTCAACTTCAGCCTTGAGGAAACGTGACTAGGGGTAAGAAAGTTCCGTCTCCAGACCCATTCATTACTAGGCCTCTTCGCTGCATCATCCAAGAGGGCGTCAGCTAGAATTAGCACCAAGTGTGAGATGGACACTTATATATTAGTACCTGGAATTAGACTACAAACAAATAAAGCCACTATATGGTAAGCCATATTAAAAACACTCCCTCCACTACATTAAGGGTGAAAAACCCTATGATAGTGCTAATGTAGTATTTGTGGTTAATTCTGTAGCCGATATCTAGAAACAGCTTTCAGTTCTCACAGTACGGGGCAGATTTTAACCTGTCATGTAGAGATGTGTGTTTTGCATTTTACCAATCCCCTTATGATCTTTCTATTGTGAATCCATTTTCCAGCAACAATGCAGCTTCATGAGTGCTAGCAATGGGGTAAGTGGTAAAAACATAAACAATACCTCCCCTCACCAATGTCATAATGAAAACCTGCCCTAAGGTGGAAGATGAGTACTGTTTTTTCAATGAACCAGTCCTCCCTATGGCCAGAGGGGGAGCAAGGATTTGACCAGGGGTCTTTACACCTCCCAGGCAGCAGAGCTAGCTGTGACTGTGTGTGTGTGTCTCTCACTCTTGCTCTCTCTCCCTGACTATTTAAGAGTCTTTATCGACAGTGGATAAGTCAATGGACTCATGAGTGTGAGAATGACTCTGTAGTCCAGTGGTTAGAGCACCCACCAGGGAGGTGGGAGACCCTGCGTCCAGTCCATCTTTCATTATTTACCCACAGTGGAACAACTTCAACAGGAGAGACTGAGGAAGCCCTGTGGTATTAATTTAGATGGAATATCTAGGCTAAAGGTATTAACATAACCCAATCATTGTCCAACATTAAACACAGTTTTACACAAGGTTCAAGGTTTGGTATACAGAGACCTCAGCCTGCTTGGTATCATTGCAAACACACCATTAAACATTTTTTTAGCCTTTTATTAAAGATAAAGTAAAGAAGGGGAAATAATTAGAGCATTTGGAATGTACAATATTAAGTAAGGCTTTCATTGTAACAACATTCCTTATTTCCCTTTGCTGGAGAGAGTTCTTAGAAGGAACTTCCCACACTCCCCTTCTTTGACAGTCCTTTAGATGGTATCAAAGATGGCAATAACTGCCTTTTTGGGGGGAAAGAGAAGAAATTAATTGAAATGGGCTGGAGCTATTGTTCTCGCTGAAGTCCAATATCCCCGATGGTGTTTGGGATTCAGCTGGAGCTAGTAAAGGTGGCAATGTTAGCTGGGTACCTCTTTCTAGCCCAGTCTGGTCAGGTCATCTCTCAGGATGATGAAGGCCCAGGGTTCCAGGAGATGGTGGGGGTGGCAGCCATGGCAGTGAAGATTTCTCCTGTAGCCAATTTTTCTCCCCACGGTCTCTTTCTTTAAGGACCCCAAAAAGGAGTGATGGGTTAGTCCATCCTCCCATTATTTTGTCCACCAATTAGGCCTAATTCCTGACACACACCAGTTCTGGTTCACTGATTTCTAGTTCCATGCTTGTTTTGATTACCAAACATGATCATAACTGTCCTTGAATTATATCAGAACTTTTTGCTGTACGAATTCAATCAGTCTCCCTTTTACAACTTTTCCTGTCAACATTATAGGGTATTGTGACATCTTATGAACTTACACATACTTTTTACAGTTGAGCTCACAATTAGGGTAAATTTGTAGGCCCCAACTATTACAATATCAGAATATCCCATAGCTGAGTGGGTAGATTGATATGAAATGGGAGACCCCTCTTTAAATCCTTTCTATCCCTCTGGTAGAGAGGAGTGAATTGAGCATAGGTCTCCTGAATCCCAGCTGAGCACACTAATCACTAGGCTATGTTATAAGCTGGCGGCTACTAGTGCTACCATCTTCTCCTCCTCTTACCATTACATGTGAAGCAAGGCAGGCACGTTAGTCATTCCTGCAAGAAATGAATTATATGCCTAAATCTTCTGACTCCAGGCAGCTGGTTTCCATTCATGGATGGCTAAGCAGAGATAGGTGCCTATCTTCAAGAGAGGGGCAGGACTTTGCCCACACCGTTGTTGCCGGCATCTCCCATTGGCTAGTTTAGGTGGTTCCCTACGTACTGTGCTGGCTTTCATGGATTACATTCTTATGTGCCTGCCTCTCTCTCCATTCATTGTATAGGGAGTCAAAAAGCCTAACTTGGCTTATTGGATTCTAGTATTGTTCCTGTGATTTTCTAGGTACCTAGAAGTTAGGCACCACAAGGCTCCATGTTGAAACCTCTAAACCCCTTCATAGATCCCACCCCTAGTTCAAAATCTCTCATCTTCAATTTTTAATGTTAAAATGCAGCTGGGGTTTTAGAAACACAACTGCTAAGATTGTAAATTAATTATATTTGATTATTAGTCAAAAGAACATCTTTTACAATCTTTGGAAAATAAAACATTGGGAAATCACCAACCAGAGCTAGAAATGATGTAACATATATTTTTACTATAATTATAATTGAACAGTTTGTTTCTGTATGGACAGACCATACATATTTCCTAGTGTCTCCGATTTTAAAATTACTACTTGCTCTCTTGGCTACTTGAAAATGAAAAACAGAATAGTTTATCTGATTTATATAATTATATATAATATTATATAATTAAGATTTTCATCTAATGGATTTATACTATTTTGTTATTTGAATTTTCAAGAAGCCAAGAGGGCAACTAGTATAGTCTTAACAATAAAAAAATACTGTGATATTTTTTTTATTATTAAATCAGCAGAGGACTCCTTTCTTTATCTAAGGATATCATTATTTTATTTAAACTAAACTTTCTACAGCAAGAATGCAAATTCCTGCTTCCCCCCCATCCCCCCCAAAAATTACTATGTCTGAAAAAAAATCTCAAGAACTGATCAGTACTTTGAAATTTTTAAAAATACTGAACATGTTCTTATCAGGAAAGGGAAAAAGGGTATTCAGAAAATACTGGCCCAAATTCTCTGATGGGGTAAATGGGTAGAACTCCACTGAAAGCAGTGGAACTGCATGTATTTATGCCAGCAGAAAATGTGCCCACTGTGGTTTGTCTTAGGTCCCAATCCTGCAAACACTTATGCACATGAGTAGCTTCACAAACACCAGTATACTCATTGAACTCAATACCAAGGCTCCCCCACCCCACAGAGGCCAGTGACATTTGGAATTAGATAGGCAAAACTAGGTATGAATATTGGTGCAGAGCCAATTTTCAGCAATAAGTAACTATTTCTTGTATCATTTTCCTCCCCATCCTTTGACTTATGTATTTAGATAATAATCTCTTTGGGTATGGCTACACTTGCAGATGTACAGTGCTGTGAGTTAAACCTGCCTTCGTACAGCTGAGTAGGGAAAGCGCTGCAGTCTGTCCACACTGACAGCTGACAGCACACTGTCGTGGCCACATTTGCAGCACTTGCAGTGGTATTGGGAGTGGTGCCTTATGGGCAGCTATCCCATAGAGCACCTCTTCCCATTCTGGTGCCGTGGGTTGTGGGAAGGGGGTGAGGGATGCGGGGCATTCTGGGTCCTGTCCCAATACCCCGTGATGCATCGCTTCGCATCCCAGCAATCCCTGTGTTTCCGTCCAGATTTGGCACCATCTTTCAACGGTTTCTGTGCAGCGCGATCTGTGTTCCGTTTCGGTCTGCGGGAAATGGAGCCCGAACTGCTGAGGAGTATGCTGACGAGTCTCGCCAGCACGTCACGTTTGGCAGTCGAGCTATTCCTTAAGATCCAAAGTGACAGTGAGGAGTCCGATGATGATATAGAGTCGCATATCTTATTGGGCTAGGAGGTGCTTTCTAGGATAGGAGGAATTTCCACAATCCCAACCTTTGAATAACACTCCAAGGGCTTATGTGCCTGGGGAAATTTACTGGGGTGGGGAGCAGGTGTACACATACACAACATTATAATCCATATGGACATTCTTATGCTGGAATAAATGTCCATGAAGGGAGTCATACTGGTAAATTTCCCCTTGTAGACAAGCCCTAAAGTCCTAATCATGATTTTAAAAGGACTTTAGCACAATTTAAAATACATTAGCAATTGCTTGGGTTTGTCTGCTACAATACTCAACTAATATCACTATTGTGCTTCCCTACTTGCTGCCATTTGAAAGCTGTAAACAGAGGAAAAAATAGGTCTCATACCTTTTATACCCATTAAAATACACTGACTAGAAGACAGTTATTATTTTTCAACCCGTCTCTCCAAAACAAATTTACAAAATAAGGCTCTGATCTTGCAAACATGTATGTCCATCAATAACTTTTTGCTCACATCTGTATCCTACTGAGTAAAACTGGTACTATGGCTCAGGGCCCCATTGTGTTAGTCATTGTAAAGACAAAGAGTAAGAGTCTCTGCCCCAAAAATTCTGAGAATGTATTCACATGCCTGTTTTGCCTACCCACTTTCTGACGTCACTGAGATCCTGGGTATTGACTCATTGGGGAGGAGGTACTGAGATGGGAATGGAAAGGGTGATGCTTATCTGGGAGCAAGAATGGAGTCTGTAAAGGCTTCATCTCCAGAAACAGACTTCTTTCTAAGGGCTATGTTGAGTTTGTTTAGAGAAGGCTTTTACCTTGTTTCTATATAAATAGTTACAATGACATCAATGTTGGCAATAGCATTTAACAAAAGATTAATCCTCCTGCACAGATTATTTTCTCCCATGACACACTTTCCTCTGATAAAGTGTGATAAGTGATTCCCATATGTGATCAAATGGGAAATAGCTTTGTTTTAGGGCAAGCCTGCCCTGTAGCACCCCCTGCTGAGTTAGTGCGGCACTGTATGAACTCCTTGTCTCAGTTTCCCTTCTCAGGAAGCCAGTAACTCCACGTCAGGCACTCATAATGCTTGACTCAATAATACTCTCCTCAGGGCTTGTTTATTACAAAACCTCATACAAAGGGGGGCAGAACAAAGAGCCCCAAATAAATAAAAGATGCCTCTGGTTTTGAGAGTTCCTCTGAAGCCTGCCCTTTAGGTTCCCTTTCCAGTCCCCTCAAGCATTCTATGTCAGTCTTTGTCTCTCCTTATGGCGGGAGTCCTCAGTCCTCCTGGGGGAGCTGGGTAGCTCAAGCAATTATTACTTTAGGATTACCTCTCAGTCTCCTCCTTATAGCAGGAACCCCCAGCTCTCCTCCTGGAGCTGGGCTGCAATTTGTTTTCCTCAACTGTCCCCACATAGTCCTCAAGTTCAGAGGGTTTTGTGGTCTCCTCCTATTGATATCTACTCCCTGCTTACTCAGGGCCCTACAGGAAACTTGTTATTCCCTTTGGTGGATGCAAGCTGGAAACTGCCCTGCTATGTGGGAGGAGGCAGCATTTATGCTTGTCCCCTTCTCCCAGCTTATCCCCAGTTGGTTGAGGGAGGAGCCTTGCCCTTCCTCTCTGCAGGTTGTTGTATCTTTGGCTACATCTACACTACAGGGGGGAGTCGATTTAAGATATGCAAATTCAGCTACGTGAATAGCGTAGCTGAATTCGACATATCGCAGCCGACTTACCCCACTGTGAGGACGGCGGCAAAATCTACCTCTGCGGCTTCCCGTCGACGGCGCTTACTCCCACCTCCGCTGGTGGAGTAAGAGCGTCGATTCGGGGATCGATTGTCACGTCCCGACGGGACGCGATAAATCGATCCCCGAGAGGTCGATTTCTACCCGCCGATTCAGGCGGGTAGTCAGCCTATAATAGACCATTTAACTCTTAAAGAGCTATGACCGGGGTCAAGGTGGATTGATCAGTAGCCAGTACTGCACTTGGGGCAGTACAGATGACCCTGTCACATGCTGCCACAGAGGAATTTATTTAGACAAATGCCCCACTCCTACAAAGAGGCAAGTGTTTAATTTTATATATTATGCATAGTACTATTGACCTCATTGGATTATGCCATTACTCCCACTACATAAATTTAAGAATGTGCATTATTTTTGTAGTATTAGGACCTATATCATTATTCAAAATTACCAATTAGATATCCAAAGACACAACCCATTTATTTCCCACTGTTTGTAATACATTATATTATTTTGTCTCAAGTGAATGACCAACAGTTCTTTATGATCATTTATTGGAAAATTTAGATGTTTCTAAGCCTCTCTAAAAGAAATAACACTGAATTTAAAATGTTTCAATATTTGGTTTAACCTTTTTGCCATGCCAGTTTTCTTAAACACCAATCCTCTTCAGACTGCTATATCTGCAGATATTTGAATTTTGCAAAGAGGAACATTTATGGAGAAAAATAAGACATCTTTTAACTCCACAGAAATCAGTAGACACAGAGACGTTTTTGAAGGCCAGAGTGGGAAAATGATAGAAGTTTCATTAAAAAAACCCCAAGCACATAAACAAAAATCCCAGCGGCCGTCCTTTCTGAACAGAACCAAAGGGGTCCCATCTCTTTCTTCATTCTGTGATTAGTTTCAATAAACTGGCCATGCCATCCAGCAAACATTGTACACACTTGTTTAATTAGGCACTGGAACAATCCCACTGCAACAGAGGAAGTATTCGGATACCTGGAGGTAAGCGGGTACATAGGTGTTTGCAGGATGGGGGTCTCGGTGTTTGAGTAGTGTCCTTCCCCTGTAAATGACATGGCTTTAGCCCAAGCCACAACCTTTGTGTCATTATTCCTTCCTGTCCTTCTGTCCAAAGCAATAGCTCCTAGGATAGAAGAACTACAGGCGCAAATGCAAAGGGTGGGCCTGATGATGCTGTACTACTGAAGTCAAAGGAGAGTTTCACCACGGACTTCAGTGGAAGCCTGATGTTGCCCAGGGAGTGGAGAGAAAATTAAAAACTACCCGGCTTTATTGTCCTTTGCTATGTGCTTGGAGAGACTAGGGTAGCATTGTCACCTGAGGCAGCCCCGCCTAGTGCTGCGCCTGCGTGTTACCTCCTTCTTCCTGCTGCCTGGTCCCGGCTGCAGTGAGATGGGCGGAGGTGGTGGCATTATCCCGGATTCCCGGGGAAGAGCCCAGCGGCAGACCAAGGCAGTGGGGAGTGAGAGAGAAGAGGCAGTGCGCATTCACGCCGCCCCTGTGGAGGGGGAGAGGGGCCGCGGGGGGTTCCGTGCGACTGGAGGCAGAAAAGGTAAGTGGCCCTGAAAACGGGAGCAAGGCTGTGACATGCGAATAGCGCGACTGAAGCCTGCATGTGAGTGGATCATGTATGTTGTTATGGACATGGATGTTGTTTACATGGCAATTCCCGACTACTGGGGCACGGGCACAAGGGGCCAAGGGAAGGCTGCGTTATAGAGTTGTCACGCGTGCCGCCTTCTCTTCCGCGCTTTTGCTGAGCGAGGTTAGGACCGTATCGCAGGTCTGTTTGAATTCTTCATTTTTTTTTTCGCTGCGGCTTTGCCCAGCATTCCGGCCGGTCTGTGCATTAGCTCAGAAACCAGATCATCTGGACCTGAGCTACTGGGGCTTCCCTGGGAGTGCTCGCGCCTGGCTGGGTGATGAAGTGTAGGGGTTGGGCTCAGGAGCAGTGAGACCTCGCTTCTGTTCCCGCAGGATTAAAAAGAAGTAATAACACAGCCATAACCCCCCCCTTTCCTTCTACTGCAAATTAAAATCGATTTTTCTCCCTGGAAAGAAGAGGAACAATCTCATTTTAAGGTAGATGCTGGTTCTGTCTTTTTCAAAGGCCCCACCATTTAAAAAAATCAAATATTTGCACCACTGTGCAGGGGTGCTGGAACGATTTGTACAGTGGGGGTGCTGAGAGCCATTGAAGCAAACTGTAAACCCTGCATATGATGGAAACCACTTCAAGCCAGGGGGTGCTGCAGCACCCCTAGTTCCAGCACCTGTGCCACTGTGACTTTACTGGAGTCTGAAATGCTGCTTTTCTCTGGCTCCTCGCACAGGATCGTATATTTACTGCTTGCTTAACTCCCTACTCAGTATCTTCAACTTCAGAGGGGGAAAGGACATTAAAAGTAAAGGCAGGTCCATGCTGCACCCTTGCATTGTGGAGGGTGATCTTAGTCGCCAGGGCTTCATCTGCAATTATGCGCCACTGTGAGTCCCCTGAAGTTGAAGAGATGGGAGGCGGGTACAGCCCTCCCCCCTCAGCTGCAGACCAAGACACGTATTGATGGGCCCCTGATTGCGTCGTGATCTGTTCGAGCTTTCACACGGGTGTGTTTCTCTTCGCGCCCCCCTCGGTGATTGATGCTGGAAATGCTGTTGTCTGCTGAGCCGCAGCCATGGTTGCGAGTCTTTCTCCTCCCGGGAGTGATGGGACGGGCTGAGTCGCAGCCTAGGAGCCAGTGCATTGCGCGAGCCTGCAGGGGAGAGAAGCGGTGGCTGGGAAGGGGAATCCCTGCTGCTGCTGCGGGGGCTCTGGGGACTGAGGTCAGCTTAGGGCATGGAGAGACAGCCCCGCCCTGGCTGCGCAGGGTGCCCCGAGGAGCCTGGGACCCCGGCTTGCAGCGCCCCCTGTCGCCTCTGGGCGGAATGGAGAAACAATAGGGAGGGATTGGCATAGACACGGCGGGGCTTTCCGCCCCCTGCCAGGTGCAGCCGCGGGCCGTGCGGGAAGAGGGGCAGGCGGCCGTGCTGCACCCGGCCCAGGGCGTCTCGCTGCTTGCGCACGCGGTGGGAGAGCGCAGAGCTGCCCCAGCTCCCGCTGGTGGGAAGGGTGGCTGCGAGAGGTGAGAGCAAGGCTGGGGTCCCTGGATGCGGGGCGGCTGGGGCAAGAGGAGAGGTGCCCTGAGCCGGGCAGGAACGGAGGTCGGGGGGGGGGGGTTGCGAGGAGAGGGCGCTCGCTGGGGGTGGGGAAGGACGCAGCTGCTGGCCGCCGGGTTTTCTTCCAGCTGCAGCCCTTGTTGTGGAGGGGAGCGCAGGCAGCATCTCCCTGGGGGGAGGGAGGGAGCCGCCTTTCCGCGCCGCAGCCCGCACCACCTCACCCTAGCTCCAGGACTGAACACACTCAGCAAACTTGGGCTCTCAGTAGGGTTTCTTTAATTGCCTCTCAGGATCCGCCCAGAGCAGCCAGCAGAGGCTGGGAGAATGAGGTAAGGAAGGGGGGGTTGACCCTTTCCTCTCTAGGCTGCAGCTGACCAGGGAGGGGGAGGAAGAATCACCCGACGGGATACACTTGCTGGCTTCGCTGTAATTAGCTGAATCAAGTCACTGCTATTTCCCGTATAAGTGTGTGCACAGGACAGAATCTAGCTGGGCAAACAGCCTACCTCCAAAGCCAAACCTAAAGTGTCCCGAGGTTTCCAGGACCATGTAGTTCGACCTTCAGTTAAAGACCAACCTGTAAGTAACCCATTTTTTACTGCCCCTTGGGTGGTCCTCTTGAGTCAGCTCTGTGTGTACACACACATATGCCTTTTTATCTGCATAGAGGACAAACCTTTTTGGCTTCTTATTCCCAATCAGAAATAAAATATTAACACTATGTCTTTTACCACCGTCTAAAAGTATCCTTGGAATCAAAAGGCTAGCTTTTAAAACTAAAATGTCTTTATATTGTCCGGTGGCCACGGGCCACACAGTCACTAGTCTTCATTGTCTGTTTTACTTGTGCACTGAACTAAAAGTGGCTTTGTCTTTTTCAGTCATACTTTTAAGGGATATGTTTCATATGAGAATTTTCTCAGGATGTGTTCAATGGTCATCTTTTAAGCTGCTGTGATTAATATGAGCCTTTCTTCGTTTACAACCCACATTTTGACAGATTAGATTTCTAGCTATACATGCCAGTGTTTTCTGTTGCTGTAACTGTGGTTAGCAACTAGTTGCTCCATTTACTTCTTTGTATAGCTATTGTTGAGATCCAGACATCTAAGTACTGTGGTGAGGATTGTGGTGTGTGAGCACTCAAAGGCAGTGCTGTTTTAGTGTGAGTTTGGGAGATATCTTACAGAGAAATATATTTGGTAGAGAACAGGAGGTATGGACTAAAGGGAACAAATATGAATTCTAAAAATCACTTTGTACACTGAACATTTCACTTGTTAATTTGTGTATGCAAATATAATATTTTGTGTCTCTTTCAAAACAGCAGTTACTGTGGTTGGGAAACAACATTTTTTAGAATGCTTGTCTTCTGAACTGGAGAAAAGCTCTTTATTGCTCTTCATCTTTGAAGAATGGTTATAGGTGAAATTCTGTACAATAAAATTATAAGTGAGACAAAAATAAAATGCTCTATTGAATTAAAATATTGGTGTTCCTTTTCCTTTGAAAAATATGATCTACAGATCTGATATTATTCAATATGTGTACAGCAATTTCAATATGAACATTCTTAAACATGTACTAAAGACATCACTTTAAAACTGTTTTGCTGCTCAGACTGATTTAGATGTAACAAATGTGCAAAGATGCAGATTATAATGTTGGAAGTCTTTAAGTGTTGATCTCACGTCTTCTCCCCTTCTATCCTTCCTTCTAAAATGTCAACTCCAATTCAATTTTATCAAATTAAGTGTTTAGGGCACTATCCTACTCCTAGTGCATTTTAGGAGTGGGAATTGCCCTCTAGTTATGAGTCGGAATTGCTGTCCCCCCCCCCCATGTCCTTCCCTCTACTTCCTACAGGGGCAAGGGGACACCTGCTGCTATCAATAAGCTGTGCAGACAGAGTCCCAGTCTGCTAGTTTCTCTTCCCCCACCCACCCAAAATAGTGGCTAGTATTATGGTGCATCCACAAACTGATTCTTTGAGAGAGGAATTTTGACATTCCTCTGTATCTCAGCCTAGTAACTAGGGTACTTCATGCTTCTGTTAAGGGCAGGTGACCTCCTCTACTTGACTGTGCTTATCTGTGGGAAAACAATAGCTGAATGCTTGTGTGTTTTTTGTAGTTTTCCTTTCACACATTCATTCCAGACTTCTTTTTCCCCCTCCATCCCGGTTATGGGAAAAATTAAGTTTATCACTATTGCCATCATCCAAAGCAGCATGCAGTAGTGGTGGGTTTAAAATGGTCTCTATTATTAGGTTTACCATTACTCCCGGGGCTTTTCCCCCTCTTCTACTTATGGGCTTAATCTTACAGAAGTGGAGAGGAGACGCTTTTGTTCCCTGTTAATTCCCCCAAGGAAAGGCAATAGAATGTATGATTCACTTCCTTTTTGGACCATCCATCTCCTATACTCATCTGTAAAGAGTGTAACAGCTGTTGCAACACTCCTGCCAGTCTGGGGAATAGAGGCTTCATTTGGGATTATGTATAGCTATTCAATTGATTAGAATAGGGTACAAGCCTCAACATTTGGATACAAAACTCAAACCCTTCAAAAGTTGGGGCATGGGGGTATTTCTCTGGGGCCTCTAGCATAAGTCCCATCTCTAGAAATGACCAAAACATTTGGGGAGATGTAGAGCTTTTGATATAATTCTACTTTGGGACAGAAAGCTGTGTATTCAAGGGCTTTGCCCAATGATGAAACTTAGTGCTAATTAGTAGTGCAATCTGTTTGACTTTAATATTTCACCTACAGGAAACTATGTGCCTTCTTTCTGACTTCTAGTAGTGCTCTAAAAGGAAGTTAAAAGCCCCATGGCACTCTTCAGATAGGTCAGTCTTTGCTCTGTTTTTGCCAACATTTCCTGTCTCAATAGAACAGATTCTAATGTCCAAGACTGTTTTGAGCTGTTAATGAATACATAATAGATATTCAGTTTTTTATATCATTATGCGTATCCAAAAATTAAAGTTAGCTTAAATATAAGTAATATATAAAATCAAATATCTCAAGTTTTAAGAAATCTAAAGGCTTTACTCAACAGCTAGAAGTTGCATGCTGAACTCTTCCCCCCCGCAATACTTTAATCCAATGGTTCTCAACCAGGGGTACACAGAGGTCCTCCAGGGGATATATCAACTCCTCTAGATCAGTGTTTCTCAACCTGGGGGTTGTGACTCCAAGATGGGTCATGAGACAGGTTTAGAGGCATCACAAGTGCAGGGTCGGTATTAGGGGGTGGCAAGCAGAGGCACTGGGAGGCCCACCGCAAAGCTAAGTTACATGCTTCAGTCCCGGGTGGCGAGGCTTGGGCCTTAGACTCCTGAAATGGGTACAGTAATCTGGAAAGATTGAGAACTACTGCTTTAATGTATCTGAAGTTCTACTCTTGTGTGGTTAACGTTGAGACATTGATGAATTAGCATATCCCGTACTGTTTGATTAGGATTTGATCCAGTTCTTCCTAATGCATCTGAATTTATTAGAAACTTCCACTTCTTGTGTATCACTCTGAGAGTTGAGACAAACCTTGATGTATTCATTTTATCAGTCTTTATATAGAAGATAGCTGACTTAAATTTGAAGCACCTCTTTCTTGCATCTTTTTTTCTCTCTTTTCCTTCCTCCATCAAAGTATCCTCCTTAACGCTTCAGAGCCTGTATTTTCTGGGTTCCCCACATTCATTAGTACTTTCACTACTCAAGAGAGTGAAATGAATATGACTAGTAAATTTGAAGTAAATGTCTGGTTTGCTGCTGCCCACAAGATTCTGAAGAGCACAGGTGAAATTGACTGATGTCTTATCACTTTCTACTGAAGCTAATGGAGATATGTCAAGTTACATCAGCAGAAGATCTGCCCATGGCTTGTCTCTAACTTTTTTTCTCTGTGCATGTATGCTATAATGGTTCATATCTGGCAGCGGTGAAGGTGTCTCTTTTTCCTCCCCCACCCCGCCAGTATTTTTTGTTCCAAAATATTAAATGATCTGAATTGCTGTTAATTATGTATACGTTCTGTCAAATGGGAGGAATAATGCCAAGTAGATAAGGCTAATTAATCAACAAACTTTTGTTTGTAGTATTCTTGCCCAAGTGCATTGCTGTAACTTCATTAGATTTCCTATTGCCATTCTTTGCCTGGTACTCCTTCTTCAGTCTCTATCTTACTTGCCTGTGCAATACCACTCAATTTGGTAGTATCTATCTCGGATTACAATGCTGTTTAATCACATCCTCCAGTAAACAAATAAGGAGATTAAACAATAGCATTCTTAGTTGGGCCTTGTTTTTGAAACTTTTTAGTTTGATGTGTTCTCAGGGAAAATATTTAAAAAGTGTAAATCTGTTCATTAATATGAGTGACCTGACAAACTTTTAAATTGCGCCTTTAAAAAAAACTAACTAGCTTTAAAATTGCTGCCACTGACATTACCATCTGCTCCGCCACAGTGGCAACATAAAAAAATAATGCAGTTGTCACAATAACTTTGAAAACTCCTGTTGAGTGATCAGATTATCTCATCTAGACATATAAGTTTTCTTAAGTAAATATTTGCAGCTTCGCATGTGCATAGAGCTTAGGGTATATAATTTATGATTCCAATTTATATTCCCCCACCTTTTTTCTATCTGTAGTGAGACGTGCTTATTGAGGTAGCTACAGTAATCTAGATATCTGAGTGAATTATAAAGACACATCCTAATAAAACTGCAGTCTCTCTTCTATTGTGTACATTTTGTTAAATGTATTGTAACATGACCATTAATGACAAAATGTAGATGCTGGGCTTTTTGAAGATGCATGTTTATGGTCAGTAACCATAAATATTGCAAAGTTTTATTAACAATCCAGAGTTTTGGGACTCCGTACACTTTATTAATGAAAACTGCATGAAAAATATTAGGGCAAAAAAGCCATATGCTACATAGTTGAACAATCTGGGATGATTCATTGTCTTGATTCACTGATGAAGGGGAAGCCATTTAAAAAGCTTCAAGCAGAGCTTTTGCCAATATATAAGTACATTCTAACTCTGCATGTTAAAATCTGTATAATGGTATTTTAAATCTAAAATGAATAGTTGGAATGTGTTCCGTTTGTTGAAATGGCTTGGGATAAATATTCTTTCTTTAAAAATTATATTGAATCCAGAATAGATATTTCAGTAACCTCTGGTCTCCCCAGAGGCACTCAATGTTTTAAATTTAAAGTTTTTAAATTTAAAGTTTTTAATATTTAATTTTATTTAAATGCAATTCCCTGTAATTAGCTGACATTTTATTGTGGATGTACATACATTTTACAAAATTAGGCCTTAGACATTTACATTTAATTTTGTATATTTCCCACTAATACGTTGCTACTTGTACCAGGGAAAAATCCAGTCTCTTTGATCTGAATTGAACCATTGTGTCTTTTGTTGTAGGTTGTGAAGATGGTTCAGGGCTCCTGCATTGTTTTCACTGCTGGCAGATTAGAGTTTGAAAGTGTCTGACACAAATTGCTACTGCACTGTTCAATGTTTCAAGGAGACCCAGGGAAGTAAGTCTCTCCTCATAGGAGAGACTAAAATGCATGTTATGAATTGTCTCTCCTTGGTCAATGATAAGGAAAATGGGGCTATTTCAGTTGCAACTGGATTAATGATTGAAGATACGACAACAGAACAAGTGCCACCACCTTCTCCTGCCCCGCCATTGTCTCCACCATGTTCAGTCACAGGTGCTGGTTTTACACCTCCACCACCCGGGGTGCCCCCGCCACCACCACCACCTCCTCCTCCAGGACCAACCCCACCTGCTCCAACACAGTTTATAAATGGGCATGGCCCCCACAGCAAAAAAAAACGGATGCGGAGTTTCTTCTGGAAAACAATTCCTGAAGAGCAAGTCCGCGGTAAAACAAATATCTGGACTATTGCTGCAAGACGGCAGCAGTTCCAGATTGACACAAAAACAATTGAGGAGCTTTTTGGGCAGCAAGAGGAAACCAACCCTCAGGGTCCTAGAAGGCGAACTTCGAAATCATCCTTTAAAGATACTAAAGAAGAGGTAAGAATTCAGAAGTAGCCCTACATTGTTGTGTTTTTCTGTCTCTCTCTCTCTCATTCACCGTAATGTCTTAGAAACTGGTGTGAAATCTGACCAGCTGCTATTCACCATATGTTTTCTTATCACTTTACCCAAAAACTTGCAGAGCATAAACTGTTAGATTTATGCTTTTATTTAAAGATACTTGTTCATGAAAGGCTGGCTCTGTTATTTTAAATTATCTCAATAAGGTCCCTTAATTTGATTACTGGCAAAAAATATTGTATTTGAGGAAGAAAGAATGTGTCTCCAGTGATTACTGTAGATTCTGTCTGGCTAGCCCCTGATAAATCTTCATTCCTGGGCATGGCGTACATGAAGAGTACAAATACAGTAATTTACATGCATTATTTTATGTGCATAACTGCACCATGTCATTGTCTTCCTCTTCAGTTGCTACTTTTGAAAGCACAGACTTCAAGGAGTTGTTAAAGGGATCTAGTAGGCAGCGTTCCATTAGTAGTAGTTCTGAGGGGCAAAAGTAAATGACGTTGTATCTTGAAGGAGGATAAAAGAATCATCCTAACACAAATGTAAAAAGACAGGGCCGTCCCTAGCTATTCTGAGGCTCTACGCAGCCCCCCGCGGGGTGTGTGTGTGGGGAGGGGGGGCCAGGGAGAAGGGGGGCTGGCTTGGGGGGCAGGGGAACTTGCCCCCCAGCACTCACTGGCGGCACGGCTGGGGCCGGGTCGCTGCACTTCCTACCTCCGGTGAGTGCAGGCCTGGCCCTGCTGCAGGGGCAGAGCAGGGGCGGGAGCCATGAGGAAGAGGTGGGGCAGGGGCTGAAGCAGCACGCAGTTGCGCAGGGCACCAGGAAATGTGGTGCCCCAAATTTCCCAGTGCCCTACGCAGCTGTGTACTTTGCATATGGGTAAGGACGGCCCTGTAAAGAGATAAAACTTTGTTCTTAATGTGACTGTTCGGAGACAATGTAGGGGAGAACGCGTAAGTATATGAGTGAAACAACAAATGTTTTTCTTAGGGCTGGTCTACGCTACCGCTTACGTCGATGTAACTTACGTCGCTCAGGGTGGGAAAATGACACCCCTCTGAGCGATGTAAATTACATCGACTTAGCGTGATGTGGACACTGCTTTATGTCAGCGGGAGACACTTTCCTGCCAACATAGTTTCCACCTCTCATGGAGGTGGAGCAATTATGCCGACGGGTGAGTGCTCTCCTGTTGGCATAGTGTGTCTTCACCAGATGTGCTACTGTGGCGCAGCTGTACCAACATAGCACAGTAGTGTAGACTTGCTCACTGCATCTGTTACTAATTTTAGATCTAGTTTAAGTTGTTCTCCATTTATTTATCAAGTTTACCTTCTTAATATTGGGCAATAGACATAGACTAGTTTCATTTTCTGGTGCAACAGGAAATCTGGTTTGGGGGGTCGTGTGGGGTGGGGGAGAGCAAAGCATTTACTTCAACTCTAAGGGAATCTTTAGAGTCAAAAACTTTCCAGTGAACCACTCAGTAGTATTTCTATTTTATTCTTCCTTTTTTTTTAAAGAAAAAAAAACTCTTACAAACAACCTATGTTTTTTGGAATAAACAGCTTGGAAGTGTTTCTATTAAATATTTGCAAAACTGGAAGTAAAAATGCAAATGCAAGTACTGGTAGGCAAAGGGAATTTACAGAGAGGAAATGTTAAATATGCATAAAGGACCAAAGAACGGAACCAATATTAATTCAAGCACCAAATAAGAGAGACTGCTGGAAATTTAACTGCTTTGTATCAAACTTTAGTGAGAAAATAAAAAGGTGTTGGAACTGATTTAAAACATCAGACATTTGTAACTTCAGTAGACTCGAAAAGGGGGTGTCAAAATAAAGTTTAAACAAACAAATGTGCAGATATTAGAAAAAGGAAACTAATTCCTTATAAACACTAACGAAATAGACAAACATTGGAGATCTGGTTATTTCATTGTGAACAGGTGGGGAGCGGGGGGCAAATGAAAAAAAAAAAAAAGCAAAAGCAAAAAAAAAAGCAAATATAGTGCTACTCTTTAAAGACTTCCATGAGTAATTTTTACATCAAGCAAAGAGTAGAATAATGAATCTCTGCTTATTAAGTATCATGAATGATGGGATAATGAGCATCAGATAACATGATTTCTAAAATATCTACCAAAACTTCATAGCTTTCATTAATATAATAACAAACATGATGCCCCTAGGAGATATTCCAATTGAGCAAAGTGTTGATATGTGAGATTTTCTTTGAAATGAGAACACTGCAGCCATTAATGGAATTGTTTTGGTTTAGAGGTGGTATGTAGCTGCTTATGTGGTGTTTTGAGTATTTTTTTGATCTTCTCTAGGGGGACCAGACAGCAAATGTGAAAAATCAGGAAAGGGGGTGGGGGGTAATAGGAGCCTATATAAGAAAAAGACCCCAAAATTGAGACTATCCCTATAAAATCGGGACATCTGGTCATCCTAATCTTCTCCCATCTCCTCTGAGATGCTGAGGACTTGCAGCTCTTTTTAACATTAATGGGAGTTGCAGGTCTTATATAAATAAAATATTGTAAGAATACAGTATTATTTAGTGCAGGAAAAAAATCTTGGCTCTGTCTATGATACAAGATGAAATCTGTTTTTTAGGTGTTTATATTCCAAATAGGCGGAAAATGGTGTGTGTGTGTGGTTTTTTTTTTTTTTTTTTTTTAATGATGGATGAATGATAGCTTTTTTATTGGTGTGGATGCCAAGTAGGGCCGAATAAACCTTTTGTGGGCCCGCGCCAAAGATATTTGTGGGCTCCCAAGGGGGCAATGGGATATGGTGCGGAGGGTGGGGGTGTCGGTCCCCAGAGTGAGGGGCTGGATGGGAGCATTGGGGCACAGTGCGGCGGGGGCAGCCCCATTCCACCCCGCCCAGTGCGAGGGCACTGTTTACAAACTGGCAGCTGCCAGACGCACACTGGCCCTCCTGGCCCTGTGCTGCCAGAGTGCTCCTTCCTCTCAGCGGTGGGCCTATGCCGTGCCACATTGTCTCCTCACCTAGTGCCCCCTAACCCCTTATGCCTGGAGACTCCCCCACAGATCTCTATGCCCAGGACTCCACCAGACCTGCTATGTCCAGAGATCCCACCACCACAACTGCGGTGCCCTGCATGCTACCACCCTTGCCCAGGGGCCCCCCCCCACAGTCCCCACACCACAACTGCACAGTGTACCCCCAGGATCTCCTATGCCCAGTGCCCCAAAACACAGAAACCTCTCCCACCCTCCATTGCCCAGCACCCCCCGCCAGACCTCCCAGACACCCACTCCCCCGCACTCTGCCACCTAGCCACACTCAGTGGCCCTGCTGGGAGGTGACCTTGTCTGCTGGGCTGAGTTGGTAGCGCAGCCAGGGCCAGTCCTAGGGTGGGGATTGTTTTGGCCCCTCCGGAGCGGTGCAATCAGCCAGGCCAGAGTGGGTGCAGGGCCTGCCCTAGCCAGGCTCCATCAGGACCCACTTGTCTGGCGGGGCCTGGCTGAGCTCCACGCACTGGCTGAGACTGACCTGGCTTCTGTACCGGTTCTAGGCGGGCAGCAGAGACTACTTGGAGCTGCACTGGGGAGCGCAGCAGATCCCTGGAACACAACCCCCAAGAGCCCGACTGGCTGTGCCCACCAGCCCCGTGGCCAGCAGCCCTGCCCAGCCCAAGTGGTGGAGCCCAGATGAGAGGGACATGCTGGCTGGGAGTCCCTCACACAGCAAGGCCTGGGCACTGTACTGCCCAGCATGATGGGCTAGACCCAGCCGTGTGGATAGGTTAGAGGAGTCCATAATGGGTCACTTCGCAGTGTGGCCATTGGCACCATTGTAAACCTGGTATTGATGCCAAGGTCTGTATGTTCACACTGTGAGGATGTTTCTACTGAAGCTGACAACTTGTGACAATCTGGCCAATTGTCCTTGTAGCTGAAATTGCTAAGAGTTTGCCTTGGATGCTGAGGTGTAAATGCCAATTAAACCTTGCAAGGGCCATTTGCTGGCAGCAAATGTAAAATTTGGTGCCTGGAACAGCCAAACGTTGACCAAAACAGCTAAAGCTGTCCTCCTTAAGTAACTGAAAAGCCTAAACATTGATATCTGAAGTGTACTAGCTAGCAAGTGAAGAAAAGAAAGTCGAGGACTATGTTTCTGTTTTAAGGCCACATTGGTGGGTTGCTCCAGCAAAGGGCGGCCGCTATACTTTCTCCCAGTGCCGATGAGTATTACAGGCTTGGTGGGTGATTAATCTGTGACTCATCAAAGTCTGATTCCATACCAGCTGTTGGCATTGTACCATCATGTTCAGTTTGGCCAACAGTGCAGATGCAGTTGACTTCTACCAGCAGCAGTAGATAGTCCTTAATGGAACCCTGAGAAAAGACATCATCGTGACCCTGGGTGGCTTTAAAGCACAGGCAGGAAAGACTGACACCTGGGCAAATATACTCAGGCATCTTGGTATCAAGCAGGAGAACACAAAGTGATTGCTGGAACTTGCAGTTGCCACTGACCTAGTGATCACTGACTCTCTTCTGCCACCAGACTCACAAGTAGACCTGTTACAGCCCAGATGATTTGACTAGGACTCTTAGCAATCATGTCCTCATTAATGATAGTTGTTAGTCAACAGTCATTGATGAAAAGTATACAGAGGTGCTGAACTAGACACTGACCATTAGTTTCTGACTTTGCCACACAGTTAACTGTCTGAAATTAGTCAGATTCAACCAAAAGATTTTATTAGAACTGAGCTATTGGTCAGCTTCTATTCCAAACTGCTCCCGGTCATGGAAACAATATAGACTGAAGCCTCTCCTTGTCATCTGGTGAGGAATGGTGTTGTTTCAAGTCATTGGTGCTGGTCACTGCCAGGTTGGTGCTGGAGCCTCAGTCCTTTGAACGTCAACCGTGGCTCAGTGAGAAAACAATCCAGCAGTTGGAGTTCAGGAAAAAGTGAGGCTACAATTTGTGTCTTTAAAGACACATTTATTGACGGCAAAAGCAAAATCTGAATGGGTTTGACTTTGGACTGTCATCAAGTCATTGTGTAAGAAAGATAAGGAATCCTGGTGGTTGATTTGAGGTTGCTAGTGTGGTACAGGGTAGGCAGGATTTCTGCAGCTTTTATTAAACTTTGCAGTGTCTGTGGTGGTAGGTGGCATCAGCCTGTTCAGTAAAGAATTTGGATGGCAGCAGAAACAAGAGTCTACAAGATCAGTTTTATTACTGGGAAGACCGTTTCAAGATGCTCCTTAATTGTCTGCCACCTACTGTCCCTCTTCTGCTTGAAGTGGGGGGCAGGAAGTAGAGCTGCCTTCTTTCAACCAAGAAGATTGCAGCCTGTAAGCTGACATCTGGGAAGGCACCAGGGTTCTGTAACCTCAGTCCTGAGTTGCTGAACACAGGTGAGGGTACTATTGTACGTAGCTGCATAGACTTTTTCAGACCGTCTGGTGCACTAATATCTCGCCAACAGCTAGAAGGAGGATGGTGTACTCGCTTCTGTTCAAAGAGGCAGTAAGGCCAAGTGTAGTAACTGTAGAGAGATTATGCTGTTGTTGGTCCCAGGGAAAGTCTTCACTTCCATGCTAATGTCTTAAATCACTTATGTGCTTCATGGCAAAGGCTGGGATACTCAGTGTGGCTTTAAACCTGGTGGTTCCACTTTTCACCTGATCTTTACTTTTGAGACAGTTTTTTGAGAAGATGACTGAATTTAATAAGCCATGTCCAGCACTTTTATAGATTTTCATCAGGCCATCGATTTAGTGCATTGAGCACATTTGTGGGGTCTGATGAAGTGACATGGAATCCCAGGGAAGATACTGTCACTGATAGAAATCTGTGTTCAAGTCAGTGGCAGATATGTGGCATGGGTTCCAGTTCTACGGGAATTTGGCAAGGCTCCATTCTGTTACCATCATTGTTCAATATTGGCATTGGTTGGTTGACTAATAAGCTTGCAAAGGTAGTGGTTGATGGCACTGAGCTGAACACCATTTTGCTTCAAGATCTCAAAGATGCCCATACAGTGCCTTGTTGGCTTAGTTTGGTGAATCACTGCAGCTGATAGCTGGGCAGGCATGAAACAGTGTGCATTGGTCCATTTATTAATCAGGATAAAAGCAAGTTCTTGGCCATTACCATCAAGCAGCTTCCAGCTCCAGTTTATGATGAACTCCGTATTAACCTGTTCAAATGGGACATTGAGCAGGTGGCAACTGTCAAATACTTGGGAAGCATCACCGACAGTGCTGGAGGATGTTTGAAAGATGTGGACGCTTGTGTAGCATCAGCCACCTCCATGTTCCAATCCCTTCAGTGATGTTTGGAGACATTGCCACATCAAGCTTGCTTTGAAGCTGTGGTTATATAGAACCAGTTATTCCAACTCTTTTGTACCACAGTGAAATGTGGGTGCTGAGGCAGGCTGAAGAGCACTGGAGTGAATTTTTTAATCTTGCCATCTTCATCAGATGTTTCATATTAAGTGGCAGAACAAGAGCAGCAATGAGGATAGTCATAGTCCAGCAGTTGCCTCCATCAGTTCTAATTTGGTTTCAGTGGCTTTCTTGGTACGGATATGTTAGGATGGAAGGTCAGTGAATTGTGAAACGTATTTACCAAGGAATGCTGCTACTCAGCCAGCGATCACATGGTCACCAAAAGTTCTGGCAATATAAGATTGCCAATGGCTGACAGACTGAACATCCAGCTGGATTATGTTAAGAGCCTAGCTAGAGATCAATCTGGATTATGCTTGATCTGCAAGGAGGTATGTTCTCTTGGGGTTTGCCTTGATACTGGTGATGAGTGTTAATGGGCTTCACCAGCAAAATGAGTTTTGAGGAGGGATTTGAGGCAAAAGAGTCGAGGAAGATGAGGGTGGAGAAGAAGCCCTGAGACTTGTCTAGAAAAGATCATTAGAAATCATGTGAGATCTGCTTTGGTGAAGGGGATGGTTACAAGCCACAAAAAATTCTCCAATTGAGATGATGTATCAAATGTTGTTAGTAGCGGTCAGCACTGGAACTGGCATTATTTTAGTAACTTTATAAATGATGTGGAGGAATTGGCATATGTTGTGTTGACCAGACTTTGCAGATGATACCAATACTGGAGGTCTGACACAAAGAGAAGATTGAGGCAGACTCCAGAAAAATTTGAAGTAATGTTTGAGGAATAACAAGAGGCAACCTCATATGAAAGCATGCCACGATGCTGAAGTGCAGGGGGCTGGACTGGTTGACCTCAAGGTCTCTTCCAGCCTTACATTTCTATGATCCTATTATTCTATGCCCTTGGGCAAGAAGAAAACCAAAGGAAAACTCCAACGGGGAGAAGGATGGATGTTAGGAATGCAGAACAAGGTTTAGTGTGATGAAATGTATGTAAAAATAGAAGTTATATTAGCTCCATGTACACAGAGTTAAGGGCCAGTGTTTTAAAGTGAAGAGCAATTTTTGTGTGGTGTGTGCCCAATTTGAGGCACAAGGATTTTTCAGAAAAGAAGCCCCCTTTAAAGGGTCTTAAGGTGAACATACGAATAGTGAGGTACCCAAAATTACAAGTTGCTTACGAAAATCTTGGTCAAAAGTTTTAATTGAAAAATTGAACAATGAGTGTAAAATCATATTCAGAGCAATGAGAGCTAATGTACTAGGCCCTATAAGAAAATCTGAGTACTGATGATTTGTTGAATTTTGATTTTGTACCTAGCTTGTGGTCATAGCAGTAACTTTGTACTGTGCTGATACCGAATTAGTAGTTATATATGTTCTCTTTAAGGGAAAGAATAAAAACAATTAGATTGGTTCACCAATTTCCCTGATGCACTGAGCCAGATTTTCTGATGTAAATCTGTGTAGTGTCATGAAGTCAATGAGACTATATTGACTTAACAGCAAGGATTTGGCCCACTGCATACTGTCTAACTGTACAGAATTGTGGACAGTTAAATACTCCAACTAAAAAGAATACGAAGAGTAGCACGTAAGATCTGAGAAGGTTAAGAACTTGTATAACTTACACAAATGGAGAGAGGGATCTTAGATCTGAACAAATTATTGAATAAGCTATAAGGACTGAATGAGACTGTTACAGGATTCAGTCTATTTAAAGAATGGTAAATTTAGATTAGAAGTGAGCTGATCAATTGGAGAATAGAACTGCAATCTAAAAGGTCATTGAGGGGTACCTTCAGTGAAACATTTGAAAGGAGATTAGATAATGCACTGGGGAATGATAGTTTAACCTGTACTAGGTGCTGGGGCTTTCACTTATTGAACTGTGTGGGCCTTTCAGCTGCCATGATTAGAGGAGAGAGACTGAGGTTTACCCCACTGTTTACATTTGCTAGACTGGTAGGAATTCAGGCTAGGAATAATCTAATTTAAAAAAAATAATAAACTCTGAATCATAGAATCATAGAATATCAGGGTTGGAAGGGACCTCAGGAGGTCATCTAGTCCAACCCCCTGCTCAAAGCAGGACCAATTCCCAACTAAATCTGTATCACATTCTTTCAGACTTGTAATGAATTTTGAATCAAGAAGCGAGGGAATGTCAAAGTTCTGGAAAATATTCAAATCTACTTTTTTTTTTGTAATTTGGCAAATGAGATTGCCTTGGATATGCAGTATTGTCTAGGAGTATGCTGGAAGCATACTAACTACATCTGCATTTTTATTTTCACCAGCTGGCTTCAGAACTTCACATATTTGGTACTTTTTCCTGATGTTCCCATTGCAAATGATGTTATTTCTTCTTCTTCTTTTTCTTCTTCTTCTTCTTTTTTTTTTTCTGACACTGTTGCTGAGTATAAGATATCTGTGAAACTGTCAAACACAGTGTGAGGCCATTGGAGTCCTGTACATCTGTGTATCTGGAGTTTGTGACAGCCAGGTGACAGTGTTGACATGAAACAATTCCCCTGTGCTAGTAAATCTCCTGACTGTTTCTTATGGCTGTTATCACAAAATTTGCAGTGGTAAAATTTCAACTTTAATGAAATGAGGTGATATCATTCACTAAGATAATTGCTAACTTTTCAGATTCCTAGCTGTGTTCCATTAGGACTTGGTGCAATTTTTTGGTATTAAAAAACCCTGACTCATTCTTTTGATTAGAAAGAACTTTAAAAATTTAGGAGGAGAAAAAAAGTACACTTCTTTTTTGGTTGGTTTCCAGAATTACATTGATCTCTAGCTAGGTTCTTAACATAATCTGGCTGGATGTTCAGTCTGTCAGCCATTGGCAATCTTATATTGCCAGAACTTTTGGTGACCATGTGATCGCTGGCCGAGTAGCGGCATTCCTTGGTAAACATACTTCACACTTCACTGGTCTTCCATCCTAACATATCCGTACTAAGAAAGCCGCTGAAACCAAATTAATGTCATGGGGTACTGCATCCAGATAAACTGAAAACTTGAGCATTACCTATATCTAATACTGATGTCAAATTGATTAACTGATTTAAAATTCTTCCATTTAATTTAGGTGTTCTCAAACTGGGGCTTGGGACCCCTCAGGGGGTCGCGAGGTTATTACATGGGGGGTCGTGAGCTGTCAACCTCCACCCCAAACCCCACTTTGCCTCCAGCATTTATAATGGTGTTAAATATATATAAAAATGTTTTTAATTTATAAGGGGGGGTCACACTCAGAGGCTTGCTATGTGAAAGGGGTCATCAATAAAAAAGTTTGAGAGCCACTGATTTAATCAGCGTGACGTTTATTCATATGAATTAAATCAATACTGTGTATTGACTCTTATTTAGGTTCTTATACTATAGTGGTCGTGGTATTTGATAAGTTACCCCTGAATAAAAATAATACTTTGAAATGCATAGTTCATTAGTATGTCCCTGGAGGTCATGGAACTTCAAACCTTTGTTCTAGTCTGTGTCCAAATGAGCAGCATTAATGTATGGATATGATATGAAATAACTGATTCCACTCTACCTAGTGCTGGAGTACTGTGTCCAGTATTGGGTGCCATGCTTTAAGGAAGATGTGGGCAAATTGGAGAGAGTACAAAGGAGAGCAACAAAAATGATAAAAGGTTTAGAAAACCTGACATATTGAGGAAAGGTTTAAAAAAAAGAAACTGTCTGTGTTTAATCTGAGGCTTGTCTACACTTAAAATGCTGCAGCGGTGCAGCTGTACCACTGTAGTGCTTCAGTGAAGACATTATCTATGCTGATGGGAGGGCTTCTCCCATCAGCGTAGGTAATCCACCTCTCTGAGGGGTGGTAGCTGGATGAACGGGAGAATTCTCCCATCGACTTAGCCCTATCTACTCTGGGGTTAGATCGGTTTAACTGTGTCGCTCAGGGGTGTGGATTTTTCATACCCCTGAATGACGTAGTTATACTGACCTGATATCCTAGTGTAGAGAAGGCCTTGAGAAAAGAAGACTGAGTGGTGACCTGATATGACTTCAGATATGCAAAGGGCCGTCAGAAAAAGGACAGGGATCAGTTGTTCTCCATGTCCACTGAAGGTAGGACAAGAAGTAATTGGCTTAATCTGCAGCAAGAGAGATGTAGGTTACATTTTAGGAAAAACTTTTTAGTATTGGAATAGGTTATCAAAGTAGATTGTGGACGCCCCATCACTGAAAGTTTTTAAGAACTGTTAGACATATACCTGCCAGGGATGCTATTAACTATATTTGTTTCTGCCTCAGCACAGGGATGGACTAGATGATCTCTTGAGGTTCCTTTCAACCCTACATTTCTATGATAAAATCTAGCTTGTTACATGGTGAATTATAATTTGTCTTAATTCTCTCACTAACATGCTGTGGTTTTCACATCTGTTCCGCAAGCCAAGGCTATTGTGGGTGGGCTGCATTGTTTCCTGTTAAAGACTAGTTTAATAATAGATCACTCCTTTTCTGCTCACTAATGAATGATACCCAGATCTAGCCATTCATTTGACTTATGTTTTGGTGACAACTCTTTTGTACAGAAAGTTGCATATAATGATTCTTTTTATAGCAATTTAAGGAAGAGTATCTGTATTTTAAGGTTTTCCAGACAGGTATTACTGGAGTCATGTCTCTTGCTTTCTCTCTCCCAGATTTCCATCTTGGATTCAAAAAGAAGTATGAATATTGGGATATTTCTCAAACAATTCAAAAAGTAAGATTTCCTTTTTCATACAATTAATTAACTTGAGCTTCAAGTGAAATGGCTACACAATAAGTATTATAGGAAATAAAGAAGACACATGATGGAATGGGAAAGGCAATGTTTCTTTAATTTAGTTTAGGTTCTGCACAAAATTGTCAAATAACTTCAGTTCAGTTAAACAAAAGCGTGTTTGAGTGCCAATTTTACTTAAATCTTGTGTACTTATGAGCTCAGTTTGAGTGTTGCCTTGCCAGTTGAGCTGAAGTTTCATATGCAGTAATAGAAAGCTATAAATTCTCATGTAATTCAATGTGAGATGCTCTTCATTTGGTTTTCTCTCTTTATGAAGAAAGAATGGAATGGGGTGAGAGAGGATGTGGGGGAGATTCCCACACCTGAGCCATTCTTTTTATGTGACAAATCTGAGGAATTGTCCCATATTGAAGTGGTGCTAGAGGAATCAAATTTATAAATTAAACAGTAATAAGTCACCAGGACCAGATGGTATTCACCTAGCACTTCTGAAGGAATTCAAATATGAAATTGCAGAACTACTAACTCTGATATGTAACCTATCACTTAAATCAGCCCCTGGTACCAGATGACTAGTAGGTAGCTAATGGAACACCAATTTTTAAAAATGGTTCTAGAGGAGATCCTGGCAATTACAGTACAGGCCAGTAAACCTAACTTCAGTACCAGGCAAACTGGTTGAAACTATATTAAAGAACAGAATTATTAGACACATAGATGAACCTAATATGCTAGGAAAGTGTCAACATGGCTTTTGTAAAGGGAAATCATGCCTTACCAAACAGGTGGATAAGGGTAATCCATTGGATACAATGAACTTAGACTTTCAGAAAGCCTTTGAAAAGGTCCCTCACCAAGGACTCTACAGAAAACTAAGCATTCATGGGATAAGAGGGTGAGTCCTCTCAGGGATAGGAAACTGGTTAAAAGACAGGAAACAAAGCATAAGAATTAATGGTCAGTTTTCAGAATGGAGAGAGGTAAATAGTGGGGTTCCCCCCAAGGATCTGTACTGGGACTAATGCTGTCAAAAATATTAATAAGTGATCTGGAAAAAGGGATAACCCGGAATGTGGCAAAGTTTGCAGATTGATACAAAATTACTCAAGATAATTAACACCAAAGCTGACTGCAAAAAGTTACGAAGGGATCTCACAAAGCTGGGTGACTGGGCAACAAAATGGCAGATGAAATACAGTGTTGATAAAGGCAAAGAAATACACATTGAAAAACATAATCCGAACCATATATACAAAATGACGGGGTCCAAATTAGCTGTTATCATTCGAGAAAGAGAACTTGGAGTCATCATGGATAGTCTCTGAAAACAACTGCTCAATGTGCAGCGGCAATCAAAAAAGCTAACAATGTTTGGATCCACTAGGAAATGGATAGATAATAAGATGGTAAATATAATAATGACACTATATAAAGCCATGGTATGTCTGCACCTTGAATCTTGCATGCAGTTCTGGTCACACCATAGTAAAAAGATATATTAGAATTGGAAAAGGTGTAGAGAAGGGCAACAAAAATGATTAGGGATATGGAACAGTTTCCATATGAGGAGAGATTAAAATGACTGGGACTGTTCAGTTTAGAAAAGATATGACTGGGGTTGGGGGATATGATAGAGGTCTATAAAAACCATGAATGGTGTGGAGAAAGTGAATAATGAAGCATTATTCCCCCCTTCCCATAACACAAGCATCAGGGGTCACCCTATGAAATTCATAGACAGCAGGTTTAAAACAAAATGAAGTATCTCCTCACACAACGCACAGTCATACCATGGAACTCATTGCCAGTGGATATTGTGAAGGCCAAAAGCATAACTGGGTTCAAAACAGAATTAGATAAGTTAATGGAGGATAGGTCCTTCAATGGCTATTAGACAAGATGCCAGGGATGCAACCCTGTGCTCTAGGTGTCCGTAAGCCTGTGACTGTCAGATGCTGGGAATGGCCGATAGGAATGTATGACTCAGTAATTGCCCTGTTCTGTTCATTCCCTCTGAAGCATCTGGCATTGGCCGCTGTCAGAATACACAGGATATTGGGCTAGATGGGCCATTGGTCTGACCCGGTATAGTTGTTCTTATGAGACGAAGGAACTTTTTAAGAGTAAGCTGGTGGTGTCGAGCCTTTTATGCACTGATTAGAAAATTGTTCTTCAGTAGAGGCATTGCTGAATGTTGCTTTAGAATAACACTGTTGTGGGTACTAATGCATGACTAATTACAATCTTTGTGCATAGCAGAGGTGTGTTTTTTCTCCAGTGTGTAACTGCTGTTACTCAAGCATTTGAAATGCAATTGATTAATTGTGTATTCAAGGCCTGCTCAGTCCATAATTGAAGATATTAATCAAGGAAAAAGTGATCCCTATGGGCCTGAGACGCTGCGTGAATTCCTTAAATTATTGCCAGAAGCAGAGGAGGTAAGTAAGCAGTTTTATTTAGTGGCTTTTTTTGTGGCAGAGCTGCTGTTGCCTGGGATTCTACAGAATACACCTCTACCCTGATATAACGCGACCCGATATAACATGAATTCGGATATAGCGCGGTAAAGCAGTGCTCGGGCGGGGGGGGCTGCACACTCTTGCGGATCAAAGCAAGTTCGATATAACGCGGTTTCACCTATAACACAGTAAGATTTTTTTGGCTCCTGAGGACAGCGTTATATCGGGGTAGAGGTGTAGCTCTTATTTTCTCTCTAAAAGGGGCATCAAAACTCTGGAGATCTATGGATGAAAAACCATTAAGTGTGAATATATGGCTGTAGGATGACAACATACTTTCTTGAGATACCAAGGACATAGTCTTAGTCATTCCCTGCCTACTAAGTAGTTTAACTGTTTATTTGTTGGCAGTTCTTAATTAAGGCACTGATAAGGTGGCTTTGTTTTTTAGATGCATTTTATTAGATGCAATTTGTAAATTACTGCTCAATGCTTTTCCAGCAGGTGCAGAGGTTCTACAGTAGGAACCAAACACAGTTGCCCAGTATCTTTATTTAGGCTACATCTGCACTACAGCCTGGATCGACACTCTGAGATCAATCAACCAGCAGTCAATTTAGCGGGTCTAGTGAAGACCTGCCAAATTGACAGCAGATCGCTCTCCAGTTGACCCCTGTACTCTACCCCAGACAAGAAGATTAAGGTTTCTCCTGTCCACCTTCCGTGGTGTAGACCCCGCGGTAACTCGACTTAAGGTACGTCAACTCCAGCTACATTATTCGTGTAGCTGGAGTTGTGTAGCGTAGGTTGACTTACTGCGGTAGTGTAGACATAGCCTTAGAGTGCTGTTTGTTTCTGTGCTGCCTTAGTGATCCACAATCCTAAATGTTCCAATTTGTTTGATAAACTTAAGTCGACTGTCACACAAGCTCTCTAAAAGCAATTTTTAAAAACCAGGAAATTGACAGTTAACATTCAGGCTAACCTTAACTCATATGCCATACCACTTGAGTATCCTAATATTCAAATGCTCACTAACAACAACTTGCTCAGCAAGAAACTTGCTTTCATTTCAAACATATAACCACCACCACCACACATCTCTAGTTAATTGTACTCAAACACACACCCTTAACCCAGGCTACTTACTTTTTCATGTGCACAAATAACATGTATAGTGGTAAGGTCTATAACTTTGATAGGGAATATGTAATCTAAAGTTGAAGTTAGAGGGGTTTGTATATAAAGGCACGCCGTCAACTTGAAATGTAGCTAGTTAATTTTAGAGGTGGAGTTCAAAGTAGTTTTGGGTACTGAAAATGTTCCTGAAACCATCCCCTCTCCCCTCCAATTTTATATGGCTTTATGTGCGTGTGGAAAAACCCACATAAAGTGGGAAATGGTGGAGTAACTATATATAACGGGAAACTTGAATCATAACCTCAATTCATTTGTAGTCAATGCACAAAATAAACTGACAATCTTTCAGCTATAGATCTTGGATGTTACTTGTGGCAAGAGTAGGTAAACTTTCAGATAGGCGTGACTCTCTAAATTAATTGTGTGCTCTGATTATAATTTCACGCACTTCAATCCTAAATCATCTGGAACTCCTACCTAGTTTTCTGAGTTCCATGCAGTGGAAAACTTACAGTAGTGAAATCCTGACCTATCTAACAATTCTCTATAACTAGAGCCTGGCTTCTGATACCGTGAGAGTTCAGTTGACCTTATGTGAAACAGCTGAACGTCACCCCCAGTCAAGCTGCTGTGGGTAGTGAATGTACAGCTTGCATGTCCTGTAGCAAAGCAGTTAGTATGGGGCTGTCAGGGTGGGAAGGCTGTAGTTGATCTCTGGAGAAAGAAGACTGGCATGTAGTTAGGCAGCAGTAGAAAACTGATTAAATTATGAGACCTAAAGGCCACAAGGGACCATTATGATAATCTGGTCTGACCTCCTACATCACACTGGCCATAGAATTTCCCTGTATGAATTCCTACTTAAAGTCCAGTAGCTGTGGTTTAACTAGAGTATATCTTTCAGAAAAACATCCAATCTCCATTTAAAAATACTTCATGTGATAAAGAATCTACCACATCCTTGGATAAGTTGTTCCAATGGTTAAAAATTTGCACTTTATTTCTAGGCTGAGTTTGTTTAGTCAAGTTCCAGCCATTAGTTCTTGTTATATATTTTGTCTGCTAGATTCAGGAGCCCTCTATTATCTCATTTCTGTTCCTGTGTAGGTACTTATAGATTATGATCAAGTCACCCCTTGCCCTTTTCTGATGAATAGATTGAGCAACTTGAGGTTTTTACTATAAGGCATGATTTCCAATCCTTGAATCATTCTCATGTCTCTTCTCTGAACCCTCTCTAATATCCTTCTTGAAGTGTAGATACCAGAACTGGACACAGGGGCACATACAGAGGTGGGGTAATCTTTGTACTTGATAGTCCTCTGTTTATACTTCCAAGGATTGCACTAGCCCTTTGGTCACAGCATTGTGCTGGGAGTTCATGTTCTGCTGATTATTCATGACTTCCCAGTCCTTTTCAGATTCACTGTTTAAATTTTCTCCCAGGTGATTTGGGTCATAATTGTTTTCAGCTTTGTGAAACTGATATTTTTAAAGCACCAAGCACTGTCACAGTTGCAGTGCTAGCTGCATCCTCTTTGGGGGTCTTGTTGTGTGCCACTTCTTCAGGTGTCAGGCCTTGTGGATTTACCCATCCTGGGTGGTTTCTCCTACTTTTAGGACTGGTCTGTGCTTAAAATTTAGATAGACATAGCCACATCACTCAGGGGTGTGAAAAATCCACCCCTCTGAACACTGCAGCTATTTCAGTTTAACCCCCAGTGTAGTAGTAGCTAGGCTGATGGAAGAATGCTTCTGCCAACCTAGTTCAAGAAGGTGGTGTTCCTACACCAATGGAAAAACCCCTTGCATTAGCGTCAGCTGTGTCTACACTACTGGGTTATGTGGCATGGCTATGGCACTGTAGCTATGTCGGTTTACTCCCCGTAATGTAGACATGGCCTTAAACAGGGTACCCACGGCCCAGTCTATCAATCATGCTTACCCAGCAGGTCTGACTGGGTTTGGCACCTGTATTCTTCCTTTCAGGAGTCTGTGACTAGTGGTGTTTATAGTGACAAAACAGTCATTGTAATAGGAAAAAAGCATTTAGAGAGAGATTTTAAAACAATAGTCTACACAGGTTTATCTTACCTAAAGTCTGACCATCTTCTGAGGTCAACTAGGCACGCCTAATTTCAGGCACCCCAGTAGTCACCTGCATCTTAGTTTCGTTTCCCCCTCCTTCTTTCTTGTCTCTCTCTCTCTTAACTACTATCATCCTTTGGATCTTCTGGTTCCCAGGCCTTTTCTGGTTCTGGCATTGTTTCTCACATGTTTGCTGAAAAGTGGTTTATCTTGAACTATTGTTCTTCCCCTTCCTGTTTGTTTTTTTTCCTTTATAGCCCCCTATTAAACTACACCCATGTGTTCATACAGTAAGCATCCCAGTAACCAAGTCAACACACAGTATTCATATATTATTACAGAGCAACTCCAATTTCATCACATATATTACTGGTTTGGAGTTTGTTTTGCTTACACACAATAAATGTAATCAAGTCATCATCACTTGTACCTAAGCCAACACAAACTTCTTTATTTTTATGATCAATTCCTCTTCATCTGTCAAGATTAGGTCTAATGCAGAATTCTCCAATGTAGGATGCCACACTATTTGAGTTAGGAAACTGTTATTTATAATATTTATAAATTCCAAGCACATTTTAGTCTTGGCAGCATGAGACCTCTCACATAGGTCACTCAGATATAAGTTCCCCACGATAATGTAGCTTTTTGTCCTACCCCTACATGTAGATGCTTAAGGCGCTGGTGGTCCTGTACTTTAGTGTGACTTGGTGGTCTGTAGCAGGCACCAGCAAGTATCATATCTTGTGCCTTATCTGTTAGAAGGTTGGTCCATAAGCATTCAAAGTAATTTGCTTCCAAGTGGTCAGTGACTCTATTTTTGACAGGGTGCCAGAGTACCCTCTCCGCTCCCCCTTTTCCCTTTCAATCCTATTTAAAGCAGTTATAACCAATGATTTTAATATTGCAGTCATGTGACTCTTCCCAGCTGATTTCAATACCCACTAAGTTAAATTTATGCTTATAAATGAGCAATTGCAATTCCTCTTATTACCCAGACTCCTATAATTGGTACATAGGCAATTTAAATAATTTCTTCTTTTCACATCCCTTGGTGCCTGGATTTATTTTGTATCAAATGAATGTTCATTTATTCCTTTTTTCATCTGCTTCTCTTGTTAAATATAAATACACTCCAGCCTGTCCTCTAAAGATTGATTCCCCTTCTCTTGAGATGGAGGTCATCCAGATTTGCACAGCTCCCTCTCCTGAGAAGGTTGACTCGTTCCACGAAATCAAAACCCTCTTCCTTTCAACCACTTATCTAGTCAGTGGTGCAGTTCCAGAATCTTCTGCTTTCTCTCTTCCTTTGCTTGTGGGACAGGAAAGATCACATTCCTCCCCTTCAGTACTCTTCTATCTTCTCTGAAGTGGTCTGTAATCTTTGAGGTATCATCTGAAACAGTGTCATTAATACCAACATGCACCATGCCAGTGGATCTTTGTGCACTGACTTCAGAAGCCTACCTAATCTTGCAGTCACATCTTGGTTCCAGGAAGACAACACACCATCCTGTTTTCTGCCTGTCCCTTGCCGAACAGCTTAGAGTTTCTGATGTGGACCTGGGATGCTTGTAGACCTCTTTGTGGGAACTCTCTTGATTTGTCTTGTGTGTTGGGTTGAGGAGCCATCCTCAGGTGTGTCCTGAACAGTCATTTTTCCCACCCAATCAGCTGTGATTTAAGAGATTTTCTGCAGTTTCCATGATATAGTGACTAACACGGCTGCTACTCTGAAACCTTGCACTGAAAATGCATTCCTTGTCATAGCTGTGAAGGGGGTCAGCTTTGAATTCTCATGCTCTTTTCAGTTTGACCCTCAACCTTTATTCACAAGACTGCTGGTAAATTGTAAACACTTGATTTATGCTGTAATCTTATCAGTGTCCTAGAAAGTGTTGATAAATAGCCCGATTATCTCAGTGTTTCCCTACTCACCAGCTTGACTTATGCTGCAAGTTTTATATTTTAACAATTTGTCCCTCCCCCACTGACCTCCCACTGATGGTTATTCCACCTTTCTGTGGGGTTTTTTTGAGATGGAACAACTTCTTTAACTTTTTAAAATAAGGCTAGATAATTAAAACAAAACAAAGAGAAAGGATTTATTTTGTTGTCTTCAAAATGTTTTGTGCCTTCCCCACTGTAATTGTACTGTGATAACTTTATTTACATGCATTAAAAGGGTGTTAACACTAAGAAGATTTTAGTTGGTAACTGAGCTGTTAGAATTGTGTATAAATGGCACTTTTGTTCAGTGTTTTTTGTGAAACTATGAATATAGGCATTATTAAAATACTGGCACTGTTGTGAAGGATTTTGTCAAACAGAAATTGTTTGAACATTTTCAAATGTGTGATTTGCAAAATTGACAACATCAAGGTCAGACAAAGCTACCAGCCAGTGAAATTTCTCAAATTTGCAGTTTAAAACCACAAGCTTTTCTCTGTGGAGTACTGAGGATTTATTACCAGGGTTACCAGCATCCACAGAAAATGGTCTGAAAGTCTGGTGCAAAAAACAAGTGTAATTTTTTTCTAGATAGTTAAAATAAATAAATTAAAAAAAAAAAAAAAACCCACCACCACCAACAAATCATTAGATGCCAACCACAGGTCTTCCTGTGATAAATCATTTACCACCCTACCATATCTCTCAACACTGGAGAAGAAAGACATATCTGTATTTGTCGCTTCCTCCTTCCCCAGCCCACTTCTTGTCAGGTCAGCCTTCTGCGTATTTATCGAGGAAATGTGCTGGTTTTCCATGCTAGCAATCTCTGATACATAAGAGCCTGCCCAACTCACTCCCTTTTTAAAAAAAATTCGAGCTACGCAGCTGGGCCTATATCCCATTAAAATGGCTGACAGTTACTTTTCCTTGGCATCCTGATCAAACCAGGGGGAATCTTCTAGTTGCTTTTGATGCATACCACCACACGGCTCAACAGACCCAAATTGGTAAGGTTAAGGGAGTCCACGGAACACAATTGTTAGCAGCCACCATGCCGCATTCTTTTCTATATATATTGCAAGTACAAATTTTGAATAGTCTAGCCGATTCATCAACTCACCACACGCATGCTTGCCCAGGTTTATCAACACATCCTGTTATTCCTTCCTTACAATGCCTAAAAATCAGTTGTTTGCTAGTTCTTTGTCTTAAAAACACTAATAATCTCTTGCCTAGATTACTGGAAAACTTCTCTCTGCTTGCACCACTCCCTTTAAATACCTTCTCAATTTCTACATAAAATTCAGTCTCCTCTTCCTTTCCTTCAATGCTGTGTGTGGCTCTGCCCCTCCTTTATATTTTTCATCTCCTCCTACATCCTTGTTTACCCCTTAAATCAGCTGTAGTCTTCTTTTGACTGCACCCTTTGTCTCCTTTTCTTATGTCCTTGCTATATTGCACAGGTAAGGGGAGGGGCATTTCACATGTGGTGTTTCCATTCCTTGCACTTCAGCTGCTTTCCCATGTGTCATTGTTTGTTCTAGCAGTAAGCACTGTGGGAACAGGGCCTCATTTTTCAAAATGCCATGTATGTTCACAATGATATAGAAACATGGAAAAATGGAGGAGACTTACCCTATTCATCTCTTCCATTGTGTACCGCTGCCTCTTTTTGAGATGGAGTAATCTACTCTGATTTAATATGAGTATATGCATCCAAGAATGAGTGGTACTGATACAGTTTCAGTCAAGGACTCTGAACTCTCATTCAGGAGCTTTGCATAATTGTCCTGTATTCATAAAATAAAATTCACTTTCTTGCTAGTGTACTGCATGTTGCTGGTGGAAAGCTGCTTATAACTCATCTACTGGCTTTCCTGGCTCTAAAAAATAATTAAATATTGGTGATAGATATCTTCAAACCAAATGAAGTCAGATTTTCTCCATTTCATTACAGACTTTTAAGTGAGGGTGAATTATATATGTAAAAGTGTATGGAAAATCTGTTTGTTCATGGCCATTGCAAATATATAATCCATCTAAAAAGCAAATGAAAAATTAACAGCAGCTAAGTGTGAGACTCGAGAAATGAAAAATTGAGCATGAAGTTTAATTATGCTCCCTCGTTCACATTCATTAAAATATCCTCTCTAGTTATGTGACTGTAGTGCTTAGACAGGGAGTGTCTGACCTATTTGTTGTGGTGGTGTTTTTTAATTTTAGCTCTTGTGTTCTCAAATCATTCGTAAACCTATCCAAAGTCCATTGGTGTGTCTGTTAAGTATATGACAAATAGTGTGCGGTGTTGCCAAAGTTCATGATTTCATCATGGCTGTTACAATATTCGGGGTGTTAATGAGAGCTGCATCTCCTGGAGTCATGTGACTATGGGAGCATTTTGACTTTCATGTGAACAACTTTTCTAGCTCTGATTGCAGAGAGAAGCTTGAAAACATGGTGCATGTGGCATTTTTTTCTGTTTCATTATTGGGTGACTGAAACTTTTTACATTGGAAAATATGAAATAGCTATAGCAAAGAAATGTGTGGACAGGATAAAATTTTGTCTAAGATATTGCCTTAGATTTCCTCCAGATTGTTATAACTTTATGACCTAGTTAATAAATTGCAAAACTTATATGTAATGTGGGGACCTAGTAATAACACACTAGATTATAAAGTGCAGAAAGGATCTTTTAGCTTCTCTGTGCTTTTGTCCTCACATTTGTAAAATGGGTTACTAATATCTTCTGGCTGCATCGCCGCCTGCCCAGCGCTGGGGCTGGAGGTGCTTCGGCTGCACCGCCCACCTGGCACTCTGGGGTTGGGGGCACTCTGGCCACGCCGCCCGCTGGGTGTGCTGGGGCTAGGGGCACATTGGGGGGGCTGGCAGCCACGGGTGTGTGTGCGCGCTCTGGGGAGGGAGGGATGGGAGGGGAGGGGCCTCGGGCAGAGGGGGAGGGGCAGTGGCTAGCCTCCCCCAATGGTGCATTCACCCGCTGCCATAACTGATGTCTGCTATCTTGCTTCCTGGCTTTTGTGCATTTAAATTTTAAAGTTGCATTTATAGTCTTCTACATGTATGTCCTGTCTTTTTTTTGAAGAGGGGAAACTGCCTGCACGCTTAGGGTATATCTACACAGCAAAGAAAAACCCATGCCAGCTGACTCGGGCTCTGGCTGTGGGGATGTTTCATTGCTGTGTAGACGTCTGGTTTCATCCCTACAGCCCAAGCCCCAGGAGCCCGAATTGGCTGGCACAGGCCAGCTGCGAGGTTTTCTTTGCTGTGTAGGCATACCATTACGTCAGGATACCTGCAAAGACTACGCAAGTTGTATGTAAGTAGTGTGTATGCAGTTCAATTCCTCTCTAACCAGGATTCTCTTTCTTGGTATATCTTTGTCGTAACTGGAAAAATAGAAGCTTTATCGCTTTTTGACAAAATTTGGGTTTTTCATAGGCATTTTCATTTTGAATCAACAGTGTTTTTTTTTCATTTTGTTTCAATGTGAAATGTCATTTTGGTTTTGGGAAACTGAAAAGTTTTGGGTTTTGGTCTTTTGATTTTTGATTCCTTTCTCTCCCTCTCTCTCTCTCTCTCTCTCTTTTTTTTTTTTTTTTTAAACTTGCCATCTCCACTCCTATTTCTTCTTCCAGCGTAAAAATGGTGGTGGTGGTGGGTGGAGAAGAGAAAGAAAACTTTCATTTTCCAAAAGTCAAAATGGTATGTTAAAGGAAAGAATTCATTTTGAAATGTAGGCTGGAAACAAACACATTTTTGTTTTAAAATTCAAAAAATGTTGAAAGCAACATTGATCTGCAGAAAATGCTGATAATAGCAATTTCTGATTAACTTTTTTGTGCAAAATGTCTTTTATCAGATCTACCTTCATGTTAGGTTGAGCCTGCATTTCTGATGTTTAAAATTAGGCTTCCTCTAATTTTTCAGCTCTTTATACTTTGCTGTATTTCTACACTATTAAAAAGAAGTATCAAGTTTGGTCTCTTGTGGCTTTGTTGGGGGGTCTGGAATTGGTTTATTGGTGGCTCTTTTATCTTAAGTGAAGAGGCAAGGGTTAAATCTTCAACAAAGCTCTTTTGAAAGCAATCCTTTCTTTAGAATGTTCATTAGGCACTGGGAGTTCACAAAAATAAACAGTCTGACTAAATATCTTTTCATCTCTCATTTTACTCTGCTTTCATTCTCTTGATTCCTGTGTTGTCATAACTTAATTAGTTCTCCTGTCATGTATGGCTGTCTTCACAAGGGAACTGTACTGATGTGGGGTGGGGCGGGGGAGGACGAATCCTTAAGTGTATACTGCAAATTCTAGTGTCGACAAAGCATCAGCAGTTTCCAGTCTCTTTACTATTAAGTTAAGTTTACCCAGATCTTCAGCAGGCTTAACACACAGTGGTGAAAAAGGGTCCAGCTGCAGAGCCTTGTCTGTCATTTGTAGGGGATCTTTTAAAAAAAAAACTCCATAACTTAGTTAAAGCTCTAGTGACTTCCACGACAAACAAATCTTGAAACAAGCAGAATAACCCCTTCTGCCCACCCCCTTTTTTTGTGTGGAGAGGTAGGATCCTTTGTCTTAATGTCATAAAAGAGCACAATGACAGAAGCCTTACGATCTTTATAATACAGAGGATGGAGTTGTTTGTATGCATGTATGTATGCGGGGTGTGAGAGAAATGTGAGGGTGAGACTAGATACGAAGTTTCTGTGGGGGAAGATAGAGGAGGATGACTGGATGTGGGCATGATTTTATGCATGACTTCTACATATTGTGAAACATTCTTATAACTTATCTGGACAAAATTGCAGTTGTGCTTCAACAAGGGTGTGTGTACTTCTTCACTCTATCTGTGGGTGCTTGTGTACAAACAGACTGTTTGTTTGTATCTATGGCTTCCAAAATGTATGGATATTGATGCAGCCATGATGAAAGAGGAGAATACAGATGACAGACAAATGTGTATTGGGGGTGGAGGTGGTATCTGCTGCATTTACTCATAATGTCTGTATTTGAGATCAGGATGGTTCTGGATATTTTTGTGATGTATGCACAGTGCCATGAGTCTCTGGCACATAAACTAGACAGCAGTATATTTTTAAGGCCGTGTTGTGCATCAAATATAACCATGTTAGGGAACTCTGGTTGTTACACTGTATCTTTATTTATTTTTTTCTCTTCCCAACCCTGTATAGGTGACCAATCCTCATGGAGGGCTAGCCTCATGTGAGGTTCTAAAGTTGAGCTTTTTAAAAAAATTGTTTCCTTTACATTTAAAGTATCTTTCCAGCCACACCCAAATACTTTAAAATGACTCCCTGGATTTGGCTTCAATATTACAAAATAAGATAAAACCTCCCACAAATTCACATTTAGATTGAGACCAAGAATGTGCAGTCTCACCACAAAAGAGAATTGTAGAGAAAGCAATGAGTGAAAGCATGTCTGCGATGAAAACATGTTGCAACTTAACTACACACTTTTATTACAATTGAAATATATTGCTAGATCATCTTATTTCTATAAGCACTGAATACTGTTAACTTTCAAGCATACAACCAGTATGCCAGACTTGTGATCACCTGAATAGCTGGCACCTGTCAGACAGGAAATTCACCTGCTTAAAATGGAGAATCACAAATGGAGCAATCAAAAATGAAAGAACCTAATTCTCGTGGAAACTGGGGCACTGTTCTCCCAAACATCATGACTGTGTCTTTGTCTTTTTGTGTGCTCCTGCAAGATGGCACACAGGACTAGTTGTGGAGGTATGAGAGGTATATAATGACTTGCAAGTTTCCCCCTCTGCTTCCCTGCTAACATGTTGGGATTGAAGGAAGTGTAATTGATTTTCAGTTTTCTGAAAGGGAACTCTGATTTCAAGACTCCCCTAAAGCAAGTCACTGAACTGACTGTGTAATTCTTTAAGTTAAATTTGCCTCTCTTCAGTAAAGATGTATCCTTTTTACTTTCATTTTTAATCTTGACTTTAGAGATTAAGTTGTTTATTATTGTCTCCCTTTCTTTTCTAGGTAAAGAAATTAAAAGCCTTTGATGGAGATGTAGCAAAACTGTGTCAAGCTGATTACTTTATGTATTTACTAATCCAGGTGCCAAAGTAAGGAGGTACTAGGTTTATTCTATTCATGGCAAACTCTCTTTTTTGGCTCTCAGTTTTAAAGCTTAGTTTGTTTATGTTCCAGCTATTCTCTTCGGATTGAAGCTATGGTGCTAAAGAGAGAATTCACACCTTCTTGTACTTCTCTGAAGAAAGACATGGCAATTATAAGAACAGCTACAAAAGGTAACTAAACATGCTGTGACATGCATTACATACTTGTTTTTGCAAGAGGATTCATCAATCTGCATTATGGAGACTAGATCTTGAATTTCAGGTACCTAGTAGCTATTTAAAGGACGCTAACTAACTATGACACATTCCATAAGGGTGTGTCTGTTGAATCTTTACTCTGCTCCCAGGGCCAAAGATCCTGAAGTTACTGCATCTCTTTCACATTCCTCTATGCCTGGTAAAGCTGTCTGTAAGATGGCAGTATTGGTTGACTGAAATCATTATCATAAAGGATTCTCATATAATCTCTTATAGATCCATTTCCTTTTGCTCTTCTGAACTCTCTATTTTCTAAACTTTACAGACACCGAAGCGCTGGTGATATGTTGCTCTTTTGGTCCAGGAACCCAAACCCTAATTAAGTCCTGCCTTCTGCTGTTTTCCTGTCTTCCTAGCTCTCTCTTAAGCTAATGCAAAATAATTAACTTCTTAATTTTCTGGTTTTGTGCCTTCCTATGATTCTGACCTTCACCTAATCCTTATGTTGCCCATTTACTCTGATCCTTAGTGTGGGAATACTGGTAAACAAATTGAAAGCCACAGAAGCATTGCTCACACCTGCCCCAAGCAGCGTTCGACAACACAGTAGTCAAAGTGTCCAGCTGCAGGAGCCTTGTCTACACTAATGCTTCCACTAGTAGAGCTGATTTGGTGGTAGTAATGGCTGTAAATTTTTGGCAAAAAAAGCCTATTATATCTTGCTAATGCTGAGGGTTTAACTGGGGACTTACAAGCAAGTCAAATGCTTCATGCTTCCTTGTATAAAGCTTTTTATATCAAAACATTTTTAATTACCTTCAGTTTTGGCAGGCTGCTAACACTGAACAAAGCGGTTTGAGAGGTACCACTACTGACTGCTTCCATAATGACAGATTAGCATGTTGGATTAAACAGTTAAAAACAGGATAATTTAAATAATGCTAATTTTGGAGCAATATAATGTCTTGTCTTTTTAATAATTTTTTTCTTCACAGTGCAGTGATTGCAAGTGTGTTTATTTTAAGCCTTCTACAATTTAAGGGTTCCATATTTTAGTATGAATGGTGGCTAGATATTTATCAACCTTATAAAATAAAATTCTCTATAGTGTTATTCCCATGCTGTGAATACCTTGCAAATTTGCAAAGATTTTTTTACTCTACAGCATTTGTAGAATACTAATTTTATTAATTCTTCACAGCTCCATAGCTCTGCTTCTCTTATTTCTAAGGTACTTATCATGATCGTTTCTAAGCACATACATGTATGTTAAGTTAAATCTTGTTGAAAATGTCCATGTATATTTTCATCTAAAGTACTGTTGTGTTTTGCAAAAGTAGAATATGTAGGAAATAAGCTTTCTTTATGAGAGTTTTATAAAGAAGTTTTATTTCATATTACTGTCTGTATGATGTTTTAATGTAGCCTTATATTCTATCTTTGGTATCTCAGAGCTGTCTTTATTGTAACTCAGTGTCTTTTGATTATGCAGAAAGTCTGCAGGGTGGGGGGAGGAGGGGTAAGTAAGGAAAGTTATACTTTCCTTACACCTTTTCAGACCCAACCAATTATTTTTATATACAAACTTTTAGTAATCACGGTCCCAATCCTGTCAGACATTGAACAGTTCTTGCAAGGTGCTATGCACATTTGCTTCATTCTGAAGTTAGTGGGAGGTGAGGGTGGTTGGCAGATCTTATGAAACACTCAGCACTGGGCAGGATTAGACCCCAAATGTTTCATGAGCTGCTGGTGGTTGCCTTGGAAACATTATACTAGCTGAGCTAAGGTCTGAACGTATACTTGTGGTTTGCCAACTGTGCCTGTGACTTTGGATTATATAATACCATTTTCTCCCATGACCTTTCAGTTAATTGTAGTTTCCTGTAAAAAATAAAAATAAAAAAATTCACACCTTTATGAGCTTGAGGATGAAATGGATTTTGGTAACTGACAATCTATGTATAATATACACACTGTATATATTTCTAAACAGCCCCCAGACAGCAATTTTCTGTTTGTTTCTCTGCAGAGTTAATGTCATGTGAAGAACTACATTCCATATTACACTTGGTCCTTCAGGCTGGGAATATTATGAATGCAGTAAGTGTGCATCAAAATGAAGAGGCTTGATTGACTATTGCAGTCCACTGATGTCACATTCCTTCTCTGTCTCTTTTCCTCTTTAGGGGGGTTATGCTGGCAATGCAGTTGGCTTTAAACTCTCGTCACTGCTCAAGCTGGCAGACACAAAAGCAAACAAACCTGGGATGAATCTGCTGCATTTTGTTGCTTTGGTATGTAAAAACTACCATCTTTGAGAATAAATGTTATAATCTAATTAGGGGAGGCACGGATGACTGATGGTTTTATTTTAGTTAAGTGGAAGAGGTATGTGGCATACAATAAGAGGGTAAACCTTAAGGCTCTGGTCCTTTAACCCTTCCCTCTCTGCCTCCACACATTCCACTAGCCTACCTGTGTATGGTGATCCCATCCACAGAAAACTGAACAAATATAAAGATTAGTTAAATCTTCAGCAGAAGCTTTCTGGCACTGTATAAAAATAATTCTCCTATCTAGCTCTTTAAGTGTAACATCCCCCTGACTATTCGAATCCTGGGATACTTTGTTAAAGGAGCTGTCAATTTTAATAAAAACTTCTTTCTGTTAAAACTTCTGAGGAGAAATGACCTATTTCATTGCACTGCTTGACTCATTAGATAGTTTTTAAAGCCATCAAATCTGTTGTAGCTCCTTCAGGGTTTTTTGCCTTTTTTCCTTTTCCAATTGGAATGACTTTGAAAGACACCGGGTGTCACTGTCTTGACCAAATTTTTCTTCCCTCCATGGAAGGGAAAAGATTGAAATACCTCCACTTGTGATTTTTTTCACTGTCTGTGTGCAAACTGGTTTAACAGCTTTTACATCAGCAAGACACCTTCAGCTAACGACATAAGTATTAGGTGATGTTTAGGCAGGAAATATTGCATTAGCCCAAACAATTGGCATTAGTTAATTGCCCTTACCTAAGATTCTCTCTTAATGCACATGGGTTGTTTTCAGTGGAAGAAGGTACTATTATCTGTGCTCTGTGAAATGGAAATTGTTTAAACTCTCTCTAGGTCTGATCCTTGTCCACCTTTAAGTGAGGCTTTTTTCCAATAATTCACTCACTGAAAGAAAAATAGAACCTAGCCGCAGTGTAATACAGAAACTAAGTGCCTTTCCCAAAGCTTTAGAAACAGTCTTTACTTAGATTTTAGCAGGGTAATGGAATGTCAAAGGGACATTGCTTGTTTTTTCTTTAATTTTAGGAAGCACAAAAGAAAGATGTGGTTCTTCTAACCTTTTCAGAAAAATTACAGCATGTTCATGATGCAGCCAGGTAAGCAAAGAAAACTGAGAACTTATTGTTAGAAAGAGACATGAGACTTCTTTTTGTGAAGCACAGAAGCACATTCACAGAGCTTTGGCATTAAAACTGAGATCTTTACAAGTGTTTACCATAGCTTTTAGGGCTTCATTTTCATTTGTAAACAGAAGCTTGCCTGCAATGTGCCTTCAGGTTTAGAGGTTTTTATTAATTGATTTTTATAGGATTTTTTGCCTTTGTCAACACGTTCAACTAGGTAAATGCATATATATTACTTTTAAGAGATCAACCTACAGGGCATGTTTTTAAAATAGTGTCATGTTACTGCTGCTCTATAGAATAACTTCCAGCTATTTGTTGGGTTGGTATAGTACCTTTCTTTTCAGATCTGGTACCACGTACACTCAAAGATTACTAGTGGCTCTCACTTCCTCTACAGACTACATTTTCCCATTTTTGCAATATCCCCTCCCTTTCTATCCTTGAGAGCCTCCCTCCATAATACACACTCTACTATGGGACATTCAAAATACTGGACCACCCCATTCTTGTAAAATATGAACTAACTTTACACACTTGAGTCCTCACGTCTCTTAGGTGGTAGAGGGAAGGAAGATTATGCTTGTGAATGAACATGTTGTATTCATTCTGTGTATAGAAGAAAACCTATAATATCTGGGGCTGAGTACAGTTTTCAACCTGAGGCCTCGAATTGTATAATTCTACAGCAAACATTAATTCATACCTGGCTAAACTATATATGTACTTTTATGAGGCAGTGTATGATTTCAAGCATAGAACTGGAAGTTAGGAACCCCTGAGTTCTAATCTTGGCCATCATCTCTGTCTTCAGCTTTGGGCTTAACTTCTTTCCACATCTGTAAAATGGAGATACTTCATATCTCATGGATATACTGAGTCTTAATTTAATGTCTGTAAATTACTTCGAGATTCCCCCTGAGGGAAGGTGCTGCGACTCTGTTGGCAATAGACTTGACTGGAAACTTCTGATGGAAACCTGCCTGGCTTCCTGCTGTCTTGCCCTTGACGCCTCAGCAACCCGCCTGGCAGACTGCTGAGGAGTCCAGGCTTCTCAGGGAGTAAGCGGACAACTTCCATTTTGACAACGGACAACTTCTTCCAAAATTAGAATTTTTTTCCTGGCTTTTCCCTCCTGTGAAATATTTAGAATTTTTGTCCTCCTTATCCCATTTGGGTGAAAGTTCCCTCCCCAATTCAAAATTTTTCATGGGAGGGAAAAGACTGTTTTCTGCCCAGATACAATTTACAACATACAATTTGTCATTTAATCTGACTAAAACCAATGGTGAGACAAAAATGAAACAAACCAAAACACATTATACCATTGGACATGAACAAGATTGAAAACTCGCTAGTACAAGCTGCTGATAAACCCCAAAAACCTTAAAAATCACACATTTGTTGTTGTGCCCTCTGTTAACTTAGTTCTCTTGCATTTTCTTACTGCTCTCTTTCATAGGCCTGCCAAATGCAACCCATGTCATCTACAGACTTTTTGATCTGCTAAAGGTTCTGCAATGCACTGGGATGCAGATCTCTGAAGCATCTGTGATCTTCACTGAAGCAGGGAGTGTATCAGTAGAGATGAAGGATGCTGAGGAAAAATAGCTTACCTCATACCCATAGATATGTGCACTGCCTGCTCTAGTGCTGATAATTATAGGTGCTGCTGCCGTCATCACCAGCTCTGTGTACTCTGGGAAGCATGTCATGGGGACTGCAGTTCACATACCTCTAAAAGAGCAGTGACAGCAATTAAAATCATGCTGTTGGTGAAATGCCCTCTAACCAGAATAAGTGTATGCAGTCAGTAATGTTGGGCCATCTGGGAGAAATTACTAATGCTTCAGTTCCTAAGTGAGGCTAAAATTCTGGGGTGGTGTTGAACTCACTGTGTTAGGGTAATACCATCTCCCTGTGGGGAGTTACCCTGAAAGATCCATTGCTGAGGTGGTTGAGAGACTCAGTCATTTGCTACTAATTTGCAAGTGGGGCTGTAAAAACTGTAGGAGCTGGGCCTTCAAACACAAAGAGACTCAGGTTCTCTAAGAACTGGGCTATTTCTGTGAGTCTTAGGCCTGTTGCACTGCCCTGCCTAGTGAGCAATAATGCCCCGGGAACAGTGCATGAAACCTGCAGAGGGGGAGATTCTTCTGTAACTTGCACTGCTGTTTTCAGGGAGAACCAGCAGTTCTTTGGAGACTAGGCTGTGTAGTGGTCAGGAGCGTGTCTGTTTAGCAGCCACATCACATAAGTGATGTGGAGGGATTTGTTGCAACTATGCAGGTAATAAGGTAGAAGGATGAAACATCATGGCTGCTGGGCCAAAGGGAACTAGTGGCTCTTTGAGCTGCCTGCATTGCTGTGACTTCATGAAGGAATATCCTCTAAGAAAGCTTAGGGAACCTTTCAACATTGCAAATAAGGAAAAATAAGCAGATTTCTCTGCTAACTCTTACCTTCTGCTCTGGGAAGGTTTACCAAGCAGGCAGGTCTTGTTTGATGTACAGGTGGTGCATTGTGACAGATTTATGAAGCATGCAACACCTAACAATGGGCAACTCCTTTCTCTTAGTAAGTGCTCTCTGTATATGCTATTTTTTAGATTATCCATTGATAATATAGAAGCAGAACTTCATTCTCTATCTGCCAAGACAAGATCTCTTAAAGACCATATTCGACAGGACCCAGGACTCTTTCACCAGATGGAAGGTTTTATCCAGGTTTGTAGAATATCCTTGCTAATGTGTTACTGTCACTTCAATACAGCTGTGTTTCTCAGCCTAACATAATTTGCATGGATATGTTAACAGGCAGTAGATTCACTTTAATATGTCTTCCTCATCATAAATCATCCATTCAGAGCTGCTCACACTGCACTACTGTGTTTGTCAAATATGAGTTTATAAAGGACTACACTATTTAGAGGAAAAAATATTGGATGTTTTTTGCCTTGAGGGCTGATCAGGCAAGCATGTTTAACTATTGTGAAATGGCTGATGGAGATCAGTGGTTAGAATATCAGATTATTTGCATGGTTCTACTGCTTTGTATTTAATATGCAGAAACTAGATTCTTACCAACTTGTTATGCTGGAGCATGCCAGCTTTAGTTGAGATTATACTGAGTATTTCATTACAGCCCTGTGTACTCTGGGAAGCATCTCATGGGGACTGCAGTTCACATACCTGTAAAAGAGCAGTGACGGCAATTAAAAACCATGCTGTTGGTGTGGATTTGCTGTGGATTAACCCTTAACATATACTTTAGTATGAGCCCCATGATCGTTCTTGGGTGGTGGTTTTATTTGATTTTCCAGTCCCTTTTTTTTTTTTTTTTTTTTTTTTGGTTATGTAAATAAATGGAGTACTTAACTTTTGAAACAATCTTGACACATGTAGTGTAACACCTTTTAGCAGGTAGTGATGAGTAGAAGAATCTATACTTGGGTTTCAATGAAGTGTAAGAGTGTATCTGTGTATTTTATATATTTTTTTGTATAAATACTACAAATAAGAATACAGTATTTACCAAGAAACTTGTTAAGGCAGGTGTGACTTAAATTTATAAAAGTTGTTAATGGATTAGCTATTGCACTTTGTCAGGAGCTGTGAAGTTGATGGAGAAAAAGGGTGGGTTAAGAATGGAGTAGTTGCCATCACTCTGAATTATTAGCTTTTATCCACTGCATTAAGACTCCTTAATGTTGTGTTTTAACATGTTTTTTATTTTAATGGCTAGCTTTACGTACCATTAAAACCTTGCTTAGGACAAATTCCAAGTGGAATCTTGGAACCATTTTTCACTTTACAAATATATACTTTATATAATGCTTCCGTTTTTTAAATTATGGGCAATAACTACACTGATAAGTCATCTTACATTATGTCATCCCTGTGAATAAGCTACTAATATTATGTGGTAGAACTAATTATCCATGCATGTCAATTGTCCTGTTTATCTTCAATCCAGCTTTTGTTTGTTTTGGTGTGTGTGTGTTTGCGTGTCTGAAGACTGACAAGCAAAGATTTTATTCCTACAGTAATCCCCCCCCCCTCCCCAAAATCCCCCCACCTTCTATATAAAGCCTTAGGCTCCTGATACAGACTGCTACTTTATACAGCAATTTTGTTTACTAGGTTGTTTTTAATATCTCTGGCACTTTTTTCATCTTTTTGTTATACTTTTAAGACTGTTGTTCTTTCATTGTCTAAATTAAACTAATAAAAGAGCTGATGGCATTATTTGTGTCTATTTATGTATATACATTTAAGAGAAAAGAGGGAGGATAAGATAATCCAGTCAATATTTTTTAGAGCAATATTGCGATATCCTAAGCTTGTTCAAACACTAGTTTGTCTTTAGTGGTTGTTAGACTTAACTTTTATTTTGTCAATTCCTTGGGGAAAAAAGGCTTGGATTTAAAATGCCTAAGTCCATTCCTGTTTTTCGTTAAACGTTTGTATAAAACATTATATAGATTCTTATTTAGGTTCTTACACTGATGCCCATCACTGTAGTATCTGAGCAACTTCCTCATGGAAGACCCTCAGACCTTGTGTATATTTCAAAATGCTATACTGTTTAAATACAACCAGATCTAGTCAGAAATTTTGAGGGGGGTATTATTCCATGAAAATGGGGGGAGGAAATTTGTCTGGATCTTCCTTGGAAAATTGGAATCTGAAATATGTGGGTTAAAAATTAAGCTCTTTTAGTCTAAATATTTAGGGTTCCATTTTTGGTTTTCCATGATCCTGGATCCCCAGATGGACTTCGTCTCACATGATGAACCACCTCCACTCTCCAAGAGGGGAGACCGTCATGCATCATAGGAGATGTAGTCCAACTGGGGAGCCTGCCCTATAGAAGAGAATAGGAGCATGAGGCATTGAAACTACAACTCCCATAAAGCACCACAGCAGCATTTCATAATCAAAATATTTCAGGTTTGGGATGGAAAATTAGAAACTACCCATGGAGAGCAGACACCTTTTTTTTTAATCTATTCATTAGCTGAAAGGCCAATTTTCTATCAAATCCCTTTTTGAAGGAAATCTTTCAGCCACTCCTAAATACAGTTGTGAGCAATCAGACATGGCACATAAATGTGGGCAATGACATGGCATTGACCAAAAATTGTCCTGGTCTACACTAACTCATCACTGTCATGTTACTTAGCTCCATTGTTCACAACCATGTTCAAACACAATAAAATATTGTAATGAAGACAAGCTCCTGGAAACTCAATAATTGGGGTGCTGTGAATGAATTGTATGTGTGGGGTATACAGGAGGGCTTCTGGGATGTGTGTGGGTTTGGGATCCAGTAATATGATCAAGAATGGGATGGAACTAGTAATGGAATTAGTCATGGATCTAGTCCAGAGGGAAAGGATGGGAAATTAGTGTAGCAAGGGTAAATTCTAGGGGAGAGAAGGGACCTGCCAGCAGGAAAGTCGAAGTCATTTTGGGAAGGATCAGCAGCTGTAGACAAGAAAGCTCATCATATTCTTAGTGCAGCTTGATATGAGGCAACTCCAACCTGACTGTATTGTTCTGAGAGTTAAAGTTTGAAACATGTTGTTTTGCTTTTAATCCTTCATCTAGTGACACATCTTGCTCATTGGAATTACTGTTTTGATTTATCTTTTTTCTTTTTCTTTCTTCCTCAATTCACTGAAATGGCAACACGTCTGCTTTTACATTGTAGGATGTTACTCTCAAAGTCCTGATTTATTGGACTCTGTGATAGCTGGTAGATGGGAACATGGATTTCATCAGCACCTACTGTATCTATCAGATGTATAAATTCTTAATATGTCTGGCTTACAATGTATATGTTTTACTGCAGTTTGCTGTAAAAGAACTAAAAGAACTAGAATACTGGAAACGAGAATTACAGGAGGAAGGAAATACACTTATTGACTTTTTCTGTGAAGACAAAGAAACCATGAAACTGGATGAGTGCTTCCAGATATTCAGGGACTTCTGCATAAAGTTCAACAAAGCTGTTAAGGTAAGGAGAATGAAAACACATTTTCTTTCACTTAAGAATAAAGAGATTTATTTTATGTGATCTAAGACTGCTTCAGGGACCTAACATCCCTATATTTGACATATTTGTTTGAATTAATATAATGTGGCAAATTGCCCATTTCCAGGGCTTTTGTTGCTCTAAGCAAATTGGAAAATAGCTACCTCTCCCAGCCTTGTAGCCAATCTAATAATCAAGTCAAACGTTTTGCTGCCCCAAATATTTTTTTACTAGCCAATTAGATTATTTAGAGGACGTCAGGCCAGTCATCTAAGTGTCATTATAAGATAGCTTCCTCCCTCACCCTCCTTACAAGTCTGTAAAAATTCCCTGTCTCTGACTTGCATTCTTTCTCCCTCCAGAGGAAGGCATTAAGTGGTGTTTTGGGTCCCATGAAGACTTTGTGACCTTTTGGGGGGTGATATGGGAAAGCAGACTAACAGATTGTATCTATTTCAAGACTTGTATTATAGGTGACCTCCAGTCCTGCCAGTGTGGTCATGGCAGCTATGGTGTGAAAACAGCCTCCGTAGCCTTTGCTCTACTTTTGTCATTGGCAGCTTTGCTTTTTTCCAGGGACAGCTTTGTGTACATAAATATGTTCTTTGTCTCATTTAATCCAATGCGTCATGCCTGTTTTCCCCTACAGTGCTGTATAATGGTATAAACAGGCAACTTCCAATTAAGTAACTGTTTGATATTGGCATATTAAAAATACACTAGAAAGTACTGTTGGATGGGACATGAAGATCTGAACAATACTCCCGGCTTATAAATACACATAAATAAAACAGATATACAATACCCAGGTTCATAACAAATAATTTAAGCATCTGGAGTAGTCCCATTGCCTTCAGTGTGACTACTCACCTGTTTAAGTAGTCTGAATTGGGATTATATTGAACAAAACTAATTCAAAATGTATAATATCTCAGACCAATCCTTATTCTGTTTAGCCTGTACAGGGTATTTCAATATTAAAGGAATACCATCAACCTGGATTGCATTTCTGACAACAACAACAAAGTTCTGAATACTGTTAACTGTACACTTAAAATAATCACATTGGAATAAGCTAGATAATAATTTTTTGCTTGTTTACTTTGTGCATTCGACAGCAATTTGTAGAGTCTGACCCCCCCCCCCCCAGTCTGTTCTTCTAACTCATATATTCTGTCATTCTGTGTTGACAGCAGGGTAGATAATTTTTTTAGTAGTGTGAATATTGCTAGGCTCTGATGGATTAATAATGTAATAAAAATTATGCCTTCCAGAAATGTGAACCCACCCTTTTGGCAAAGGCAAGCTACCCTTTCCATTTGGGATAGAGCTAGAGATTTGACATCCATTGCAAATAATCCAGACTTTATTGCCAATTGTGAACCAGAGAGCTTTCAAGATTGGGAAAGTCATAGAATAAGCACAACTAGCCAGTTGTATACTAAAGAGATTTCTCTCTAGTGTTGTTTTATTTTATTTTATTTTTAATTAAAGAAATCAAACCCAACTTTAACTTGCAGTCTCCTCTGGTATCAACACCTTCAATTTAGCATTATTTTCCAACTTTCTAGAAAGCTGTTTTATATAGAAAGTTAACTTTAAAAGTGGTGACTTCTGGATGGATAGCAAATAAAAAAAGTAATTTATTACTTGCTGACAACTTCTCACAAAATATCCAAATCCTTTTGGCATTTTATCATATATAGTAGGATTGACAAATTACACCAGGGAAATACTCTTCAGTTTGGAAGAGAGGGTCAGCAGTCTCTGTGTAGCATGATAAAAGAATATTTTGTTTAAAAATACTGTTTTGTAGTACTCTACACCAGCCTGGTTAGTGTGTGCATGCGTGCCCCTATAAAACAAAACCATGAGTTTGGATAAGTGAATAAATTATAGTGAAAGAGCTGATTTTGTGCATATAGAGGACATGTGCAATTCATGTATTGGGATGCATTTCGTAACCAAACTTTACAAATTGTTTGTTTATTATCCACGGGTGATCCTCCAGGCTCTTTCTTGTGGAAAAGGTCACACTCAGATAAATGAATAATTAATTTCATATTTGCTAATAGCCACTAGACTAATGGTAGCCTCTTGCGGTGAATAAGAAACAGCCCTAAAACAGAGGAATGGTTCCAAAAAATATAAGAGGTTATAGTGTGGGGGGGGGGGGAGGGGGGGGGCGGAAATGCAGCATGTAGACACACAGCAAAATAGACCAAGGACAGAAGATATTCATTTGATACCAGGAGTGCACTGGATCCAGAAGAAGAATTGCATTTGGAAGTTTTTTGAATATTAATATGTTTGAACATGTCTGAGTATGTCATGTTTGTAAATATAGCATAAGAAAATCCCCAGAAATATATCCTGGTTGGGGTAAGAAAGTTCAATGTGTAACCTTAAGAAATAGAAAAATGTAGAGAAACATCATGCAATGATACATTACAACAAAGTGTATGGTAACAATTTATAAAGTTCCTTAAAAAGATGTGTATTTTTTTAAGGGAAATAATTAGTAGAACCATAGACGCTTGACGGATGACTCCACTATTAGGTATATTATATGCAATTTTTTTTAACCAATTCATATTTAGAAAGTGGTTATTTAAAGTTGATCGGTCTTCAATGAGACCACCTACAGACAGGATTTAGTGCATTCCATTATCATGGAATAAACCCTTTGCCCCAGAATTTTGTTCCAACATACAAGCGTTCCCTTTTTCAAGAAGAGAGTTTGATTTTGAAAAAACAGTGTTGTAGGTCTTTCCGAGGATATCTGATCTTCTTGAGTCTGATGGCAGCCTGAAAAATAGCTCAGAGAGGTAGGAACTACTCCACCCATTGAAGACTATGTCCACACTAATTTTTTTTGTTTTTTCTGAAAATTTTTCATCCCATTGCAGCTGTTACCACTGGTGCAGCTCCTCTTGTTGTAGCAACAGAAGACGTGGTAGGGTAGACAAACCTCCATATGAATATTGGTGTGTGTGGTTTGTTTTTGTCTTTAAATGTTGCTGCATAGCCCTCCTCTGATTAGGTTTTAGCAAAATAGTGGGAAATGATGGCTGTCATCAGTACCTTGTCTATACTAGCATTCGCTCCATTGTGCAGTTGCAGTGGTATTAGGAATAGGTGTACATGTTTCAAAAAACAATGTAGTGCAGATAAGGCTTTAATAATTTAAATATGAAATCTAATGGTGACAATTTGAATGCTGTCTTTAACTATGTCACTGCCAGTGATTTTAGCAGAAAAACATTCAGCCTGCTCCCAATTTTGAGTGTGGGGACAGCGTAACACTGAATTTATTATAAAAATAAAGAACACAAGTTAATTGTGCTGATTAGAGCAATCAATTATACATGCAAGTGATGAAGTCTCTGCCACAGAATTCCTGCCTGCTGCACTAGAATGCCACAGAATCTGGGCTATGCCACTGTGGAGTTCATAGGAACTTGGCTATAGAATGCCACCTGTCGAGGAACAATTGCATCTGGGGTGCTTCAGTATAAGCTCTTCGATACGTCAAGTCCAGAAGGATGGAATGGATCCAGGGGACCATATGGATTTTTGTGGCGTCAAACTAGATTGTTTTAATGGCTGAGGTTAATTGTTTGTCTAAAATGTTTCTGGTTTAAATGTTTGCATATGCAATGAAAATTGCTGACTTAAAACTTACTAAAAGTGGACTTAAAACCTAGCATATTGTAGTTCATATTCTTGGTCTCTGCGGGGGTCTGATAGTGTTTTTCAGTGCTTCCTATGCTGGCCGGTCTAATGAGCTGTATTAGTTAGGCAGGAAACTGTTCTCCATATGGTACAATAGTTGCCATGGTGATTTGAGTGGGGAACTGACCACAGTAGGAAAAAATGAAGGGATAGGTGGCCTCATCTAGCTTGTTTTGAAATAAGGGATGCTTCACTCTGAAATGTGTATTTATTCCTCACTCTCCTCCTTTTTTTGACAGGAAAATAGGGAACGAGAGAGTCAAGAAATTCACCAACTGCAGAGATTAAGGGAGCTGGAGGAAAAGCGCCGATCCTGGGCCGCTGGAGAGCTTGGGAACTTTGGGAGAAGTAGCAGTGAAAATGATGTTCAGACGTTGGCTAAAAAAGGACTGGAGGATTTTCTACCTTTCTTGCAGCAGAGACCTCAAAGTCCTTTGAATAGAAACCCCAGCACTAGGCGCTCCCGACTGTCCTTAGGGATTACTACAGATAGAGAGCTTCGGACGTTCCTGGAAATCTCCAAGGATGAGGATCCAAACAAATTCAACAGCCTTCCTCGTGCAAACACACGACAAGCAAGACCCAACATAGCCTTGACTGAATCCAAAGAGCCTAGAGATCTCACTTTAAATAACTTGAATTTACACCAAGCACCTGAAACCAAAATGGATAGCGCAGATCTGTCTCAGTTGCCTTCAGCTCAGCCCAGTCACTTACAAGACATGGAGGTGAGCTCTACCAGTACTAACCTCTATTACTCAGAAAAGGATACCGACAAAAGTCAGCACAGGTCCAGTGTGCCTGGTGTGGAAGCAACAGATATAAATGCTTTGGCCCTTGCTGTTGAGGAATGTAAAGTTGTTAAAGGCCTACATAAGTCTGATATTCAAGGAACAAAACCTATGGAAGACATGCCTTTAATAAACTTAGAGGATGTTGGTGCAGCAGACTTAGAGACTCTAGATGATTTGAGCTTGCACTCCCTCAGCACTGTGGATAATGATGATCCAATGCCCTCTTACAAAAGTTCCAGAGAGGCCGATGATTGTCAAGCCAAGGTGGCAAGCTGCAAAAATGAAGTTTCAGAGCATGCCAGTAGTGGCCCCACATCTATGGATACAAGTGTTTCTGGCAGTAAAGAACATGGGACAACATTCTACTTATCTGATACTACTGATTGTTCTCTGACTTTCGACTGTTCAGAAGGAAATGATTTAAAATTAGTTGGCAATGAAACGAAAGAGCAAGATGGCAGAGCTTACTCTTGTGCAAATGATGCTCGAGGTGGGAGTAGTACAGTCACCTCAAATCTGAATTCGTCCTCTGCAAAGGAAACTTCTCTTCATACTTCCTCAAATGACAAAGAGGACTCCAGCAGCAAGCACAACTTTCCTAAGGAAAAGCCTGTAAAATGTAGAGAATCCTTAGGACCAAAGAGAAACTCTCTAAAAGATAGATCTCTAAACTCCTCAAAATCCAGTGGCACTCGCCCTACCCAGACAGCTACTGCCAGACCAGTAAGAACTTTGAATGCATCTGAAAATGTGAGTATGAGAAAAGTGGTGCCCATTTCCAGGTCAAACAAAGCACCAAGCAGTCTGAAAAAGCCAGAAGCCAAACCAGCACTTCGAGAGGCCAGTACAGCTGAAACACAACTGTCGCGTCGCAACTCTATCCGAGGCACAACAGAAACCCTTCCAAGAACTCCTTACAGGCATAGCTTATCAGTAGAGGAGCCAAAATTGCAGCGAGGGACTGCAACTTCCAGCAGTGCCCATTTTGAGAGGGACCAAGTTCAGCGCAAGGGCTCTCTTAAAGTGCTAGGTTCTAAATCTGTCCGAAGTATTCCCAAATCAAAGCCAGATGAAAGTAAGATTTGTCGCTCCACTGTAAAACCCCAGGCCCCTCCAGATGCTAACAAAAGCACAACAGCCAGTGCTCCCAAGACACTGTCCTCTATACCAAACTTTGCAAGGAACACAGTGGCCTCTTCCTCAAGGAGTGCAAAGGTGGATCTACCTAACCCTTCGAAAACTCCAAGCATCACAAGATCAGTGTCTCAGAGGCTACCTAGAATGAGGCCTGCAGCAAACTCTGACCTCATCCCCAAGGAGAATACTGGAAACCTCCTAAAACGAGCAAGTAGTGCTAGAGTTGTCAAAAGGAACACAGACCATAGTGATATTCTCAGTGCTAAAGTGGAACCTACAGCAAAGGAACAAGGTATAATGGAAAAGTCGTCCCTTAAATTGAAAGATGCAAACCGGACCACAATAGGGAAGATATTTAAACCATTATTGAAATAAGGGTTTAGGCTTTTTGACATCTTGGAATATGAACACATGTTTAAGCACTGGATGTCTTGTGAAATATCCAAAACAGTAATATCACTATTTATCTCCTGGTATCTAATGTACAGTACACCATCAGAGGACAGCAACTACTTTTGTTCTGATCTTCGTCCTATAAGCATGAATTTGAATGTATTTAATGTTACTGTGGTGGAGTACAAATGCCACAAATCTTTTGTGCATTTGTGGTATAGTACATTGTTAAAAAACAAACTTGAAGGAATTTTAAAACTACCAATTGAAATGATTTTGTGACATTAGAAGAAAAAAAAAAAGAGGGGGTTATGGCCAGTTTTTGTATACAGGAGCCTTTTTTTTTTTTTTTTTTTTCGGCGTAAGCAGTTATACTAGTTGGTTCCTTTATTCAAAGTTAAAACAACGCCTTTGGAATAGTGCAGAAAATGAACTTAGGTGAAGACGCTTTCTGTCACTCTTAATTCCTTGGATTCAGGAGTCATCTGTGCCTGTTGCAAAGTCCATTGCTGGCAATTGGACACACTGGGAACCGCTGGCCTAAAAATGGTGAAACAGGACATTCACTGTTTGTGGCTGTCTTAACCTCATTGAAGAATTTATGGCATGTCTTATTGTGTATGTGTGTCTGTCTGTGTAGGAAGGAAGGAAAACTCTGCTGGGCAGAAAGTTTATTCTCCATGAGTGTGGCAGAATTGTCTTGCACGTACAAGTAGAATATAGTAAAAAAAATGACTGGTGCTGGATGTAGTAGCGTAGCTGGAGGTCATGCCTATTGGAAATATCACCAGTAGCTGTTAGGGATAATAATTACTCATGTTCTGACGCGTTTCAGTCAGATGCAAACTTGCCAGCTTTTGGTAATACAAAAGTGCCATATTTATAATACATATCAAAGGTGATGCAGCTCAACATTTGAAGGCTGCAACCTGGTGCCGAGCACTTTCTTACCATTCCTTATTTCCACTGGTTTATCTACTATCAAATTACTTGAATGTTGCTATGGCTCCGAAACAGCCATTTCCCTGCCGCCTCCTCCTCCTTTCTTTGTCAGCAGGAGCATTTAGCAGGAAACACACAGCTTACACATGGACAATGTTTTGTAAATTTAAGCTGCTTTGGCTGCTTCAAATGTGGTTTTTAATGTTTAAAGTGGCTAAAGGATGAATTAAAGACATGTTTTAAACTAGTGTTTCATAAGCTTTTTTAAAAAAAATACTTTTTTTTTTCTGCAGATACAAATTTTAACACCATGTCAGACTAAGATACAGAGAGTGAGGGAAAACTTGTTTTAACATGCTCTGTGCCTTTCCAAGATAAATGTATGTAGGTGTGGGGAAACTGACTGTCTCCAAACATCTTATTTAAACAGTTGCCTTTTTATTCACTTATGAATGAAACCTCATTTTCAAAAAAACAACAACATGCAACTTTCCAAATAGATTTCATTTTATCTCTGCCTTCTGATACATCACTCCCACTACCCCCTTCCATTAGGAGTGTATACTTCATTCAGAATTAGCTACCTGCCCACGCACTTCCATGGGCTAGCAACCAACCAGTCGGGTACAGCCAGCTGATTTTAATAAAGCAAGTGGCCCTTAACCAAGCAGATCCCACTGTAGACAGCATACCAAAACACTATCAGCTGTTCCATGGGACCTCTTGTGAAAGTCTGTCTCAAAGTGAGAATTTTTATACTCAATTCACAGGCAAGGACCTCAGAGTGAATATTGCTTTAAATCTTATAAGCTTTAGGATCTTCCCTCCCTTGTGGGTTAAATATGAAAGTGTGTCCCTTAGCCCTCTCTGTGTCCTTGTGTACACATTTGTGAGAGCAGGTGACTTTAAAAAAAAAAAATCTTTTATTGGTAGTAAGCTTGAAAAAAAGTAATTTAAATGTGTTTGGAAAATGTAAATAAATATCTATATAAATGTCTGTCTGTAAAAACAAACAATGTATTTAATGGACCATTTATACATTTCTGAGTAACTTGGTAGTTTAATAAAGTTCCCACTTACCGGGGTCGTGCTTTATATTTTCCCTGTTTTCTATTTTGGTTTTGGCACTATAGTTCTCAACCTGACAGTGTCCCAGAAGGAATGGCTTTAACACAGAAATTCAGGAAGTTTTAAATGTTGGATTAATTTTTTAAAAGATATTTTATATAACTTCAGTTTCATGATTAAGCATTTCTAATGCAGGGCTTCCTGCTCCAAACATGGGTTAACAGCAAATTTGTGGAGCATATTTGGGTCTAAAATGAAGGATTAATTGCTAGTATGTGCAGCATGTTCTGCACACATTTTGTGTTTTGGCCAAGATAAATATTCATGGGACTAACAAGTCTGGATCTGCTGCTATCTTCATACTTTTTGGCATGCACACTTTATTGGGAAATCCTAGCTCATAACTCCCAGGGGTTTAGAAATGAGCGTGATGACTGTTTTACTATAACACTTAAAGGAAAAAATGGGCTAACGCTTCATTTCATCTATTATTTCCTCCATTGCCTTATAAAATAGCAATTGGTATAAGCTGAAATACAGCGCCAGCCCATGTCAAGTGGACATCCGTTCTCCTAAAAGAAAACCCTTTCCACCTGTGCTGTGGAGAATGCTTTCTGTGCTGGCATTACTGCTCTTTTCAGACTTGTTCGGCTCCTGATTTTGCTTGTTTAGTCAGTGCTTTGTCCCTTATAAGTGACAAAGACCTGCAGCCTGACTGCTGATAGATGTGAGCTTTGTGGGAAGGCTCCTTTACCATTTAAACATGTCTTAAGTTTTTTAATTTTTTAAACTTCATTTTAACAGGGTTTGTAAGTACCAGTTCGTTACTTTCACTACCAGATCTGCTGTCAGAATTGAGTGACAGATATAAATGCCCTGTAGGTTTAATTTTCCGTGACATCAGCTAACCCAACCTCTTTCCCTATAAACAAGTTTGCATATGAAAGGCCTTATAGGGTATGCCAACCGTGGAGTTTCTTTGCTGCGTAGATGTACCCATAGTTAACTAGATTGCAGTCAGTTCTGAGTTGACTAAAGAATGAGACAATTCCACTTCTTCCAGCTTTGCCAAATGTCAAATACTTTTGTCTCTGGTAACAGATTAATCTGATCCCTCTCCCCAGTTATGGTGTTGCTGGGTCATGGGTGGAGGGACAAGGTGAGGGTGAATGAGGAAGCTAGGGGCACACATGGTGATCTCTAGAGCTAGATGGCAGGTAGAGCTTTTGGCACAGTAAGGAAACATGCTGGGGCATACTTACAGGTATCTAATATTTACACTTTGTGGGAATTACATACATAGCCATTCAGAATCAGGGATTCACTGCATCACTCATTACAATGGCTTATGAATTTCTCATGGAAGAAAGAAAAAGTTTTCATCATGTCTCCCATAGCACCTAAGTGCAAGACTGTGCTGTTTGAAACAATCTGTTGACATCTTTCTAATCTTGTCTGGCTAACTACTATATGTTATGATGTACCTACAGTTAAACAGACCAAACTAAACAGAGCTCCTTTCTTTCAACTCTATCCTCACCAAAATATCCAGTTTTCTAACTGCTTAACATTTGTAAACTTAACACAACACTGTTTACATCTTGGGAACACTTGCCTACATAACCACTACCCAAAACAATGGAGTTCATCTACTGCATCATTACTTAAACAGCCAGCAACTTGTTCCCTTTTTATTAACGGATAGCTAATCTAAATCTAGCTAGCTCTGGTGATCGAATGACATATTCTGGGAATCTTCTTTACTGTTAGTAATGACTTCTGGGCAAATAACCTTGTAACTGGAAAAAAAAGACATTAAAGTGCAGTACCTGTAAATAATTTTTCACTGTAAGACTGCATGTTTGTCTTCCATGAGAATGATTAAAACAGACCCACTGAGGACTGTAATCAAGAGACTAGCTTACCAGCAGTGTGTCAAGTCAGTTATTTGCATTGGAACAAGGCTATTTGCTGGCATATGGCCATCACTGGCAGTGTACCTGGAATTTGTGCTTCCTAGAGCCAATGACATATCAGAATGAATACAAACTTTCAGCTGTCAACTTACTCCTTTCTTAAAATCTGCTAACCTCCAACTGCTGCTATCCTTTCTTATTGCACTGAACCAACTTGGAGTGCAAAGGTCATCATGAGCGTACTGATTTTGTTGGAGGGGAAGGGAGTGGGAGTTTGTAGATGATGAGTCAATGCTTAGCAAGGGTGGCCTTGATAGGGAAGGATCAGAAAGTTGCATAAGTGTTTCAGGTTTTTTACCCCTCCAAAAGAGACTCCCAGTCCAAAGTAAAGAGTGTGGGAAAACTCCCTTTGAATGATGATGTATTGGAGACACAGGAGTGAATATATCTCTCTTGCTTTAGGTGTTGGCTACAAATACACAATAGCCATCTCTGTCCTATTCTATCTTTGTCTATTTAAAAAAAAATACTTTAATGCTTTTATATGGGCAAAGTGGAAGAAAAAAATATAAATTCTACCCACTTTTATCAAGGAGACTGACGATTTAAAATAGTTGGCAACTGCAAACAGACCCTCTGCTGGAAATGGGCACATATTTTCATTGGATTATTTTCATTGGATGTGGATTCAGTAGCAAAGTAGCTAAGACAAAAAAGCAGAATTTCTTCTCAGCCTCAAAATGGGGCTAAATGACAATCTTTTTATTTTGAAATATAAATCCTAGCCATTGAAGAAGGGCCATGTTCATGTGTGCATCAAAGAAAGTTGGGCACACATGTTTGTGCCATTTGTTTCTTGGTTTACTATGAGAGTTGCCTTCCTGACGGCCTTCTGTCCAAGGGTCATTAGAAACCAAAGAAAGTTGCCTTCAGTGTAGTAGAGAGCAATAAACAATAGCTAACCAATATCAAAATCCCCCAGCAAAACCAGAACGTGAGTAGTCTGTATTAGTATTGCTTTATCTAGCTCTTCATTTAAGCAGAACTGTCATGTGATGCTTAACTGTTCTGCAAGTGTAAAGGAAGCTAGTTGATTAATCATAACATATGTGCACTTCTAAGAGCTTATTCAGAGAAGTAATATTCTGTATCTTCATCTGCTATCACATGTTCTGGGGCCTGAGGCTGTTTATGTTCTTAAGATAAATATGTCTGGAAATTGCAGTAATGCATTATTAGCTTTTAATAGCTAATAAGTTGTGTATGGAAATAGATTTATCAGGTGTATTAGGCAAACGTGGAAGTGATAAATTAAGACACAATTTGAGACAAGTTTTCAAGCCCATGTGGATCCTTTCTTCTGTATCATTAACATCTTTAAATTAGTGTTGGAGGTACTACTGCTGGCAAATACTTACACAGATCAGTCACAGAGAAAGGGCTAGAGTCCTTTGTGCCTGCCTAAACTGAAGCATTGTAGCAAACAGCTGACTAGTAGTGATGCATATTGCTGCTTGAGTTTTACTCTAAAAAAAGATACAAGTCACTAACTTCAGTGTTTGTGTTTCTATTATTTTTCATGAGGCATCTGAAGGTGTTACAGATGTATTCATCATTAAAATCTATAACTACCTTTTTAGAATGAAAAGCTGTTACAAACATGCTCTTCTTTCTATCCCTCAAACAACTGTTTGCCTCTCTGCATCTCATTGCTGTTTCCTCCCACTCCCATTTCCTTTTATATTTTCCATCCATCCCTATTATATTTTCCATCCTTCCCTAACAATCTCACTCTGTTTATCTTTCATTTTGTTTCTCTGCTTCTGTCTGAAAGCTCTGTTCTGCCATTTTCTGTTCTCAAGCTTTTTCTTAGTTCTCTGAGCCTCTCACTTCTTCTTTCTCCTTCCAATCCTCTCCCCTTTTCCCAGGTCCTCTTGTGGGTGTGTGAAAATTGTTATTCTCTGCCAGCCTTTGGTAAGGGAGGCAGAGGTGCTGGAACAAGTTATATAGTGGGGGTGCTGAGAGCCATTAAACCAAGCTGTAACCTCTGTATATAATGGAAACCACCAGCACCCCTAGTTCCAGCACCTACGAAGGGAGGAAGATAGGACAAGAAATACAGGGATATGGTCTTAAGGATCCTGCTTCTATCTCAGTAGCTTCCACCTTTCATTCTTACTGAACTGCTAGGACACAAGTGGAAGGGCAGCCAGTTGTTGATCACGGGAGTATCTATACTAGGAATAGTGCAAGAGGCTGGGGGACACTCTTCTAAAAATGGAACAATTGATGTCTCTGGGAAATGGAGTGTGTGTGTGTGGGGTGTGTGTTATTTTCTTGGCTTTCTGGGTCAATAGATACATGAGTGGTAATGAAAGAATGCCAGGCAATTGGACTTAAATATCCTCTCTGCCAAAAGACTCCTAAACCACCCATAATTTTCAGTGCCATCTTAGTGACATGAGCAAATACCAGAGATTTAAACTGCCAGTTTGTAACTGTTGAGGTAAATGCATGTGTAATTTTTGACTAATGGGCAGTTTTTCCAGTTTGTGTTAAATCACTAATTTTTACTAATGGTAAGAATTTCCCCCTCTCCTCTTATGGAGGAAGATTTCTGCAAAGCATTACCCCAACCTGCAAAAACCAACGATGGCTCATCAATATAGACTTGATGAATTACTACATGATGCAGAGCACTCTGAATTTGTGCATAGTATATTTATGTGGTATACAAATGTGTATAGCTACAAAGGAAGTTGGTGCTTATTTAAAAAAAAAAAAAAGAGCAGACTTCACTTAAGATAGAAAATCCACTGTCAAAGACCTTAACCTAACAGCACAATGTTTTTAATACAGAGCTCATTTAAAAATGGTGGCATGTCATGGTGGTCCAAAGTGTTACCAAAATATAGATGGTATTTTGGGGAAGGTACTAGCAGAACATTAAGACCTTGTCTAGACTAGGATTTGGAAGGTGGTAGCAACCTAATGTAAGCAAAGTAGAGTGCCTTCACACCAACGTAGCCTGTGTTTTGATGCAACTTTTAATGGGAAGGTTTCAGAAAGAGAGAACACCCCATCTCAGAATAGCTAATAGCCTAGTGGTTAGGGCACTCACCTGGGATATAAGAGACCCAGGCTGAAGTCTCTGTTCTGCCTGATTTGGAGGAGGCCCTTGAACATGGGTTTCCCACATCCCAGGGTTATTGGGTTCTTGGCCTGCCTGCCCACCATCCCTCCCTCTTTTCACAAACATTTTCATAAGGTCTTGGTTTTATTCTTCATGGGAATGGAAACAAACACTAAAACCTCAACATTTTTGGGGAAACCGATTTATTGTTTTCCAGCCAGCCCTACTGTTAAGACAGAGAAATGTGGTCTAGATGGAATTGTTGTAAAATGGCGGCACAATTGGTCGAAAAACCATACTCGGAATAGTTAAACTAGAAGGGCTTATATAGTGGTGTCCTGCAGGGGTTTGTCCTGGCCTTCTTAAACTATAAGGATAGTAAAGTATTGGAAGAGGCTTCCAAGAGAGGTTGTGGAATCCCTGCTGTTGGAGGTTTTTAAGAACAAATTAGACATACACCTGTCAGGGATGGTTTAGGTATACTTGATCCTGTCTCAGTGCTGGAGGCTGGACTAGAAGATATCTTGAGGTCCTTTCAGCCCTACATTTCTATGATTCTATGTTAATTAACATGTTATCATCCTAGTCTAGACAAGACCTAGGTGGGAAGCTATTCCAAGCACATAAGGAAGCGTAACAGGAGGCATGAAGTCAGGAGTCAGAATAAGAGATAAAGGGAATAGCCAGGAGAGAATCACAGAATCATAGACTATTAAGGTTGGAAGAGACCTCAGGAGGTCATCTAGTCCCAGCCACCTGCTCAAAGAAGGACCAACACCAACTAAATCACCCCAGCCAGGGCTTTTTCAAGCCGGGCCTTAAAAACCTCTAAGGATGGAGATTCCACCACCTCCCTAGGTAACGCATTCCAGTGCTTCACCACCCTCCTAGTGAAATAGTGTTTCCTAATATCCAACCTAGACCTCCCCAACTGCAAGTTGAGATCATTGCTCTTTGTTCTGTCATCTGCCACCACTGAGAACAGCTGAGCTCCATCCTCTTTGGAAACCCCCTTCAGGTAGTTGAAGGCTGCTATCAAATCCCCCCCTCACTCTTCTCTTCTGCAGACTAAACAAGCCCAGTTTCCCTCAGCCTCTCCTTGTAAGTCATGTGCCCCAGCCCCCTGATCATTTTCCTTGCCCTCCACTGGACTCTCTTCAATTTGTCCACAACTTTTCTGTAGTGAGGGGCCCAAAACTGGATGCAATACTCCAGATGTGGTCTCACCAGTGCTGAATAGAAGGGAACAATCACTTCCCTCGATCTGCTGGCAATGCTCCTACTAATGCAGCCCCATATGCCGTTAGGCTTCTTGGCAACAAGGGCAACTGCTGACTCATATCCAGCTTTTCATCCACCGTAATCCCCAGGTCCTTTTCTGCAGAACTTCTGATTAGCCAGTCGGGCCCCAGCCTGTAGCAGTGCATAGGATTCTTCAGTCCTAAGTGCAGGACTCTGCACTTCTCCTTGTTGAACCTCATCAGATTTCTTTTGGCCCAATCCTCCAATATGTCTAGGTCACTCTGGACCCTATCCCTACCCTACAGCGTATCTACCTCTCCCCCCAGCTTAGTGTCATCCGCAAACTTGCTGAGGGTGCTATCTATCCCATCGTCCAGATAAATAATTAATAAAGATGTTGAACAAAACCGGCCCCAGGACTGACCCCTGGAGCACTCGGCTTGATATCGGCTGCCAACTAGACATCAAGGCATTGATCACTACCCACTGAGCCTGACAATCTAGGCAGCTTTCTATCCACCTTATAGTCCATTCATCCAATCCATACTTTTTTAACTTCCTGGTAAGAATACTCTGGGAGACCGTATCAAAAGCTTTGCTAAAGTCAAGATATATCCTGTCCACTGCTTTCCCCATATCCACAGAGCCAGTTATCTCATCATAAAAAGCAATCAGGTTAGTCAGGCATGACTTGCCCTTGGTAAATCCATGTTGACTGTTCCTGATCACCTTCCTCTCCTCCAAGTGCTTCAAAATGGTTTCCTTGAGGATCTGCTCCATGATTTTTCCAGGGACTGGGGTGAGGCTGACCGGTCTGTAGTTCCTCTGTTACCTGGGGTTCTTTCAACCCAAAGCACTTGGTACTTTTACTCTGTGTGAGGTGGTGCCAAGAAATAAATCAAGGGAGACGCAGCCATCTGACCGATAGATGGCTGGCACAAACAGGGCAACACAAGAATGCTTTCACTTAAAGCTAAACTTTACATAGTCTTAAGCACTTACATACGTCCGCAACAGGTTAGCAAAACACCCCCAACCCAAGATAATTACTGAAGCTGAATGTGGCTCTCGAGTGGCACAACAGTAGCCTTCTAGTGGCCAAATCTTCCGTCTGCCGGTGGGGACCATGATGTGTCCAGAGGAAGAGTCCCTGAAGAAACCCTCTTGTCACTTAAAGAAAACTTGTTAAACAAGCAGTTTCAAAGGTCAAGCAAGAGGTTTCCTTCTGGTCATCGATTAACCAGGTGTGGTTTTTCAGAGTTTGCACGCCTTGAGGCCCTGTCAGACACATTCCTGTGGGCACATGGACAAGCTTCCTGTTCTTCTAAAATGCTTGTTTCAGAAATTTCAACACAATTCTTATCAGGAAGGATGTGGGTCAAGCTGCCCTGTCTCTGGCACCTTAAACCCCCTCCCCTCCTCCCTTGGTTAAGCTAAGGCTGCTGCATGGCCAATGTACAGCCTGCTGACATGGTTGCTTTTAGCAATAAGCAGTAGTGGTTTCAGGCACTTTACTGGTTTGCCAAAATCTCCCTGTATGCCCTGGGTGCTCCTTCTTCCCTTTTTTTGAAGAGAAGTTTGAGAAGTTTGAGTGCAACGCAGGGAGCAGAAGGAAGGGTAAGCAGTTGCAGAAAGATGTTTGGGAAGTGAGGAGAAATTTGAAAAGAAGCCATTGAAAAGTTTTGAGAAGAGAGGAATGGTCAGGCTTGTGGGGAGAGAGGTGACCTTGGCAACTGCATTTTGGATGGAGTGGAGTGGGGAGAGATGTGAGAAATTTACAGCAATAAAGATAAATGACCAGCATGTGAATCAACATTTTGGCAGAAACAATAGGAATGGAAAGGAGGAATTTGAGATACTGTAAAGAAAATGGCAGTGTTTGGTGCGGTCCTGAATTTAAAGGTTGAAGGGAAGAGAAGTCAAAGATAGCACTGAGGTTGTGAATTTAGGTGGAAATAGTCCTGCCAAATGGCAAAAGGAAAATAAGGCCAAGTAAAACAAATAACTCGCAACACTTATATTTCTAACTACATAGTTGTCCTCCAGGGTTTGATAGTTACTAAGACTGGCGAGAGGTAAAGGGCTGGCTGATTGGTCTATTGGTAAATTATATTGAATTGTTGTGAGTGAGCATCTGAGTTAAAATTCTACCCACTGTGTTTTGTCAGGGGATACTTTCTCCACTGAAAATGCTCATGTGAAAATGCCATCTCTTGCAAAATCTTCAAAGCAGGACCAAGAATTGACATCTGTGCTACACAATATTGCACCTTTGTTTCTCAGTGTTAGGATGTGATGTCACTACATCACAGAGCCAGAATGGAGGAGAGAAAAGAAGCCTAAAGTCAGGGGTTTTGGTGATACAGGTCTTAATCTTGGCTAGGTCCAGCTTTTCTGAATAGGAGTTCTGACCCTATGTGCCTCTTCCAGCTGATTTGGATGAGATGCTCCAAAGAGGGTCACGTTTCTCCTGACAGTTATACATTTATGATTAAATGAGATCACTCACAGTTACGTTAGACATGATAGAACCTGTTATTTTTATCCTAAGCAATATAAATTCTTCATGTTTGGGGCGTAAGCCAACAACTAACTGATGAGGTTAGAAATGTAATTCTTTATCGTAAAGTTCCATGCACCTTCCTCTGAATCAGCTGGTACTGGCTACTTTCAGAATAGTAACTGGTTGACCACAAGTCTGATCTCATGTGGGAATTCCTATGTACAGCAAAAAACAATTAAAGAGATGTTCTTGGCTGGAGATGTGTGTTGTGGGTGAATCTCAGTATGAGAAACAGATGGAGGAGAGGCTCAAAAAGCGAACATGACCAAGCCTAAGATTGCCAGGCCAAGTCTAAGGACACCCTTCCCACGAATATGTGCCTGGTCCACAGCTGAGCAACAGACCAAGGAGTGGGGACAACCAAGGGGATTCTATATTGCTGTAATCTCACTGCATTGGATAAAGATATTGTTGGAAATCATGTGAAATGTGCCATAAACAACCCAGAGAGGACGACACATGACTGTGATAGGAGACATTCTGTAATAGTCATAGCAACCTGCCTGAGCCTAAATGATTGTAAAATAGACGTCCATGAGGATGTGCCACTTTAACACCAATTTGCAAAGTTGGTGCATAAAGACTTCCCTAACTTCATCCTTTCCAACAAATTAGCTGTTACTCATCCAGACTGAAGCTGGGCCACAGGCCCTGATTCTCCATTATGTTCAATGCTCTTGGCTGTAGTGGAGAGTGGCAGCTGCAGGAAGTCTGTGCGGCTCCCTTATTCAGGGCTGATACAAGCTGGTGGATTGGATGTAGCAGGGATTTGCTCTGCCAGTCTCCCTCCCAGGACAAAGCATGGCTGGGACAGGGAGGGAACACACCATCCCCAGGCTGGGTGTGGGGGTGGAGCACCTGGCATAGGAGGTGGTTCTGCTGCCTACACCAGCTTTTCACCACCAGAGTTTACCTGCATGGGGTGAATTCTCCACTGACCTTCTCTGGCTGCTTTAAGGCCATTTTGCATGGCACAAACTTACCTTACAGAGAATCCAGCCCATTTGCCTAGGCTTTGGTGTACATTGGAGAAACTTTGGCTAGTATTCCAACTATTTTGAAAACCTGTTCAGCTGGGCTGATTTTACAACTGGGTGGAGACTTAGGTAGGCCAGGCTCCTGGTGCCCTGAACTAGTTTCCAAACCACTCCAGCAACTCTCTCTCTCTCTCATTAGAAATATGGCTAACAAAAGAGGTTTGTTTCAAAATGAAATAATTGTCAGGTAGGATGTTGTTTGAAATTCTATTTTGTAAATAGCATCCTAGTATATTCTAATTAACAAGATTTAAATCCTATTAGAAATCACAGGATTGATTTGGAGAGACCAGGTGGGTGAGGTAATATATTTTTTATTGAACCAATTTCTGTTGGTGAGAGAGACAAGCTTTTGAGCCACCGAGAGCTCTTCTTCAGGGCCGGGAAAGAATTGGTTGTTTCCTTCTTGTCAGAAGTTGGGTTCCATGCACTGTAGAAGTTCCTTTCTGCTTTGCTTGAGCAATGTTTATATTGATAAATCCCTATTCGCTGTCTCTCCATGTTTTTTCCTTTGTTTTTGCAGCAATAGGATACAAGGAGATCTTGCCTTGCACAGAATTCTCCTCACTGTCATCATTTATGCCAGTAATATATTTGTTTGTAAACCTTCCCCCCCCCCCACCTTCCCAGGAGTCGCACTGAGCATTCTGAAATTAGGAGACCTTGATTTCTAATGATTCATTTTATAGGCATCCTATAATGAGGGAGCTGGGTTTCCCTAGCCCATTCCCTTCCTTCTTTCATCATGTTTTACTTAGAATAACAAGGAACTTTGAGCTATCCTGATGGGTTTGTGGATCAAATGGCAGACATGAGATAATATCCTTCATTTTTAACTATTTATATCTATTTACTAACTACTTTCTCCAGTTTGAAGACTATCTCTAAAAAGAATCCAGTCCCTCTTCTGACTCGATGCCAGCAGTTGTGCTAGTTCCTCCTCATCCCTGTTCTTTGTACTTGATAACGCACAATGATTCAGACTTCAACTTAGTGTGTGACACATCTGCTGCAGTACCTCAAGGGGATTATTAAACAGAAGTCTTCATCTCTGGTCATTTTTCTTTATAATGGGCTTGGTGATATTATATTATACAGCATGAGAAGCAGTTTAGTCTTTAGCTTTGGGAGGTTGGGAATGGGGTGATGAGGAGGCAGGGGTGAGGGATGCTAATTGCTGGTTTGGAATGTCCTTGTTATTATAAACATTGTTCTGTACCAGCCTGTGTGACTCCCAAACTGATCTTAAATACATTTGTTTACTCAACTTAATGGTGAATAATAGGGTGGCTTGCTCTACCAGTGCCACACCAGGAAGGCTCAGGTGAGTCACTACAGCCTGAGAGGACTTGCACTATTTCCTGGGCCACCTAAGTGATGATGTAATTGCCTCCTGACAGTAATAAAAATAAAATCATGTGTAAATAGCTTTAGGAGCCAGGCAAATGGAATTCCAGAAAAAAACGTGCCCATAATGCAAGAGAACACATGGTTCACTGTGAGAGAGCCCAAATGGTGAATTTCCTTATGTAGAGTGATACATTTGCCAGTGAAAGACCAGCATGAGACCAGTGAGAGAGAAACAGGTTTATGTGGCTTTTATGGAGCAGAATAAATTCAGAGCCTATACTGTGACTAAATTAATAACTGTGGTGAATGGCCCATAAAAGGGTTAAGTTTATAATTTAAAGATTAATTTTATGATTTTAACTTTAATTTTTTATGTTTCTAAAAGCAGTGTGATCTGCCCTCATCAGCCCATGAGAATTCTGGTGATGTACTCTCTCTAACTTGATATTCTGTTGGGGAAATATGTTTGGCTGGAGTTCCTGTGGTACTGGTTTGAATCAGCTCTCTGGACCTTAGAGAAGAAACACTCAGGCTTGGTCATGTAATTTCAGTGACAAAGAGGTGACTCTTTTCTAATAAACTATTGTTCATAATTTTCCACTGCATTTTAAAGTATTTGTTTCAAATAGCCTAGCAATTTTCAGCATTAAATATCACTTTCATCTTCAAAATGCTTTATAAAGCATAACCAATTCTCACATCATCTACTGAAGTAAAGTCTGTAAATCTCAAACTTGTGAAATATGCTAATAGTTCATGAAAATGCCAACATTAAGATGAAAGCAGAAACTATTTTTTTTTAATTTCCTACTATGGGGGGTGGGGAAATAAAATAGTTAAGACTTTCAGAAAATGCTGAGTGAAATACCAGATCACCCATAGCAAATTCTGGGCTAGTTCAAATGGAACATTTCAACATATTCACGGTGATTTGAAATAGCAGTTTGCCAAAACTCTAAAGCTCCTGTGGTCAATCACGTGCACCCTAACCTGGAAAACCAGGGATGATAATGGAATCCCTGAAGACAGGCAATTTGATCAAAACTGATTTCAGTGTTTCCAATTCTTGCAATGTTATGGCTGAGTAGTGGGGATTCTGGTCTCTGCCGCAGGCAGTCTCCTGAGGGTGGAAAAAGCTCCAGCCTTCACAGCAGTTATAGACTGTCCAAGGAGGGAGTCTCTCTGATTGGCTGCTTTCCCCACCTTCTGGGAAAGAGCAGTTAATTACAGCTTCTGAAGTAGGGAGATCTCTCCTTCTCCCCTCAGGAGCCACATAAGGGTGTAGGTTGAGGAGGCACACAGGGAGTAGCCTGATGCGCCTTGTGACAAGAAAGGAGGGGACAGAAGAAAACCCAGCAGTGCAAGGTAGCTCTCCTCCCTTCTCCCCACACTTCCCTCTTATGAAAAATGGGTTGGCTCTTGCACCTCCCTCTCTAACCCTGGAACACCAGGCCCGGGAAGGGAGAGACAAACTCCCCTGCGCCTCCATTGGAACTTCCCCCATATCTTAGGCCTGGAGAGCAGGGGGGAGGTGGGGAAGCCCAGGTCTGGAAGGGGTTGAAGAGCCTTCATAGCTGCTTCAGGGCAAGCACATATGGGGTTGGAGAGGGGGGATTGCAGATTTGCTGTAGGTCTGGGACAGATATGAGAACTGGAGAGGTGGGGCATAGAATTCATTGATTGGCATTTTGGGGTTTGGGAAGAAGCTTGGAAGCCTTTTGCACCATCAGGCAGCACTTTATACAAATTACATTAAAAAACTTGTCACAAGCCTCTGGCAGGTATGGAGTCTGGAGAAGCAAAATGAGCTAGAATCGGTGTGTGTAACAATGAGTTAGCTCAAAGATGCCCATTGTCTCACGTGCCCTGGGGTTGGAGAGTGGGAGTTCAAAATTCAGAATACAGCCCAGAAAAACATGATTTAATCTCTTTTTTCCTGTTTATCTCATGGGTTTTGAGCTGTTGGATTTGATACTGAAATGAAGAATCCCATAGTCTGCAGTGTGGGAATTTGGTCACAGCACAAGGAGGGTGAGTTAGTGATGGCCTTAACTCTGCAAGTTATTGCGCTCGTTATTTTAAAACACTCTTTGTTTTGCTGCCTATTGCAGGATCTCTCATTGGTGCATGGCAAGGCTGGAGTCCCAAGAGAGCACAGCTTTGGTTGTGCTCCAGTTTTATTGCAGTAGTGGTGTTGTGTTGATCCCAGGATATATGATAGAGGAAGTAGGAGGGGTACTATCTTTTATTAGACGAGCTCTGGTTTCCATCCTCAACCAAGAAGAAGAGCTCTGTGAAGCTCAAAAGCTTGTACCTTCCACCAGCAGAAGTTGGTCTAATAAGATATTACTTCACCTATCTTGTCTCTCTCCAGTTTTATGGCTTGTTGCTGCTGTCAAAGGGAAAGGGATTTCTAGTGCTGCACTAGGATGCTAAACCAGAGGTCAAGAGAAGCACTGAGGAGGAGATGATGCAGAAGAGACTTGAAGTAAAAATTTGCGGAGCACCAGGAAGAAGCTAAGTTTAGGATGCCATAGGCAAGTCCCAGAGGTATACATTGGGCAGCAAAGCTGAGCACCACACAGCAGCTGGGTGGCAGAGAGAGAGAGATCTTTTGGAGCTAACTCTGCCATAAGGCTGGTGGCCTAGGGCAGCAAAATGTTTAATGACAGATATTATTTATTATCTATCTGCACAGCGCCACTTGGTTCTGCAAGTGATGAGCAGTGAATCCCATAGAACAGGTGCTAACTTGTACACTGAAAGTCCATAGCTTACATTTTATCTTCTGTTTTTCCTTGATTTCCTGTGTGTGTGTGTATGTATATATGTATGTGTGTGTGTGTGGTGAACAACACTTAAAACTTTCCTGATACAGTTTTAAGTAACACACTGGTGGGGTCAGGAAAATAATCCAAAATGTGACTATTAAAATGATCCTTCTCACCTGTCATTAGACCAGTGGTTCTCAACCTTTCCAGACTACTGTACCCTTTCAGGAGTCTTTGTTTTGCGTACCCACAAGTTTCACCTCACTTAAAAACTACTTGCTTACAAAATCAGACATTTTGTAAAAATACAAAAGTGTTACAGCACCCTGCTACTGAAAAATTGCTTACTTTCTCATTTTTACCATACAATTATAAAATAAATAGCAACCCCCAGGTTGAGAAACACTGATCTAGTATACAGAGCAGTATAAACAAGTCATTGTATGTCAATGACTTCACTAGTGGCTTTCATGTAGCCTATTGTAAAACTAGGCAAATATCTAGACGAATTGATGTTCCCCCTGGAAGACCTCTGTGTATCCCAAGTGGTACGGGTACCCCTGGTTGAGAACCTGAATTAGACCATATATCCTTCCTCTAGCTTAAACCCTCCATTTACTCAGCATGTGCTCTGTTTGACACGTTGAGGTTGATTTTTCAGAAATGCTGAGCACCAACAATTCCAGTTGAAGACAACAAGAACTGTGGGGTCTTAGCAAATACAGCACATTGGGCCCAAGGTATCTAACACAAAAGTTAAAGCACCCAAAGTGGGTCACCACTTGTGAAAATCTGTCTACATACGTCTGCTTCAGCACCCTCATCTGCATATAACATTTATTTACCTTAGTGGTAGACTGAGAAACTTAATTAAAATTGGAGAAGTGCTTTCAGATCTTTGGGTGGTGCACTAAGGGTGAACCCAAACAATATATTGCATGATCCATTTTTGCAGATAAAATAATCAGGTAAAATGTTCTTCTATGTCTTTTTGAGCACAGCTAAAAAAATTTTTTTAATGTGCATTTTAAAATACCACTTAGAGCAAAATAAGGAATACTGAACATACTATTTACACAGCAAGTGTTGAATAGCAACTCTGTTCTGGCTTGTCTGTATTTTGAGAAGTGAATTGCAACTAATGCTTTAATCACACTGACCTTTGAACTCTTTGTAGGACAGTCTAATGTTTTTAAAGAGACTTTCCCAACTTCTGAAGAAATTTATGGCCAGCAGCAGTACCTACAGTGTGTACGGTGCATTCCATGTTTAGAGGAAGACTTGATCCCTGCCCTGAGGAGAGAACAATCTAAAGAATCTGCTGTATTTCAGAGTTGGTACTCTTGGAAGTGCAGGAACTCTGTCTAGCTCAGAGATGGGCAAACTATGGCCTGCGGGACTGTCCTGTCTGGCCCTTGAGCTCCCAGCCAGGGAAGCTAGCCCCCAGCCACTCCCCTGCTGTCCCCCCTCCCCTACAGCCTCAGCTCGCTGTGCCACCAGCGCTCTGGGCGGTGGGGCTGCAAGCTCCTGCCAGGCAGTGTGGTGGTGTGGCTGGCTCCGGCCGGGCAGCGGGACTACGAGCTCCTACTGTGCTGAGCAGCATGGTAAGGGGGCGGGGAGCTCCTCAAACCCTTTTCTCCTATAACCCCTCTACTTGTCCCAGTGTCCCCATCCCATCTCCTGACCTTTTCTGTGATCATCCTCATCCACTCTCTTACTCTTCTTCTTAGCTTCGCATTGTCTAGTTCTTCCCACTCACAATACTAACATGCTTTAGTCTCTCCCATATTAAAGCAACCCACCTTTGACCCCAATTGCCTCTCTATCACCCCATCTCCCTTTCATTTTGTTAGCTCATTGAACTCTCTTCAATTAATCCTCTCCTCCAGTTCCTTAAACCCTCTCAATCTGATTTCTGCCCCTTGCATTCAGCTGAAACTACGCTCACCAAAATCTTTAATGATCTCTTCCTAGAGAAAGTTCAGAACCAGTACTCCATCCTCATCCTCCTTGACTTGTCAGCTACCGTCAACATTTTCGACAATGCTCCACTTCTTGAAATCTTGTCCTCCATTGGCTTCTGTGTCTCTGTCCTCCTCTCCTGGTTCTCTGCCTACCTCTGAAACCACTCCTTCAACATGCTCTTTTGAAGGCTCCTCCTCATCCCCTCTCCAATTTTTTGTGGGCGATCCACAGGACTTGATCCTTGCTTTCCTTCTCTTCTCCCTCTACACCTTATCTCTGGATAATCTCACCCACAAACAATAATTCAGTTACCACCTGGGGAAGCTGGTGCTCTTGCCGGTATGCTGCACCGGGGTGTACCGGCTTACTTTCACCTCTGGTTCCACCTTGCATTTTACTATGATGCTGGGAGTACCTTTTGCAGACTAAGGGCTTGTCTTCATGTACAGTGTAGCTGTGCTGCTCTTGTGCTGTAATGAAGATGCTACTATGCTGATGGGAGAGCTTCTCCCATTGACATAGTTAATCCACCTCTCCCAGAGGCGGTAGCTATGTCAATGGAAGAAGCCCTCCCTTCAACATAGCGCAGTATACACGGGACCGGGGGGGAGAGGAGGTGGTGGGTTAGGTCAGTATAACTACGTCACTCTAAATTTATCTCCCAGCTAAAAAGATTCCAGATGCTACACACAGATTGTGCAGAACTTCATAGTTGGTTTATCCCTTTTTTGTGTGTGCTTTGATCAGCAGTGAAATAGTTATCAGAGGGGTAGCCTTGTTAATCTGTATCCACTAAAACAACAAGGAGTCCGGTGGCACCTTAAAGACTAACAGATTATTGCATCTGAAGAAGTGGGTTTTTTACCCACAAAAGCTTTTGCCCAAATAGAACTGTTAGTCTTTAAGGTGCCAGCGGACTCCTCATTGTTTTAGTGAAATAGTTAACATTGTTGACAGTTATGCTTTCATCAGTAGGTTTCATAGTTTTGCATCCTGTTGAAATGAATGGGAACTGTTTCTATTCATGTTCCATTTCTGTTCATCTGAATAGCACTGGTTTTATACTCAATTTACATATTGGAGGGTTTCTCCATAATTGTAAGGGATAAGACCCAGACACAGATCCTGAGCTGTGCTGTGTGGTTACTTTACACAGGGTTGTCCTAAAGCAGCCCTATAGCCAGTGTAGCTGACCACATTAGGATCATCCCAGTGTAGGGGAAGCCTCTTGTGGCATAGAGCTTGTATGAAAGCTCCTATGCTGTCTCACTCCCTGTTGCTGATGTAGGGAAAAGAAGGCATTGTGGCATATGCTCTGCTGATTTCTAGATGCCATTTCAGTCCCTTGGGCTGTAGTCAACTGGCTGAATGCTTCTCAGCTGCAACACAGGATAGGAGATGACTACTACTACTTTTTTTTTTTTTTAAATGAAACTCTGGTTAATGCAACATGAGAGGACAGCACCAGAACAAGGTACAGGGTTAATTAGCCAGCCCAATGCAACTCCTAAACAAGCAGCAAGGTTCTTGGTGAAATCTGACCCATGTATACCTCTCTTCAGCTGACAAGTTGAGAAGATCACACACAGACAGTGTTTGAACAGTGAGTCAAACAAAAGAAGGAAGACACAAAACTCTTCATCTTGTTTAAGTAATATCCAGCTAAATGTACGGTCTAGTTGTATTTATGTTCTCCTCTTAACATGTATTTTGCATTTGATTTTTCTCTTATCATTTTCTTTATTTAAGACCACTTGAATTGGACTTAGAGAAAGACAATGGGGTGAAGCACTGCTGGGAGGAGAAAAGGAACCTGAACTTTGACCCCACCGGAGTTTGGATCAGGAGTAGAGCAACACAGTTTGAGAACACAGTCAAGGGCAAAAGCAGCTGCAAAGAAGAATGCTGCATGGATACAGACTCTTGTCATGTAGGCGTGGAACGAAATCCACAGGGTTGCTAGTGTGTCAATGGGTCCCGCCCGCTCGCCCCAGGACATTTGTCAGCCTCTTTTTTTTTTTTTTTTGGTCAAAAGTTCTCTGTACACTTTAGATTTGTATCCACCATGCAGAGGACTCATTGAGGCAGAAGAGTGCTTTTAGAAGCATTGCCTCAGTGCTGTTTCTGCAAAGTCTTTGCAGAACTCAGTCATGATTTTATCTTGCTCCTTGAAAAACATAAATAGCTCAAAGGTTCTGTTGATGGATTTTTTCCCAGCTCTTTGATGTGCCAGAGATAATTTCTCCACATTCTCCCCCAACCTGTCCCTACTCCCTACCCAAGTTTTAATATGTTTACTTGTTGTTACCTGTTTCTACTAGACTGTAAGATCCCCAGGGCCAGGATCTTGTCATCTTTTATATTTCTAAGCACTATCCACACCTATAGTTTAAACTATGGTCTAAATTATCCTAGCAGTATAAATTAATACTACCCAACTCTTTTGGCTCCTTCTGTGCAAGGGAAACTTTCTAAATATTCCCCTAACTGCCAATATTGGTTCCACTGGCTCCACCATTTTAAACAACATGTCATGTAATGCTGCTTTGAGCATTTAGTGTTCAAAATGGTGGTAGCTGCTAACACCACTATAACTGTTCTGGTGTTAGCAATGGTGGGAAATTTGTAGAAAGGCCCTGTCTGTTCAAGTGAAGCCTTGGGGTAGTTATGGCAAACATCTTTCTACTAATTTCTTGGCTAATGAGAACAGTTTGAGAGGGCAGAGATCTCTTACCATATGGCATGGTGAAATTGATTTGTGCTGCTGCATTTTCAGGTGTAGTTAGTATATTGCCGCGGCTTTCTTAAGAATGATAAGTCTGTAGTTTTTAGCTGCCTCAGGAAGCTTGTTGGTGGTGAATTTTTGGAGCATGTGTGACAAGTGCACAATCAGATGTTTGAAATTTAATACAATATCTTGTCATCACAGTTGTGACATCATGACATCTCTGATAGCATCATCAATTATGCTACCAAGTTGAGTCCAAAGTGACTCCGGGCCAAAAGGTAGTCTTGCTTGCCTCCATTAAGTTTATTATTACAACTGGGCAAGGCAGAGCACCATGTACAAAAACTCCATCCAGAATTCTGTCAGGAAGACTGGCCTAGAGAAATTCATGCTCTGAGGGGAGTTTGCTCAGTCCTAACCAGCTGACAATATCAAAACTTTGGGCAAAACTGTAAACAAGCTTGTGTTTAATTCCCAATGTGTTTCCTGTAATTCTCAGGTAACAAACTCACTCAAAGCCAATAGCACTTCTTTCTACTCTGAAGCAGCACTGTATTTCTGGAAGGACTCAGGCTATGTCTACACTAGAGACCTTACAGTGGCAAAGCTATACTGATGTAGCTGCCCCTCTGTAAGATCTCTTTTGTGTAGCTGCTCTATGCTGATGGGAGAGAGCTCTCCTGTTGGTATAATTAAACCACCCGCAATGAGTATCAGTAGCTATGTAGCATTGTCCACACCACCACTTATGCCAGTGAAACTTAAGTTGCTCAGGGGTGTGTTTTTTCACACCCCTGAGCGACAAGTTTTGCCAACATAAGTGGTAGTGTAGACATGGCTTTAACTATTGTCATCCGTATCAAGAGAGACAAGGTGGGTGAGGTAATATCTTTTCTTGGACCAACTTTTGTTGGTGAGCAAGACAAGCTTTTGAGCTTACACTGAGCTCTTCTTCAGAATACAGGTGTAATTCTTTATCTGTAATATTTGCATGTTCCTAAATCCAGATGTATGCTTATTACAACTATCTATAACCCACTAACAACACCCCCTCCCCCCTCCATCCCCAGTTGCTTTTTCTTTCCCCCTGTTCCTTTCCTCCCTGTGACTGGAAATGTGTTGAGGGCTACTTCACATTGAGTGGTCTCTTGAAATATGCGTTAACGACCAATGCTAAGTAATCTGTTACATCTTGTATTTAGCTGTGACACTCTGAGTACTACCTTTCCCAGACCTGAAGAAGAGCTCTGTGTTAACTCAAAAGCTTTCACCAACAGAAGTTTGGTCCAATAAAAGATTTAAAAATGTTATTAAAGCTAATGTTAAAAAATTATAATACATAGGTTGGGAAAAGAGTGTCTGTACATCAGGGTTACCTCACCATATTGTGTCTCTAATATCCTGGGACCAACACAGCTACAACAACGTCAGTATCAAGAAACACTGTAGAAAGTTCTATTTCTGCAGGTGACAATAGGGGAATACCACTCTAGTAGCCACTATTGTTCCCCCCACACCTTTGCAGTTACAGATGATAATGACTGTGAAAGTCTCTTGTGCATAGTCCCACAGAACACTACTTACATATTGTTCTAACTAAGGTGCATATGTAGCTGGCTGGTACGTGCACTGACGTAGTTGTAGATCTCAAAGAAATTCACTCAGGGCTTGGAGTTTTTCCAGTTTAATAACTTTCAATGCCATAACAGCTTGTAAACTAGGGGTAGAATTTGGTTGAGGCATAGGGCTAGCGATCAGGGTTCTATGTCTAGCTCCTGTGTGACCGTGGACAAGTTAGTTCACCTCTCTGCACCTCCGTTTTCCTTCTTGTAAAATGGCAATATTTTCCTACCTCTTGTGCTTATTGAATTGGTGTTTTGATTCCTGATGCTTGATTCCTGATGTTTGGTGGCAGATAAATCAGAGCCAAAATGCTCCTGTTTTCTCCTTAGGATGTCTGTTTTTCAACTGTGAAGTTTACTTACCGTAACTTATTGGAATGGCCCTGTGGTCATAAACCGATTCTTGCAGGAAATTGTAGAAAGATTTTATATCTGTTGCCTTCATAAACTTGTATATCTTTCATGCTCCTGTCCAAACAGGTCTCCTTACTCAAAATGTGGTCTTTATCAGCTTTCATGGATTCTTGCATTCACTGGGTTTTGTTGTTGTTGTTTTTCCCCCTCTCCCGTGTGCTGCAGATTGCTCATGGTCCTTCCTTATTTCTTCAAAGCAGTTCTTTCACTGACCTAGTCCTGGCATTCACTTCAATTTGAAATACTGTATGCCTCTCAGTACTTTCCGCTCATTTTCTGTGGTGTTCACATTCATACCAGCAGATATGCAGCTTTCATTGATACTTAATGCAGCAGCAATATTCTCAGCAAAGGCTTTTTGAATAATGGGATCCAAATCTTTCAACCAACAGTGTCATGGTAATTCATAATGTCCTTTTTCTGCTATGCTTCAAGCCACCTGCATCATATGAAAGACTACATTGTTCCCCCAACTGAGAAAACAAACACATGCAGTGTCTGTTCCACTGGCAAGAGAGGAAGGGGTAACCTCCCACTCTACCCTGCTCCCACTTCTCCAACTTTATTTGGAGCTTTGAATTTCTACTTTACCAATGTCTAAATTAAAATGTGTGGACTCACATTTTTCAGGGAGGAACTTTTCTGATTGCTTACTGAGAATCATAATATTTACAGGGTGTGGCATTAGACACTCGGCATGGCTATCCTACAATACAGTTCCTGGGGTGTTACGAATTTAAATGCACAGCCTTGGTTCTCCTCTCTCCCCCCCCACCTGTAATTATCTTTTGAAATCCACACTCCTTGAAGTTACTTTTTTTTGGGGGTGGGTGGGGGGGAGGGGGAAGGACAGTAAATAGTACTACACTATGCTTTTTTCAGAAAAAAAGAAGGCTTACAACTTAGCATTGATCAGAGGCAGGAAAATTACTTTGATTCTCTAGTGAATTATTCTAAAGCGATGAAATATCTGGTAAGATCAAACGCCTCTGTTAGAAGCAGAGCTGTCTAACTCCTGCTAAGCCAATAATTTCATTTGTTTTGTTCAACTTACCACATTGCAAGCTTTTACAGAGGGGAAAAAAAAAGAAAAAGCAGGATCACAGCAAATTTACCATAAATGTTCTACACCAAAGAAGGAGGATTTTGCCCTATGTTATGCTGATAACCCAGAGGAAAATTTCTACCAACTACTTCTCCAGTCTAACAGATGAATACATTAACATCACTGACCCACAGGGCTCTTTCTGGAACTTGCTCATTTAACCTACTACAAATGTAATTCTGACTTTCAGCTTTGAATTTTTCTCTGGATTTGCCAAATAGATGTTTGTTTAAAAATAAAATAATCTGGTGTGGGATACTGCCTAGCAATAAACAGGGGGGCTCATTACTTAATTATTGCCGGGGGGAAAATCGGTCATCCTGCTGTTAAGTTTTGAAAGGATCTGTAACATATTTCAGAAAATATAACATATAAAAGCAGTGTTTTATGTAAGACTCTTTAGAAAAACACTTGAGGCTCCAAATACACATCCAAGCATCCTTTAGCCTTAATACATGAGACACCAAATCAACATTACTATCTGGGTTACCATAAGTATGATGCATATCGATGGCATGTTGGCAGCTTATATGATATGCAGCCTAGAGCATTTATGGACCCGAGGGACAACAGCAAGCTCTAGGCTTCCTTGCCTAGCTCTTCCTATATTTCCCCTTTTCCCTAAAACCAGACTATGTTATGCCTGTTTTAAAAAAACAGGTAGTTTATTACTATTTAGGTTTTCAACCCCCAAGATTTACTCCCCCCTGCCCCCGTACTACATCTTGCCATGAGGTACAGTATTTTACAATTTGGTCCAGTCTCTAATGGCTGTGAGTAAACAAGGGCTTTGTCTCAGCCAAAAGACATCAGGCCCGATTCATCCCTGGTAGTCTCCCATCGTAAGTGGAATTACAGCAAGGCTGAATTTGTCCCACAATCTGTCACAGCACAATACTGGCTAGTACCATGCTGGAGCACTGGCCCAGGAATGGCTCTTAGAGGACTTTTGTATCTGGGCCACCCCTCTCAGTAATTGTGATACTTGTTTGTATTATGGGAGATGTCTATGTTGAAAGTTAGCTTTGGTTATTTGATTCAGTCTGAGGTCACTTGTCTCCTATCCATTATATCTCTGTTGCAAACACCTATCATTGTTTAACATATCGCCTCTTTGGTCCCTACAATCTAAAATACATATGTTATAAAAAACAACTCTATTTTTGTTGGCTTGGTACTTGATAACAAACAAATACTAAGAATGTCAATTGGTTTATAAATAATAGCTAATTTTCACGGTACTTCTGTGAAACATGTAGATATTGAATTTTGCCATCTGACATACAAACTCCGCAACATGAAGAAAAAGGAAGCCAAACTTAATAGCAGCATCTATTTCCTGAGCAAATTCAAGAAACATCATCCCCCATCTACAACCCTCATACTGCTTCATCCAACTCCAAATATGCTGAATTGCTCTGCTGAAGGACTTCAGAAAAACGATTACAACCCATACTTGATGGGAACTACATCCTGAAAGAAATCTTTCCCCACCCCTTCTTTTGGCCTTCAAACTACCCCTAGCCTCACCAAGCTCATAATCAGTTTATATTTTTAATGATCACTTGGTGTGGAATTTATTCAGTTTAGGCTACTTCATCTTAAAACAAAAAACAAACAAACAAAAAGGAACAAAACGCCTATGAAGCTACTCTGGGCTCTGTGTTTGTTCATTGTTGTCTAATTCAACAGTTCGCTAAATGCTTTACAGACAAGTATGAAGCCAAGGTACCTGAAGGAGGTTCACACACAAGATATGTAAAACTAGGATTAGTTAATAACTTAAAGAAAAAAGTAGTCAGAATATTGGAAAAAAGCTTATAAATAAAAAAAGAATGGTATGCCAAAAAGCACTGTTGAACTCGGAGAAGGGGAGCTAGGGCTTGAATGAAGGCAACCTGTACTGATATGCTATGACCAGGGGCAGTGGAAGCTTCCTACAGTAGGAGGGCCACTGATGCCTGAATTGTGGCCTCACCCTCTAGTGCTGCGCCTTCCCCTGAGTCTCTGCCCTCAGACTACCCCACCCCCGGTGACGTTATCCGATTAGTGTATGACTATGCAAATCATTGTTGCTACCACTGTTATATAATTGCAACAAATCTTATACAAAGTGTGACACATGACCAGAAAGGCTTAAGCATCCTCCAGGATAAATGACCCAAATTCAACCCTTAAAAACATATTGGTAGATAATGTTTGTGTTTTTGTGTGTTTATATATATATTGGTAGAGATTAACAATGTAATCAAACAGTCCCTCTCTATGGTGTATTCTGTTAATTCAGAGATCAAAAGGACACCTTAACATTTAAATGAAGTGTAAACATAGAATATAGCTATATTCATCTCTCTTTGAAATGTACAGCAAATCACCTAAGAATGATAGAAAATGAGCAATTGCTTTATGTTAATTTGTGTAGATAATTACCCAGGATGCCTAGGAAATAGGTCCACTTCAAAGTCCCCCTGAGTGTCTATTGTTCACCTAAGGACTCTGAGCTGTCAAAAGAAGGCCTAAAACTATATAAAGATGCTTTGGGTCCCAATCCTTTTGATCTCAGATCTGCTTGATGCTTCATGCAGGGGAAGCCCAAGATTGAGATCTCCAGTCCTAACCTGGAATGCCCCTGAAAATAAACTTTGGATTATAACCTATGAATTATTTCGGAAAGAACTCTTTGCAACTACAAAGTTCACCATTTCTGCTATGAATCTGAATCTCAAGAATTGTACTCATGTCTGTATGTATACTGATCTTTTAACCAATACTCTCGCTCTTTTTTAATTTTTTTAAATAAATTTTAGTTTAGTTAATAAGAATTGGCTGTAAGTGTGTATTTGGGTAAGATCTGGAATATTCATTAACCTGGGAGATAATGTGTCTGATCCTTGGGATTGGTAGAACTTTCTTATATGATGAATAAGATTTTCAGTAATCCTCATCATATTTGACTTGGGTGTCTGGGTGGAGGCCTAAGGCTGGGTTGCTTTAAGGGAACTGTGTTGTTGGCTTCTGGGTAACCAGTGAGGTATTATAGAAGCTGTTTTGTGCTGTTTTGGTAAATCTAAGTATTGGAATATCCACCAACTTTGAGGATTGCCTGCCCCATTCTTTTCAGTTCACCCTAACTGAGTGACCTCAGCATGGCTCCCCTGGGATCCCGGTCAGATCCCCGCAGCCCCATCCTCTCACCACCCCTTCCCCTTAGGCCCCCGCTCAGCCTCCCCCCCCTTCCAATACTCCCTCCCTTCCCCCATCGCTTGTCCTTACAGATGGTAAAAAGTAAGGCAGGGCCATGGCCCTTGGCCCCCCTGTTCCAGCCCCCCTGGCAATGACTAGGCCTTAATTACTATGTGTAACTTGCTGGTAGGCCATTCTGTCCCTGGCACTAGATCTGAGTTTGCACAAGAGCCCAGTTGTGGGCAAGGAGTTAAAGCATTGCAGTTTATAAGTGGAGTTTTGAACTATGCAGACAGATGCCCACCTTTTGTTAAAGTATCATGTATGGAGCAGGATAAGTGTCATTACAAGTTGACAGTGTATTCATCACAACCAAAATGTTGATAATTCTGGGAGCCATGAAGGCTCTTGGTAAAGGAACATTCTCTGGATGTGTTGTAGATATTAGACTTGAGTTGTGGACCTTTGTTGGGTTGGCAACAGTTTGGGCTAATTTTTGTTGAGATGCTTAACAAGCAACTACATTCATAGGTAGTAGATAATCTGACTTTACAATTTTATTTCTTTCACCTTAAGCTATTTCACGTCTCCTCTTATTTAGGCCAAGTCAATAAATTTTGCAATTGGCCTAAGCGAACAGTACTGATAACTGCATACCTCTGACAGAGCCTTGCAAAACCTTCACAAACGCCATAAATATCACAATAGCAAAACAGGTAAGTTACTTGACCAGGTTTGCTCTAGGAAATGGTAAAAGATTTTGTTAATGGTAGGGCATCTTCTTTACCCTCTTTCAGCCCTTGCTTTTCTTTTCTCCATCCATTCAGTGTTATACTTCTTCCCTTTCTTTCCTCTCTGTCCTTTTCCTCTGCTTAGCTCTTACTACTTGCATTTTTTTTCTTTCGGACAACTTATTTTTCCATTTCTGTCCTGTTCTCACTTTATTTACACTCCCTTCTCTTTCCCGCTTCCTTCACCTATTTCCTCCTCACAGTGCCAACCCAGGGCTTAATGCTCCTGTCTCTGCACACTTCCAACTCCCACTGAGGCTTGTATGCAGCACCTGTGTAATCAGCCCTCCTTTCTCTTCCCTACAGTTGAGTCAGCACTTCAAGGCAGGAAATAGAATGACAATCCCAGCATCTGCAATCTGCCAGTCAAATAAATGGGGACTGGGGGGAAGGGTGAAGATAACACCTCAGGGCTATTAAGATGCACAGCAGAGCTTAGTGCATTTTAACAATCCCCATTGATGTTCCATGTGTATAATTAGTCTTTTACACCAATAGCTCTTGAGTGAAGCTGAAGGTAGGTTGGTTTCTGCTTTCATAGTAAATATTTTACAGCAATCGAAGTGAATGGGGTGGCTTTAGTTTGAATTCTTATTGCAACAATATTGCTGCTGTTGTGTTTGCTCTGTCAGGTGACGCCAGTCTTGAATGTCTATTTTTCTAGTTCAGACCCTTTTTATGCTGGGAATTGATCCATAACCCTACTACTCTTTCCTTCAAATCCCTCTTCAACACCTAGTTCTGTGGAGATGCCTACGAGAATTAAGCAGGCAATGGTTGGGTTAAATAGCAGTCAGGGATAGCTGATTTTATTTATAAGAGGATAAAACTTTAATGAATGATGTGGGACCATTAAATTAGTCCCAGAGCCATCCTATTTAACTGTGGTCTTATTCCTAAGAGCCTTGCTTTCCCCTTCACCCTATTGTTTATTTCATTCACTAGTTTCATATTGAACTATAAACCCTTTGGGACACCAGGTAACTTCGTGTAGGTTTGTGTGGTATCTTCCACACTGGGACTCTGATCCTGATTGGGGTCCTTGGGTCCTACCACAATGGGAATAAATAACCAGGGAACATTGTGGAGTTTCTGGGCATAATCACCCATCTGGCATATCACTGCTGGAAGGCAGTGCTTTCATTTTGTCAAAGCAAATAGAACTCTAAAATCTGATGGCAAGGCAGAAAGAAGCAGGAGCTGAATTCCCTGACATTTGTTCTGAATATGCTCTCATTATTGCACAATGAAAGAAAGGGTCCTAGAAAAAGGACATTATCCTACTGCATGAAGGGGTTTTCACACTGCTGTAACCAGCTTTAATTCTAGCAGCTTGGCAAAAATGGGAGCGTGTATGTCTTTCATGTCTCCTTTGCAACTGATCTCTGGAGACTTGACTAGAGATTGTGCCCTGGAGCCTCAGCGTGCTGCCCTGAAATATGAAAAAGTGTCAAAGATTTGTACTAATTGAACACTTTCTCCAGCAGTTAAAGCAACACCATTGATCTTGGCTCAAAGCTGAACCAGTCCGTGTAAACAAATAACAGATGCTGGACTTGAAAACCATCTCTTTATATTCTGAATAGCAATAAAACTAAAAATGTCCATCTCACTTACACAGGCAGAGTAAGCAAAGACAACGGAGAGAAAGAACCAGAAAAATATGGTGCCACCACAGGTTTGGGTCCTGAAATAATTGTAAAAGTGTCCACACCCACACTAATACCTAGGTCAGTGGTTCTCAACCAGGATTCTGGGGCCCCCTGAGGGGCCACAAGCAGGTTTCAGGGGGTCCTCCAAATGGGGCTGAAGTCTGGGGCTCTAAGCACCGCCACCCAGGGCTGACCTATGTAGCATTGTGGAGGGCCCTGTGGTATGGGACCCTAGGCAATTGTCCTGCTCTAATGCCATCCCTGGCTTTTATATGCAGAAAACCAGTTACTGTGGCACAGGTGGGCCATGGAGTTCTCACAGCATGTTGGTGAGGTGGGGCTCAGAAAGAAAAAGGTTGAGAATCCCTGACCTAGGTGGTATATAGTGCTGTTCATGAGTAGGTCTCAAAGCTCTTTAAAAAAGAAAATATTAACCCTGTTTTACAGATGGAGAAACTTAGGTACAGGGAAGTTTAATGTCTTGCTCAAGATCACCCAGAGGGCAATAGCAGAGGAAGGAAAACAAGTGTTCCTAAGGTTGTGCAAGCACTGCCAGTGCTGGTACAAGTGCACCTCCTTGGAGTGCTGAGAATGTATTCTGCATCATTTCACTGCACACTAGCATAGTGAGGAATAGCAGCTGCACCCAGTCCTAGTTCCAGTTCTGTTCTGTAGGGCTCATCCCACTTGCTTCATTACCCCAGTTCTCCAACCCTGTTTAAGAAGACCTGACATCAGCCAAAGCTCTTGGTTTGCCTCAGCTCTGTTTACAAAACATTCAGAATAAAGACAGAATGTGTGCAATGAAAAAATAAAATAAAAAATGAAGGGGCTCTCAGCTCCTGCAAAGAAATTATGGTCAGATTTTCTCTCCCACTCTGCTACCTTTATGCCAGTCCTGTGGTGACAAGGGAATGGAAATTGCCAGTATCTTGTTCCCATGCTAGGAGTCCCTAGGAGGCATAGAGTCAGAATAATCAGCGCTTATATGTGTGCTCCCCACCTCTCAGCTCTTAGCTTAGGAGGTGCATTGCAGTAGGGAAAAGGTGTGGCTGGAGCTCACTGTGCTCTAGTATCCCCAGCTGGCAAATGGCCTCTAAGGAGCCATTACTGAGCCTAGGGTTGAGCCAGAGTATCAGGGAATCATAACCAACTTGCTAACACCCCTGCCATTACCCCCCCACACACACTTTGCTATGCCCAGCAGCAAGTGCATGCAGCAGAGAAACAGGGGCCTAAGATTCCACCCTTAAAAAAAAACAAAAAAAGGAAGGAAGCGTAAAGAGTGGCAGATATCCTATTGCAGCCACATACCTTAATGTGGGCTGGGATTGGGAGGCTCCTTTGGGAGCTGCCTTAACATCAGTTCCCACATGCCAGACACCTGAGAGAACAGCAAAAAGCAAGAACATTACAGTTAATTACATATACCCACCCACCAAACAAACCCTGAACCTCACACTTATCAGTAGGTGGTGCTCCAGATACCACTGCTCCTCCCCATCCCACTGACCAAGCTGGAGATGTCTTGCCAAGGACTGCCACATGGCAGGGTCCTGGCTATGCAGGAGGAGTTCTCCCAAAGGGACAACTTTCCATAAGTTCTCAGCCCAGACAATGCTTTTCTCTGAACCTTAAAAGGGGGAGGGAGGTGAGAGGGAGAAAGAAAGAAAGAAATCTGTAGTTCAGTTACTAAATAGGGCCAGATGCTATAATTCACTCTCTTGCAATTTCCAGTGAGTTTGGGTTGCAGGATCAGGCTGTAGTCTCCACCATTCTTGTACACCCCTCCTGCACAGCCATGTTAAACTGCTCATCCGTTTTCTTCTGTCTGAGTCCAAGTTTCCCACCATGGTGCAGGACCAAAAAAATATTGCAAGGGCTGATTTATGTTTGTTCTTACAGAAAAATCCCACTCTAGGGAGTCACAGCTCATGTGGTTCCAGCTTAAACAAGGGGAGGTTTAAAGCCAGCTGCTAAAATCTCCTGATCATTCCCCGACAAAAACCCCATCCCAGGTGCCAAAACCTTCCAGTCTTTGTCTTTTCTTCCTCCAAATCCATTTCCTGTACTGAGCTCCTTGGCTGCTCCATACTGTGTGAACTCATAGCAGCATTAAATAGATTTGCATCCCAGGATGATATTCTGCTCTGAGTTATTTTATTTTTTTTAAAGGCATATTGCCCTCAGTGGTGGAAAGTCTGGAGTCTGCAGTGGCACAAAGCTTTTGTAAGTTTAGCTCCCCCACGGATTTACAGCTGATCAGGGCAGCCCCAAACATATGCACTGGGAATTGATGGAGGGGGCATAGCCAGGACATTAGGTGGATGCACTGATTCAAAACATCCGCTGGGCAGTCTCACTGCTAGGCTTTTGCTCTCTCTGGTGTGATTCTCCTGGGGATGCTAGTCCAAACATTTATCATTAACAATCTCTTGAGCCAAGGCACAAAATCAATCCCTATCTTAAATGCTCTATTTACTAAAATCTAGCACAGCTCTTTAAATTGAGCGCACAAATGAAATTAACTTTATTGCTAGCATAGGCAGAGTGGAGTAACTAGGAGCTCAGCGTAGGAACCAGATGTGGAGTTTGGGCGAGGAACTCCAAGGAGAGCGTTAAAGAGAAGAGAGAACCTGGAAGAGTGGACAGTAGTATTGCATGCAAACATTGGTGTAGGCAGGCTGTTTGTACAGGAGGCCACTGTCTTCCATACACCAATTGTACAGGCCCAGGTTAGAGTTTGGCCATCCAGACTCTGCCTATGATTTTATCATATTCTTTTCAGAGTAGCAGCCGTGTTAGTCTGTATCCGCAAAAAGAACAGGAGTACTTGTGGCACCTTAGAGACTAACAAATTTGTTAGGAGTACTTGTGGCACCTTAGGGACTAACAAATTTGTTAGTCCCTAAGGTGCCACAAGTACTCCTGTTCTTTTTATCATATTCTTGTTTCTCATTTCAGGTGGGTGCTGTTTTTATTCTTTCTACACCCTTGACTGAATTGCAAGAAAGCCTAACAGGCTCAGTTATAGGGGCTATTGGTTTTTTTAGCACAATATAAAAAAGGTTTTAATGTTTCCGATCTATAAGTGTTCTCTAGGCCACAGCCTCAGCTGGCGTAACTCACCCTAGCACAACTGAAGTGAAAGGCATAATGCTGATTTACACTGACTGAGGACCAGGCCCTCTGAAGTTATGATAAAGGTGGAAAAAAGAGGAATTATATTTTTAGTTGTAAAGTACAAATCAAAACTAAATTTGGGGGATACACCATAAACTGTGATCATTGTGAGAGCAGAATTCCCTCCATTAGACGTTTAATAAGCTAATAGAAGATTAAAAGGGTGACAATAAAATAGTCCCATTCACAGCTTCAGACAATGAATGAATTGATGAGCATTTGAGAATAGTGATGTTCCTGAGATTTCTCACAACGTGAGAGAATTACTCATATGGGTGTGTTTGCAGAATAAGCACCTGGAACCCCAATCCTGCAAATTAATCCAGGTGGCTCTCCATTGATTTCAGTTGAGTGTTTCCTTTAATCTTCTGGGTGATTATGTCCCACTTTATTCACTGTTTTGCAGATCATACAGTTTCTAACCCAGGCTTGCTATCATTTTATTTAATAACAATGTGGAGCCCAACAACATTGACTGTAATAGAGATATCAGTAATGTGACACCAGTGACGCCTGCATTCCACAGGACACCAAGATCATCCCCATGCTTCGGTAAAGACACCACACCCTTTCCTGAAGCCTCCAAACTCCACTTGACATAAAAGCAGCTCAATGCTGTCACAGATGTTCCCCTGTTCAGCTAATGGATGCCATACAATACAAATCTGCCCTTAGTGCACAGACCCTTTCTGGATAGTGCATCTGAGATGTGTTAATGGTATCCAACCACTAACACCTCCTAGTCAAAAGATCTTTCAGCATATACTTTACAGCTGTCTAAACACAGGATACCACGTTATATCAGAAAACAATCAAACAATTTTTAAGGTGATAGCCGGTTCTGAGATTGTGCGGAGTCGGTCGACGCTACGCCCGGCTCATGAGATTGCTCATGGTGTCCGACACCATCAGGTGGTCCAGAGACATTTATACGGAACACATCACAGGACACCGTCAATACCACATTCAGTAACTGAGACTGCCGACCAGGGAAATAACCCACTTCCTTCCCTGACGGACTCAGGGACGCACCCCACCCGTGTACTTATCCGCTACACCGATACCGACTTGGACTCCTTATACATTCCCTGGGTGGCGTACCCAAGCCCACCTAGCCACTGACATTTTAAAAACCCTTGCACCCCAATCTGGGTCTACGCAGGTTATGCGATATGTATGTATTTTTTCATCCTTGCAAATGACACCTGTTACCCCCCATAACCCAAGCCTGACCCCAGATGTACAGTACCATGCCTCTTAACTCGTGTATATTTCATTTTAAACATTAACTTTAATAAAAATTTTATATCTCCATAGGTGCAGCTGCTTAATAAGTGAATACTAGACTGAACTGTTTTTTGGATAGTGTGTTTGGAATTGGACATTGCAGATTCAGATGAGCATTTACTAATTTCATTTCCCCCCCTCATCTGCCTGTGCAAGCTGTATACTTGTATTAGTGCAGTCATTAGACAGCTAAGGTCTGATTCTGCTCTCATTTACACTGGCTTAATTCCATTGATATCAGTGGAGTTACTTCTGATTTAAATTGGCATCTATGAAATCTAGATTAAGCCCAACAGGCTGTCTGTCTTTCTCCCCCTTGCTCCCAACCAGCTCTAGTTCCCAGTGATTAGAAACATTTTAGTTGCCTAAAGACTGCAAGCTTAATGTTTCCTGTCTTCTGGGTGACAAAAGAAGCCTTAAGAACAAGGCTCTGGTAAAACTGCTGTCCATTTGTTAGCTAATTTAGCTCCTCCCTTCTCCTCCCAAACTCACATGGACTGCATTTTCTAACTACAAAATCTACTAAGGGAAGTCTGACATCACATGCAAAGGGTGAATCAGCCTAGCCCATAGCATAGTTTGGTAATCAGTTTATGACTGTTCACCACAGCTCAGCCCTGTCTAAACTGGCAAGGGAAACAATGTGAACACCCTGTAAGCAAGAAACTTGTTTCAACATGTGTCATTGATAATGCAATTTAAATTGCAAGTATAGACGTGGCCTAGGAGAGCTGTTATTCAGCTCCACCTAGTGGAACTATCTGTTACTGTGAGTCCTGTAATTTTATCTAGGTAGATGTCGAGTGGGGATGGCTGAGCTCTGTTTTGTTTAATTATATCTTCTCTTTCTCTTTATAGTCATATTTTAAATGAATAAGAACCACCAAATTATGCACAAAGGTAACCTAAGTAATCATATGTTCGCCTGTTACCCTGGTCCTTTCCTTCCTGTTGTTGTTGAGTCTTCAGAAGGGGAGCTCAGGGTGGGGCCCCCAGGGCCATGCCTTCCTATCTGTTTGGAGAGCACCCCAGTAACCTGAGACCTCTCACTACTCCTGCAATACAGTAAATAATAATGATGATCACAGTAATAAATAAATATGTGCTCACACTGTGTATGAGAACAACTAAAGCAGCTATAAGCCTGAGCAGCATTTTGGAGCTAGAATCTGTTTGGGGAGTGTTTGGATTGGGATTCAGTTTGGGCCCATGAGCATCATAGGATAGGACCAAGCCATGAAAATTGGACTGGTAACTAAACTTTTCCATAATTTGGATCTTGATTCTGGCTGGGACTCAACTTTGATTGAAAGGGACACTGGAAAGTCAATTTAAATCCAGAATTTAGGTTTCACAAAATCTAAGTTCCAGGAAATGTCTCAGGATTTTTTATTATTATTCAAATAATGATACTTTGTTCTTTGCATTTAAATGTTTCCCTTTGCAATGCAAACAAGGCAGCATTCTGCTACTGCAGGAGAACCGGAAAATGTAATGAACTCATAACAAAAGTGAATGTAAAGAAAGCATCGAGGTTAATAGTGAAAAGCAAATGTGGTTGTTTCCCCGAGAGTTGGTCATCTTCAATACTCAAAAGAGTTAAAATACCGATGAGGACATTTATTTATAATGTATGTAAAATACTTCTTTAAAAACAATGTCCTTTTATGGGAAGTTCTGGAAATACTATTTGTTGCTGGAGGACAGTGTGTAATAGTGATTCATATGCTGTTTTTGTTAAGTAAAGGCATGTTCTGAGTGGCTTCTGAGTCCTCAGTAGCAAAAAATCCATAGGTAGGCAATGCTTAGATCTTATATGCTGTAGCACTTTTCATCTTCAAAGTGTTTTACAAACATTAACTCATTTGTGGTGTGTTTTAGTTATGTAACTGTTATTCGTTTATTTGTACCACTCCATTATTAACATAGCGCCTAGAGACCAAATGAGATCAGGGCCCTATTGTGTTGAGCATACACTAAGGCCTGGTCTGCACTTGAGGTTAGGTCGATATAGCTATGGTGCTTAAGGGTTGGGAAAAATCCACACTCCTGAGTGCTATCGCTATGCTGACCAAACCCCTGGTGTCAATGCAACTAGGTCAATGGAAGAATGCTTCCATCAACATAGCTACTGTCACTTGAGGAGGTGACGTTACTGCAGTGATGGAAAAACCTCTTCCGTCACTGTAGGAAGTGTCTACACTACTGTGCTACAGCCCCAGAGCTGTGTCGTTGTACCATTCCTTAATGGCTATTAGCCAGGATGGGTACGGAATGGTGTCCCGAGCCTCTGTTTGTCAGAGGATGGAGATGGATGGCAGGAGAGAGATCACTTGATCATTGCCTGTTAGGTTCACTCCCTCTGGGGCACCTGGCATTGGCCACTGTCAGGAGAAAGAATACTGGGCTGGATGGACCTTTGGTCTGACCCAGTATGGCCATTCTTATAGACATGGCCATATAGAGAGACAGTCCCTGCCCTGAACAGCTTACAGTTTACATGATGGAAAAAGGATGGGAGGGAATCAGCATGGGGAGGTGAAGTTACTTACCCAATGTCCAAAAGCAAGTTAGTAGCAGAGCCAGGAATAGAACCCATGTTCCAGCCCATCACCCAAGCCTTTGGGCAGCACTGCCTCCCATAAATGTCTAAGGATTTGCCTGCAGAAATAGGTAGCCATTTGGGGCTGGTTCAGAGCAGAATGCTACATTATAGACGCACACCTCCTGTTCTGTCTCGCACTGCCCTTGCTTTGATTTGTCTTTGCATAGTCTCTCAATCCAAAGTAAAGTTAATTTGGACTGAACATATTGGCTTTCTCTTTAAATATATGAGAGCTGTAGATTGTCTACAGTCTGAATTCAGTTGGACCGCTCATGTGCCTAATGTTACAGTCATATGTAAACGTGTGCAGGTTTTGAGACCAAGTGAGGTTTGGCATCTATCTGTCTGTGCTAGGGTTTTCTATAGCACCCTGCACTGGCACTGGTGTATAATGGTAAAAAACATGGACCTATTTGTTAAATCACTTTTACTCTCAGTCTTCATATTTCTTCCAGTTTAATAAATGAATGTCTGCACAGTGCTTTGAAGATGCAAAACACCATATAAGTGCTAATGTTATTATTAATAGCTGTACTCAAGCATGAAGAATTTGCCCATGGCTGTGAAGAACAGCACCAGTCACTCCCACAGCAGTGGCAGGAATTTGTAATTTAAAGGGCTAGCGGGTTATGCAACGAGACACATTTCAGATGTGAATTTTACTCCCCCACTCTTAATTTTTTCCTATTTGGTTTAAATTCTCTTCTTCCAGAATCCACTTTACTAGGATTTAAGAAAAAAATGGATGGCACACTGGTTACAAATGATATCTCAGGAGATGATAGATGCTTGACTACAACAGTACCTGCCCACATACAGGTGATTAAAGTGAATGCCATGTTGGGCTTGAGGAGGCATTTCCTCCCAGGGCATATTGAGAGGGACTTTAGGGGGGAATGTATTTCTGTTATATATTCTGGGGGAAATCATACATTAGGATCAGGTAAGCACAGCCTACACAATCACTTCCTGCAACTGTGTGGGAAAAACATTGCTGATGGATATTTGTACTTTAAAAAACAAACAAACATTTTATTCTAGGTTCAGAAATGATCTAATAGGTAAACAGATCGCTGATCCATGCAGTAGATTTTGTCTTTGAAATTTATCACTGTTCAGTGGCACCTCACCTATAGGGCTGATATCTCCTGGGGGGCTTAAAAGGGTGACTGCCTCTATGGTAAACCTCTGTCCTTGACCTAGAGACAGTGGATTCCATTCCTTCCCAGGGCAGCTTATCTCTTGGGAAGTGTTCTGTTTGTCTTTGTCCATTTCCAGCTGGTAAACGCAGCACCAGGCTGTTTGTCTTGAGTCTGCTAATTCTGTAAGTACAGGTGAAGCAAATATTTTGCTTTGTTACAGTGTGTATTTAAATAATGTATTGCCTTTCAGCATCTTGCATGTACTTTTTAATTAGCACAATCCCGCCATTATTTTTTTAATTTTAAAAAAGCCAGTTATACGAAGGTCTTGATTGCCTAGCAAGTGTAATAAATTCGTAAGTGTGGGTGATTGTTCTTTCAAGTAAATGTAGCGCTTACTTGTTTGTTTTTGTTCTATTTAGTTTCAGTTTTCTGAGTTATATAACTGTTCTCTTTGGCTCATAATCACGGTTTCAGATTAACTATGGCCATGCTGCCTTTTGTTGCGGAGTTGACATATGACTAAACCACGTGACCACATCTTGTTCCCTATTCCTGAATATTTGTTGATTGAGGAGTTTACTTACAGAGATGGCATTTAGTCAGTGGTAAAAAAGGAGAGAAATCAAGGTCCTGATTCCCGTCTCTGAAATGGCTTTGAGACTGATGAGTTGAGGGCTGTTTGCAGTGTTATTGTAGCCATATTGGTCCACGGATATGAAAGAGACAAGGTGGGTGAGGTAATATCTTTTACTGGATCAACTTGTGTTGGTGAAAGAGACAAGCTTTTGAGTTTCACAGAGATCTTCAGGTTGAGGGCTATCAATTCTGGGAAGTAATATTGTAGAACTGTATTGGATGTGATTGTGGGTGTAAGCATCTCTGAAAATCAGGCCTTTTAAAACATCTCCACCAATTTGGTTCAAAATAAATACAGAACAAACAACCCCTCCTCAACCTTATTTATGTAGGACCTACAATATTTTGTGCTCTGCTGTTAGAGGGCATAGAAGTGAAGGCCTCAAACCTACAAACACTTAACTTATCCTTAAATTTGAGGACAGAGCTTGGCGAAATTTTTCATGCACAACTTTAAGACAAAAAAATGCCGATTCTATGACACCAAAACATTTCTTGAATGTGTCAATTTTGTCAATGTTTTCAGGAAAAAAAATCAAAATGACCAGTTTTGACATTTTCAAAACAAAATGTTTTTGATTTTTCTCTTTTTTTGATTTGAAACAACTTTAATTTTATTTTTAAAAAATTCAAAAATATTGTAAAATGCTTCAGATTGAAACAAATCATATTGACCAGAAATGATTTATCCCGAATTTTCAAAATTGTTAATAAACCAAAAAGTCCATTTTGCATTCAGTTCTGCTGGGTAGTTTCACTACATAAGGATTTGCAAAATAAGGGCCCATGCCCTGTATCCACTCACACTGAGCCCTATTGAAGTCAATGGGGTTCTGAGTGGCTGCAGGGTCTGTGGCCCATGCAGAGTAACTTGCAGAACAGTGGTCTCATTAACAAACCAATTTGCCACAGCTCTGCTACAGTACTCAATGACGGACCATTGATGCAATAAACTAATAAGAAAAGTTGCATTATTTTTAATCTTTAATGGAAATCTGGGGTGTTGGTAATGGTGGACATGAGAAATTACCTGAACCAAAACCTCACATCTAAACTCCAGATGTGGGTCCTGGTTTAGATTTAATTTTTAATCTCTCCCTCAAATCTGTCAAATTCAAACAGCCTGACACTTAGGGAAGTTTAGATTTGGATCTAGATTTCAAATCCAAAAGTGTGGGAATGTTCAGGTCTGGGCACCTGGTTTTGCCCACTGAAGAGATATGAAATTAGGAGCTGGAATTTTTGTTCTGACTCATCCTGCGCGGGCGGGGGGAGAGAATGCTTGTAAAGTCCAGAAGACAAAACTGTGGGAGAAAAAGGCAAGAAAAATGAAAATCCCCTTTCAAGCTTTGGAAAAAGTATTATAATGATTGGAAAAAAATTATTGAAAAAGTACTTGAGAGTGTCCAAATAAAATGTAGAGTTCTGTCAAACAATCCAGCCCAGTAACTTCTCAGAGTCGGCATCATGCAGACTGCAATCCATGTGGAAAGAATCTGGAAAATCCTGTGAGTTATCACACCTGTGATTGATAATCAGCCCTGCCATCAGAGCATCAGGTAAACAAATGCTACTCCAGAGAGCAAGAGGGAGGGCAAAGCCACTCATCAGAACAAAGGGGCAAGAAAGAGAGAGAGGAATGTGGATCTCTTGAGGGGGAGTTGATAATCAGGGAACAGCACTACAAACCAGGAGGAGAGGGGCTTTAGGGATGGGGCGGAGGGGGGACTGCTTTCTGGGAATGTGCACCTGGGGGCATAGAAGAGGTTGATCTGCTGATTGAGACAGGTACACAGATCAGCTCTTAAACGAAGGCGGTTGGGTAAATTTCCCTGTGTTTGTTCTGTCATGGTAGATAGTGATGTAACATGATGCGCTCCTGTGTAAACTGACTTGGAAGCTTCATTGGATCATTTTTATTTGGATGCCGTCATGGCTAGAAAAGGGGGTTATCTGGATTATATTCAGAGTATTGGATTTAATTTGAAATATATAGGCAGCTGCTCCCCATCAGATCAGACAGCTCAGCTCCTGCATATGCTGGGAGACAAAGCAAGAAGTAAAAAAGATACGGCTTTTCACATTTGAAAAAAAAATTCCATCTTTTCAGTTGTTTATAAGAAGTAGCTCTGTTATATATGAACGGAATGCTTTTATTTAGCCCATTGTATCTATTAATTGGCTGATTAGACAATATGTCCATATGACATTTTAAGAAAGATTAATATTTTTTGTGTTACTCCCCCTTCTGGTGTGGTCCCCCAGTTAAGTTTTGGCAACCACTCTTGGAATAAAATTACATTTTCAATTTTATGGCACATTTGCAGGTCTAGATCACACAGCTGGGAGAGGAGGAAAGAGGGGCTGCCTTTGACAGCAAAGTGGAGGAAAGGGAAGGGATATGTGGTAGAACTGGAAATATTGGTTGAAATTCATTATCCCTCTGTTGATTTGATGGGAAAAAAATCAGAACTAATTTTTGCTAGTTATATCTAGCAATAGGCAAGCATTTACCTGCTGAGCATAAAAATAAAGTAACGTGCCTGTGAGCAGTCTCTTATGCAAAAATAAATGGGTATTTCCATAACAACCTTCTACTGAGTGTGTGTGTGTGTATAAATAACAGTCTGCTTCTCCTTCGCCTCTGTTTATGTAACCCAGAAACTGTCTTCAGCCTTATAAAAGTACACAGTTTGCCATGGTTGCTCACCACGTGGAATGTGGTGGAATTAATAGTAGGGGGATAGGTCTATTATTAATAAATTATTAGAATTTATATTGCAGCAGTGCCCAGAAGCCTGCATCAGATCAGGATCCTATTGTGCTAACTGCTGTCCAAACACAACATAAGAGACAGTTCCTGCCCTGAAGAGCTTACACATGACTCAATATCAACCCTGGTAATGGAAATGACCACCAAAAAAAAGCTTACTGAGCAAGTCCTCTTTATCCCCAGCCAATCTCACATTGCCTTCCATCAGAAAATGTCATGCCCTGCACTCTTCTAAGAGTGACTGATTGCTTTTTTCCATCTGCTCTCTGTTAACTGAGGCAAAGGACCCAGTTTCAGTTAAACTTATCAAAGGTACGGGTTGTTATAAGAGGGCCAGACATGGTACTGCAGCCGCAGGCATGTCTGTCATCTTTTCTCTCAAGCATCAAGTGCTTTGGCTTTACTTCCTTTTCCCTCAGAGATGCTTGTGCTTGAATATTGTTTTCTCTTGCCCAGACTTCATCACAGTCAGCAGGCCTTCTTGGAAGCCACTTCTCCCATCTGTATCTCTTTTGAAGCTTTGTCTTGCCACTTGTTATCAGGAAGCTGGAATGTGTTGGGTTTGTAATGAAACTAATATTTTTGGCTTCACCATGGTCAAAAGGGAGGAATAACTAAAGGAAAAAGCTAGCTCTGTATTACAGAATCAGCTAAATCTTGTTTGTTTGATCTAACAGGTCTCCTTGTGCCACTACGTCTCATTTTTAGGCCAAATCTTAGTTCTCCAAAACAGCATCCATCTGCTTTTGCAAATTCAAGACCAACACTGGGGACAGTTTGGGCTTGTCTACACTGGCACTTTACAGTGCTGCAACTTTCTCGCTCAGGGGTGTGAAAAAAACACCCCCTGAGCGCTTCAAGTTTCAGTGCTGTAATGTGGCAGTGGAGACAGTGCACCAGTGCTGGGAGCCGCACTCCCAGCACTGGTAGCTATACCCCTCATGGAGGTGGTTTTTTAGAGCACCAGAAGAACTCTCTCCTGGCGCTCTACCGTGACTACACAAGCCATGTTAAAGCACGGCTGCTTTAGGATTTATGTTTTATTTTATTCAAGCTGCCAAATTTCAGAGGACTGCAAAAGGCTGTGCTTTTGGCATAGACCCACTTAATGGGTTTGATTCACTTTCTCAATAGGAAATTGTATGGTGCAAAAATTTAAAGAAATAAAATAGAAAGTTAAAGGAAATTAAAAATATATATATATATTTGTGTTTATCTGAATGTCTCATGAGACCAGTTCTGCATTGCTTACAATGCTTTATCACTCCCCATTGCTGGCTGCTGCTGTCTTCTTCTTTTTCTACTTTTTCACCCTGTCACTTGAAAATTCTAGGACCTTGATGGAAAAGTCCTATAGATATTAATAGGAAGTGAGTCTATTGGGGTTGATAGAAACATGGAGAAGTCTTTAGAAACTATTCTAAAAACCAATAGAATTGAATGGGAAAATACTGTCCTTTCTATTTGTTCTTTTAACCTCTGCATATAATTAAGTAGCAGGGCTATAACTGTATATTAAATGCTATAAGCAGATACAAAAAAGTCTAGAAAAATTAGCATTTTCCATTAATTCTATAGATAAGCTATTTGATGCCTAAGTGAATGTTTTTTAAACTGTGAAGCATTTTAGTGGGAAGCAAAATCTCTGTTTTATATTTTTGGGAATGTTACAAAAATGGGCTCACTATTTGCTGCTCTCACAGTCTCTGAAAGGAGAGAGAGAGAGAGAGAGAGAGAGTCATCAATCGTTTTCACTCAGCTCTCCCACGTTCTAATAATTTGCAGTGTTTTCAAAGTCATAACTCATTCCAGATGATTTTCTTAATTTTTAATTTTAATCTTCGTTTCTAGTCTATAAAACTAGGGCTTTCTGTCTCTTTGCATTCTTCCCTGATGTGTTTGAATGCCCCAAATTTCTGGCAAAAGATTATATTGAGTAACCACAGGGTGGCCCCATAGGATTCTGCATAAAAAGATCTCAAACTTTTTATGTCATGGTCTAAATCTTGATTGTCTCCTGGACATGTCCACTCTCAGTCATCATTGAGTGAATTGCCTTACCCCACATTAGTAATTATATAGTATCCTTGTGGCAACTACAGCAATAGCTTATATGGCAATTTGACATATTAACAAAGTATTTATAAATGCATTAAAGACTGTGAAGCTCTTTGAGATCTACTGATGAAAGACTCTATGTGAGTTAGGTATTATTATTATTTTATATTAGCTTTTTAAACTAAAATATATCAGCTGGAAACAAGGAGAAGACACTTGCCAGCGCTCTTCTGACCACCAATAATTATCCTCTGGATCACAGTTTGAGAACCATTGTTCAAAGTCAGTAGCTTTCCTGTGGTGAGGCTGGCCTTCAGGCATGATCCATTACTGTCTTCACAAAGAGGATCAATGAAACCCAGGGAAAGTGGTTTCCCTTTCTTTATTTTACAGTTACTGTATTGCAGAACCTAGCACTGAATATTCATTTAAATTCTCAGTAGGTAGATCTTCATTAGGGGACCGGATCCAAAGTCCATTGAGGTCAATGGGAGTCCTTCTACTGACTTCAGTGGGCTTTGACTTAGGCTCTTGCTGAACCCAGCATAACCATAACCCAGCAAGGAAGTAGTATTTCCCAGCTCTCCTGGCTGATGAAAATAAAATGCTCTTCACAAAAGTGTTTCCAAGAATTACCCTTTAATCCTGCATCATATTTATTGAGGTGGGGTGGAAGGATTTATGGGGTACTTTAGATTTATGCCACCATCTGAGAGAATCTGTTCTAAGGAACATTATTTTATTTATCTAATGGCACTGAAAATGTGCAAGGTGCTTTGCCAATAGTAAGAAGATAGAGTACCTGCCCTGAAGAATTTGCATGCCTAGATCCTTCATCATACCCCTTCCAAGCCAGACGCCTACTCCAGCATGGGACAAAGACTGAATTGTGGATAAGGATGTGATGTAGCAAGAAGCAAGTAATTAATTTTACCATGGGCTTTATTAGTTCCATGATTTTTTTGTTAATATAATTTAATCATATGTTTTGCTAGTTCTTCTTAAGAGGTAGGGAGCTAGTGTAGCCTATGTAGGCCTGGGGGAAGAAGTGTGTTTTAAGGAGACAAGGTGGAGACAAAGACCAGACCTGGATTCCTAATGGTCAGAACTTTGAAAAGTGTGTCAACAATATCTAGCTTGCATGCACCAGTTGGGGATTTCTATGCGCAGCCCTCTATCGGTGTACATTACACATACATTTTTGAAAATTTGGTGTAATATGTAGTTTTCACTGCATCTTTTTTATTCTTCTTTTTATGACAGGGTTATTCTTAGAGGTGTGTGAAATATTTCTAAGGAATCTCAGCTGGCTGTAAGTGTTTCATCACTAACTTGAATCTCAGCTTTGTTGAAAGGGTCACACATTTTTGGGGCTACTTCATGAGAACCATTTATTTTGTATGAACACTATCATATGAAATCTAGCAGTTTGAGCTGAGTTTGATTTTGTGTCTTGTTCTGAATCTGAAAGTCAGAGAAAATCTTATGAAGTGCAGAGCTTCATAAAGAAAAGCTAAAGAATAGGTCGGAAAGAATCCCTGCAAACCTAAACTGCAGAATTGCTTATAGCTCTCTTTATTTCTGCCTCTTCCCATGCATTCGATACTGTGGGAGACACATAGGCTGTGTACTTGGGTTCTTGCTGTCCCACACTTTTCTCGTTTCCACTTTTGGATTTTTATTAGATTATCTATCCTTGATTTTATTCTGCCATGAGGAAACAATCGTTAAGGTCACTAACTGGGCAAAAGGGAAGGGTGGCTGACCTGTTATACCAGAAATGACACAAACTTTTTCAGGATACTTAAAAGGTGACTGCAGAGAGTATTTACTCTCATGCTTGTCAGTTTTTGTTCGTTTTAATTTTTTTTCCAGATTCACTGTTTTAAGGCCAGAAGGTCATGGAATTTCATCTGGTTTCTCCTCTTTTGGGCCAATAACTTATGTATGGTTAAAGTGTATCTTCCAGAAAGGCATCTGGTCTTGATTCGAAGACATCAAGAGAGTCTTTGTTTCAATGGTTAATCACTGTGATGCTCTGTACCTCAGGGGAACACCCTACATCTGCATGTTCATCTTTATAAAATGATTGTGTGGTATCCAATGCAAAGTTTGTCATGTTGCGTGTCTTCGGAAGGCTCATGATGCACTGAGCATGGTTGTTATAGTAATTGTTACAGTAATGTTATAGTAAGGTTACAGGTTATAATTTCACATATATAGCTAAGAGGCTGAAAATGTATCCTCATGGCTTAAAGCAAGCCCATGCAAAAGCTCTCCAAGAACAGAGAGGCAGTTCACACCTGGTCAGGGCACGGAAGGGACAAACTCAGCACAGCCTCACAGGAACAATGGACACTGGCTTAGGCAGCAATAAAAGAATCTGTTAGATCCTGGAAGGAGTCACCCCCTTCCTTTGGTCAGTGTAGGACTGTGATGAGGTAATGCTCACCTGACTGGGGTGGGGTGGGGTGGGGGGCAAAACCAGGAGGAAAGAAAGGACATGATAAAAGACATGCTCTCTCTTACACCTACATCTACAGACACCACCACCACCAAGCAATTGAAATGCTAATCAAAAGGGAGAGCGTGACTGAGATGCTTCTCACCACAGAATGGCTTTTAAGTTTAAAGGACATTGAAAGTGTTAAGATCAGCTTAGAATGCGTTTTGCTTTTATTTCATTTGACCAAATCTGATTTGTTATGCTTTGACTTATAATCACTTAAATCTACTTTATAGTTAATAAATCAGTTTGTTTATTCTACCTGAAGCAGTGCGTTTGGTTTGAAGTGTGTCAGAGATCGCCCTTGGGAGAACAAGCCTGGTACATATCAATTTCTTTGTTAAATTGACAAACTTATATAAGCTTGCAGTGTCCAGTGGGCATAACTGGACACTGCAAGATGGAGGTTCCTAGGGTTGTTTCTGGGATCAGAGATATTGGCTAGTATCATTTACTTGCAAGTACACCTCTACCTCAATAGAGGAGGGATAGCTCAGTGGTTTGAGCATTGGCCTGCTAAACCCACGGTTGTGAGCTCAATCCATGGAGGGGGCAATTTGGGGATTTAGTTGGGGACTGGTCCTGCTTTGAGCAGGGGGTTGGACTAGATGACCTCCTGAGGTCCCTTCCACCCTGATATTCTATGATAATACTGTCCTCAGGAGCCAAAAAAATCTTTCCGCGCTATAGGTGAAACCGCGTTATATTGAACTTGCTTTGATCTGCCGAAGTGCGCAGCCCTGCCCCTCCGGAGCACTGCTTTACTGTGTTGTATCAGGTCATGTTATTATCAGGGTAGAGGTGTAGCTGGGAGCAGCTTACATGCCAGAGGCTGTGCGTGAACAGCCCAGGAGTGGGGGTTCTCACAGCAAAGCAGGGTAAGGCTGGCTCCCAGAGTCAAGGATTGGAGAGGCCTAGCAGATCACCGGTCAAGATAACACCAGAGGGGAATGTCACAATCACTCTCTCTGTTTTTTGGGTTTTTTTAAACTGTCTAATTTCTAATTTGAATTTGTCTGGCTTTAACTTCCAGCCATTGGTTCTTGTTATGGCTTTCTAGATTTAAGAGACTTTTAGCATCAAGTATTTTCTCCCAACGTAGGTACTTTATACACTGTAATCAAGTCACTTCTCAGTTTTCATTCTGATAATTTTTTTAATCAGTTTTTAAACAGGCTTAAAGAACTTAATCACTGTAAGGCATTTTCTTCAGTCCTCAAATAATTTTTGTGATTGTTTTCTGCTTCTTCTCCCATTATTCAACATCCTTTTAAAAATACAGACACCAGAACAATGTGCAGTATTCCAGTGTTGTTCTCACCAATACCGCATACAGTGGTAAAATTGCCTTCCTCCTCCTCCTCCATGGTTTATGTAGCCAAGGACCACTTTAGTCCTTTTGACCATGGCATTGCACTGGGAGCTTATGTTCAGTTGCTTGTCCACTGTGGCCCCTACATTCTTCTCAAAGTCACTACTTTCCAGGACACAGGTCCCCCATGCTCTAGGTATGGTTTGCATTTCTTGTTCCTAGATGTATAACTTTGCATTTGGCTGTACTGTGGTCCCTGCTAACCCTATGATTCTATGATTAAAAAGGTATTTTGTTTGGATGGTCCTAAGATACCAAACAATCCAGATCACTCTATATATGACAGCTATACCCTCATCACTATTTACCCTCCACCAATCTTTGTCATCTAGGCATTTTATTAGCAGCAATTTTATATTTGCTTCCAGATTATTGATAAAAATATCAAATAGCATCAGGGCTGGAACTAATCCCTGCAAAACCCCAATAGAAATCCCCCATTTGATGATGACTCTCCGTTGATAACTACTTTTTGAGAGCTATCAGTTAGCCTGTTTGTAATCCATTCACTGAGTGCTTTATTGATATTTTATAGTGCTAAATTTTTCATCAGAACGTCATGTGGAACTAAATTAAACATCTTACAAAAGTCAATTACATCTACACAAATACCTTTATCAACAACATCTGTATCTCATTAAAGATTGAAAACAGGTTTGTTTGATGAGACCTATTTTCCACAAAAGCATGTTGACTGACATTAATTATATTCCTATCTTTAATTCTTGACTGAATCCCATAACAGCTTTTCCATAATCTTGTCCTGGATTTACGTTAGACTAACTAGCTTATAGTTACCCAGGTCATTTGCTTTCCCTTTTTGATTACTATCACAATATTAGTGCTCTTTTAGTCTCCTGGAGTTTCCCCAGTTTTTCTGAAGGTGACTCCCTCTTCAGTATAATCAGAGGTGTCTCCTGGGATTTCACTGCAGCACATAAGCTCTTATCAGGAGCTGCTGTCTGCCACAGACCTTGACAAACAAAATAGTTGATCCCTGTGCTGCTGTATTAAGTATCTTTAGGCTTATTGATCCTTATGATTGCCTCTCTGACATTAAATCTACCATTTGCCCTGTATGTACCTGTTAATTTTATACAGCACATTTATCCTCTAAAATTGCATTCTGCAATGACTAATACTTCATGCTACAGAGGCACACTTTACTCACCCTACCCCTGCCATGGTGTATCAGAACTCCATATTCACTCTCAAGAGTTTATCTTCATCTCCGAGTATGGATTGGGAAGGATGACTAGGCCACTGTATCATTTTACCAAGCTCTCTCTAACCATATTATAAACAATGAATCTGATTAGGTACAGCATAATTATCAGGCCAGGCAGCCATTTGTTTATATCCTTGGTATTAGCCATTGTGAAAAAGCATAAGAGAGATGCAGAGTGACACAGGGTAAATTGAGCCCCCACAATGATAAGAACATAAGAACAGCCATTGGGTCAGACCAATGCCCCATCTAGCTCAGTATCCTGTCTTCTGACAATGCTTCAGAGGGAGTGAACACAACAGGGCGATTTATCAAGTGATCCATCCCCCATCCAGTCCCAGCCTTTGGCAGTCAGAGGGTTAGGGACACCCAAAGGTTGTCTCCCCTGACCACCTTGTCTAATAGCCATTGATGGACCTATACTCCATGAACCTATCTAATTCTTTTTTGAGCCCAGTAATACTTTTTGCCTTCACAACATCCCCTAGCAATGAGTTCAACAGGTTGACCGAGCATTGTGGGAAGATGTACTTCCTTATATTTGTTTTTAAACGTGCTGCCTATTAATTACATTGGGTGACCCCTGGTTTGTGTGTTATGTGAAGGGGTAAATAACTCCCCTTCCCTCCACTCCAGTCATGATTTTATAGACCTCTAACATTCCCCCCCACACCCAGTCATCTCTTTTCCAAGCTGAACAGTTCCAGTCTTTTTAATCTCTCCTCATATGGAAGTTGTTCCATAGCCCTAATCATTTTTGTTGCCTTTCTTTATACTTTTTTCAATTCTAATATCTTTTCTGAGATGGGGTGACCAGAACTGCATGCAGGACTCAAGGTGTGGGTGTACCATGCATTTATATAGTGGCATTATGATATTTTTTGTCTTATTATCTATCCCTTTCTCAAAGATTCCTAACATTGTTAGCTTTTTTTTTTTTGACTATGGCTGCACACTGAGCAGATGTTTTCTGAGACCTATCCACAATGATTCCAAGATCTCTTTTTTTTTGAAAGGCAACAGCTAATTTAGACCCCTTCATTTTGTATGTAGAGTTGGGATTATGTTTTCCACTATGCATTACTTTGCATTTTTCAGCATTGAATTTCATCTGCCATTTTATTGCCCAGTCACCCAGTTTTGTGAGATCCCTTTGTAACTCTTTGCAGTCAGTTCTGGATTTATTTACCTTGAGTAATTTTGTATAATCTGCAAATTTTGCCACCTCACTGTTTACCCCTTTTTTCCAGCTGATATATGAAAATGTCGAACAGCACCAGTCCCAGTACAGATCCTTGGGGGGCCTTGCCATTTACCTCTCTCCACTGTGAAAACTGACTATTTATTTCTATCCTGGTTTCCTACCTTTAAACCAGTTACTGATCCTATGACTCCTTACTTAGCTTAAGAGCCTTTGGTGAGGGACCTTGTCAAAGGCTTTCTGAAAGTTCAGGTACATTATAGCCACTGGATCACCCTTGCCCACTGTGGTGAGATATTAGCTGTCTGTGTGTGTTCATTCAGCGTGCTGTCCCAGCTCTGCGCAGATAGCAGACCTTAATCAAACTGCCAAATAAATCCACTGACTTGAATTTTAGTGAAGGAACCATGCCACGTTTATTGTCAATGAGGCACGGTCCTAGTATCTTTCAGACTCTACAGGACCACTAACACATGTATGCCCGTTACAATGGACCAGCTCAGTGAATGCCAGGCCTTTCCGTTCCCCCCTAGGTCAGACAAAGCCACTCCCTTTGAGGCTTCATTTTATACATCAATACAAACAATTTATGTATTGCCCCTCTGACGTGGCTAGTGCCACCCTCTGATGTGGCTAACAACCACCCATCACCTTGTACCTGTTGGTTTGATCAAAACATTTCTATCCATCATACTGTCATCCTGACTTTATCGTTAAGATTGGTCACCATGCCCCTGTTATCTTTGGGGAACGTGCTTGTACCATTCTTCGTGTCAGGGTATTCTGGTACTGCCCTTCTGGAATGTGTTTGCATGAGTGTTGTGTGACTAGCACGTCTTAGGAATGTGTGTTTTCTGCAATATCAGCCCTGTTCTTATCAGATTCTATGAGCCTACAATCTGGCATGTTTTACAGCAGGGCTTGCCTCCTGCTAATATTGCTTTATATCAGCAAAGCTTTGACTGCTACTTTAGCTCAGGCCTCATACCAGGCCTCTACTACAAAGGCTTATTTCTCAGGCTCTCTTCCTACAACAGCCACAAGTTAATTGACCCCCAAAAAGAATTCTAATAGATTGGTGAGGCATGCTTTCCCTCTACAAAAACTGTGTTGACTCTTCCCCGACATGTAGACACATCATATTCATCTGATAATTCTGTTCTTTACTAAAATTTCAACCAATTTGCCTGGTATTAGAGTCAGACTTACTGGCGTGTAATTGCCAAGATTATCTCTAGAGCCTTTTTAAAAAAATAATTGGCCTCACATTAGCTATCCTCCATTCATTTGGTACAGAGTTTGATTTTAGTGTTAGATTACATACCACAGTTAGTAGTTCTGCAATTTTATATTTGGGTTCCTTCAGAACTCTTGGGTGACTACGCTCTGATCCTGGTGACTTATTACTGTTTAATTTATCAATTTGTTCTTCTATTGACACCTCAATCTGGGACAGTTCCTGAGATTTGTCCTCTAAAAAGAATGACTGAGGAGTGGGACTCTCCCTCACATCTTCTGCAATGAATACTGATTAAAATAATTCTTTTAACTTTTCTCCACAATGGCCTTGTCTTTGTTGAGTGCTCCTCTAGAACCTTGATCATCTAATGGCCCCCCTGATTGTTTGGCATCTCATTTTTGCGTAGGTCCCCTTTTTGAAGTTAAATGCTACTGTGGTGGATTTCTTTGGAATATTCCAATCCACAAGGATGTTAAATTTAATTACATTATGGTTGCTATTACTGAGCAGTTCAGCTATCTTCACCTCATGGACCAGATCCTATGAGCCACTTAGGACTAAATCAAGAATTGCCTCTCCTCTTGTGGGTTCCAGGACTAGCTGGTCATTTATGGTGTCTAGAAATTTTACCTCTGCATCCTGTCCTGCAGTGACATGTTCCCTGTCAGTATGAGATAGTTGAAATCCTCCATTATTATTGAGTTTTCTGTTTTGTTTTGTTTTTGTAGCCTCTCTAATCTCCCTGAGCATTTCACGGTCACCATCATGGTCATGTGGACAGTAGTATATTCCTACTGCCATATTCTTATTATTAAAGCATGGAATTTCCATCCATAGAGATTCTGTGGTACAGTTTGATTCATTTAAGATGTTTGCGATATTTGACTCTATGCTTTCTTTCACATAGATTGCCACTCCCCCCATGAGTGTGACCTGCTCTGTCATTCCTATATATTTTGTACCCTGGTATTTATTGGGTCCCATTGATTATCATCATTCCACCAACTTTCTGTGATGCCTATTATATCATTTTCTGATTTAATACCAGGCACTCAAGTTCACCAATCTTAGTATTTAGACTTCTTGCATTTGTATACAAACACTTATAAAATTTGTCAATATTTAGTCGTCTGCTTCATTTGACTGTTTATCTTCAGTTCGTATCTGTTCTTTATCTGCTTCATTCCTCTCCTCTTTACTAGGATGTAGAGTATCTGCTTTAATAAATCCTCCCTTAAGGGATGTGTCTATCTGAACATTGTGCTCCCCTGCACCTGCCAGCTTTCCCCCAGCCCTTAGTTCAAAAACTCCTCTACCACCTTTTAAATTTTACATGCCAGCAATCCAGTTCTGTTTTGCTTTAGGTTGATCCCATCCTTTCCCAAAAGGTTCCCCAGTTCCTAATAAACCTAAATTCCTCCTCTGAACACTATCATTTCATTCACACATTGAAATCCTGCTGTTCTGCCACTCTAACTGGCCCTGCAAGTGGGACTGGAAGCATTTCAGAGAATGCTACCATGGAGGTCCTGGACTTTGTTTTACCTAGCAGCCTAAATTTGGTTTCCAGGACCTTTGTCCTACCTTTCCCTGGGTCATTGGTATCTACAGATACCATGACCACCATTTCCTTCCCAGCCCTGCATGTAGATGTCTTGAAAGTCTGCAACCTTTGCACCTGGAAGGCAATTCACCTTGTGGTTTTCCTGGTCATCACAAACCCAGCTATCTATACTTCTAATAATCAAATCCCCAATTACTATTACTTGTCTTTTCCTAAAAACTGGGGTCCCCAGAAGGGTATCTCAGTGTGACATCTGAAAGTAAGAGGCCCTTATATGGGATATTTTCTTTGCTACTTCAGAGTGCACTATCTTTCCCTCTAGAGAGACAGAAAGCATGGACTTAACCCAGAAATAGCAGTGATATAAGTATGGATGGGTAACTGAGTCTTTTCTTCCTTATCAAATTCCATGCTGTCTCAGTTGCAACATGGTGCCCTTCTTCACTGACTGAGAAACTGTTGTGTAGTGTTGTTGTGCTTTGTCAAACAGCTGCTGTCTTTCGTTCTAGAGGTGGCAGCATTTCAGTGGCTTTAGTGAAGTGGTCCTTACTAGATTCCTTACCAACTACATAGGCATGATGTGAAGCTGAATTAGTTAATGATTGTAAAATACTATGAAAGCTTCAGATGAAAGGCACCTTGGAAGTGCAAAATGTTAATTTTAAAAAGGAACCATGTAAACCTTATTTCTTTGAAATATTTAATTGTTAGACCAAATGTGGCTCTAAAGGTTTAAGGAGAAAATTTTCAAAAGCAGCTGAAGGATTTGGGAACACAGGTCCCATTCAAAGTCAGTGGTACTTGTTAGTGGTACTGAATCTCTTTGTCACTGCTGAAAATTTCCCCTCAAAACAATAACTCCACAAAGAATCCCTTCATAGTCCAGCCAGGAAGAAAAAGAAACTGGCAAGACTACATGTGTGGGGGACCCAGTAAATGCCCACATGTAATCATCACATCACAAGAACTTGCAGATTTTCACTCGTTTGAAATTTTACCTGTGTTGCTGAAAACCCTGATCCAGCAAAGTACTTAAGAACAAATTTTGAAAAAGAGAGGGTAGTTAAGGACATTGAAGCAATTGGGATAAAATACAACATAGTTTTACTGAAAGTAGATTGTGATAGACCACCCTGATCTCTTTCTTTGAGAAGAAAACTGATTTTTTAGACAATAGAAATGCAATAGATTTACACTACCTGGATTTCATTAAAGCATGTGATGCCGTTCCACAGGGGGAACTTATTCGTTAAATTGGAAAAGATGGGGATTAATATGGGAATTGAAAGGTGGGTAAGGAACTGGTTAAAGAGGGGACTACAATGGATCATGCTGAAGGGTGAACTGTCAGGATAGAGGGAGGTTGCTAGTGAAGTTCCTCAGGGATCAGTCTTGGGGCCAATCTTATTTAATATTTTCATTAATGACCTTGGCACAAAAAGTGGGAGTGTGCTAATAAAATCTGTGGAAGACACAAAGGAGTATTGCCAGTATGCAGGAGGACTGGCTGGGCTATCATTCCAGAAGATGTGGATGACCTTGAAAATTGGAGTAATAGAAATAGGATGAAATTTAATAGCACAAAGTGCAAGGTCATGCACTTAGGGACTAAAAACAAGACTTTTTTCTATAAGCTGTATCAGTTGGAAGTGAGAGAAAGACCTAGATGTATTGGTTGATCACAAGATGACTATGAGCCACTAAAGTGCTTGGTTGTAAAAAAGACTAATGCAATCCTAGGATGGAGGTGAGGTATTTCCAGTAGAGACATGAAAAGTGTTACTAATGCCTTGCATTAATGGTTATGAGACCTCATCTGGAATACTGTGTGCAGTTTGCATGCCCCATGTCTAAGAAAGATGAATTCAAAATAGAAGAGGTCTAGAGAAGGGCTACTAGGATGATCAGAGGTATGGGGAACCTAATTCATGAGAGGATACTTAAGAAGAGTGGCTGGTTTAGCCTAACAAAACAAAGTTTGAGGGAGAGATGATTGTTCTCTACAAATACATCAGAGGGATAAACATCAGTGAGGGAGAGGAGTTATTTAAGTGAAGAGCCCAATGTTGGCACAAGAACAAATGGATATAAACTGGCCATCCACAAGTGTAGGCCTGAAATTAGATTTCTAACCATCAGAGGAGTGAAGCTCCGGAACAGCCTTCCAAGGGTACTAGTGGGGCCAAAAACTTAACTTGTTTCAAGACTGAGCTTGGTAAGTTTATGGAGGGGGTGGTATAATGAGGTTGCCTACAATGGCATATGGCCCATCCACGACTATTATTAGCAAATCTCTCCAATGACCGGAGATGGGATGCTAGGTGGGGAAGGCTCTGAGTTACTACACAGAATTCTTTCCCAGGTGTCTGGCTGGTGGGTGTCGCTCACATGCTCAAGGTCTAACTGATCACCATGTCTGTGGTCAGGAAGGAATTTGTCCCCCAAGTCAGATTGGAAAAGACCCTGGAGGTTTCTTGCCTTCCTCTGCAGTGTGGAGCATGGGTCACTTGCTGGTTTGAATTAGAATAATTGCTGGATTCTCTGTAATTTGAAGTCCTTAAATGAAGATTTGAGGATCTCAGTAATTCAGACAGAAGTTATAGGCCCATTACAGGAGTGGGTGGGTAAGGTTCTGTGGCCTGCAATGTGCAGGAAGACAGATTAGATGATCATGATGGTCCCTTCTGGCCTTAAAGTCTATGAGTAATGCCTCACAGTTGGTACTGCTGTTACTACTTATGAGTACAGAACCTGTCATGTTGGTTCTGCTGAGTCCATTTGTTCTGCACAACAGGTATGTGTGTTTTGTGCCAGTGAAATGAGTGCACAAATTATGTATCTGCCCTTACCAACAGTCTGCTGTTTAGAAATTCATTCCAGTGGTGGTTGTCCTCAGTCATTTTTGGGAGCAAGAGAATTCTGATATGCCCATCTCCTCTTTACCTGGAATGTTACATTTTTTTCCTGATGACTTTCTCTGTACTTATTTGTTTCCATACACATCTGCCTCTGTCTCATATGACACTTTGATATTCCAACTCTAGATCAAGGCAGAGGAGCTGGATTCTTGCCAGTCTTCTAGAGTATGGGTAGGAAGCTTCACTCAAAATGAAAATTGTGATGTGTATAGAATTATTAACACCAATCAGTAGAAGAGGTGACTTGAATTTATGGGAACAGATTGTCAGTCAAAGTAAATTTGTGCAGCTCCATATATTTCAATGAAGCTATACCAATTTACACTAGCTCAGGATCAGTACCATGGCCTTTTGGTTCTTCAGTGTAGTGCATTTTCCCCCAAAGCCAAATAATACTTTAGTGAGGAAAAGCATCTGTGGTGGTGGTTTCATTGCTGGGAGGTTAGCTCTGTTGGTTAGTCAGGTTGATCACCGCCTAGAGCATGATCAACAAGCTTTCATTCTTTGCACAGCTAGGGTATAATGTTTACAAAACTACATATTGCGTGTGCACAGCCAAGACATCGGCTGAAGCAGCTGGTGACATCAATCATTTATTAGCACAGATGTGGGACTGGACATCTGGTTATTGGACTAGAAAGTCTACTCAATAACAAAGGCAGACGAGCAATGAGCAAATGTTCTATTTATATATAAATATCTGTATTCACAAGGGACTCTGAAAACACCAAAAGCTGAACAGACTTCTCTTTAGCATCTTAACTATTTTCAGCTGTGTCATGAAGTGTCTACCCCTCACCAGGCCTGAGTAGGAAAAAAGGGTCAGTTACCACCTGACAGGCTGCATCTGGAGAAGAGTCAGGGCTGATAAGCTCTAACTGATGGAGAAGCCCAGCTGGGCTGGGGCAGGCGGAGCTTGAATAAAACCAGAAAGTAGAGAACAAGGAGGATCTACAGGAAGGAACTCTGCAGTCACTCCCTAGAGTAGAGGGAGATGGCAAGAGAGGGGAGGTATCCTGGGGGGAGTAAGCCCTGGAATCCTGCCTGGGAATACAGACTCTGACAAGAATCCAAGGGCGAGGGTGGTGAAATAGTCACAGGGAGCAGAGGAAGTTCCAGTGGTACCCAAGGTGGGGGCGGAAGCAGAAGATAGCAAAGAAAAGTCTGAAGGAGTCCAGTGAAAGGGTCTAGGACCTGGAGCAGACTGTGGTTGCTGGATATATGGTCCCTGGGCTGGCACCTGGAGCAGTTGGTTGCCCTGGGTTTCCTTAGCAGCCACTGGGAAAGTAGCACAGTTGGGGATGTGGATTGGAAGACTGCCTGAGATAGGCCTTGGCTACACTTACCCGCTAGTTCGACG